>NC_060119.1:291471947-292095381 GCF_021461395.2 Schistocerca americana | reverse complement strand
TTTGCAAGACAACAACCATCTGCACGAACAGTTCGACGACGTTTGCAGCAGCATGGACTATCAGCTCGGAGACCATGGCTGCGGTTACTCTTGACGCTCATCGCAAACAGGGGCGCCTGCGATGGTGTACTCAACGACGAACCTGGGTGCACGAATGGCAAAACGTCATTTTTTCGGATGAATCCAAGTTCTGTTTACAGCATCATGATGGTTGCATCCGTGTTTGGAGACATCACGGTGAACGTACATTGGAAGCGTGATGGTATGGGGTGCCATTCGTTACACGTCTCGGTCACCTCTTGTTCGCATTGATGGCACTTCGAACAGTGGACGTTACATGTCAGATATGTTACGACCCGTGGCTCTACCATTCATTCGATCCCTGCGCAACCCTACATTTCAGCAGGATAATCCACGACCGCATGTTGCAGATCCTGTACGGGCCTTTCTGGATACAGAAAATGTTCGACTGCTGACCTGGCGAGCACATCCTCCAGATCTCTCACCAATTGAAAACGTTTGGTCAATGGTGGCCGAGCAACTGGCTCGTCACAATACGCCACTCTCTACTCGTGATGAACTGTGGTATCGTGTTGAAGCTGCATGAGCAGCTGTACCTGTACACGCCATCCAAGCTCTGTTTGACTCAATGCCCAGGCGTATCAAGGTCGTTATTACGGCCAGAGGTGGTTGTTCTGGGTACTGATTTCTCAGGATCTATGCGCCCAAATTGCGTAGCAATTTTAATGTCCAGTAGTGTAGTTATTTATTATTAATGTAAGATGAGGTTTTATTTAATCACTGCTTTTTCTGGCTAATGACCTTTTTTTGTTAAATAAATCTCCATATGGGAACGTGTAGCAATGTTGTCTGTCAAGCAGCGTAAATTGCACTAAGTTCATGCACAAAAGTAATCATATATAACCAACAAACAAGCTAAATGTATGATAAGTAATCTAAACTAAACAAGAGTAATGATTTTTTTGTAATTTTTAGTGCTGTTATATAATAGTCTCTTTACTTGTTGCAGATCGTTTATCGAATTTAACGCTACAGTTATCAGAGATGACAAAACTTTTCTTTAAGCAAAATGAACAGCTTTGTCACACAATACCACACGACACTAATGTATTTTTTCCTCTCAAAATATTTCATAAAAGTTGTTACGAAATAACCAGGCTTCATACATCAGCAGATAAGTCGACGCCACGTTGGGCAACTTGCACTTGGCGGCCGGACTTCTCCGATGGGGCCTCCCGGCCAACGATGCCATACGCTCATTTCATTTCATTTCCCTAAAGAATGAAAATCCACACGAGCACTAAAAGGAATCAGTTGAATTTCGATTACGCTATAAATCTCACATATTTAAAGGCTGTCAATTCAGTTAAATACCTAGGGCTTACTATTACGATCAACTTAAATAGGAACTATGGCACAGATAATTTTGTGGAGAAGGCAAAGAAACTATTTTTTGTTGGCAGAACAATCAGAAGATACAACAAATCCAGTAAAGAGACTGCACACACTACGCTTTTTCGTCTTGTGCTTCTGTTTTGCAGTGTGGTATGGAATCTTGACCAGGTAGAATTGACGGCCCGACATCGAAAAATTTCGTTGTTTACGATTTCGTAGGCATGGGTAAGAAGAGGTAGGCTACACAGTTGGGCGACATCTGTCGTGGTAGGAAAGCTGGCCAGGAGCGGAAATGGTTAGCGGACATGTTAACACAGTAAAGAGAAGATTTACTCAACTTGCATTTCTCCAAGCATACGAAGACTCCTTACAAATGATGCGGCAAGATATAAAGTCCAGTTAATGTCACAGAAACATGGATGAGGCTTTCTGAACTAAAGTAACTGCTTTCAATGCTCAGAAAAGACTGTGACTGTGCTTGTGAGTTGTTGAACTGGTTTACTTGAGAAACTCAGAAAGGTTACGATTGTTTCTGACGTTATCTCGATTAAGGTGAAGATTCATGAAAAAATGTTATGTGATGTTCGCAATTCAGTGGAATTACTTTGTGGAATTACAGGATCTTAATCCCTACTTTTGGAAAATTTTTTGCTTCAGTTCATTGCTTATGTTTGTTGTACGAATGGTACACGGTCACTCGCCATCGGCTCCTAGGTGGGCTATCTGAGTCATTCCTTCTGATTTCCTGAGGGACCTGGGAGCACCCTCAGTCACACACTCCTGGCCGATAACCAAGAATGCTTACATTGTTCATCGCCCCAAAGTGCGTCACTACCGTCTCTTCTCACTTTCTCGCTGACGTCACGTGGGCGTCACCTTCACCTGGAGATCGGTGGTTAAAGAATAATTATACAGAATATTCTGTGCTTTGACATTATGATCAACGTAGCAACATCTTCCACTCAACTCAGAAATGAACTTGGAAATACAAGCCACTACATTAATATTTACGTTTCCTAAACGATTGCTTGAATACTACAAACAGAATATTATGAAAGAAAATCAAAACCAATGTAACTGCAGACTGATAGCTCCGTTCAAGATTTTCTTTCGGTTTTCCTTGAGATCTTTCAATCCAAGTTTGCACTGGTATTTTGTGAATAGTGCTACTTTATTATCTATTTCCCTTGTACGTAAAAAACTTATTCGTGTTTAAATATTTGCTCTAAGAAAACAGCGATCTTAGATACATCAGTAAAATTATCTAAAACAGTCTTAATGGCATAAATATTTTATTTAAACTGGTGGCTGGTTGCGATCTATCGTACAGTCATCACAAGTCAGCACAAGCAGTTACCTTTGTAAGTTATAGTGTATGCGAACATAAAAAAGAAAGAAACGAAGATTGGGTTTAGGTCCGGTCGAGCGAACATAAAGGAGATAATGTTTCAAAGCTCTAAGAAAGAAATTCTGGCGCATATGCAAGAGACTACAAACACTACAAATGAAATTTTCCACGCTGTATGCTCCTCTCCGGCTGCTGCGAACATAACCGACACAAACTTCAAGCGACTGAGTGAGCATCGCGTACTGCAGGCAACGGATTCCTGATGAATCGATCTTAAGAAAAAAATAATTAAATTTTTTAAACTGGTGGCTGGTTGCGATCTATCGTACAGTCATCATCTTCAGACCTTGTACTCCGTGATGGTGACAGGAGCTGGGCTGCCTGAGTAGGCTGCTCTAGTAAGATGTAATCGACGCAGGGTATGAAGATCATCTAAGTGCAATAGATCGAAAGCGGTCACCAGTTTAAACAAAATATTTATGCAATCAAGACTGTTTTTAGAAAATTTCATTATTTATATTTGACGCCTGTTCTGTAGAATTGAATTGTTTGTATGCTCATGGCTTTCAAATGGTTCAAATGGCTCTGAGCACTATGGGACTCAACAGCTGTGGTCATCAGTCCACTAGAACTTAGAACTACTTAAACCTAACTAACCTAAGGACATCACACACATCCATGCCCGAGGCAGGATTCGAACCTGCGACCGTAGCAGTCGCGCGGTTCCGGACTGCGCGCCTAGAACCGCGAGACCACCGCGGCCGGCGCTCATGGCTTTGTGATGAGGGCTGCAGTCTTTGAAAATTATTGAGAATAATCCCATATCTTAAAAATAGAATACAATGTACACGTCGCTGGCCATTAGCACCCGAAAGTACTGCCCATTGCACTACGTATGCTATTTTTCTAACAGCACAAGCAGTTACCTTTGTAAGTTATAGTGTATGCGAACATAAAAAAGAAAGAAACGAAGATTGGGTTTAGGTCCGGTCGAGCGAACATAAAGGATATAATGTTTCAAAGCTCTAAGAAAGAAATTCTGGCGCATATGCAAGAGACTACAAACTCTACAAATGAAATTTTCCACGCTGTATGCTCCTCTCCGGCTGCTGCGAACATAACCGACACAAACTTCAAGCGACTGAGTGAGCATCGCGTACTGCAGGCAACGGATTCCTGATGAATCGATCTTAAGAAAAAAATAATTAAATTTTTTCATCAGCAAGCTCTGAAAAGTGTGGTGTGCTATAAGTAACCAAAATATATCGATAGCGGTCAACAAAATAGTGGACGTACGCGGATATTTCATTGGCAACGTGATTATTGCCAAATTCGACGTGGAAGATTCCTCAAAGCCATTATTGATTTCCTGCAAAATGTTGGAACGCACGCATCATTACGAAGTAGCCCGTTTTTGAATGAATAAATATACGAAATGGAAGCGGGTTTGTTAGACAAGTCTGTATGAAACCTGAAGGACTCGAAGCATCTCAGAGTAGCACTCGTACCCTGTTATTTATTGGATATACGAGGTCTGTTCAAAATGTTACGCCGCCGGCCGCTGTGGCGATACAGGGTTCTAGGCGCTTCAGTCTGGAACCGCGCTGCTGCTACGGTCGCTGGTTCGAATCCTGCCTCGGGCGTGGATGTGTGTGATATCCTTACGTTAGTTAGGTTCAAGTAGATTGTATACCGATTAGGTTCCTTTCAGATTACGCTGATACAATAGCTCCCTACTTAGCAGTCATATACAACCGCTCGCTCACCGATAGATCTGTACCTACAGATTGGAAAATTGCGCAGGTCGCACTAGTGTTTAAGAAGGGTAGTAGGAGTAATCCATCGAACTACAGACCTATATCATTGACGTCGGTTTGCAGTAGGGTTTTGGAGCATATACTGTATTCAAACATTATGAATCACCTCGAAGGGAACGATCTATTGATACGTAATCAGCATGGTTTCAGAAAACATCGTTCTTGTGCAACGCAGCTAGCTCTTTATTCGCGCGAAGTAATGGCTGCTATCGACAGGGGATCTCAAGTTGATTCCGTATTTCTAGATTTCCGGAAAGCTTTTGACACCGTTCCTCATCCTCATTTCTCATCTCATTAGTCCACCTAATTTTCATCATTATTTTGTAGCACCATATGTCAAACACTACGATTCTATCCAGTTTTCGCACTGTCCTTGATTCACTACCAAAGCGCTCCAAACACATTTTGTTTAATGGCGTACTGTTCCGAATCATCAATTCGTCCAGTCGCACAGAAATTGGCAATTACATTCTTAAGTTGTAGAACAGTCGGTGAGACCGGGTCGTAATCACCACTGTGCGCTCGCGCAATGAACAGCGGCGCGCACCCCTGCACAAAGGGTGGCCGGCGAGCGCCGGCTGCGTGCCCTCAGAGAGACGCGACGCCCGCAGACGAGTCGGCAGCCGGCAGCCGGCGCTCAGCGACGTGGGCGCCGCCGCCGCCGGCTTTGATTCTCCCAAATCACTCCGCATTCCAGGGCGCAGCCGGCGCTGTCAAAGGCCACGGATCACTGCGAAATGTGGGTGCGCCTGCCCTGCCCGATATTAACGCTTTATGGAGCGCCGCCCGTGCTGCCGCCGATCGAGCTCCAGTCCGACCGACACTTCGCTCCCAGTGTCGGCAGCCGCGCTTGTGGAGCCGCTTGCCCGCAACAGAGTACGGTCTGTCGCATTTGTGATACACAGAGCTCTTTACAAATTAGGTACGAATGCTGCGGGGCTTTTGGCGCACATAGGCAAAACTCTGTAATTTGTTTGCATTTGTCACACCACAAGCCAATTTTTCTGAAAACGTCACGTCAGGTTGAAGGACAACCACTACAGTCGGTCATCTTCCATATTTACATCAACATCAACATCTGCATCTACCGGGTGATCAAAAAGTCAGTACAAATTTGAAAACTTAATAAACCACGGAATAATATAGGTAGATAGGTAAAAATTGACACACATGCTTGGAATGACATGGGGTTTTATTAGAACCAAAAAAAGTATTGTTAGACACGTGAAAGATCTCTTGCGCGCGTCGTTTGGTGATGATCGTGTGCTCAGCCGCCACTTTCGTCTTGCTTGGCCTCCCAGGTCCCCAGACCTCAGCCCTTCCGATTATTGGCTTTGGGGTTACCTGAAGTCGCAAGTGTATCGTGACCGACCGACATGTCTAGGGATGCTGAAAGACAACATCCGACCATAACTCCGAACATGCTTTACAGTGCTGTTCACAACTTTATTCCTCGACTACAGCTATTTTTGAGGAATGATGGTGTACATATTGAGCATTTTCTGTAAAGAACGTCATCTTTGCTTTGTCTTACTTTGTTATGATAATTATTGCTATTCTCATCAGATGAAGCGCCATGTGTCAGACATTTTTTGAACTTTTGTATTTTTTTGGTTCTAATAAAACCCCATGTCATTCCAAGCATGTGTGTCAATTTGTACCTTTCTATCTACATTATTCCGTGATTTATTCAGTTTTCAAATTTATACTGACTGTTCTGTAAAAAAAAAATGTTCAAATGTGTGTGAAATCTTGTGGAACTTAACTGCTAAGGTCCTCAGTCCCTAAGCTTACACACTACTTAATCTAAAAAGGACAAACACACACACAGCCACGCCCGAGGGAGGACTCGAAACTCCGCCGGGATCAGCCGCACAGTCCATGACTGCAGCGCCCTAGACCGCTCGGCTAATCCCGCGCGGCTGACTGTTCTGTAGATCACAGTTAAGTACCTGGCAGAAAGTTCATCAAACCAATTTTATACCAGTCTCGAACTGCAGCATACAAGAGAAATGAACACTTGAATCTTTCCGCGCGAGCTCTTATTTCTCCTATTTTATTACGATGATCATTTCTCCCTATGGATATTCGTGAGAACAGAATATTTTCGCTTTCGGAGAAAAAAAGTTGGTGATTGAAATTCCAAGAAACGATGTCGCCCCAACGAAGTAGCCTTTGTTTTGATGATAACCGCTACAACTCGCGTATAATGTCCTTGGCACTGCCCTATTTACCGAGAGTACAAAACGAGCTCCTGTTCTTTGAAATTTGTGGTATGACATATCAGTACCACACCACAGGCATCATAAAATTGGCGGCAGAGTTGCAATTTTCCATCAGGCACCAATAGCGGTCATGAGAGATCCGGTGGACCCAGCAACTCTGGCCTATGAGCTCCCTCTGTCGCTGCACTATAGGACGGCCGGCGGTAGCCACGCAGCTCCTCAGGGAACAGATTCGGATGTCCGCTATGAAACACCTCCACAAGGTTGAAACATTACGTCCAGCTTCCAGGCTCCTTGAATATGTCGGCTCTGTGGCACCTGCACGGTGGCATAAGGTCGAGGTACCGCGACCCATCGTGGAAGATCTCCCATAATGACAACTTGAAGCTCAATGAATATATATATAAGATAGAAATTTAAAATAAAGACGCTGCACAAGTGTCACAATCTCTTCCAGAACATCTGCTCCTTCTGTACCAACAAATACCTCCTCATGAACACTCTCTCCCAACACTGGGTCCACACCTTTCTCCAGCCCCACCATACCGTCCGCACCTCTCCCTATATCCTCCACCAAACTGATGCTCCTGGTCCTCGAGGGCAGGGTGGAATCGCCATCGGCCACCTGTAGCACATCCCCATCTGGCCACAACCTCTCCTCAATGACCCCACCGAACACCTTATCCTCAGCGTCTTTTTCCCCTCCCTCACCGTCACCAGCGTCACCATCTATGTCCACTGCACTGCTCCTATTCCCTATGATTTCGTCTCCCATGTTTACTGCACCTTCCCGACCTATGTGATTGTTGCCGACATCAACATCAATAGCCACTCCCCTGCCGGCCTTCAGCATCTGTTCCTCTCTATAATCCAAGGTGACCTTCTTCATCTTCCCCAACAGACCCATCCTGAAAGCAACACTACCCCCGATGCTGTCGTTGCCTTTGTCAACCTCCTTGGGCATATCGCCGTCGACATCCTTGACCACACAGGAAGCGACCACGCCCCCGTCATTCTCACCGTAACGCCTGCTCACGACCTGCCTCCAGCTACCTGCCCTCCACCCTCTCTTTGAGAAGGCCATTACTGACGCTGTGGAGGCCCATGTTCCTACTAAAACCATCCACCCCCACCATCTCACTCTCCCTCCGAAGGCTGTCATCCTCCTCCACGAATCCTGCTGCCTCTATCACTCCTTCCTGCGCACTTGTGACAGGGATACACTCCACCGCCACTGTAAACACAGCGACATGTTTGGAACCTCATTGCAGCAAAGAAACTCTGGGACTGGCGCCAGACCTGTACATGACTCAATGCCACCTTCTCTATAAACTCCAAATACTGGTCTGTCTTCCATGGCCTTACTGGTTCCCATTCTGCACCCCATTACACCCTTCTTCATAACGACCAACCCCTTCCTGTCAACCTCAGTGAGGCCACTCACTTTTGGATGTCTTCCCTGCCCTGATGAGCCCCACTTTGATTATTCCCTTTTCCCCACCATCATGGAATTCATCCATACCTCAGTCGCTCCAGTATCTCCCAGTCTCCAGTACTTATGGAAGCACAAGACACTCAGTAAGCTCTACAGATCCATCTTCTCCCATCGCATTCATCACTACCTTAATCAACACCACATCCTCTCTCTTACCCACTGTGGCTTCCGACCCTCCTTCTCCACAAAAGACCAACTTCTTAAGGAGGTCACCTTGGATTATAGAGAGGAACAGATGCTGAAGGCCGGCAGAGGAGTGGCTATTGATGTTTATGTTGGCAACAATCACATAGGTCGGGAAGGTGCAGTCAACGCAACATGGCCACTGATCACGACCTTGTCACCTACCGCCCCCTCAGAGAATGCTCTTTCACCTTCCTAACTGTCCTTCCCAATTTATACATCATCCTCTGCACTGGCTTCTACCCTGACCTGTGGAAGACTTCCTGCGTACTTTTGTTCCTCAAACCAAACAACCTCCTTTCTGTCACCTCTTCCTATTGTCACATCCACCTCACCTGCATCTTCAGTAAGCTCTACAGATCCATCTTCTCCCATCGCATTCATCACTACCTTAATCAACACCACATCCTCTCTCTTACCCACTGTGGCTTCCGACCCTCCTTCTCCACAAAAGACCAACTTCTTAACCTCATCCACCTTCTCTTCATCCAACTTAACTCCCATCGCTCAGCCATTTTTGTTTCCTTCAACTTCCAAAATGCTTATGACCAAGTATGGCAGCCCAGTCTCCTCTTTAAACTCTGAACCTATGCCCTGCCTATCAGCTTTTTCCATCTGGTAGCTTCCTTCCTCTCACGCTGTCCTTCCTGTATCAGCCTCCATAATACCAACTCTTTTATCCCACCGCTGGCATCCCCCATAGTTCTGTCCTCTCCCCTCTCCTCTGTCTCCTGTACACTGCTGATATTCCCAACCCACCCTCACCTGTACACCTCCTCCAATGTGCTGATGAAACCGCCTTCCTGGCTCTCTATCCTACCCCTCAATGGTCCCAACATACCCTCCAAACCCACCTTGACCAGTTGACCACTTGGTACAACCAGTGGTTCCTTCATATCGACCCCTCCAAGACTCAGGCAATCATCATAAGCCGCACCACCTCCTCCTTCCATCTCTATGATTTGTACCTAACCACTTATGGTTGCCCCATCCAGCTCACACCCACCTTGAAATACCTTGGCCCCACCCTCGGCCGTCAGCTCACCTGGAACCTTCGTCTCCTGACCATTCGGAAAAAAGCCTATATCTGCCTCTGCTCCTGAAACTCCTGTCTGGCCAGGTATGGGAACTGCATCCTTCCACCATCCTCCTCACCTACAAATCCTTCATCCATCCTATCCTCTGTTATGTTAGCATTGCCCGGATCTCTGCGCGCCCCCACCCCCGCTTTAATAATGCCCTCCAAATGCTAGAACGCCATGCATTCAGCCTTGCCTTCTGTATCTACCTTCCGTCCACCACATAGCTCCAACATATCTGCATCCTCTAGTCTGCAGCAGGCTTGATCCCCCCAACCCCTGGTGTCCTCCTTCCTCTCTGGACTCGCATTCAGGAGGACGATGGTTCAATCCCATCTCCATCCATCCTGATTTAGGTTTTCTGTGATTTCCCTAAATCGTTTCAGGCGAATGCTGAGATGGTTCCTTTGAAAGGGCACGGCCAATTTCCTTCCCAATCCTTCCCTAACCCGAGCTTGCGCTCCATCTCTAATGATCTCGTTGTCGACGGGACATTAAACACTAACCACCACCACCACCTCCTTCCTCTCTACCCCCCAACATTTTCCACACCTCTATTGCTGTATCCCTTCCTCCTCCCCTCCACACCCTACATCTCCTTTATCAGGCAATTTCAAATACTTTCCTCTCCCAGATGATGAACTTAACCAACATGTCTACCCTTCCTTCCAACTGTAGCTTGGCCTTGTCCCCCCCCCCCACCACACCCCAGGGCCCCCATTTGCCTCTCACCTCATTCCACCGCAGTGGTTTTTCCTCCTGCCCAAACCTGAGTCTCTATACCCCCACCTCGGCTGTTTCCCTCTCCTGTTCTTTCCCCAGTGGCCCCCTTTGGTCCCCCCTTCTCTGCCCCCCCCCCTCTAGCACCGCCCACTCCCCCCTTTCTTCCCTTCTCCTTTGTATCCATACTCCTGGCAGATCCTTCCAGTTTGTTCTTCTTCATCAGTGTGCTACATCAGTGTTGTCAGTGTTGTGTTCGGTGCTGTTCTACTGTGATGTTAAGTGCTGTGATTTTAATCATGCACTGGACTTGTGCATAGTGTTGCTGTCCATGACTGTACTGTGATACGCAGCCCATCGCAACTTTTATTCTCCGGCTGTACATCGCCTTGTGTTCTTTTAATTGTCACAGTATGTGGTTTTCTGTGGACACTACTTTTTTGTATTTCTATCTACATTTTTACAGTCACCCCCTTTCGTATGCTATCTTCCATTATGTTCCCCCTTTTTATATCTTGTTTCGCCATATTTCCTCCTTTATGTTGTTTAATGTCTCCCTGTTATGTCAAAATGACGTCACGTGTGCGGGAATTTTTGAGAAACGGAGCATTATTCGCTATTTACTGCATTAGCAGATAAACATATGTCTTGACTAATACGAAAGAGGTAATAAATATAGACGTATATTATACGCTGATCAGCCAGAACATTATGACCGCCGACTTATCATCGATATAAACCCGTCCAGGCGATAGCAGCGTCACCTGATGAGGAATGAGTGCTAGATAGATACACGCACGGTGCACGTAGCATCAGAAAGCATGTTGTCCGTGTGTAGAACGGTGAAGGTACGCCATGTATCTGAGTTTGACTGAGGGCAGCCGCACAAAGTGTCGGGGTTTCATCTACATCTACAGCCTTCAGACTTGTGTGATTTATAGTGTAATCAAAACTTGGCGGATTTCTTTTAGTACTTATCTGAATAACTTCACACTTTTCTTTATTCTGTGTCAATGGCCACTTTTCGCACCATACAGATATCTTATCTAAATCTTTTTTTAATTCGTTTTGGTCATCTGATGATTTTACAAGACGGTAAATGACAGCATCATCTGCAAACAATTTAAGACAGCTACTCAGATTGTCTCCCATTTCGTTAATATAGATCAGGTGCAATAGAGGGCCTATAACACTTCCTTGGGGAACGCCGGATATTACTTCCGTTTTACTTGATAACTTTCAATCTTTTGCTACGAGCTGTAGAGTTTCTACCAGGAAATCACGAATCCAGCCGCACAGCTGAGATGGCACTCCATAGGCAGGCAGTTTGGTTAGAAGACGGTTGTGAGGAACGATGTAGAAAGCCTTCTGGAAATCTAAAAGTATGGAATAACTTTGACATCCTCTGTCGATAGCATTCATTAATTCAAGAGTATAAAGAGCTAGTCGTGTTTCACAAGTAGGATATTTTCTGGATCCGTGCTATGTGTCAATAAAAAGTTTCCTTCGAGGTACTTCATAATGTTCTGACACTATATGTTCCAGAACCCTGCTGAAAATTGACGTTAAATCTATGGACCCGTAATTAAGTGGATTACACCTACTTCCCTATTTGAGTATTGGTGTGACTTGAGCAATTTTCCAGTCTTAAGGCACGAATCTTTTTGTGAGCGAGTGGTTGTATAAAGTTGCTAAATAAGGAGCTATTGTATCAGCATGCAGTGAAAGAAACCTGACTGGTATACAATCTGGACCGGAGGCCTTGCCTTTATTAAGTGATTTAAACTGCTTTGCTGCACCGAGGATACCTGCTTCTATGTTTCTCATCTTGGCAGTTGTTCTTGACTGGAATTCAGGAATATTTACTTCGTCTTCTTTGGTGAAGGAGTTTCGTAAAAACGTGTTTAATAACTTTACTTTAGTAGCACTATCATCAGTGACTTCACGGTTGTTATCGCGCAGTGAAGGTATTGATTGCGTCTTACCACTGGCGTGCTTTATGTACGACCATAATCTCTTTCAGTTTTCTGCCAGATTCCCAGACAGAGATTCGTTGCGAAAATTATTAAAAGCATCTCGCATTGAAGTACGCGCTATATTTCAAACTTCTGCAATACTTTGCCAGTCTTGGGGATTTCGCGTTCTTTTAAATTTGGCATGCTTTATTCGTTGGTTCTGCAACAGCGATCTGACCCGTTTTATGTACCATGGGGGATCAGTACTATCACTTATTAATTTATGTGGTATATATCTCTCAATTGCCGTTGATACTACCTCTTTGAAGTAATTCCACATCTTTTCTACGCTTACATGATCGTATCGGAAGCAGTGAAGACTGTCTCTTCAAAAAGGCGTTCTAGGAGTGCTGCTGTGAGTGTCTTCAACACTCTAGTTGAAACTACGTCCAGACGTCGTAGGATTGGGCGGCCACCCCTCATTACAGATGTCAGACATCGTAGACTGGGCAGACTGATAAAATAGCACATGCGGCGAGCTGTGGCGAAACTAATATCAGACTTTGATGCTGGGCTGCGTACGAGTGCATCTGACCACATGGTACACCGAACACTCATAACGATGGGCCTTCGCAGCCGACGACCCATTCATGCGCTAATGTTAACGCCACAGCATCGGCAGTTACGACTGAAATGGGCACTGAAAGTTGTCTCAGTGTTAGAGCGTTGCATGGTCTTATGAATACCAATTCCTGCATCATCATGCCGATGGGATGGCGCGAATCCGGTGTCTTGGAGGGGAGCATCTGCTTGACACCTGTTCTGTGGGACGGACACAGGCTGGCGGCGGTTCCATTAAACTCTGCGAAACATTCACGTTGGCATCCATGTATCCCGTGGAGTGGGTGCAAGACACCATAACGGCCAAGGAGTATCGCACATTGGTTGCAGACCACGTTTACCCCCTCATGACGATCGTGTTCCCCGATGGCAGTGCTGGCCCCCCATCTTGCCAGATCTGAACCTGATAGAACATGTCTGGGATGTGCTTAAATGTGTGTCAGAGGTCATCGCCCGCTCCCCGGTATTTACAGGAATTAGGTGACTTGTGCGTGCAGATGTGGTGCGGACTTCCTCCAGCGACCTACCAAAGCTTCAATGGTCCCACGCCACGACTCTTCGCCACTATTATCCGTGCCAAATGTGGACATACCGTCTAGGTAGGTGGTTATTATGTTGTGGCTGATAAGTATATGCATCGCTATGTATCCATGACTTATGTCTCTACTTCATAAGCGCTTGATCTGCTTATTTCTCGCTCAGTATTGAACAGTCTCTCCATCAGTAGTAAAAACGTCGTCCGTCTTAAGCCAAGATCTTAATTTGGATGAGAATTTTGATGCAACAGGAGACAACATGCACATACACAGTCTTAAACGCTTTAAGAACTTCTGTTTATTTTTCTTGTCACTCGCATATCGCAGTTCTGGATCGTTAGAAGGCGCTAGAAGTCGGAAAGCTTCTGGGCGTTAGGTTTTGATTTGCACCACTACCATTTTGGACAGAACGCGATGTCTTTTACTACAAACAATAATGGCTAATACAATACCACATGGTATTGTTATTCTATCTGTTTTGCTATTGAGAACTGAAATTCAGTATATATCACTAGCGTTAAGGTAGATACTACCTACAGGAAAATTAAAGAAACATTGGAGAAAAGAGAAACGCTTGTATGAATATCAAGAACTTATATTGAAAACCAGTTCTAAGCAAAGAAGGGACGGCAGAAAGGTGGAAGGAGCATATAGGGGTCTATACAAGGGCGATCTACTTAAGGGCAATATTATTGAAATGGAAGAGGGAGTAGATGAAGACGTGATGAGAGATACGATACTGCGTGAAGAATTTGACAGAGCACTGAAAGACCTAAGTAGAAACAAGGCCCTCAACATTCCATTATAACTACTGATAGCCTTGGGAGAGCCAGCCATCACAAAACGCTCCATCTGGTGAGGCGAAATGCCCTCAGACTCCAAGAAGAATATATTCAATTCCAAATCCAAAGAACCAAAGAAAGCAGGTGTTGACAGCTGTTAAAATTACCGAAGTATCAGTTTAATAAGTTACGGCTGCAAAATACTAACGCGATTCTTTACAGACGAATGGAAAAATTGGTAGAAGCCGACCTCGGGGAAGATTAGTTTGGATTCCGTAGAAATGTTGGAACACTTGAGGCAATACCAACCCTACGACTTATCTTAGAAGACAGATTAAGGAAATTCAAACCTACGTTTCTAATAATTGTAGACTTAGAGAAAGCTTTTGACAATGTTGACTGGAATACTCTCTTTCAAATTCTGAAGGTGGCAGGGGTCCTGGGCCAAATACAGGGAGCGAAAGGCTATTTAGAATTTTTACAGAAACAAGATGGCAGTTATAAGACTCGAGGGGCATGAAAGGGAAGCACTGGTTGGGAAGGGAGTAAGAAAGGGTTGTGGCCTATCCCCGATGCTATTCAATCTGTATATTGAGCAAGCAGTAAAGAGAACAAAAAAAAAATTGGAGTAGAAATTAAAATCGATGGAGAAGAAATAAAAACTTTGAGTTATGCCGATGACATTGTAGTTCTGTCAGAGTCAGCAAAGGGCCTGGAAGAGCTGCTGAAAGGGATGGACAGCGTCTTGAAAGGAGGATATAAGATGAACATCAACAAAAGCAAAACGAACATAATGGAATGTAGTCGACTTAAATCAGATGATGCTAAGGGAATTAGGTTAGGAAATGAGAGACTTAAAGTAGTAGATGAGTTTTGCTGTTTGGGGAGCAAAATAACTGATGGTGGTCGAAGTAGAGAGGATATAAAATGTAGATTGGCTGTGGCGAGGAAAGCGTTTTCTGAAGAAGATACGTTTGTTAACATCGAGTATAGATTTAAGTGTCAGGAAGTATTTGTATCCCCCCCCCCCCATGAACCATGGACCTTGCCGTTGGTGGGGAGGCTTGCGTGCCTCAGCGATACAGATAGCCGTACCGTAGGTGCAACCACAACGGAGGGGTATCTGTTGAGAGGCCAGACAAACGTGTGGTTCCTGAAGAGGGGCAGCAGCCTTTTCAGTAGTTGCAAGGGCAACAGTCTGGATGATTGACTGATCTGGCCTTGTAACAGTAACCAAAACGGCCTTGCTGTGCTGGTACTGCGAACGGCTGAAAGCAAGGGGAAACTACAGCCGTAATTTTTCCCGAGGGCATGCAGCTTCACTGTATGATTACATGATGATGGCGTCCTCTTGGGTAAAATATTCCGGAGGTAAAATAGTCCCCCATTCGGATCTCCGGGCGGGGACTACTCAAGAGGACGTCGTTATCAGGAGAAAGAAAACTGGCATTCTACGGATCAGAGCGTGGAATGTCAGATCCCTTAATCGGGCAGGTAGGTTAGAAAATTTAAAAAGGGAAATGGATAGGTTGAAGTTAGATATAGTGGGAATTAGTGAAGTTCGGTGGCAGGAGGAACAAGACTTTTGGTCAGGTGACTACAGGGTTATAAACACAAAATCAAATAGGGGTAATGCAGGAGTAGGTTTAATAATGAATAGGAAAATAGGAATGCGGGTAAGCTACTACAAACAGCATAGTGAACGCATTATTGTGGCCACGATAGATACGAAGCCCACACCTACTACAGTAGTACAAGTTTATATGCCAACTAGCTCTGCAGATGACGAAGAAATTGAAGAAATCTATGATGAAATAAAAGAAATTATTCAGATTGTGAAGGGAGACGAAAATTTAATAGTCATGGGTGACTGGAATTCGAGTGTAGGAAAAGGGAGAGAAGGAAACATAGTAGGTGAATATGGATTGGGGGACAGAAATGAAAGAGGATGCCGCCTGTTAGAATTTTGCACAGAGCACAACATAATCATAACTAACACTTGGTTTAAGAATCATGAAAGAAGGTTGTATACATGGAAGAACCCTGGAGATACTAAAAGGTATCAGATAGATTATATAATGGTAAGATAGAGATTTAGGAACCAGGTTTTAAATTGTAAGACATTTCCAGGGGCAGATGTGGACTCTGACCACAATCTATTGGTTATGACCTGTAGATTAAAACTGAAGAAACTGCAAAAAGGTGGGAATTTAAGGAGATGGGACCTGGATAAACTGAAAGAGCCAGAGGTTGTACAGAGATTCAGGGAGAGCATAAGGGAGCAATTGAAAGGAATGGGGGAAATAAATACAGTGGAAGAAGAATGGGTAGCTTTGAGGGATGAAGTAGTGAAGGCAGCAGAGGATCAAGTAGGTAAAAAGACGAGGGCTAGTAGAAATCCTTGGGTAACAGAAGAAATATTGAATTTAATTGATGAAAGGAGAAAATATAAAAATGCAGTAAGTGAAACAGGCAAAAAGGAATACAAACGTCTCAAAAATGAGATCGACAAGAAGTGCAAAATGGCTAAGCAGGGATGGCTAGAGGACAAATGTAAGGATGTAGAGGCCTATCTCACTAGGGGTAAGATAGATACCGCCTACAGGAAAATTAAAGAGACCTTTGGAGATAAGAGAACGACTTGTGTGAATATCAAGAGCTCAGATGGAAACCCAGTTCTAAGCAAAGAAGGGAAAGCAGAAAGGTGGAAGGAGTATATAGAGGGTCTATACAAGGGCGATGTACTTGAGGACAATATTATGGAAATGGAAGAGGATGTAAATGAAGATGAAATGGGAGATATGATACTGCGTGAAGAGTTTGACAGAGCACTGAAAGACCTGAGTCGAAACAAAGCCCCCGGAGTAGACAATATTCCATTGGAACTACTGACGGCCGTGGGAGAGCCAGTCCTGACAAAACTCTACCATCTGGTGAGCAAGATGTATGAAACAGGCGAAATACCCTCAGACTTCAAGAAGAATATAATAATTCCAATCCCAAAGAAATCAGGTGTTGACAGATGTGAAAATTACCGAACTATCAGCTTAATAAGTCACAGCTGCAAAATACTAACACGAATTCTTTACAGACTTATGGAAAAACAAGTAGAAGCCAACCTCGGGGAAGATCAGTTTGGATTCCGTAGAAACACTGGAACACGTGAGGCAATACTGACCTTACGACTTATCTTACAAGAAAGATTAAGAAAAGGCAAACCTACGTTTCTAGCATTTGTAGACTTAGAGAAAGCTTTTGACAATGTTGACTGGAATACTCTCTTTCAAATTCTAAAGGTGGCAGGGGTAAAATACAGGGAGCGAAAGGCTATTTACAATTTGTACAGAAACCAGATGGCAGTTATAAGAGTCGAGGGACATGAAAGGGAAGCAGTGGTTGGGAAGGGAGTAAGACAGGGTTGTAGCCTCTCCCCGATGTTGTTCAATCTGTATATTGAGCAAGCAGTAAAGGAAACAAAAGAAAAATTTGGAGTAGGTATTAAAATTCATGGAGAAGAAATAAAAACTTTGAGGTTCGCCGATGACATTGTAAATCTGTCAGAGACAGCAAAGGACTTGGAAGAGCAGTTGAATGGAATGGACAGTGTCTTGAAAGGAGGATAGAAGATGAACATCAACAAAAGCAAAACAAGGATAATGGAATGTAGTCTAATTAAGTCGGGTGATGCTGAGGGAATTAGATTAGGAAATGAGACACTTAAAGTAGTAAAGGAGTTTTGCTATTTGGGGAGCAAAATAACTGATGATGGTCGAAGTAGAGAGGATATAAAATGTAGGCTGGCAATGGCAAGGAAAGCGTTTCTGAAGAAGAGAAATTTGTTAACATCCAGTATTGATTTAAGTGTCAGGAAGTCATTTCTGAAAGTATTCGTATGGAGTGTAGCCATGTATGGAAGTGAAACATGGACGATAAATAGTTTGGACAAGAAGAGAATAGAAGCTTTCGAAATGTGGTGCTACAGAAGAATGCTGAAGATTAGATGGGTAGATCACATAACTAATGAGGAAGTATTGAATAGGGTGGGGAGAAGAGAAGTTTGTGGCACAACTTGACCAGAAGAAGGGATCGGTTGGTAGGACATGTTCTGAGGCATCAAGGGATCACCAATTTAGTATTGGAGGGCAGCGTGGAGGGTAAAAATCGCAGAGGGAGACCAAGAGATGAATACACTAAGCAGATTCAGAAGGATGTAGGTTGCAGTAGGTACTGGGAGATGAAGGTGCTTACACAGGATAGAGTAGCATGGAGAGCTGCATCAAACCAGTCTCAGGACTGAAGACCACAACAACAACAACAGTATTTGTATAGAGTGTAGCCATGTATGGAAGTGAAATAGGACGATAAATAGTTTAAACAAGAAGAGAATAGAAGCTTTCGAAATGTGGTGCTACAGTAGAATGCTCAAGATTAGATGGGTAGGTCACGTAAATAATGAGGAGGTACTGAATAGAATTGGGGAGAAGAGGAATTTGTGGCACAACTTGATTAGAAGAAGGGATCTGTTGGTAGGCTGTATTTTGAGGCATCAAGGTATCGCCAACTGAGTATTGGAGTGCAGCGTGTAGGGTAAAAATGGTTGAGGAAGACCAAGAGATGAATACACTAAGCAGATTCAGAAGGATGTAGGTTGCAATAGTTACTCGGAGATGAAGAAGCTTGGGCAGGATAGAGTAGCATGGAAGGTGCATCAAACCATTCTCTGGTCTGAAGACCACAACAACAAACAAGAACAGAAAATAAAGCAGAAGTACGTCCTTTACAATTTAATTCATAGTCTAGTTAACCATTTATTAGAGTAGAACGTGATTTGTAGAGGTAATTTGCTACCTGGATTCAGCTTTTACAATTGTTCGGTTCATACGTCGTACCAGGCGTCCTACGAAAGATGTGAGGAAATTTGAATAAGAGTAATAAAGCTATAACATGTAATTTGACGTAGCATAAAGATGTGATATGTAAAGAATGTGTAATTACAGTGAAATAGGTAAAATATGTGACGTTAAAGTAATTATATCAATGCTGGCTACATAGTACAACAACATTTACAGTTTTCATGTACGTAGGAGCAAAAGAAAATAGTATTTAATTATACAAATATGGGTTCTGTGGAGTGTTAGCAATGAAGTAGGGAAAAATCTTACTAGTTTATAACGTGTTCGAAACTTCAACTGCTTTTATATGCATTTATACGATGTTTAACTGATATAAATGTTTTTCAACTTTTTTGCACATTACGTCCTTTTATTCAGCATATCTGGAAAAAAATGGAAATGAACATGAATAGTTTCCGTCATATGTTTTGATTTATTTCAGTTGTGTATTTAAATTAATGGAAAATTAAAATTGTTAGCTTTCCCAGCTGAAGAAAGCTCAAGCTCTGTTCGGAAACTAGATTGGTTGGACGTGCGTAATGAATATTACCTCTAATAATATTTCAAATTTCCGCGGTGAAACTATCATAACTGCCTAACAATAATAACGTTGATACAAAGGGAACAAGCGACAAGCACCAGTCTCATACACAGACTATTAAAAACTAATATTTTTAAAAGTTCTTCTACTTATTAATGCATGCACACGAAAATTCTCCCACTGGTAAAGCCCGAGCGAGCTCGAATACCACCATCACCACTTACAGTAAGACGGACGGTCATATTTTCTGGGTTGTACTGTTGGCAACAGTACCGGGAATACGGCAACGTAGTTGAAGTGAACAGGTGCAGTAGCGTGCTACGGTGAAATTTTAGTACCAGTTTCATCAGCAGTTAATTAAGAAGAACGAACAAACTCTGTAAGTAACAAATATACGTAAAACCATAAAGTATTGCAATTGTTTATAACTTAAAAAATAAATTGCTAAAAATCGGTAATCGAAATGTATTGCGTTTAAATGGACTGTGAAGATATTTACTGGGTGGGGGTGGAACTGTGATTAAGACACTGGATTGTAAAAGAAAATAAATTTCTTGGATGGGTGTGCGATCGCTGCGGATATTTTCTGAATGAAGCCGACTAGATCGCTTAATAATTTCTATATTTTAATTATTACTCATGAAATAAGACGCTGCACTCACATTTGGAAGATCGGCGGTTCAATTCCTCGTCTTGCAACTTAGATGTAAGGTTTCTGTGATTGTCAAAAATCTCTTAAGGCTTATATCAATCTAGGTCCTTTAATAATAATGTGGCTAATTTTCTTCTCCATCCGAGCTCGTACCCCGCTCCAATGACCTTGTGGTCGAGAAGTCGAGGGGACGTTGAGACACCCCACCCAATATCAGTGACGACGCTACGTGGAGGCAGTATTTGAACTGGTAGCTTTGAGAGATGAAACAAGAGAAAGCAGCAGAGAATGAAGTAAGTAAAACACAAAAATGCAGCAGATGATGTGAAAGAGAATACAACCGTCTAAAAAATGAGGTTGACAGGACGCGCTACAGGACAAATGTGAGAATGCACGAACTTCCGTCACTATGGGATAGATACCGCCTACAGAAAAATGACAGAGGCCTTTAGAGAGAAGGGGAGCAACTGTATGAATTTCAAGAGCTCAGATGGAGAACCAGAAAACCAGCACGAAGCAAAGGTGGAAGGAGCATGTAGAGTTGTTATACAAGGCAAATGAACATCAAGGCAATGATACACACACGAAAGAGGACTAAAAGAAGATGATACTGGAGATGCGGTGTTACGAGAATAATTTGATAGAGCATCCGAAAGAGAATGTTGAAACAAGGCTCTAAGAATACTGATATCCATGGCAGCTTTGGAAGAGTCAGTCATAACAAAACTATTTCATCAGCAGTGTAAGAATGTAGAAATTCCAATTCCAAAGAAAGAACGTACTGACAGATGTCAATATCACAGAACCTTCAGTCATTTAGTCATTGTTGCAAAATACTAGCACGAATTGTTGCAAAATCACTAAAAGTAATTCTTCACAAAAGAATGGAAGAAATGATAGAAGCCGACCTTGGGGAAGATCAGTTAGGAGTCTGGAGAAATGTAAGAATGCACGAGCAATTCTAATCTTACAAATAGTCTTTACACTTTAAGAAAAGGCAAACCTGCGTCTGTAGTATTTGTAGACTTAGAGAAAGCTTCTGACAGTGTTGACTGGAATACACTCTTTGAAATTCTCAAGGTAGCAGAGAGCGAAAAAGTATTTACAACTTGTACAGATACCAGACGACAGTTACAAGATTCTAGAACCATGAAAGGGTAGCAGTGGTTGAGGAGGGGCCTGTAGCCTATCCCCCATTTTTTTTCAGTCATTACACTGAGCAAGTTGCAAAGGAAATCAATGAAAAATTAATGAATTAAAGTTCAGGGAGAAGAGATAAAAATTTTGGGATTTGCCGATGACGTCGTAAATTCTGTCAGAGAGAGGAAAGGGCTTCGAAGAACAGTTGAATGGAACAAACAGCATCTTGAAAGAACGATATAAGATGTATATCAACAATTAAATCAGGAGACACTGAGGGCATTAGATTAGCAACCGAGTAGTAGATGAGTTTTGCTATTTAGTTTCATTATATCTGTGATGTAGGACTTTTGATGGTATTTCACCATCAAATCCAGAGTTATACTGGCTGCATGCAGAAAATCGCAGAGATTTCCATATCCTCTTTCTTTTTTACTGTCATTAAAATGTACTGTCCCCCTACAATATTATGGCTAAAAAGAAGAAATTAATGTTTTTAAGCTGATAATATTAAACTCGTTGTTACTGAACTAGTGTGTGTAGTGTCTCTGTATGTCTGTGAAGGACAATATCAATTTCTAGAGCGGTGTCGACTGTCCCCACAGCGTACGTAATTTCTTACACGTAGACAAGTTACCTCGTTGTGTAGAAGCAGCTGCCGACTCGGACGATCGCCTGTAAATAGCTTGAAATGTAATAGAAATAAAACTTACATAGGATCTTCTCGAACTGGGATACTGATATTCGCATTTGGTCATTCGATGATTGTCTGCGAGTAAAAATGAGTTCGTTTTAGCAGAGAAAGCTTTCTCTATGATTTTGACCGTGTTATTGAAGCAGCTTCTACAGCAAACATCGACCATCAAATACAAGCTTGTCGTACACTACAGTTCATCACAGAATCTTCTGATCAAAAATAAATACGCCAAATTACCTTTGAAATGCACCAGACTGTATTGTGGCATGACTGAACCGCTAGTACGGGATATGTGAGATTATACCCCGTACCTATCCCCGAACGCTCGTGTCTGAAAGATGTGACGAAACAGCCGTTCACATCACAGCGAAGTTAGTCTGTCTCGCTCCATCATTCATCCGCTTTCTGTAAGTCCTTCTCAATTGCAAGAACCCGACTCTGGAATAACACACGCATTATACAAGAAGCGTTAAATAAATAAAGCAACACCTTTTTTTCTGAAAGTAGGTTGGATTTATTCAGTATTCCAATACACCGTATTATTTCCTAATATTTTTGTTACAAAACTTAATTTTTAAACACAATCCTTTCAATGCGACAGCCTTTCGCCACCTTGTTGCAAGGGTCTCTATGCCCGCATGATACCACTTCACTGGTCGACATCGGAGCCAACGTCTTGCTGCATCAACAGCCTCCCCATCTTCCAGGTACTGCGTCCGGTGGAGTGCATCGCATCCTTCATCGGACCAAACACATGGAAGTCGGGGCTTGCGAGATCCGAGCTGTAGAGTGGATTAGGAAGAAAAGTTCAATGAAGTTTTGTGATCTGGTGGACGAGTGCGCCAGCGCTTCCAAAAGAGACGTTGCGCAGCAGTGTGTTTCATTATGATCTGCCGATCACGTCGAATGAGTGTGTCCGCACCTTCCAAAATTGCAGGAGTCACAGCTGTGTGCGGCAGGCCTGCACGTGGGGGATCGGACAGGTTTGTGCGATCCTGTTGCGACGATTACAGATGCCTCGCCAGACGACTCACTGCCCCCAGGGTACAGCAGACATTCCTCAAGCCCTTATGAGTATCTTCGTCACTCTCGTTTCGTGACAGAAGGATGGTAGCATCCTGTTTGAAACGCAACTCCGTTACAAACGCATTTTGAAAGCTACGTATAGCGCCGCCACCTATAAGAACTACATGAAACTGTAGGAGTTGCAGCGGGAATATTGCACAATGTCTCGCAACAAATACCCCATTGTTTCAAGCGAAATTGCCCGAGAAAAAATGTGCTACGTTACTTCCTGAACGCCTTTCCTATCAGAGAACTCGATGGCATATCCAGCATATCGAGTTTCAGAAGACAGTTAATGACAGATCTACTAAAGGAACGATAATGGTTGCCATTGTCCCTGTACGCACTCGTTATCCTCATACATTCTTCTTCCCATCCATATCTTCCTCATTTTCCGAATATTTTTAGTTGGTGCTATGTCCTTAAATTTTCTTTCTCCAGAACTCGCTATAGCAGAAAATACTTATTCTGAATACCTGTAAATTCTTTGTGTACGTGCCACTGTCGTTATTGTTATTATTTTCATTATTATCGTTATTATTATTATTGTTGTTACTAATCGCTATTAGTGGCAGCAACGGTATTAAGGTTACTACACTGGTGTCCAAAATTGAAGAAAAGCCAGAAAATTTTCAACGTTGCATTTATTTTGTCACAAAACAGTGTAAACCGGTGATAGTGAACTAAGAACAACGTAAACAACATAGAACGTAAACAAATGCAACATGCATAATGGCAGACAAAAATGTTCTTCGTTTTTTTCCAGCTTGATGGATTTGCACACACCGACAACTGGTTAATGAGCTCCGTATGAGTTGCGATCACCTCTGGCAACAATACAGACCGCAGGCCGGAGTGGCCGTGCGGTTCTAGGCGCTACAGTCTGGAGCCGAGCGACCGCTACGGTCGCAGGTTCGAATCGTGCCTCGGGCATGGATGTGAGTGATGTCCTTAGATTAGGTAGGTTTAAGTAGTTCTAAGTTCTAGGCGACTGATGATCTCAGAAATTAAGTCGCATAGTGCTCAGAGCCATTTGAACAATACAGGCCTGACAAAGACGGGGCATGCTGCGGGTGATGTCATGCTGAGACAATAACGCTCATTCTTCCTGCAGAATTCCTCGCAAGCCTTGGAGTGTGGTCGGTGGATGATGAGGTGATGCAACCCACCTCCCTAGTGCCCCCCCCCCCCCCCGACATGATTTATGGCATTCAAATCGGGAGAGGGAGCAGGCAACGCCACGCGTGCAATATCTTCAGTTTACAAGAAAACTTCAAAAAAGTGGACTTAAAATCTGAGGTCATCAGTCCCCTAGACTTAGAACTACTTAAACCTAACTAACCTAAGGACATCACACAGCCATGCCCGAGGCGGGATTCGAACCTGCGACCGTAGCAGCCCCGTGGTTCCGGACTGAAGCGCCTAGAACCGCTCGACCACAGCGGCCGGCGAAAACTTCAACAACCCGCGTTCTATGACGAAGAGCAGTGTCGTCCACCAGTACGTTGTCTGGGTCCACAGCACCTCGCAACAACCGCACATAGGGTCCCAAGATCTCGTCACGATACCTGACAGCAGTTAAACCCTGACAATTCATCCGTACAATTTCAAGAATATGTGTTCGAACGGTCGATGCAATCGCTGCCCACACCGTTAAAGATTCTACTCGATATCGGTCTCTTTCCGTAATGTTTGGATCCCTCCATATACGAATTCGTCGAGAATCATTCTCCAGATTAAGTCGGGACTCATCTGTGGAAAGAACATTGGCCCACTGTTCGACCGTCCAGGTGGCATGTTGACGACTCCAGTCTAGGTGTTCCATTCTGTGAACACGCGTCAGAGTTGCACATACAGTAGGTCTATGGCATAAAAAGCCATT
The DNA here is from genome assembly GCF_021461395.2 of Schistocerca americana. Classification (NCBI taxonomy): domain Eukaryota; kingdom Metazoa; phylum Arthropoda; class Insecta; order Orthoptera; family Acrididae; genus Schistocerca; species Schistocerca americana. The sequence goes on along the minus strand of NC_060119.1, from coordinate 292,070,335 downwards.
CTGCCCAAGTTTTCTGTACACCGTTTTCCTTCATACGACACGTACAGTGCATTCTGTGAAGTGAGATGCCAGTTGAATGCAGTACTAAGGTGGTACCATCGTGCCCTTACAGCCAAACAGCGGTCCTTTCTTTGCCATGTAACACGGGACCGGCCCTGCCCTAGTCTTCGAGATACAGTTACGGTCTGTATAAACTGTCGCTATATCCGAGAAACAAGAGAACGATTCACGTTAAGGCATTACGCCACATCAGTTTGCGACTGTCCTGCTTCCATTCCTCCTATGGCCCTCCTCCGCAGAGAATCTGCTAGGCGTCTTCTCTATGCCTACTGCGCAATCTGTTACTGTGTACATAGCGATTACAGATGTGGAACTACCTGGCAAACACAACCCCGTTTCACAGGTGCCCTGATGTTAACTTTGGCGTGGTTGTCCGTTGACCGGAATGCTACCTTCCGCGCATAATACGGTCGTACGAGCATCTGCTTGACAGTTTGTATGATTATATCGTGAGTTAGACACATAACGGGGAAATAGCGGTTTGCTGCTTTAATTTTGGACACCAGTGTAGTTCGTAGTCAGTATTATTTACTCACATAGACACTGTAGACATTCAGACATTTTAATGCTATGATGTTAAACAGGCAGTGTGTGTGTGTGTGAATACCCGGTCCTATGTTAGAGATGACCTGATTGCTCAAATCAAGTCAGGTCGGATAAATAAATAAAATAAAATAATTGATGATGGCGGAAGAAGAGAGGATACAAAATGTAGACTGGCTATGGCACGAAAAGAGGTTTTGAAGAACAGAAATTTGTTAACATCAAATACACGTGGGTTGAGTAAAGAGTAGCATCAGCACTGCCGTAACATGAAGTGCATCAGATTGCATGCGCGCTGTCTGTAGCTGATAGCAAAAGATCTGTTGAAGTCTAACAGTGAGCTACGACGGTTGTGATGGAGTCAGTTGCAGTGTGTCCTGTCTGGAAGTGCGGGAGTTCAGTTCTAACGACCTGACAGATGGTCACTGCAGCCTACTACTGCAGTTTCTTTCACTGAGAAGAAACCAATGACACCTTCTGGCATTGCATACCATCATCCTTTGAGTGAATACCACAAGGCGAACCCAGTGCAGGTACTCTTGCGCACATGGGAGTGGAGATGTTTCCATCCGATATGTCTCCGTGCTATTATGCCCTGTTCGCCACAACGAAGGCACCTCTTAATGGCATGTGCTAAAACACAAGATGAGGCATGATCCGCACAATAGTGTGGGCCTTGCGAGTCATCAAAAGAGGTGGACGCGCTGACGGTGTATGGCGCCTTCCATCTGTGTAGGGGAGGTGACTGAGATGTGGTGCGATTAGATTGAAGGCATGTAATACAGTGAACGTCTGTCGATAATGTCTGGTATGAATTACAGCAGTGCTGCCACTACTTTTTAACTACACCATGTAGATTTAAGCTTTAGGAAGACTTTTTTGAAAGTATTTGTCCAGTGGGTGGCCTTGTATGAAAGTCAAACGTGGACGATAAATAGCTGAGGCAAGAAAAGAATAAAAGCTATTGAAATGTAGTGCTTCGGAAGAAAGCTTAATATTAAATGGTAGATTAGGTAACTAATAAGAAGGTACTGAATGAAATTGGAGAGAAAAGAAATTGGTTCAACAACTTCACATAAAGAAGATATCGATTGATAGGACACATTCGGAGACTCAAGGGATCGGCAGTTAAGTGCTGGAGGGAAGAGTGAGGTGTAAAAATTGTAGAAAGAGACAAAAAGATGAATAGAGCAAGTAGGTTCAAATGTATATAGGCTGCAGTAGTTATCTGGAGATGAAGAGGCTTGCACAGAATCGAGTAGCATTGTGAGCTGCATCAACCCTGTCTTCGAACTGAAGACTGTAACAACAACAAGAAGAAAGTCATGTAAGAATGTCGCTTGTATAATTTCACGAAGCACTCATCAACGGATCTTTCAGCTGCCTACTCGCTAATTTATCTAATTCGCCTTTCGTATTATATAAAGTGGGCGAACTTAGTGATACCACCAGACACCGAAGTAGGCGAGATAGTGGTTAACACATTGGACTCACATTTTGGAGAAAGACGGTTAAAATTCCTGTTCAGCCATCCAGATTTAGGTTTTTTATGATTTCCCAAAATCGCTTAAGACGAATATCAGGACGATTCCTTTCAAAAGATCAAGACCGGTTTCTTTTCCTCTCTTTCCGAATCCGAACACGTGCTTCGTGTCTAATGACCTAATCCTCCTTCTTGCTTCTTCAGGTACTGCAACAAAAGGGAACCTGTGTTCTCAAGAAAAAGAGTTCTGCTGCTAAATATTTTTTATTATTTCTTGTTTTCCATAAATCAGTGAGAGAGATGGTGCAAGAGGCCGAATATGAGCGTCGACGTAACTCGTCGCCTTTAGTACCCCATGTCGACTGTATCTCCCGCCAGTCAGAACGCTTCCCATGAATTCAGGTATGTGATTAAGATAGCGTAAAGGATTAAATAAGGGGACACGTTTCATAAATGTTTAATTAGCGTAGGGTTTGCAAAATCATTAAAATAATAGGGGCAAGGATCATCTAACTACAAATTAAATAGAAAATGACAAGTCATTGTTCTATTATATTTACTCTAATGAACACGTACTTAGAAAAGTGCATATAAAGAAAATTTACGTTCGAACACCATCAACACACATTTAAAGTATTTGTTGTATGGATCATGCTTTCGGCACCTACGAGTGGGCCACAGGGCACAAGGGAATCGAAACTAAAACGTTATCTCAAGGGATCACTGACGACTCTACATTCAGCTACATCGCATATATAATTGCATCGAGCATGTCGTATAAAATAGGTGCTAGGTAGGCTTGCAAAAAGGAGTTAGCAATCAACTTCGTCTCGCCAAACATGGTGTAGCCACGAACTTACAAGAATAAAATAAGTCGAAAGTGATCGTTGTAACTAAAAGAATGGTTTCTTGAGTAACGAGAAGCTGAATTGACGTAGGTGAACTAGTACTAAAGTCTGAAGAAGATACTACACCACACACGTGGTCTTCCCCCACTCCCTTCGGCATGTCTAACATGGTATACAAACAGTAATCCAAAGGGAAAAGCCGCGCGGGGTAGCCGTGAGGTCTAGGGCGTCTTATCACAGTTCACGCGGCTCCCCCCGTCGGATGTCAAGCCCTCCCTCGGGCGTGGGTGTGTACGTTGTCCTTAGCGTAAATTAGTTTAAGTTAGTTTAGTTAGTGTGTTAGCCTAGGGACCGATGACCTCAGCAGTTATGTGCCATAGTCCTTACCACAAATTTGCAATTTTTTCAAACGAGAAACTACGAGTGTGACGCAATCCGTTGGCCCTACTGTACAAAGGACATTGCTAATCCATCGAAACACGCAGAAGCTCAAACAAAATGATGCACTTAGTTCACACAGGAATCGCCAAAAGAATATCAATAATGCGGTATAGTCAGCTGAAAATCACCGAGAGGACTCCAAAATGAAACAATGTTAGCCGAAACTACACTATGTCATCAAAAGTATCCAGACACCTGGCTGCAAATGACTCAAAAGTTCGTGGCGCCGTCCATCGGTAATGCTGGAATTCAATATGATGTTGATGACAGCTTCCACTCTCGCAGGCATTTGTTCAAACAGGGGCTGGTAGGTTTCTTGGGGAATGGCAGCCCGTTCTTCATGGATTGCTGCACTGAGGAGAGGTGTCGATGTCGATCCTTGAGGCCTCGCACGAAGTCGGCGTTCCAAAACATCAGAAAGGTGTTGTATAGGATACAGGTCGGGACTCTGCGCAGGAGGGTTCATTACAGGGATGTTATTGTCGTGTAACCACTCCGCCACAGGCCGTGCATTATCGCCATCCACGATCTTCTCTTTAACAGTGGGAAGCAAGAAGGTGGCTGGCTCTGAGCACTATGGGACTTAACAGCTGTGGTCATCAGTCCCCTAGAACTTAGAATTACTTAAACCTAACTAACCTAAAGACATCACACACATCCATGCCCGAGGCAGGATTCGAACCTGCGACCACAGCAGTCGCGCGGTTCCGGACTGCGCGCCTAGAACCGCGAGACCACCGCGGCCGGCAGCAAGAAGGTGCTTAAAACATCAATGTAGGCCTGCCATGCAAAACAACAAGGGGTGCAAGCCCCCTCCATGAAGAACACAGCGACTACACCACCGCCTCCGAATTTTACTGTTGGCACTACACACACTGGCAAATGACGTTCACCGGGAATTCGTCATACCCACACCCTGCCATCGGAACGCCACATTGTGTACCGTGATTCGTCACTCCACGCAACGTATTCCCACTGTTCAATCGTTCAATTTGGACGGCCCTTACGCCAAGCGAGGTGTCGTTTGGCATTTATCGGCGTAATGTGTGCCTTATGAGCAGCCACTCGATCATGAAATCCAACTTTTGTCATCTGCCGCCTGTCATAGTACTTGAAGCGGATTCTGATGCAGTTTGGAATTCCTGTGTGGTGGTCTGGATAGGTGTCTGCCTATTACACATTAGGACCCTTTCAACTGTCTGCGGTCTCTGTCAGTCAACAGACGAGGTCGGCCTGCACGTTTTTGTGCTGTACGTCTCCCTTCACGTTTCCACTCCACTATCACATCGGAAACAGTGGACCGAGGGATGTTTAGGAGTGTGGAATTCTCGCGAATAGACGTATGACACAAGTGACACCCAATCACCTGACTACGTTCGAGGTCCGTGAGTTCCGCGGCTCGCACCATTCTGTTCTCTCACGATGTCTAATGACTACTAAGGTCGCTGATATGGAGTACCTGACAGTAGGTCTCAGCACAATGCACGTAATATGAAAAACGTATGTGTTTGGGGGTGTCCGGATACTTTCGATCACGTTGTGTACATCTCTATCACTCTTGGTTCAAGGCAGCCATAGGAGTGTATCAGCACTTAGCCTGCATGCATGTGAAAGCCACTGAGCCAATTTCCAGAGTACGAGGAACACCTCTTCTCTCTCCCCCCGTCGCCTCCGCTAAAGAAACCGCTCCTGAACAAGCAGTTGTCAGCGAGGCGCTTGACCAGTTGTCACTCTTTCACTTGAGAGAAGGTCTCCCTCCCCTCCGGTTTCCCTCTTCCCAGAAATCCGAAATAATTGACCAGGCGTCCCTGAAAACTACCAACGGTTGAGCGAGGTGCCGAGCGCGTGCCACCTCATGAACATGAAAAAGAGACCAGCCTCGCTGCTGAACGTATTTTCACATTGCGGGAGGTGGGAACACGGAATGCACCCAAGACATTGCCGGACATGATGGTTTTGGTGGTCCGGGTCTTATGGTGTGGGGAGGCATAATGTCCCATAGCACGCTGACTTCCAAATCGTTTATCACGGTACACTCAAGGGTCGACGCTATTGTAAGACTGTAGTGCGTCCTCATGTGCGGTTTTCTAGGTGTGCATTCGGCCATCCCTTCAATTTCATGCATGACATCGCGCGACTGCATCGAACAGTGTAGGTGGAAGACCTCTTGGAGCTTGAGGATATTCGTTGAATTAACTTTCCTGCCAATTTCCCCGACTTAAAGACCACCGAGCACTTGTGGGATTTGTTGTGCAGATGTATAGCAACGCGTCCACATGCAGGAAAGACTGTCAAGGCCGCGCAGAGTGGCAGCGAGTTTGAGGCGCCATGTCAAAGATTGCTCGAACCCCTCCCGCAGGAGGTTCGAATTCTCTCTCGGGGATGGGTGTGTGTGTTGTTCTTAGCATAAGTTAAAGAGTGTGTAAGCCTAGGGACCGATGACCTCAGCAGTTTGGTCCCTTAGGAATTCACACACATTTGAACATTTTTGACTATCGAGCAGTTGTCAACCGCGCTGCTAGGGAGAATGGAACGCCCTACCACAAGAACTCCTTACCATCTTTGTGGCCAGGGCGAGAGCACGTTGCAGAGCCTGCATTGCCGTCTGTGGTGATCACACAAACTATCAAGGACCATGTCCCGCCGTTTGTAACGACCGTGCGACCATCATGACTCACAGTGACTTCAGTGTAACTACTGTCTTTGAATAAAAGTGTAATCCCTACTCGTACTCGTTCCATCGCGTTCTTTCATTTACCTATAGCAGTTCTTTTTTGTGATATCGGAGCTCATAGCCCTCCAGCATAACAGTACTGCAACGCGGGTGGCCTGTACCACTAGCCCCAGGGGCTACGTAGTCGAACCCCAACTTCGCAATCCAGAGCGCAGACCTCAGCTGTAGGCAGCAGTGGTATCGCTACTGGATGGCGTATTCACCGCCGACCTATTCACTTCCGCAGGGCCACAAGCTAGAAAATAGGACTCTCCGTATCCTAACACCTCAACCGTATTTAGAGCGTAGTACGGCTGCAGCAAACCAGTTTTCCACGGACTTTCTATAACCAACTACGCTAACCGTTGCCGCGGTTCTTCAATCAGAAGCTCTCCTGGAGTTGAGAATTTTCTCCTCCGCAGCGCTGTAGAGCAGCCAGTAGTCGTCTTCGATCTACGTCTTACTTCGTCTCTACAGCATAGGCTTTCTGGGATGGCTACCTTTGGCGCAACGCAGTGTTTTTGTGTAAGTTGACATTCTATTCCTCGCGAACCAATATATTGACACTATAAACTGGAATCCAGTTTTCCGTGATTTATAGTCCTCTGGACTTACATTTCTTTTCGCTTCAAAGACAGGAACTTAATTGCTGTTCGAATTGTTTAAATACTCTCTGAAGAAGGACTGAAGTTTATGTTCATTTTAATAAACATGCTCTTCATTAGAAATATTTTATGGAAGTGGTGTTGTACAACTTTAATGAATGTCAAGAACTGCATTATGCTACACAGCTGCAACGGTATATTTTATTACAGACAGTCGATTTCGCTCTAGGATCAGACTACCGTCGGGGCCATAAAACCATGTCAGCTTTGTATCTGCGTATTTTTAATACCGGTTACCAGATGTACAACGTTCCATCATTACTGTTAGTTTTATATGTATAACATTGTGTCCATTTACCCTCATAGCCGTTAACTGTGACTGTATATTGCATAATGCAGTTCTTATCAGTTTTCTTTGAGTACTTGGGCCTTAATTTCTCTGCACCACTATCGAAGAGGGTCACTTTATTTTGTACGTATGGTCCAGAAAATATCTTAAGTCCTTTCTTCAGATTAAAACACTACTCATCACAACGTCTCATTGCCTTCACGGCTATAATATTTCCACATACACTTCATGCCTATCAAAAGAAACAAAAACTCAAAGAAAGAAACTAAAATATGGAAAATATTTTAAAATACCAAATTGTGGCACTCATGAAATCCCGGCAGTAAATTCCGTACACAAATCCCTGTTTTTTTTTTTTTTTTATCATATCGTAAAGCTCTCCACTGATTGCCTTTTCCTTTTTTTTTTTTTTTTTCTTCATCTCAACTGTATCATTAATGATGCTCTCCCACTTCTCTCGTAACCACGGGCATTAGTCACAAACTGTAACCTTACAAACTCAGAGTCGGCACCATCCCATCTCTCTCTCCGTAATGACATCTATTCCACATAACCAAAATTATCACTGTAAACATTAATGAAATAGTAAAATCAAAAGAACCACACCATCTCATTGATAATAAACTGTCTTGGGGACGACAAACATGAAATTCCTGAGCCAACATTTCTCCTCAACTTGATCTTACCATTTCTCCAAGGATTATTGTTAATATACAACCGCCGGCCGCGGTGGTCTCGCGGTTCTAGGCGCGCAGTCCGGAACCGTGCGACTGCTACGGTCGCAGGTTCGAATCCTGCCTCGGGCATGGATGCGTGTGATGTCCTTAGGTTAGTTAGGTTTAAGTAGTTCTAAGTTCTAGGGGACTGATGACCACAGCAGTTGAGTCCTATAGTGCTCTGAGCCATTTGAGCCAATATACAGCCAGGTGGTTTCCTCTTTCCTCCATCTCACATTTTACATCTTCTCTTTTTTAATTGGTACCCTGGTTGATCCCCATCGATCCTTTTCGTATTACTCCGCCCACTATCGCTAATACTCCTGGATGTGTTGGGTCCTCAAAAGGAAAGCTTACAGGACATTATTAGTTCAAAAATTTTCAATTCACCGTTACCGTTAACATTTGCCAAGAAAAATAATACGCTACAACTAAAAGACCTGGACACTCTCCATATCAAAGAAATCCTCACTGTGTTAGATTCTCACGAATTTATTCCCATAAAGCTACTACAATTCTCTCCAAAGTGAAGTCCTGTCTGGCATTGGATTTTCACAACGATGCTACAATAACTTACACCTTCTGTGGATTATTTCCACGAACCTTACTAATCGCAACAAACCTATAATTACGAGGGCTATTCGGAAAGTAAGGAACGATAGGAGTGGAAACCACAGTGAAAATCAAAACTGTTTTATTTGCAACAGGTAGCTACAGCTTCGAGCTACTTATCTCCATAGTCGCCTATCCGCGCCTATCGCGTTAGTTACCAGAGATTACCTTTAGTTTGTCTTCATAAAATTTTCCATTTAAGGCCACAGCTGAAAAAGTTTTCGTTCTTTTGATTATTTCGAGAAAGCGTCAGGAGCTAGCATCATGTTAAATGCAACACATTCCAACGGTTTTTAATTTTCACAGACACTTCATATAACATTCGCAGAATTCTGCACATATGTAACTTGAATTGCAAGTGAGTGAAACAATGCAATAAATCGATCTTTATATAGCCACATGTCAACATGAATTTCTCTCTTTCTTTAGAACGTAGAATACAATACAACATATATTATTCTTACATTTACCCTTTGTTTTCGGTTTTAGAATTCATTGCCTCAGCAAGTAAAATGGAATGTTCGGTGAGTTCTCCGTTCATCAGCCTTCGGCTGGTGGGCGAATGTTGCCGGCGACGCCAGGTACTTGGAGTACTGTGGCCTCGGGTGAAGCTGCCGTCTGCTGTAGTTACTTGTTGTGCCAGAAATGAAATAGAAAAATTACAAAATAAACTTTTTTATCTATCTTATTAAACATTATTTATGAAATCATCCCTACTTAACACTTCTTCCCGCGTATCGTCCTTGCGGGGAATAAGTCGTGCAATTTCTGTATCGTCACACTACAACCATCTGTTTGTCTATCCTGCAATAGAAATGGAAGTAATTCCGTATTTGGCAAATATGTGTTGCTCTCCTTACGTAATAATTGGATTTACTTCCGCTTTATCGAGTAGGTCTGTGAGCTCGTTTTTCAACTCCCTCGCAAGTATGTTAGAGAATAAGCTGATGGCATCAAAATAAGTTAGCACGACACTGAGCGGGTTTGGATATCTTCTAACTTATCCACTATGTCAATTTAACCAAAAATATCATGACTAGGTTTAAACCTGGTTTTGATTTTGATTCGATTATTGACATCTCTCTCTAATTTGTAACGTGGAGATGGGAATAAACACACCACGGGACGAACTGGAATATTTTCAATCTAATTTTTTTTTGTAATATCTTTTAATGCAGTATATTATCGAATGTGTTTCTTTTAAACGTTAAAACAACGAATGCGACGACAGACTACATAAAAAATAATTCACTCGACGCGGATTGTCTTCGCTTAACAATATTTCAAGGTTTCGGGAATTTATTTTTTTCAATCAACTGCCTACGACTGGTTTGGTGCTGCCTTTCACATATTCCCGTCTTGTACTAATCTCTGTCGACTTACTACATACCACCTAGGTAATTTGTTTTTCATATTGTTAAAATTGCCTGCCGCTTCAGTTTATCTAATTAACTGCTCTTTTTACTGCGAGTTAAGAACTCCTCCACCCTGTAGCAAATGTCTCAGTAACCTTCCTTCGGCTTCTTACCTCCCCTCTTCTTTGTTGTTCTTCATTTTCTGCTCTAAGCAGTGTAACGGCTTAATTTTTAACATGTTTCACAGCTTACAATTTTTTCTTATCAGGTTTTTCCACAGTCCAAATTTCGTTTTCATATAATGCGGTACTTCAGGAGCATCCATTGAGGAACTTCTGTCAAAATTCATTTGCAAAATTTGATGCCGTAAGATTCCTCCCACTGGGCCAGTTTGCTTCTAACACTGAGCGATTGTTCTACACATAGAGAAGAATCATTCCACTTGTTCTGCTGTAATTTTCCCTACTTCGATGTTCAAGGAAATCGTTACTCTACTTCCTCCTACAGTTAACCCTAATGCAAATTCGGTGCAAGGAGCCCTCTTAAGTTCGTTTAATATTCATCTTAATTTTTTTTATCAGAACAGCTATATCTTCAGATAATTTTTTCGTCGCCCTTGTAATACTCAATCTCTGAAAATTCTCTCATTTCCACTGATCTTTCGTGAAACATGTTAAAAACTGTCAGGATTGACATGCTGGATACCTTGATTACAGCATTTTTACACTTCTTTCTTGGTATTTCCGTTTTTGTTGTTCCTACATTATTTCTGTATTATTGTACAGTACATCACTAATCTATCTTTGTGCTTTACCTCAATTCTTTTAAGTCATCTTAATACACTTCATAGTATCAAAATCCTTTTATTTGGTTAATAAAGACCTTGAAATTATGAAGGCACCAAAGTATCAGTTACAGCCATACTAAGCGAAACCGGAAACACCACGTTTCCACGCTTGTAGAGGGTATGCAGCTATAACCGCCGCTAGGAGTTTCACCAGCTTTAATTGTTGTGAGAACGTTGAGCTTTTTGATATGAACGTTTGACGTGTTTGTACACTAAGTGATGAAAAGTATCCGGCCACCCCCAAAAACATACGTTTTTCATATTAGGTGCATTGTGCTGCCACGTGTCCTCACTCATAAACATCCTTAGGTCCACTGTTTCCGATGTGATAGTGAAGTGGAAACGTGAAGGAACATGTACAGCACAAAAGCATAGTTGAGCGGGAGGTGAGAAAACTTAGATTCCATGGTCGAGCGGCTGCTCATAAGTCACACATTACGCCGGTAAGTGCGAAACGACGCCTCACTTGGTGCAAGGAGCATAGACACTGGACGACTGAACAGTGTAAAAACGTTGTGCGGAGTGACGGACCACGATACACAATGTGGCGATCCGATGGCAGAGTTGGCAAGGCTCAGCACAGCCAGGAGGACCTCCGAAGATGTCCAACGTAGCCTTGGACGAAACGTCACGGATTGAAGAGTTCCGTGGACCACGGCCATACAACCCGGAAAAATTCTCAACAGCTACATATACACAGCACAGCACAAATGTGAGCTATTCTGAATGAAATTGAAAAGACGTGTACACAGTATTAAACTGTTAAAACTGTGCTTAGTTGATTCTCTTGATATTGACTTCGTAGTCTCTTCACAGAGGAATGACCATGTCCGCCGGTCTTGCTTGTATAAAAAAATATACTATTGTAGATTTGTTAGATTCAGGAGTTCAGTACTATTCAGTAACTATGAAATAAAACCGGCTTCTTCATTATAGCTTCTGTTTCCATAGTTACTCTGATGGATGATCACAATAATAATATAACTTCCCCATTAATATAACTTTCAACTGCTACACGAGCTACAAATTCCAACCAATGCAACTTGGACTGTCCATTCCAGACTCTCTTTCACAACTGTTTCGGCCAAAAATTATATATAAAGCCAAACAGCTTAATTACTCACATCTCTGGTAAAGTTGTTATTTAAATGAACTGATACATATTTCACGAAACTTCGTGAAGATGAATTTACATATTTTCGTGGTAAAACTTCAAAATTATGGAAATCACGTAAAATGTAGTTAGCCATGGTGTAAGGTGTCAGGCAACTCCAACACCTTCCATGAAAACCCTGACATGATAGCAAATCCGGCAGTATGTCACATAGCTCCGAATAAATCCTGACATTAAATTAATCAAAGTAATACAATCAACGAGTGAGCAAATGGAATACCACAGACTAACACAAGAACGCCTAAATGCATGTCATACCTTCCCACCGTGAAACAGGCGCAGTTCCGAGGGGAGAAACGAGAACAGAAGCCGAAAGCAGAATCGTGTAGGCTAGGAGGCCCTACGATAAGGGACGGACACCCACGTCACCAGCCGACCGCCAAAATCACCCCCAGCCCATGTTAAAAGATAGAGCCCTCCAGAAGAACAGTATAGATCTTACGATAACACTAAAAGGGCCACACCAGCGGCAAGTTTTAGCGTGAGACTTTCTCGCGCCTCTGTTACGTTGCAAACGTTAAAAACATTGCCCCAAACGTTTCCCATTGGATAGCCAGAAGTTTTGTAGGCGGAGCTTAAGGTTAACGTTGAGACCCTGATTGGTCAGTTGAAAACACAGCCAGATAGCTTTTTTTAAACTAGCTTCGGTAAATTGTAGTAAGGAGAAGTTAGGAGAGAGTTGCTTCCGAGACGGCGAGGTGTGGAGCTGCGCCGCCCGCCGACCCCTGACGCTGCCTAAACAACAACAAGGTAATGAACGCACGCGATGCCGCATTTTTGAGGGCATAAGGCTTCACTCAGAACTGCAGAAGTCTCATCTGTTACATCCCCTTTTTACGTGATACTAGTGTCGATCGTCAATTAAATCTCATGGTGTTCACATTTGCTAATTGAAGTTAAAATCTGAAACGCAATGATTTTTCTGTTATATAATTATTGAGAATCCACATCAGCCACTGTAATTTACAACAAGTTAAATAAGTAATTAAAGATAATTGAGGGTCACTGTAGACCATTTTGATAGTTTTCTCTTTTAGGAAACTTAACTTAAATCTAGATTATACATGTGATATGGCATAGGTCATCCTTCGATCCATTGTAGAACTTGGAAAACCATCCAGGGAATATTCGTTCACATTTTTGTTGAACGCAGTTGGTTTTTATCATCCTGTAGTAAATTATTTCCTTTTATCAATAGTTCAATTTTTAACAATGTTTTGTGAGTAGAATAAAATTTCCAATGGTAAACTTAGCTGCTTTTTCGACGTTATTTTACCAGCTAACTAAAAATATGAAAGCCTTGAACCCCTTCCACTAAATTTAGTTAGTATTAAGATTCTTTTACAGGGAGTGCAGTGGAGCTGACGCTGAAATCATTAAGTATTTGATTATATCATCGCTAGTCTCACTGAACTCTTCTGAACTCTACATGTCATGTGTGGTCTGGCGTCTCCTTACCAGCAACAGGTCCCAGGTTCAAACTAGTCAGTTCCCTAAAAAACACGCTCAGACTGTCGTTGCGTGAAAGTGGTAGGGAGACACGACTTAGAACAAACAGACACCACGCAGAATGTTAGAATGGGTGCAATAATGAATTGTAGTAAACAGAGTTTTATATGGACGTCTTCACTTACAGATGAAAATATCTATACCCATCGCTATCAAAGAGTTCATAATAGGTATTAATGATTACATCGTAATATGTATAAAGCCAAAGTACGACTTTTGTCCACAGCCTTGAGAACCCTCCCGTGGGGTCCACCCTATACGACCTTCCCGGAGGCGGGAAGGTGGGAAGGGTGAGGGCCGGGGAGGGGGGGGGGGGGGGGGAGTGCGTACATGACGAACACAGTTCACAAGTGTAGCCTCATGACATTTTGACATTTGCTTTCAAGCACTTGCCTGGAGCGAACCTCCATCAGTGTTTTGGTGGTTGTGGGGGTCGAGTGTGTGATTGGGCAGTACGTTCTGCCACAGGATACTTTGCCATCATTGTTGCCCGAAGTTCCTGGATTTATTTGGCGACTGATCTGGACTCAGTGTGATGGTGCGTCAGCATCCTTTTCTACACGCGTGAGGAACCCGCTGGGAGATACGAAACACTCCTATTGCTCGGCATCTGTGCTTATCTCTGTGGTGTCGCCGCCAGACACCACACTTGCTAGGTGGTAGCTTTTAAATCGGCCGCGGTCCGGTAGTATAAGTCGGACCCGCGTGTCGCCACTGTCAGTGATCGCAGACCGAGCGCCACCACACGGCAGGTCTAGAGAGACGTACTAGCACTCGCCCCAGTTGTACAGCCAACTTTTGCCAACACTTCAATCTCAACTCCTTTTCTGTTCACCTACATCATACATACTCCGCAACCAATCACACTGTGCATGGTGGAGGATGCTTTGTACCATTACTTCAAATGTAAACTCCGTCTACAGACGCCAGCGGGTTCATGATACGGACCGACCGCCGTGTCGTCCTCCACCAGTGGAGCCATCAAATGTGTTATGTAGACGCATGGGGTCAGCACACTGCTGTACCAGCCGTTGTAAGTTTTTGTGTCATGGGGACTCTAGTACTCGACCAGTAGCTTCTCAGTTCGCAGCACGAGGCTGACTGCATCCCATTCCAGCCCACACACCTAGAAAAAAATCTCTATCGGTAATAGGAATCGAACCCAGGTCATCAATATGGCAGTCAACTGCGGTGACCACTCAGATACGAAGGCAGACATGTACCATTACTAGTCATTCCATTTCCTGTTCCACTTGTAAAGGGTGAGATGGAAAAACGACTGTCTATATCCCTCAGAACGAGTCCTAATTCCTTCTATCTTCTCTTCGTGGTCCTTTCACGACGTGTACGTTGCTCGTGTATAATCATTCCGATGTCCGCGCAGATGCAGGTTTTCTAAATTTGCTCATTGGTTTCTCGTGAAAAGAACTTCGTATTCCCTCCATGGAGGCCACTTTCAATTCATGGAGCATTTCCGACCTACTCGCTTGTTGTTCGAACCTACCGGTAACAAATCTAGCAGCAAGACTCCGAAATGCTTCGTTACCTTGCATTAATCTGACCTCATGGGTGTTTTAAGCACCTTCCCTAGAACTCTTTCAGGAAACCAAAGTCGACCATTCGCCTTCTCTACTACTGAATATACTCGCTCGTTCCATCTCATACTGCTTTGCAGCCGTAATTTTTGGGACTGCTGACAGATCACAAGCTCAGCTTCGCAACAGCATAATGCACGACATACCATTTCGCTCCAAGAAAAATTTCGTTGTCAGGTCCTTTTGCAGCTATGGACGTTTAAGATCAACAGATAGTGTTTGAAAATAAACAAGTTTGTATGCGACATTGGGTCGACATTTGTTTGCATGTTATCATTGCTTGTCAGCCCGTCTACAGTACTTTATTTCACTAGGCTCTTGTGTTAAGCGCAGTATTTTTCGACCCACTTGCTGTGACAGTAATCGTTTACTTTGTTTCCATCTATCACCACTTCGTGTTTGACATTGTAATTTCAGTGCATTCTGTACATACACTGTGTATTCCACCAGGAAATAATGTTCACTGAGTCGCCTTCCGTGGTATGCACGCATTTTTAAATTTGTTAACTTAGCCGACCTGTAAACGCACTTCGCATCACACACTGTCTGACAGTCAACAATACTGTGACACGAGAACAGCGAAAACGAGGCTTACCTCATGATGATGTTTGCAGAAACAAGAGTCACGCTCACTTTATGAAATTACGCTGTTGCCCTGGAGGGTATATAAGCAGGGGTTAAAATTAATTGCATGCGAAGCGGCATTTGTTACGGTTCTTGTGTCCTCATCGCAGTGCACAAATTTACCCCGCCATTGCGTCTTCGTGTCAGAGTGCTCTAATTTAATACCGACGTTTGGGTTCTGACGTGTTCTGCTTTTATATTCAGTAGAATATTGTCTCTGAAATGCTGTTCGTTCGTCGCAGGCAATTTATAAAGCGATAAATTCTTCTCGTGGGTATCGTTAAGCTCCACGGGACGCTATCAAGCAGTTCACAATTCAACACAGAGCCGATAATCGTTAATAAAAACAAATTGGTGGCGAAATTAATGGATGGATGTAACAATGCCCGTTAACAATACCCGTTCTGAATAACCAAAAAGAATAAAAGTAATGTACGAGCTTAAAGTTTTCCAGCCTAAGTCAGATTCAATAAAACTACTGTATAGCTGGCTGGCTACGTGATAATGTACAATTAAAACAGAAGTTTCATTTCCTTTCACAAGGGGCTTTCGCCGGTGTGATTTTATACTGAATGTAAAAGAAAAGAACTTACAAACTTTCAGGGCACATATCCCACCCACAGAAGGAGAAAATATATGGACGTTGGCCGGAAAACGATTTATTTCTATGTTAGAATCAAATTTTCTACCATTCTTCTTAGTACTTTAGTCGTGGGAAACACTCAGGGAATGACAAGGAAACGCACAAAACCTCTGTTACTTGAAATGTTAAAAACACAGTCTTGGTTGCTGTTTCTCTGAAGAAAAGATCATCTCGGTACCTACGTCCTAAAACTAGTTTTTGTGGAAATGAAGATTTACTGCAATTCCTTTGACGGTCAGATTAAGACACTCATTACCACACACGTACCATCTCAGTGGCTCAGTGACAAAGTTGTTATTCTTTTAATAATGGACATAAATTGACTTGATCTGTTATGTCGCCAACAAAAATCTTGACTTGTAGGCTGTTACAAACATTTTTATTTATAAATCATTTATGATTATTTATAGCCGTTTGTCCAGTTATACTCGTTCAGTTCTTGTCCTTTTAGTTTGCTTGTGTTAATCTCAGTGGCTTCTTTTTCATGACATTGATAACAACTCCGTAACAAAGTTATTCAGAACCATGACCTTTCACACCCTTACTGTTACTATGTCAATTACTAACCTATATGTCAAAGAATAAATGTTTGATCTGATAACATGTCTGCTCCTAGTACATACAATCGATTTTCTTCCAGTGCGAGAACGAACAAAGAGTTTTTTCATGTCATTAGACTTTTGTTCAATCCAAAATGACTTAAAGATTTATATTCTTTCTCTTTTCTTCAGACTTTCACAAAAAATGTATGTGAATTCCTGAGGGACCAAACTGCTGAGATCATCGGTCCCTACAGACCTTCACAGCGGACCCCGCAGGAACTTGATGGTTTCCTTACTCTGTGCTGAACATTCATGCTTTTCTCGTTTGCATAAACTTTCCCAGCAACATGCCTTGCTCAGCGCTTGCTGCTATGCCGTGCGCCCGTGCTTAATTTCGCGTAATTACCGCAACAGCGCATGGTGTGTTAGCCTAGTTTACACGATGACATTGGGTTGCGCCACTCGTTGCGTGAAATGAGTTGCACGCAGATGGTTTCATATTTGACTGTAGACACGGCGAAACCAGTATACACTTCAGTTTCGGCGTTTTGTGGATTTCTGAATCGTATCTGAAATTAAAGTTTCGGCAGCTGCATGACGCACGAGTTGTGGTGGAGTTAAAGCTTTTTGTGTGGAATCGCTGCATAAGAAAAAAATAAGAAACGTGATTCGATTCGTGAGTGGATGAAGAACAGACGTCAGCTCGGTTGCTCAGCATCCTTGCTGAAATAAAGTATAATAGAAAACCCAAGAAGTTCTTTCAGTTATCTTAGAATGTCACCAGAACTGTTCACGTTTCTTCTTAGTAGAGTTTATTATACGACAAGGAATAAAGATACTGTAATGCACGAAGCACTGTAGCCAGAACTTAAATTAGATGTCATATTACGTGCATTACAATCCAGAACACTCGGCATGCCATAAGAAACGGTTTTAGTTGGCGATGACGCTTTTTCATCAACACCAATAATTATTAACATTAACAGTAATAATTATTAACATTAACAGCAACAATTATTCGAATCAGGCTGCATTATGAATCGAATGGTTTGCAAACTACTCTCTTGAAGATAGATCTGTACAGTGGCAATATTTAAAAATTCTAACATATGTGAATGGGGATCACTGCTGCGACGTTTTAAATAGATGAAAATTGAGTAAAGAATGCATTTTCTTGATTTGTATAGCCTTCCCTCCTGTCAACAATATTCGTTAACAAAAAGTCAGCCGACTCGAACGATGGGATTTTAGTCTTGTAGACGAGAGCATTGCCACATCTCGCCTGTATTTTTCTTAATTCAGTTGTATATGTGCTCCTAACCCAATAAATTTTGCCCTGCAGCTCAGATATTTTCAAACTATCTGTGTTCTGATCGCAATATGACAGTCTCAGGAGCAGCAATACGTTGCTTATTTTTGTAATCAGCATCACTGAAATCCCACAAACACCTGTGCAAAGCATATATATCCAAAAAGCGAACATTATTCTCCGTTCCCCACGTCATATTGCAGTTTGTCTACACTCTACGAACACAAATAACCTCAAAACTCATGCAACTAGTGTCGTCAAAGTTGGAACATGCCGAAAGTGTTTAGTTTCAGCAACGAGTTGCGCAAATGCGCGGCACGCATGCGCAGTGGCCAGTAGTTAAGTTGCCTGCAATCTAGTGTCGTAGTGTAAAGAAGGCTTAACTGTCACCCGTAGAGGGCAGGTCGGAGGAGAAGGTAGTTAAAGGCTGCGGCAACGTGGAGAAAAAGAGAGAATGACACGGGCGGCGAGGAGCGCAAGTGAGGCGGCTTGCTGTTGTGGCCAAGCGTCTGCCGTGGCCCGTTGGCAAGCTTTCAAAAATGGCTCTGAGCACTATGGGACTCAACTGCTGAGGTCATTAGTCCCCTAGAACTTAGAACTAATTAAACCTAACTAACCTAAAGACATCACAAACATCCATGCCCGAGGCAGGATTCGAACCTGCGACCGTAGCGGTCTTGCGGTTCCAGGCTGCAGCGCCTTTAACCGCACGGCCGTTGGCAAGCTTTGCTCACTGCGAGTTTGGCGGGGCCGAGTGTTGGTCGCAGCCGTGAACATTGCTCGTTGTTGATGATGTTTGATTTCTGGGGCGCTTAACTGCACGGTCATCAGCGCCCGTACAAAGTCACAATTTTTACACAGTCCAATTTTTTACACAATCCAATCGAGCCACTGTCACGTTGTTGTTGTGGTGGTCTTCAGTCCTGAGACTGGTTTGATGCAGCTCTCCATGCTACTCTATCCTGTGCAAGCTGCTTCATCTCCCAGTACCTACTGCAACCTACATCCTTCTGAATCTGCTTAGTGTATAGGTTCAAATGGCTCTGAGCACTATGGGACTTAACTTCTGAGGTCATCAGTGCCCTAGATCATAGAACTACTTAAACCTAACTAACCTAAGGACATCACACACAACCATGCCCGAGGCAGGATTCGAACCTGCGACCGTAGCGGTCGCGCGATTCCAGACTGTAGCGTCTAGAACCGCTCGGTCACCCCGGCTGGCACTTAGTGTATTCATCTCTTGGTCTTCCTCTACGATTTTTATGCTCCACGCTGCCCTCCAGTACTAAATTGGTGATCCCTTGATGCCTCAGAACATGTCCTACCAACCGATCCCTTCTTCTAGTCAAGTTGTGCCACAAACTCCTCTTCTCCCCTATTCTATTCAATACCTCCTCATTAGTTATGTGATCTACCCATCTAATCTTCAGCATTCTTCTGTGGCACCACATTTAGAAAGCTTCTATTCTCTTCTTGTCCAAACTATTTATCGTCCATGTTTCACTTCCACACACGCCTACACTGCATACAAATACTTTCAGAAACGACTTAAATCTATACTCGATGTTAACAAATTTCTCTTCTTCAGAAACGCTTTCCTTGCCATTGCCAGTCTACATTTTATATCCTCTCTACGTCGATCATCATTTATTTTGCTCCCCAAATAGCAAAACTCCTTTACTACTTTAAGTTTCTCATTTCCTCAGCTAATTCCCTCAGCATCACCCGCCTTAATTCGACTACATTCCATTATCCTCGTTTTGCTTTTGTTGATGTTCATCTTATATCCTCCTTTCAAGACACTGTCCATTCCATGCAACTGCTCTTCCAAGTCCTTTGCTGTCTCTGACAGAATTGCAATGTCATCGGCGAACCTCAAAGTTTTTATTTCTTCTCCATGGGTTTTAATTCCTACTCCGAATTTTTCTGTCATGAATGGTGATGAAATTATGAGACCAACACAAACACCCAGTCCTCGGCAGAGAAAGTCCCCAACCCGGTCAGGAATCGAACCCAGGACCCCGTGATCCAGAGGCAGCAGCGCTAGCCACTAGACCACGAGCTGTGCAAACACCGCCCGTTCAAAGCTACTTCGGCGGGACGCACAGTATTCGGCATGTCCTCTGGTACTGAAGTTGAGAGCAGTTTGTGTCCGCTGTGGTGCCGGGTTGGAGTCCGGTCTGACCTTTGCAAGTACTGGAAGAGGTGGGGTCGGCTGGATGATACCAGTGGGTTTTCGACTACGAGTAATCTTCGTTATATCCTTTTCTCGGCTCTCTCTAAGCAAGTGTTTGTCAATGGGCGCTGGATTTTACGAGAAATCACGGTGAGCATCCGATTAGTCCGCACGTCACTTGGTGTCGCGTGGTGGCTATTTCGACAACGTATCTTGGTTGCCCGTTGTTATACGTATAAATGTGTTATTTATGAAGGTTTACCTGGTACTACTTGAGTTCAGTTCTGCCAGTGTGTGTGAGCATGTGGCTGTCACTATTCCAAACTTATTGTAGATTGCATTTTACGAATTGTACTTTATAGTCCGTTCAAAAAAATGGCTCTGAGCACTATGGGACTCAACTGCTGTGGTCATCAGTCCCCTAGAACCTAGAACTAATTAAACCTAACTAACCTAAGGACATCACACACATCCATGCCCGAGGCAGGATTCGAACCTGCGACCGTAGCAGTCGCACGGTTCCGGACTGCGCGCCTAGAACCGCGAGACCACCGCGGCCGGCTATAGTCCGTTAAAATGGTTTAATCTACCTACCTTATTTCTGAAGCATGTCTATAGTTCCCTGTTGCCTAGTCTCACGAGCTCGAGCTGTTTACTAAATGGCATATACTAAAAAAAAATCTAAATCAAAACTTTACGCCTCATTAGTCAAGTCAAAGTCTCCTCCACAACGTTCGTACTTTTCTGCGTTTGTAATATGTTTGATTTTTACGAAATAATTCACAAGTTGTCCCTGTGTTACAGGATAGGTGATTGTATCTCTTGTTAATTGTGGTTTAGTTAAAGATGCCCGTGCATAATGGCTGAAATTTTTAATGAAGTTGTCTAGTACTGTGATAGCGCAACCGCCGTCCTATGTTAGTAGAGAAGGAAGTATTATTGCTCCTGGCGTTGCCTCTGCCACCGCACCTATCATCATAAATTTGAACGATATTCGTCAGTCATTTTGGCTACTTCGAAAGCAATAGGGTTTTCACAATTACTGGAAATAGCAATGGTTGATATTTGTGACATATTCGTTTGCTCATATGTTTTGCTGTTTGTAATGTAAATGTACTTTTACTTCATTTAATATTCTTTACTAAAAGGAAGTGATTTTATATTGTTGCCGCTTTGATGTGTTTGCCACCAGTTGTGTTATTGAAATTTAGTCTTTTCAGTTGTGGAGTAAATTCGTTAATGTTATTCTTGTATTTTTGCATTTAAAAATAATTTCATTACTGATTTTAGAAAAGTTAATAAATTCAACTCAACACAAGCTCCCTACTGCATTTCTGTTACTAGCTCAGTGACTTGGGCTTTTAACGTACTTCTTTCCTATCTTGAACAACAGCTTTCCGTTTGTGGCTGTACTGGTCGATATCCGAGCAGAAGTATCTATGAAAGCAGTTTTATTTCTGTAACAGGAAGAAGAATGAGATTCTGTTTCTACATTTTCCTCTGGAGAAGGCTTGTAAACGTTTTCAGTATGAGTTATTTGGTTCGCTGTTGCCTAAGAAGAACTCTTCATTCAGCAAGTCTCTGCTCTCCATGAATTTCACTACTGAAAAAAAAAGAAAAACAGTGTATGATGTAGAACCGTTTCGGTACAAAGAAGTTAGATATTACTTAGCGACTAGCAGACTAGCTGGCTTGTGTTCATTGTGTACGGATGTATTTGGGGTGATGTCTCTGTAGGTGCAAAGAAATAGTTAATTGAAACTAATTCTACGTCTACAGTAATAACAGAACTAAAGCAAAATCACTGTGATATTATGATTATAACTATAGTTTCATCTTCGATAAAAACATTGCAATTTACAGCATAATCTCTGTGTGTGTCAAAAATCTATATTTACATAATTTTACCAAGTTTAATTACCGGATGTATGATATGTCACAACAGAAAATCACAGGGGTATTCAATGCTCAACCATTTCTTACCTTGAGAGGTATTATAAAACGCATTCTCCATAGTCTCCGAAGCTAGCGGCAGTGTTTTCATAACTCTAGATAGCATTTCACCTTCATTTTTAATTAAGGACACAATAAATACAGCACCTATCATCTCTGCAGCCTGTAAAAGACCATGTTCTCTAATAGTGTTGTTTATTGCAACATTTTCTGCTTTGTGTAGCTATATCTACGTCTATGTCTGCATACACTATAAACGGCAAACCCACTATGGCCTGTATGATTGCTGAATGTTTGGCTGAGCGGTTAGTGGCTGGTAACTTGCCGCGATGTGGCCGGGCAAGGTACGTCAGCCTCGACGCTGGACAGAATGGCCTTGCGATGGCGAAGCTACGAGTTGGCGAGCAAGGTAGGAAGGCATCCAATTTAAACGTGTGATACTTTCTTTAAAACTCTTGATACCAGCAATGGAAGGAATAAACTATTATTATTGTTAAACAAATAGGTAAACAGTGATACGAGGAATGATAGGAATAAGTCCCTACTATTTCAAATGAGTAAATAGTTATAAACAATTTTAGAACAGCGCAAAGAAAGACGCGTAAACAAATATTTCTCCGCATGAACACTATTTCTTAACGTCAGCCTGAGAAACCCAACAAAGCTCCCATTAATTTTGAAGTATATTTAGCAATATTTCGATATTTTGCGTAAATTCGTTATTTTGCTTGTGTAGGGGTGCAGCACCAAGAAGTGTGGAGACGTTGTTATGACTAGTTTAACTGCAGCTTAGGATCTGGTGAATACAGTTAACTGGTACTGCAGATTTTAGAGTGAATAATGTTAAATGAGGCTGCAAATTAACCAAACGCATTTCATGTATGTTATGAATTCTATAAATGTTATATTATGTACCATTTTCCCGAAGGCTGGATAGGTTGTAACACATAATATTGAATAGTAGTCATGCGACTGAGGTTTTAAATAAACAATCAAGACAACTCCCTGGGTGTTTTGTTGGTGGGTGGTTTGTTTAGTAAGGCTGGCATGTGGCCGGAGAGCCGCTTGGGTTTAAATGTCTTATTTCGACTTAGAATGTTTTGGTGTCAGTGAGTGCATGACTTCGACAATTTTCAGACATCTGAATGGTGATGAAGTTAAAACCACAACCCAAATTGTAGTTATTGAATATTTTAAGACCGTGAGAAATATTTTGCTGTTTAAATACTTGTAACGAACTGAAAGTATAGAAGATTTGCTGCGTTGTGTATTTTCATTAATGGAATAAACTTGAACGGTTTTAGTCGTGATAACAGCCTTAATGAACATTAAATTTCGCAACGAATACTAACGAGCCTCTAAGCTGTTGGTCCTTAAGATTTTGGCTACAGCTTTCGTGATTTTGTTGCGCAGCTGCAAGTACTAATTCTGCACTCACTACTGTCTGTTAATGCTCTGTGTACACTATGAAACTTCTTTGTTTAAATGAGTGTATCTGTACTTAAATTGCAGAATGACTGAGAAGATGAAACTGCTACGTTATTTGATTCTGAAACGGCAGTGTAAAGCTGAACGTACTAAGCCTACTTTCTCTTTACTTTCTCTTATCACGTCAACACTGACCCACAATATTCTAGCGCAACGCAATCTGACTGCTCAAAAAATTACAACCTGACTTCAAATAATTAAGTCAGAAGAATGGCCCTGACTAAAAAGAAATCTTAACAATAACCTATATATTTCATTAAGCACTTACCTCACAAAAATCTTCATTACGTCAACAACTGGAATACAACGAGCGTTAATACTGTCAGCTAAATAAAAGATTCAAAGTACTGAAGGCACTAACTACTAATATGCATGTGGTTAGCAAAAATAATGTATTTTTTACCTTAATAAAGTGACATCCAGTTCAAACACGAATATAAATCGTCATTTACGTCTTGTACAAAGGTATATAATCATGAATAATATTCAATCTCCAAGTCGAACATGTACAGATCGTTAGCCTACGCTAACACTTCAGACCTCTACCCTCCATCAATGCTAACTTCTCACATGCAACATCCAGGCTGGATGTTCACCTCCAACTGCCCAACAGTACTTCCATCATTGCTGGCGACTAACTCCCAGCTGCCCAACATTACTGGCGATTAACTTCCGACTAAGAGTCCAACCAGCCACAAAGTCTCTTACAGAGAAAGCGCAGTCGAAGATCCAATGCAAAGCGCTACACAGCGCTGCCAACAGAAGAGCAGCACACTTAAAACTAGATATATAATGTTTGCCATCAATCGCTTTTGTGCTGAACTATCGGTAGATGTGAGACCAGCGTTCGCATTTGTACTTATCTGAATAAGCATATGCTCAATAGTTTAAACCATTCATCATGGTCCACATTATTATTCCTCGTCATTACTTCATGTTGGTTACCCATTGGTTTTCATTGTTTATTTATTGTTCATTTATTTATTTTCATGTTCGCTGAGGCCTGTGCCAATGAACGGGGTTCATAATCTACACACCGATTAATGCTTGAAAGCAACAGTGCATGACCAACCCCTTTTGACTACCGAGCCGCACTGAAATTTAAAGTCATTCATAGATACTGATTTACTTGATTGGGGATGGATAATATCTTGCCCGCAACGAGTAGCGTTGTAACGTACTGCGCCAGCAGACCATGCAGTGAATGGCGCAGGGTACCTTGTATCACAATCAATCATCCCCTTTCCTGTTGCAAACGCAAGTGAGTCGAGGGAAAAACGACTGTCTATTGGCACCCATGTAAGTCCTAATTTCTCTTGTCATAACGGTCCTGAGGTGGAACGTACATTACTGGTGAAGAATCGTCATGCAGTCAGTCTGAAATGTCGGTTCTTTAAATTTTCTCCATAGCGTTTCGCGAAAAGAGTTCACAAAGCATCTCCGTAGCACCCACCCGCTGATCGAAGCTACCAGTAAAAAATATAGCGCCACGATTCAACGTCTTCGTTTAATCCGATCTGACTGTGACCCCAGACATTCGACGTTTACTCTACAATGGGTTGCACCTCGATTTAGTGTGCATGAGCTACATTTTCCTAAAATTCTCCAATTAAACTAAAGCCAACCGTTCGCCTTGCCTACAGTCGACCGTACGTGCTTGTTCCATTTCATATTACTTTGCAACACTATGGTAAGAAATATAACTAATGCTAGTTAGAGCACACCACCAATACTGCATTTGCAATTTACAGATACGTGTTTCCTACTCATCTACACTAACTTACACTATTCCACGTTTAAGCCATTTATCACACTAAATCGAAATACTGTCTATGTCATCTTGTATGTTCCTACAGTCAGTCAACGACAGTACTTTCCCCCTTTGGTACAGCGTCATCGGTGAACAGTCGCTGGCCACCTGTGTCTAAAGTGTAAACGAAACATTTAATTCGTAAGCGGATTCGTTCAACTTTTTAAGCGATATTTTTTACATGCATGAGTTGTACCTGCGCTGATTACTTCTACTGTAATGGTTTTATTTCTGTAATTTGACTTTAGATTTCCCGTCAGTAAAACTGGAAGAGCGCTCTTGCTGAACGCTGTGAAAAAGAAATACTGCGAACCGTTCAAACATAGCAAAATATGGTTCAAATGGCTCTGAGCACTATGGGACTTAACAGCTGTGGTCATCAGTCCCCTAGAACTTACAACTACTTAAACCTAACTAACCTAAGGACATCACACACATCCATGCCCGAGGCAGGATTCGAACCTGCGACCGTAGCAGTCGCACGGTTCCGGACTGCGCGCCTAGAACCGCGAGACCACCGCGGCCGGCATAGCAAAATATATTCCCTGTATTTTCCACAAGACGACGTAGACGGAAAATCAGTTTCGTCATTCCGTATTAAGGAAAACGCTGGAGGTTTTCGAAACACATAACACAAAGAAAGTTACCTTAACGACGCCAGTTGTGTTGTATTACTGGAACAAATATATCTTTAAGACCAGAAAAACGTCTGTAATTGACTTCTTGACGCTGTGTTACTCATGAAAGCACTACAATACATACGATTTAAAACAACTCTAACGTGAACACGACAGAAATCAAGAAACAATTTTAAACAGTAGTCTGCTAATGTTGATGCCTACCTACATGGCAGCGCCGGCTTCAAATCAACGTAGAGCGTAATTCTGTAGCGCCACCTCCCGCTTTTACACCTCCATGCATTCCACTCTCTTCGTCTATATTAATTATATCTTTGATTTCCTTTCTATCGATAGCTTGGAGGTACTGGTTTTAACACCGCCGCCGGCCGGATTGGCCGAGCGATTCTAGGCGCTTCAGTCTGGAACCGCGTGACCGCTACTGTCGCAGGTTCGAATCCTGCCTCGGGCATGGATGTATGTGATGTCCCTAGGTTAGTTAGGTTTAAGTAGTTCTAAGTTCTAGGCGACTGATGACCTCAGAAGTTAAGTCCCATAGTGCTCAGAGCCATTTAACACAATCGTATCATGATAAACGGTGTGAAAAGTTGTTTTTGAGCAAGTTCAGTGCAAAGATCTGTTAGAATACTGATATATAGTTTCTGACCAAGACGTTAAGAATAAATGGAACTGCCGTTCCGAATTGGATGTTGAAATTCATACATTTCGTATGCAAAATTCTAAGAATCCATGACCTAGTGTAATGGCTTCATACAACAACCATAGAGAGTATCGGACCAAAGGTGGAAGCAGAGTATATACTTCGCTTCCTGCGTTGCAACAAACTCTCTTTTTGGAGTAAATATCAATTATTGCTGAATATCTGTGTACACGGGAGGTAAGAGCTTGCTCCCAACTCATTGAAATCAAATTCTAGAGGAGCGCGGTGCGCTTATCCCAATTTAGGTTTCCTATGGTTTTCTTAGACCATTTTACACGAATTACGGTCTGGTTCCATCCATAATGCCATAACGGCTTTCTTTCCGATCTTCCTCCAGCCGAACCTGTGCTGTCTACACACTGAACTGCACGTCGATGATATGTTCAAATAACCTATCTTCCTTCTATCCATTGATTGCAAAATTCAATAAATTACAGTTTGTGTTGTTAGTGTATTCTTATACGCTATCCATTCCACTCTCTAGTGAGCAGCCAAAGTGAAAAAGTTCGGAAATAAGTAAAACGTTTCTAAAGTGTAGGCTCAGTTCTTTGTTTACTTTTGTTTCGTCACATCAACGATATAGATATAATCTTTTCTATTTCGCCGAAGGTTTTCAGTTAGTATCTAAGCTTTAGCCCTCAACATTCTAAAGAAATTTAAGATATTAATTGGCTAATTTAGGAAATTATTCTCGTTTAATTTAGACTAAAGCTACAATTTGTGTTACGTGAGTGAGAAGTGTATGACTTACTGTAGGATTATTAGTTCCGGGGTTGCAGTTTCTTTCATGCTGGAGACTGCAGTGGCGTAGAAATTGAGAAAATGAACAAGGCTCTTTCGTTTTGTAGGATTTATTGCAGAGACAGGAAGATAGTGTAACAGGAGGAGACGATTGCTGCCTATCAGGCCGAACTAGATAAGCCAAAACAAGATCTGGAAAGGTTAATGTGGGAGAAGAGAAGAGAGAGGTGGGAAATGACAACAAATTGCAGAAGAAATAGGAATAGCAGTTTCTCAGATTGTTCTTTTGTTAATGTGGACAACAGGTTTGATCTGCTGGCACAGTCGGAAACTGATCAGTCACAAGTTGATGCAGGATTAGATAGGATGTTACAAACTTTCAAAAAGTGTTTGAGAAGTAAGAAGTCAGAAACAGTTGTGAAGAAAAAGAAAGTTTTGTTGTGAGGTAGTTCACATATTAGAGGTGTCGCCCATCGGTTGCAGGATGAATTAGGTCCAGGCTACCAGGTCACCAGTTTTTCTACCTAATGCAAGTCTGGATCAGGTGATAGAAGATGGAGGTTCACTTTGCAAAAAGGTTTCGCAGAGGAAGACACCGTGGTAATAGTGGGTGGGGCAGTCAACAGCGTAGACAGGGACCCTAATTATTCAACTGAATGTGACCTGGTAAAGATAGCTTCAGCAACCAGACGTACTTGTGTTAGCCTTGGGTGTGTTCTGAGGCCTCATGATCGGGTCTCATTTAAACTTTTTTGTCGGGAGAGTTAATTTAGAGTTGGAACTGCTGCCTATATCAGGTATGTGCTCTCATACTGGTGTGGTTCCTCTTATGTGGGACTGACAGCCACGGAAAGGGAATGCCTAGGCGGATAGCAAATATTTTGAGGGGGGTGGGGGGTTGCTGTCAGGTGTGGTAAACTACCAGTGGTTACAGGCGACAGAACCGCAGCTTTTAGCGTATGGAGGGCAGAAACAAAAGAGGTTCAAAGACATTCACATCGATCAAACAGGCAGCCAGAAAGCAAAATTTAATACATACAATTCATGCAAGCAGCTCTAACAGAAACTACAGACGTTCAGAAGTTGGCAGAAAAATTAGGTCCACCCAGTTTTAATTCAGCCAGTGCACATAGTCAGTTACCCTTATTGCATCAGAATATGCGAGGACTGAATCATAAGCTTAATGAAAAGCTTATTTGTCTTAAAGAATTAGAGTTGAGCAATCCAGCTGATATAATCTGCCTCTCTGAACATCATCTGACCACTGGCATAGATATGTTAAATGTTACAGGATTTAAGTTATCTCTTACTTCTGTAGAGAAAATATGGACTAAGGAGGAGTTACCAAATTTGTCATAAACTGTTATTTCAAGAATATCAATATTAATAAATTTTGCTCAGAGCAGCACTTAGAAGACTGTGCAACCTAGGTACTATTTCAAAATAAGTTCCATATAATAGTAACTATATACAGAGCACCTTTAAGAAACTTTAACCTCTTCATAAAAAAATATGGAAGCTCTGTTTTATACTACAAAAACAAGGAAATAGTGGTTACTGGTGATTTTAATGTTGATTTATTGAAAAGCTCTATGAGCGAACAATTATTTCGATCAGTAAGACTGTTATTCAATTTAATTCCTACTGTCAGCTTTGCAATTCGGGAATGTGAATGCTCTGAGACTGCTGTTGATAATATCTTTATAGACAAATCTAGGGAAAAAAGTCATACCACATAACCAATACTGAATGGGCTCTCTGATCATGGCATGCAGCGTCTTACGTTAAGTGTAGAAACTTGCTTATTAAATTTGAGTACAGAAGGGTAACAAATCAGTCAAAAATTGAGAATTTTGGGAGATTGCTCAAAGACTTGAGCTGGATGGGTGTTTACAATACTTATGACTCAAATGGAAAATACAAAGCATTCATTAATAAAGTCACTTCTTTAACTGAAAATGTTTTCCGCTAAATGTACCTCAGATCAAACAGAAGTCTAAAAATAAACCATGTATTACACAAGGAATAAAGGGATCATGTGGGAAACGAGTAAACTGTATCTACTATCTAGGAACAGCTCTGATGCTAGCACTATAAAGCATTACAAAGAATATTTCAAAATAACGAAGCAAGTAATCCAGAAATCTAAGCACCTTCGTTATAAGAAATTGATAATTAAATCAGGAAACTGAATAAAAACTATATGGGATACAGTGAAGACAGAGACAGGTGAGGTCAGAAAGGAAGATGAACAGTTAGCTCTAAAAATAAATGAGACATTAGTAACAAGTGCATGTCGTATTGCAAACCTCTTAAACAAGTACTTTGTTTCTGTTACTAACAGCTTGCAGTTATCAAATTCAGTAAACAGTACAATGGGATATCTGAGACCAGTCTCTACAAATAACTTCAGTAAAATGGAATTGACACTCACTTCTCCCATAGAAGAGGCATCCATCGTAAAATCCTTAAAGTCAAAGTATTCTAGTAGTTATGATAACATATTGGCGAAGTTAATCAAAGAGTGTACATGTCAACTGAGTTGTATGCCATCTGTGTAATCAGTCTCTTACCAGTGGGACATTTCCATTCTAAAATTCGCTGAAGTTAAGCCTCTTTACAAGAAGGGAGATAAAGAGATACCATCAAACTATCGACCAGATTGACTTTTATCGCCTTTTTTTCAAAAATATTTCAAAAGCTTGTGTTTAAGTGCCTTCTTAAGCATATGACTGCAAATAATATACTATCAAAGTCACAGTCCAGGTTCCTTAAGGGGTCCAATATGGAGAAGGCTATTTACACATACAGTGAGAATGTACTTAATTCATTAGATAACAGATTTGAGGCTACTGGCATTTACTGTGACCTGTCAAAAGCCTTTGACTGTGAGAATCACAGCATTCTCTTACGTAAGCTAGAATATTATGGTGTCACTGGTAATGCTGCAAAGTGATTCAAGTCTTACCTAACTGACAGGATACAAAGGGTGTTGTTGCAGAACACCTGTGGAGTAGGTGATCAGTCTTCATCTGATTGAAAATTAACATGTAGGATTCCTCAAGGTTCCATCTTGGGTCTGTTGCTTTTTCTTGTGTACATTTATGACCTCTCGTCTGTTATAATGCCAGCTGCTAAGTGCTTTGTTTGCTGATGATACAAATATTGCAACAAATAGCAAGTCAAGTACAGATTTGGAAATGACTGCTTATCAAATTTTAACTGACATTAATAAATGGTTTAAAGCTAATATTCAAAAATGGCTCTAAGCACTATGGGACTTAACATCTGAGGTCATCAGTCCCCTAGACTTCGAACAACTTAAACCTAACTAACCTAAGGACATCACACACATCCATGCCCGAGGCAGGGTTCTAACCTGCGACCGTAGCAGCAGCGCGGTTCCAGACTGAAGCGCCTAGAACCGCTCCTCCACAGCGGCCGGCAGCTAATATTCACTGTCGTTAAACTTTGAAAAGGCTCACTACATGCAGTTCAGGATCTGCAAGAGATTTCCTTCCAGCATGTGTATAAGATATGAAGACATGCAAATAGAAGAAGTTGAAGTGTTAAAATTCTGGGATTACAACTTGATAACAAATTCAGCTGGCAAGGGTATACCAGGATATTGCTAAAACATCCAAATAAGTCTGTATTTGTAATGTGAATTATGTTAGTTGTGAGAGATACAACGTGTATATTTTGTTTACTTTCATTGTATTGTGTCATATGGAATCATATTTTGGGGTAACTCATCAAACTGAGCAAAAGTTTTTAGAGTGCAAAAGTGTATAATTAGGCTAATTTGTGGTGTAAATTCAAGAACATCATGTAGAAACCAGCTCATGGAACTGGGTATTCCAACCACTGCCACTCACTATATTTATTCCTTAATGAAATTTATTGCAAATACTATTTATATTTCTAACCAATAGCTCAACATGTATGAGTACTAGCAATAAGAACAATCTAGATAAAGACCTAAAATCACTTAGCTTGATACAAACAGGGATCCAGTATTCAAGAACTTGGTTTCAGACGAAACTCAATTTAAACAGAGTTTGAAAGACTTTTTGATAGGCGATTCCTTCTACTCTATAGATAAATATCTTTACAGGGACCGTTAGACCAGCTTAAGTAAAAATGTCCGTTAGATTTCAGTTTTGACAGCATTTGGTCACAGCACTCAAGATATTTTG
This sequence comes from Schistocerca americana, assembly GCF_021461395.2. Taxonomy (NCBI): domain Eukaryota; kingdom Metazoa; phylum Arthropoda; class Insecta; order Orthoptera; family Acrididae; genus Schistocerca; species Schistocerca americana. The sequence goes on along the minus strand of NC_060119.1, from coordinate 292,038,659 downwards.
TGTACTATAAATTTATTGATAGTGCATAACTATGTTTCATTCTGATACACTATTAATCCTATAGATATTAGCAGTCCCAGTTTATTGACAGTCTCCTGACAAATAATCAGGGAAGTGAGCACAAGAATATTTTATGTTCTGTTTTTTATGTTGCACATTCTGACATGTTCCACACCACAAGAATCATCACATTTTTGGTTCTATAGAAAGAAACTGAATCTAATCTGATCTATTCACCATCTTCCTTGCATTAGATGATGGAAGCGAAAAATATCACAAATTCAAAAGAATATTTTATTCCTCTCATGAACTGTTCGCATCCGTGTTGTTTTAGGTATTTTCCTGAAATAACTACGACTGCTGCTGTGGCGCTGGTGGCACAATTCTGTACTAGTAATGAAAGGAGCTGTATGACAGAAGCTTGGCGCCACACATACTGTTTCATTTCGCCCACCTCGCAACCCACCATCCCACCCCTTTTCCTGTCCCACATGTGTATTGCATTTGCGCAGGCGTTTCCCAGTTCACAGAGTTGGGAGTGCAGCGAGAACTCGCTGCATTTGAAATCAGATTTTATGCATACTCCCAAAACACAGGTGTAATCTAATTCCAAACAGCCAAGTTCGAACAAAACAGCACTATAGCTGTGAACTAAATGCATCTCGTAGCCTTGATCCATGTGTCGAAGGAAACGAGGTTACGTTGTCGGCACTAAAAAATAATTCTACGTACGCCAAAAAGATTCCGCAATACACGAACTGGCATGCAGATCCAAACAAATTTTGTGCTGTATTAGGACCATAACGCCGTTTACTCAACTGAGCTCGTTCTTCGATATGACATGCGCTAGAACATCAAGTTGCAAACAGTGTAATTAATAACTGCGTTAAGAGCAATGAGAATTAAAGTCCTATAATGGTATGTGTTTTATACTGAACTAACTTCAGTCCCTCTCACAATAAAATAGTTTCAGAATTATGTCATAATTGTGTAGCACAGGATTTGGGTCGAGTAGTGTCTGGAACTGTCGAAGATGAGACTCCGGTTGAACTTAGCAAATGTTTCAGCCAAAGAAAGACGGAAATAATGCAATTGTGCAATAAGATTTATAAGAAAGGTGACTGGACAGATGATAGAAAAAGTAGTAGTGAGAATATCAACCGAAAACTAGCGCCTCAAAAGTATAGAACTTAGACCCATAAGTTTGATATCGCAATCGGTAAAAATTCTGCTACGAACAGAAGACCCGTAATCTGAAACTAAGAGTGAATTTGATACACAAGTTTGGCTTCAGAAAGACAAAGCTACAAGAGATGCAATTAAATAGTTATCTCTAACTAGAGAAAGATGTCTAAAGAAAGACAGGTATGATTGTGCAGTTTTTGTTGACTTGGAAGAAACCTCCACTAGCTTTTTGTTCACTAAACTCTTGGATATTCTGAAGTATACTGTAGTTGAAAGGAAAGAAAGGAGACTGAGAAGCAAACTATGCGTATACATGACACAGAAAGTAAAAGTAAGGATATGAGACGAAGTATCTAAAACTGAGAAGTTGGTTCACCTACTCCATTTAATAATGATTTGGTTAAGAACTGTTTATTGCCAAATAGTGGTGTGAAAACAACAGGCATGATAATGACAGGTATAAGATTTGCTGTGATATGTTATTACTAACTGAGGCTGAAAACGCAATTAACAAAACATGAAAAGAACTAAAACCAGCTGAGAGATACATGAAAACAATGTAAATTTGAAAAGACTAAGATAATGATTATGACAAGCTCATCAAGGAAGATAAAAGCTAAGTTTTATGATGAGGTAGTGGAACAACTTAAATCATTCAGATATCTAACATGGAAAATAACCAGTGATATTGCATGTAATCACGAAATAGAAAGAAGGATAGCTATTTGCAAAATGATTGTTTTACAGGAAGACTATTTTCTATGGTGTATTAAACACAACTTAAAAGAAAATATTAGAGGAGAATTTTGTATGGATTGTTACACTGTGTGGTTCGAAATGTGAATACTGTGACAGAGAGACGAAGAATCCTTAGAGAGTTTTTAAATATAGACTTTCAGAAGAATGGAAGATGATGCGCAGGAAATACGTTAGTAGCGGCAAGTAGCTGTGGGTTGCTTGGACGTAAACACTTTTCAGGTTCACTTTAGTTTAATAGCAAGTTAGAGAACGCGCTTAAAACCCATTAAAATATTACTTGGGCTCCAACGAAGAACTAAACATGAACCTTACATCTTTCATCAAATGCCAACTCGATCAAATTCTCAACACGTAAATAAATATAGCTTTACAGTAAAAAATGAGAGTACAAGGTGAATCAACACGGCTGCAACTAATTTACCATACAAACCAAAGGAAGAATAGTAGCTGTCTCTATGCTGTTCATTTTTGGAACACAACCTACGACTAGCTTAGAGATATAAGCGATGACACTTTCTGCGGGACCTGACCATCATTTTGCAGGACTATGCTCAAGCACGTACAGTGCTAGCTGTTACTGATTTGTTTGACTGATTGGGCTGCTAAGTGCTATACCACCTACTGCGTTCCCCTGACTTAAGTTCTTGTGAGTTCAACTCGATTTCTAAACTAAAGAAAACACTTCACGGCATTCGCTTCAGAACTGCTACAAATTCGTCGGGAAATAGACTGTGTCCCTCGAACTGTCAACGCAACTGGCACTGCCAAGATTATGCTACGACTTCCACATCGCGCGCAGCTGGTTATACACAATGCTCGTGAGTACTTTCTATTTTGTACGAGTTGTGTCATGATGATCTCTCCATTGGTAAAAGATTCCGGAATAGTCCCCCATTCGGATCTCCGGGAGGGGACTGCCAAGGGGGAGGTTACCATGAGAAAAAGATTGAATAATCAACGAAAGGATAACGTTCTACGAGTCGGGGCGTGGAATGTCAGAAGCTTGAACGTGGTAGGGAAACTAGAAAATCTGAAAAGGGAAATGCAAATGCGCAATCTAGATATAGTAGGGGTCAGTGAAGTGAAGTGGAAGGAAGACAAGGATTTCTGGTCAGATGAGTATCGGATAATATCAACAGCAGCAGAAAATGGTATAACAGGTGTAGGATACGTTATGAATAGGAAGGTATGGCAGAGGGTGTGTTACTGTGAACAGTTCAGTGACCGGGTTGTTCTAATCAGAATCGACAGCAGACCAACACCGACAACGATAGTTCAGGTTTACATGCCTACGTCGCAAGCTGAAGATGAACAGATAGAGAAAGTGCATGAGGATATTGAAAGGGTAATGCAGTATGTAAAGGGGGACGAAAATCTAGTAGTCATGGGCGACTGGAATGCAGTTGCAGGGGAAGGAGTAGAAGAAAAGGTTGCAGGAGACTATGGGCTTGGGACAAGGAATGAAAGAGGAGAAAGACTAATTGAGTTCTGTAACAAGTTTCAGCTAGTAATAGCGAATACCCTGTTCAAGAATCACAAGAGGAGGAGGTATACTTGGAAAAGGCCGGGAGATACGGGAAGATTTCAATTAGATTACATCATGGTCAGACAGAGATTCCGAAATCAGATACTGGATTGTAAGGCGTACCCAGGAGCAGATATAGACTCAGATCATAATATGGTAGTGATGAAGAGTAGGCTGAAGTTCAAGACATTAGTCAGGAAGAATCAATACGCAAAGAAGTGGGATACGGAAGTACTAAGGAATGACGAGATACGTTTGAAGTTCCGTAGCGCTATTGATACAGCAATCAGGAATAGCGCAGTAGGCAGTACAGTTGAAGAGGAATGGACATCTCTAAAAAGGGCCATCACAGTAGTTGGGAAGGAAAACATAGGTACAAAGAAGGTAGCTGCGAAGAAACCATGGGTAACAGAAGAAATGCTTCAGTTGATTGATGAAAGGAGAAAGTACAAACATGTTCCGGGAAAATCAGGAATACAGAAATACAAGTCGCTGAGGAATGAAATAAATAGGAAGTGCAGGGAAGCTAAGACGAAATGGCTGCAAGAAAAATGTGAAGACATCGAAAAAGATATGATTGTCGGAGGGACAGACTCAGCATACAGGAAAGTCAAAATAACCTTTGGTGACATTAAAAGCAACGGTAGTAACATTAAGAGTGCAACAGGAATTCCACCGTTAAATGCAGAGGAGAGAGCAGATATGTGGAAAGAATACATTGAAAACTTCTATGAGGGTGAAGATTTGTTTGATGTGATAGAAGAAGAAACAGGAGTCGATTTAGAAGAGATAGGGGATCCAGTATTAGAATCGGAATTTAAAAGAGCTTTGGAGGACTTACGGTCAAATAAGGCGGAAGGGATTGATAACATTCCATCAGAATTTCTAAAATCATTGGGGGAAGTGGCAACAAAACGACTATTCAAGTTGGTGTGTAGAATATATGAGTCTGGCGACATTCCATCTGAATTTCGAAAAAGCATCATCCACACAATTCCGAAGACGGCAAGAGCTGACAAGTGCGAGAATTATCGCACAATCAGCTTAACAGCTCATGCATCGAAGCTGCTTACAAGAATAATATACAGAAGAATGGAAAAGAAAATTGAGAATGCGCTAGGTGACGATCAGTTTGGCTTTAGGAAAAGTAAAGGGACGAGAGAGGCAATTCTGACGTTACGGCTAATAATGGAAGCAAGGCTAAAGAAAAATCAATATACTTTCATAGGATTTGTCAACCTGGAAAAAGCGTTCGACAATATAAAATGGTGCAAGCTGTTCGAGATACTGAAAAAAGTAGGGGTAAGCTATAGAGAGAGACGGGTCATATACAATATGTACAACAACCAAGAGGGAATAATAAGAGTGGACGATCAAGAACGAAGTTTTCGTATTAAGAAGGGTGTAAGACAAAGAGGAAGAACCATGAGCCTTAACCCATAAGTGAATATTAGAATCAGAATTTATGTTAAGACGTCTACGACAAGTCAAAGTTAAACTCGCATGTGGCATAAGATAAGAACCCTCACCGGAGATAATAATCTCAGATACAGGTATAGTACGGTAAGCCAAAATTTCACGAGTTTCAAATGACTCCAAACCAGGTCTACCTGCATTATTACATGCAACAAAAGCAACAGTAATCCAACCATTACCAAGGCTGGAAGAAGTGGTACTTTTCATTAGAGAAAAATTTAATCTAGCGCCACAAAACAAGGTAGGCCCATTTAAAAGTAAAAATTGAGCAGTTTTACCTACTCCCCTAACAACATTTTTCCCCTTACCTGTAGATGCAGCAGCACCAAGTGTGCCGTCCACATTTACAAGTGTTTTGTATACGAGCAATCGTCGGCGACGACGATAACAACGTCTACGAACACTTGGTGCTGCTGCATCTACAGGTAAGGGGAAGAATGTTCTTAGGGGAGTAGGTAAGACTGCTCAATTTTTACTTTTAAATGGGCCTACCTTGTTTTGTGGCGCTAGATTAAATTTTTCTCTAATGAAAAGTACCACTTCTTCCAGCCTTGGTAATGGTTGGATTACTGTTGCTTTTGTTGCATGTAATAATGCAGGTAGACCTGGTTTGGAGTCATTTGAAACTCCACTACTCTTCAATCTGTACATCGAGGAAGCAATGATGGAAATAAAGGAAAGGTTCAGGAGTGGAATTAAAATACAAGGTGAAAGAATAGCAATGATACGATTCGCTGATGACATTGCTATCCTGAGTGAAAGTGAAGAAGAATTAAATGATCTGCTGAACGGAATGAACAGTCTAATGAGTACACAGTATGGTTTGAGAGTAAATCGGAGAAAGACGAAGGTAATGAGAAGTAGTAGAAATGAGAACAGCGAGAAACTTAACATCAGGATTGATGGTCACGAAGTCAATGAAGTTAAGGAATTCTGCTACCTAGGCAGCAAAATAACCAATGACGGACGGAGCAAGGAGGACATCAAAAGCAGACTCGGTATGGCAAAAAAGGCATTTCTGGCCAAGAGAAGTCTACTAATATCAAATACCGGCCTTAATTTGAGGAAGAAATTTCTCAGGATGTACGTCTGGAGTACAGCATTGTATGTTAGTGAAACCGGAACAGAAGAGAATCGAAGCATTTGAGATGTGGTGCTATAGACGAATGTTGAAAATTAGGTGGACTGATAAGGTAAGGAATGAGGAGGTTCTACGCAGAATCGGAGAGGAAAGGAATATGTGGAAAACACTGATAAGGAGAAGGGACAGGATGATAGGACATCTGCTAAGATATGAGGGAATGACTTCCATAGTACTAGAGGGATCTGTAGAGAGCAAAAACTGTAGAGGAAGACAGAGATTGGAATACGTCAAGCAAATAATTGAGGATGTAGGTTGCAAGTGCTACTCTGAGATGAAAAGGTTAGCACAGGAAAGGAATTCGTGGCGGGCCGCATCAAACCACTCAGTAGACTGACGACCAAAAAAAAAAAACAAAAAAAAGAGTTGTAAATAAATAGTTGCCACTATCAAAGTTCCAACCCTCGTATATTGGAGTCAGCAAGAAAATCCAACTAGCCTCTTTCACTCCAACTCCAGTATGTAACTTACAAGAGGTGCCCCTGTTAAGCCGAACGACCCAGTGGAAGGTTGGGTAACCAGTCCCAGCGGGAAGCTGGGTTGGATAGCCGATCAGTGCCGGGGGCTCCAAGGCCCACAACCTTGGAAGGATCCTGGTCGGTGCGAAACATCATCGACCCCAAAAAACAGTTTTTCAACTGACAGAAGCATGGAGAAAAGCTCAGCAAATACTACTACTCCAGGTGGTACCCAGTCCACCGTCGTCTTGGACGACGCATGCAGGCCTTCGGAGTCTGGGGAGTCTGCGCCAACATGCTTGGAGGTATCGAAGACTCCAGCAAAGATTAAGCACAAAATCTCAAATTACTTTGCCACCTTTAATGCCAACTCACTTCTGAAGGCTGGTAAACTAAACAACTTACAGATACCCTGCAGCAACATTACTAATTGCAGCGATTCAAGAAACAAGATTCACAGATGAACATAGCTTTGAGTCAGAGGGCTACATAATATTTAAAGGTAAAACTGACAAACGCGTTGAAAAAACTATTCCTCATCTTGGCACGGGATTTATAGTCGACAAGAAAATTCTAGATTCCATCATAGTCTTTATCTCACCAAACAGCCGAGTATCTGTTATTACTTTCCGAAGCACAAACAAAGTTTACAGCATTGTGAATGTTCATGCACCTACCAACCAGGCGAACAACAGAGATCCGAAAGGAACAGATGAATTTTGGGATGAACTAGAAGACCTCCTATCCAAGATCCCAGACAAACATATCGTCATCCTGGTCGGAGATTTCAGTGCGCAACTTGGCAAGGAGAGAAAATTGCAAGACATTGTTGGAAATCACCCAGAACGTAAAACGACAAACCGCAACAGAGAGAGAGTCGTGGAATTGTTGGACTGGATTGTTTGGGGGAAGAGACCAAACAGCGAGGTCATCGGTCTCAGAGGATTAGGGAAGGACGGGGAAGGAAGTCGGACGTGCCCTTTCAAAGGAACCATTCCGATATTTGCCTGGAGTGATTTAGGGAAATCACGGAAAACCTAAATCACGATGGCCGGACGCGGGATTGAACCGTCGTCCTACCGAATGCGAGTCCTCGTGGAATTGTGTAAAGCTTTTAACCTTGTCATGAAATCAACAGCATTCAAATACTTCCCAAGAAAACAGAAAACTTGGTCATGCCCAAATCCGAATCTCGGAGAATATCAGATTGATCACGTTGCCATTACCCGAAAAGTACAATTAGAGATTCATAATGTTAAAGTTCTGAGGAATGCCAATCTGGATTCAGTTCACTATCTTTCAAAGATTAAAATTAAGCTAATTCCAAGGATTTACAGATAAACACAGGCAAAGAAAATGCACAGATCTGACACGGAAAAGCTCGTGTCCAATCGAGAATTCACTCGTAAACTTGTGTACTTAGATCTAGAGTGCTGGGAAGAATTGCAACAAACCCTAGTCAGAAGAGCAAAGGAAACCGGTCTGCTTCTGAAACCGAAGAAGCATTCTTGGCGCAACAGTGATTGTGAGGCAGCAGTGAAGCAAAGACAGAATACGCGGCAGAGATGAAATGCCAAGGAAAATGAAGCTAACATGCTGGATGCTAGGAAACATCCTGCAAAGATCATACGGGAAGCGAAGTGCACATATGAGAAAATTCAGCTGGCACAAATTGAACAAGACTTCCAGAAGACAAATACTCGAAACTTCTATAGAATTTTTAAGGCCAATCTCACTAAGTACAATCCTCCAAGCCTATACTTCAAAGCTCCAAAAGGGAAGCTAGCTCACAATGATAAAGACAACTGCCAGATATTAACGAATTACTTTACAGCTCTTCTGAACTGCGAACCTTCAAACTCTACCGCTTATGTAGAAGTACACCAAATTCATCACTACTCACAAAAGAGGAAATCAAGCTAATTATTCACTCGCTTAAAACAACAAAGCACCAGGGGATGATTCTACAATTGCTGAGCTTAGAAAGTATGCAGGGGATAAGGCGGTAGATAAACTAACAGAAATTATCAGCCAGATTTGGGAAACTGAAAGACTTCCACATGGCTGGAATTCTGTTCTAATCCAGCCTCTTCATAAGAAAGGCGACAGAACATTTGTCAATATTTCTCTCATATCAACAACCTATAAGATTCAGTCGAAAGCTCTGCAAACTAGGACAAAAGAACAGCTAGACCTACAGCTGGGAGAAAATGGTTCAAATGGCTATGAGCACTATGGGACTTAACTTCTGAGGTCATCAGTCCCCTAGAACTTAGAACTACTTAAACCTAACTAACCTAAGGACATCACACACATCCATGCCCGAGGCAGTATTCGGACCTGCGACCGTAGCGGTCTCACGGTTCCAGATTGTAGCGCCTAGAACCGCTCGGCCACACTGGCCGGCAGCTGGGAGAGTATCAAGGAGATTTCAGGAAGGGGCGATCATGCTTCGGACAGATAATGAACTTCAAATCTATCCTTTCGTACCTGAAGATCAGGAATAAGAATTTTGTTGTGACCTTTGTGGATTTCTAAAAGGCATACGACACGATTGATTGTAAAACCTTGATCAGAATTCTAGAAGAACTTGGCCTAGACAAGAAGACCAAAGCGATAATCCAGCAAACACTAACCAACACAACCTCAAAAGTGAAATTTTGAGGAGAAACATCAGAACCTTTTGAAATGTAGACTGGAGTGAGGCAAGGATATGGGCTCTCACCTCTGCTCTTCAACTGTGCCCTCTACAAGGTGATTCGTGAGTGGCGCAAAGAACTGGAAGACCAAGGAATTAAAAGTGGTGTCAGGCTGGGTTACAAGAAACAAAATCTTGAAATCGATTGTCTCGCTTTTGGAGATGATCTTGCATTTTTTTCTGATTCCACGAAAACAGCTGAGAGACCGATTAATGAGCTTAACGTACAAGCACAGAAGACTGACCTCCAAACTTCATTTGAGAAAACCGAGTTTATAACGAACATAAATTCACCACCAAGGGAGCTTGTAGTGGGTCAAGGCAAAATTAAGAGACTTGAAAAGTTTAAATATCTCGGAGAACTTCGTATCACTCATGAACAAAATGGAAATGGCATTCCATTTAACGAAAAACATCTACAAAAAAGATCAGTATCGTTCAGTGCAAATTTAAGGCATTATTGCAGTGTTATCCGTCCAGAGGTCTTGTACGCTTCTAAATGCCTAGTAATGAACAAAAAAGGCCTAATCGAAAAACTGGAGGCCAAGGAAAGGAAGATTTTGAGAAAGATCTTAGGTCCCATCAAAGAGAATGGGAATAGAGAAGACGTCATAATCAGGAACTGTATTCCCACATAGAGAAGATAACCGACACCATCTGGAAAAGAAGGATTATGTTTTATGGGCGTATGACCCGAATAAGCCCCGGAAGACTCACCAATCGTATGATCACCTACTTTCAGGAGAAGAAAACAAAATAGGCTTAGTTCACAGAGGTGGAGAAAGATCTTAAAGAAGTAGGGATCACCCATGCTGACATCTTGGAGCGCATCCCACTCAAGAAGAAACTTATGGTGTGGCAGGATTTCCAAGAAAAACCAAAACTAAAAACAGGCATGGACCCGCAGAACACGTAAAGCAAGACAGTTGAATATTACTTCCCTTGAGTGGTTTAACATCTTTGACGATTAGAGAGTTTCATTTCCTTCTACGCACTTAGTTTTGCTTTTTCATTACATGATAACTGTTTTCCTAGGGGCTATGTCATAGTCGTAGTCTATGTGTACATTAAGCACTATCACTAATCGCGCCCGTTTCCTCTCTGTGGGAAACGCACATACACACACATACTAACCGCTCATAGCCCACTGCCTTTATACCGAGTTCTACCCTCTGCCGCCTGAATAGTTGATGTCTTGTTACATACTATACCACTGACATCAAATGCGACACCATTTGACTGCATTGTCAGTATAGTGGATCTCATACAATTGCATGTACGCTATGGGCGTCTGTTCCAGTTGACATTGTTAATTTTCCTACAAATATTCATGTCTTTATATTGATATCCACTTCCGTACCAAAAGGGTACCGATAAATGAGAGAGACTGCAGACTTCTGAACCTGCAGTGACAGGCTTGCCGTCAGGGCAGAACACATCATTACGACCAGCAACAAAATAATAAAAATAAACACATGAAACTGTCACTAAAATAGATACTTCCGGTTCGAATCACGTGATGATATGGCAATGACGTACCGAGGGTGACATTAGAAATGGACAGAACAGCGTACGATCTGTAACTTCAACGCAAACTTTCGAAATTTCAGGTGATGGAACACACAACAAATTGTCTGACAATCACTAAGCAAGTCAGATGCTCACACCACTGCCGAAATGTTTTGGCGTACGATGTTTAATACCAACAAATTTATTGCGAGCTTCACGAACATTGTCTCTACGTCGTATACGTGTCTAATTGTGAAACGGTGTTAAACATAAAATATGCGTACAAAACAGATTTCCATACAACTAAATTGGAAGACGTAAGGAAATTCGTAATGTCACCGTAATTTAATAAAGAAGTCGTAACATCTATTTGATGCTAGTTTATCTTTCTCTAAAGAAAGATAGTTAATTTCCTTATCTTAGGTTTCATTATTGAGATTTCTGTTCAGAAAAAAATTACTAACATCCCAAAACGAATCAAAGTTCTTTTCCATCGAGGACAGATGTTAAGTCATTGAATGTGATTTCTGCTAAGAAGCGCCTAGAAAAAAGTTGGCCTTGTGACTTACAGAAATTACTTGTACACGTCATAAATAAGAATGTAGTGATTAGCGCACGTGAATTCTTACGCAGCAGGATAATCGCAATTCCGGAAGTACGAATACAAATTTTCTAGTATCTATGGGACAAGAAAGTCACCGGCGATAAATTTTCGTATGATTTCATTACAGTGAAGTTACTAGCACCATGCAGGAGGTGACACACAACAACAGCAAGCATAACGCTTAAAAGGTCACAATACATAAAGATTAGCGATCTTGACCCTCAGAACAGTTTCCCGAATCGCATCATTTAGCAGTTAAAACTGTACGCTGAGTATTGGCACCAGAATTTTTTTGTCTTTTTCTGTATCAATGGTACAAGGATATTTCACCCGGAACCCAAAGCCTCGTACTCTCGCTGGTGCCCTCAGCGGAGGCAGAAATCCTTTCCAATTCGACAGATGAGAAAACTTTGAGGATCTTTTGGGTATCTTTCAGCCGGAAGTGTTACACGGGTGATATGCTCCTACTTAAAACTAATTACTGATCATGAAGGTTTCAGACTTGCCGCTTTCTCCGATCTTTTCATCGTGAACACTTCGACGGTCTAGAGAAAAACTTTGTGCAGCTTGCACGCAGATCATTTCCTCCCACGGGCGTCTGCTCTCCTCAACTTACCAGCGTTCCACCTTCCAGCTCGCAGCGCCTGTGTAATTGCAAAGAAAATAAGAAGACACAGAAAGAAGTATTTTATAGGACAATGACCGTGCAAATACAGCATTCTTGTCGGTGGACTTCCGCCTGCCGGAAGATCGGCGACAGCACGGCTTAAACAACCGGAGAATCTCGAGTCGGATTTTTTGTTGCTTTCCGCACGTTGAAAACCTCGCTTAATTAAAAAAAAAAAAAAAAAAAAAAAGTCCGTTCCGCTTTCACCGGCACTTACGCAATTAACGCCATCTGGAGGTGGGCAAAATACTCATTACGCCGCATTTCTATTCGAATGCTTAATGTTTGTTCTTCTTTATGAGATTTCAGGCGTAGAAATATAATTAACCTTGTTAGCAAATATTTGATTTCTTACCCGCAAGCGCACCCTCTCCTGTGCAGTTGCGGTAAAAATTGCTCGTGAAAAACATAGCAATTGTTAGAGAAACTCTAATACGTGCCGACGTAAGCTCGACAAGCTACACGAGTCATTATTGGAATCAGTGCTGCGTGCAGTACGTGGCAACGTAAGCCTAACAAGCTATACGAGTCATTATTCGAATGAGTACCGCGAACAATAATACCGCGTTTATCGTTCATTTTGAGTACATCACCGTTTTTCCTACTTATTAAATATTCAGCGTCATTCACCAGTGAAATGGAAACGTATTCCGACCACTCAACACAGAAAAATTATTGTTCCAAGCAATGCAACAGTACTCGAATACGAATCGCTATCAGGAGTATCTAAAGAGAACACTCTTCCCCCTCCTTACATATTCTTTCTCATACAAATCGTGATGGCTCCAGAAGTTCAAGGAAGGAAGCTAGTCTACTGGGAGCACCACGTACCCAATGCGATGTCCGTTTCACGAACGTCACATGCCGCCAGTCACTTTTAATGGCTGTCAGCAATAGCTGCATGTTTAAAAAACAGCATAGACATAAAAGCGATAGACTGGCTATTATTTATGTTCTAAAAATTGCCATATACGCGGTTCTCAGAGTAAGAAACACAGTACTGACCATTAAAATTGCTACACCACAAAGATGACGTGCTGCAGACGCGAAATTTAACCGACAGGAAGAAGATGCTGTGATATGCAAATGATTAGCTTTTCAGAGCATTCACACAAGGTTGGCGCCGGTGGCGACACCTACAACGTGCTGACATGAAGAAAGTTTCCAACCGATTTCTCATACACAAACAGCACTCGACCGACATTGCCTGGTGAAACGTTGTTGTGATGCCTCGTGTAAGGAGGAGAAATGCGTACCATCACGTTTCCGACTTTGATAAAGGTCGGATTGTAGACTATCGCGATTGCGGTTTATTGTATCACGACATTGCTGCTCACGTTGGTCGAGATTCAATGACTGTTAGCAGAATATGGAATCCGTGGGATCAGGAGGGTAATACGGAACTCCGTGCTGGATCCCAACGGCCTCGTATCACTAGCAGTCGCGATGACAGGCATCTCATCCGCATGGCTGTAACGGATCGTGCAGCCACGTCTGGATCCCTGAATCAACAGATGGGGACGTCTGCAAGACAACAACCATCTGCACGAACAGTTCGACGACGTCTGCAGCAGCATGGATTATCAGCTCGGAGACCACGGCTGCGGTTACCCTTGACGCTGCATCACAGACAAGAACGCCTGCGATGGTGTACTCAACGACGAACCTGGGTGCACGAATGACAAAACGTCATTTTTTCGGATGAATCCAGATTCTGTTTACAGCATCATGATGGTCGCATTCGTGTTTGGCGACATCGCGGTGAAGGCACATTGGAAGCGTGTATTCGTCATCGCCATACTGGCGTATCACCCGGCGTGATGGTACGGCGTGCCATTGGTTACACGTCTCGCTCACCTCTTGTTCTCATTGATGGCACTTTGAACAGTGGACGTTACATTTCAGCTGTGTTACGACCCGTGGCTCTACCCTTCATTCAATCCCTGCGAAACCCTACATTTCAACAGGATAATGCACAACCGCATGTTGCAGGTCCTGTGTGGGCCTTTCTGGCTACAGAAAATGTTCGACTGCTGCCCTGGCCAGGACATTCTCCAGATCTCTCTCGAATTGAAAACGTCTGGTCAATGGTGGCCGAGCAACTGGCTCGTCACAATACGCCAGTCACTACTCTTGATGAACTGTGGTATCGTGTTGAAGCTGTATGGGCAGCTGTACCTGTACACGGCATCCAAGCTCTGTTTGACTCAATGCCCAGGTGTATCAAGGCCGTTATTACGGCCAGAGGTGGTTATTCTGGGTACTGATTTCTCAGGATCTATGCTCTCAAACTGCGTGAAAACGTAATCACATATCAGTTCTAGTATAACATATTTGTCCAATGAACACCCGTTTGTCATCTGCATTTCTTCTTGGTGTAGCAGTTTTAATGGCCAGTAGTGTATTTTCTGGTCGGAGAACATGAAATCTCTACAAATCCATAGAAGGATGTTAGGACGGTAGCTGCGTTAATGAGAGAAGAGTGTACGAGTGGGTAGAAGCCCTTAAAAGTGGACGTACGTCAGTCACAGAAGAGCAATGCCCTAATCGTCCAAGACGGCCGTTACCGACAAGAATATGGAACTCACTGAAGCCACGATTCGTGAGAACTGGCGTATTTCTTTAGAAGGTGTAGCCAGGGAAATGACTGTCAATGACGGATCCGCTCATACCGTTGTTACTGAGATTCTCAGGTAACGTCTTTCGTGTGCGCGATAGATGCCTAGGTTGCTCATTGGTAAACCCATTATTATGCGTGTTCAGGATACCACAACATTTCTGGAGCGATATAACGCTGCAGGACAAGACTTTGACACATATCGTCATAGGAGGCAAAACCTGGGTACATCGCTACGAACCAGAAAGCGAAAGACAGTCATCATATAGGAAGCATTATGTGTCAGGCAAAATTTTTCTGTTTCCAGATACGGTGAATGAGCAGTAACCAGGATGTGGCTAGATTAGTTTGATCATGCACTTCCACATTTGTATGTAGCCAATTGAGGCAAGAGGCGCCTGGAAAAATGCATATTTTGATGTGACAATCTAAAACATGATGACTTCCATAAACATTTCCTAAACGAGCTGTGGTCAAAAAGTACACAAGGCAAAATAAAACTGAACTTCCTTATGCTGGAGAATTACAATGACACGAATCATGGGAAATTCATTGCATTTTTCATAGTGAAGGGTAGCCAACAACCTAATGATGGCAACTCAAAGCAACTCTTTCGCAGAATGTGAACAAATACTTTCTATCGATCTAGAAAAGCTTGATCAAAATTGCCTGAACCCTGAAAAATGGAAGACAGCTCATTTCACCTAACCAGCAGAATGGCAAAGAGCCTCATGCGATCCTTCGCAGCAAAAAACAGCGGCATAGTTTGGGTGTCTCTCTCGACAGATTCCTGACATTTAGGAAGCACTTAGAAGTAACAGAACAAAGTTAAATTCATTAAGTAATATATTAAGGAAACTGGGTTGTACTAGCTCGATATCTGGTGTAAACACCTGGAGAGTTACAGCACAGGCACTTTCTTATCCTGTCTGGAGTAGAAGTAGGCATGTCAATGAAACAGATATCCATCTAAACGACGCAATGAGGATTGAGGCATAAAACATTAAATCCACATAAATATCACCGCTGTCAGTACTCACCAATGTTGCCCCACCAGATCCCCGATGACAACACACAATAACACACCAACGTATGAAACTTAAGAGACTTGCCAATTCATGAAACACTGAATAAGTTACCGCGTAGCCGACTAAAACCTAGACAATCATTCTGTGCAGACAATGCCGAACGCACCACAGAAAGCTATGCTCTAACAGAAGAATGGAGAAATTCTTGGACGTCGTTCCATGGTTATGAGAAGATAGGTAGAAACTCGTGAGCGAACATACTAAGAAAAATTTAGTGCTCCTTCAACTCTACAGCCAAAGCAACACTATGTAAGTGGAGAATAAACGATGATGACCAGTGCCACTCCAGAATGTCGAAACAAACACTGGACTACATTTCGCACGATTTCGTGAAACATTTTGCAGACGTAACACCAGTAGCAATCAACTGACTCAAGTTTATGGACATCCAACTACGATTACTATCTCATTCACTTAAGCTACTGCCAGTCCTCAAGTTTCATTACGTTTTACAAATTTGGAAGTTGTAGAGGATGAAATTTTCAACGCTTTGATATCAAAGTTAACATTAATAAAACCGACAAATTGTAGGGTTGGATTCCTGACTGGAAATGGAGGAAAAAAGATACTATGAACAAGTGTACGGAAATGGATGGTGTGAGTGCAGTAAAGACAAATCGTTCCGAAACACAGTACAGAGCTGTACTGCATCCACGTCACAACAGATGTTAAAAGTGGCTTCCATGGAATGCCTTTACACTTCGCATCATGGATTGCTGCACTCTTTCGCACGTTCCGGCCTCTCTCCGAACAACATCACAGGCGTTATGAACACGCTGTTGAAGGGTCTGCACATTAGGATCTGGCTGAGCACACACAACACTTTTCAGGTGCCCCCAGAGGTAAATATCCAGAGGGTTTAAGTCCGGTACACAGCAGGCCATGCACAGGGCTTCCGTGTGTCCTACCCAGCGTCCGGGAAACGAGATATTGAGGTGTCGGCGAACTGTAATGCGGAAGTGTGGAGGTGTTCCGTCATGCAGAAACCACATAACTTGTCGCATTGCCAAAGGCACATTCTCAAGCAGACCAGGCAGAATATTCGTCAGGAAGTCGAGATACGTTTCTCGGTCAGGTTGTTGTGGAATAATAATCGGTCCAAGTATGTGGTTGCCAAGAATGCTTGTCGACACTATGCTGAATGCATGCTGAGGAGACGTCTCAACCATTCCCCGAAGATTGTCTGTAGCCCATGACAGAAAGCCTATAATTGTGATGGTCTGGTGCAAAAACCATCGACAAAATCCTTCCCGTAAATAGCGCTGTTAATTTTGTGTTAGCAGAAGAGCCAACACCGTGTTACGAGTGGAGGGCGAAATGCACGCGCTTAGCTCACGCAGGCTGGCGTGAGGAGGGAAGAACTATACTAACGTGAGGTCTGGAACATGACAAGGAATGAGAATTCAGAAAGCGGACGTAATGAGTTTGATACTTAACTTTATTCCATTAATGATGAACGTCGCTCTTGACGGTACATGATTCACTGTATTATCTGTTCAGAATACATTCTTGAAGATAGTTCTTATAGTAACTGAATATGGCGCCTTGCTAGGCCGTAGCAAATGACGTAGCTGAAGGCTAAGCTAAACTGTCGTCTCTGCAAATGAGAGCGTGTGCAGACAGTGAACCATCGCTAGCAAAGTCGGCTGTACAACTGGGGCGAGTGCTAGGGACTCTCTCTAGACTAGACCTGCCGTGTGGCGGCGCTCGGTGTGCAATCACTTGAAAGTGGCGACACGCGGTCCGACGTATACTAACGGACCGCGGCCGATTTAAAGGCTACCACCTAGCAAGTGTGGTGTCTGGCGGTGACACCACAGTTAATAACCCTTTCACTCCTTGCAGGTGATAGTGTTAGTAGCGGTTGTCATGCAGGAAACAAGTAATCGTACTTGGGCTTACACCATGTCGGCTGGCCACTTGCCTGGAGCTTGTACTAGGGTTCGTCACAATATCCTGTAGAACCTGGTCCTCCAAATCTGATGTACGCCCAGCCCGCCGCCTGCACGTTCATCTGCCTGAAAGGACCGATGACCCTACAAACGCCCAAAAAGGGCTTGAAATGTGTGATGTGGTTGGTGGCCGTGAGGGTACTTGTTTTGGTATAGTCGTGCTGCCTCTCGACCGTTTCCATCTGCATGGCGGAACACAAACACCACCTCGGATTGTTCCAACATGAATACCGGACCATTCTGTTGCTAGCAGTATGCTCCGTCAATCCCACAGTTTGCAACACACAAGAAACACACGGCACCTGGCCAGAGGAAATTTCATTCGCCAGCGCCATCTACCGTGGCAACGATGCATTTCCGGACAAGTATTCATAAGACTTTTTTCCTCCATTTATAGTCAGGAATCTGTCCTGCAGCTTGTCCGTTTTATTTATGGTCGCCCTGTATGGTACATATAGCCATAAATATGAAATAAAGTTTGCACAGCATTATGTATTGCTAAATAAAACACCAGAATACTGTAGTTAGGAAAAGGTTTAGTGACAGTAGAGTACATCGTGTAAACAGAATCTGTGGCTTCAAAGTGAATGTTCAAGTTTTGTAATGATTCCGCGCTCCCTGATGTGTTGGTAGAAGAGCCAACACCGTGTTACTAGTAGAGGCCGAAATGCACGCGTTTTAGCTCACGCAGGCTGGCGTGAGGAGGGAAGAACTATACTGACGTGAGGTCTGGAACACGACAAGGAATTAGAATTCAGAAAGCGGACGTAATTAGTCTGAAACTTAACTTTACTCAATTAATGATGAACGTCGCTGTTGACGGTACATGATTCACAATATTATCTGTTCAGATTATAGTAACTGAATATGGCGCCTTGCTAGGTCGTAGCTGAAGGCTATGCTAAACTGTCGTCTCGGCAAATGAGAGAGTATGTAGACAGTGAACCATCGCTAGCAAAGTCGGCTGTACAACTGGGGCGAGTGCTAGGGAGTCTCTCTAGACTAGACCTGCCGTGTGGCGGTGCTCGGTCTGCAATCACTGATAGTGGCGACACGCGGGTCCGACGTATACTAACGGACCGCGGACCTAGCAAGTGTGGTGTCTGGCGGTGACACCACACTCCCCTCTGATGGTATCAAACGATGTAAAGATGCGTTCATTAAGCTCACGTGTTATTTCTACTGGTATTGAGTTCATACTTTACCTAAACCCAGAGGAAAAAGTAAAGAGGGTTGAGGTCAGCGGAGCGCACAGGCCAAGAGACACCGGAATCCCCTTCCAAGTATACTCTGCCTGAAGTTGTTCGTGCGCTGCCCTGACGATCAAATTGCGCTGGCGCACCATCGCTCAAAAATCAGACAAGTGTACAGATGCAAGGGAACGTCCTTTAGAAATTCAAGCTGGGCACTGTCCAGGAATGTCAAATACCACGCACCATTCAAATTATATGGTGAGGTGTGTGGTCCAGTAAGGTGATCTCCAATGATTCCAAACCAAAAGTTCGCTGAGAATTTCACCTGGTAGCTTCTGCTAAAGGTAATGAGTGAATTTTCTACGCTCCAGTGGTGGCTCTAGAAACTTTATTTCACACTTACGGCCTTAGGTTTCTCGCATCACAACCGTCAAAATTACAGCCTCTAGTCTCCAAAATTTTTAAAACTTCGCTCTCTAATAGCCTTTATATATTGTAAACCTTCTACCTTTCTTTCTAATCGACTGAGTACATGACAATATCTGACTTCAGTAAAATAACCTGAGAATGTGTCCCTTTTATATAAAATTTTGACCCAACAAATACCTGAAACAGTATCTGACCACAGTTTCATGAAGATATTCGAAAGTAGCAGATGCTTACATTGCGCACCCGGTAAAAGCGAGGGCATTAATATTAGAGGGAACTTAGTGTCATTATTACTTCTCCAAGTTTAGTAAACTGATTCGCTGAATGGAACAGCTGATCTTCCTTGTATGTAGACAAACGCAATGAAGGTGTGAGCCTGAGTCGATAGCCTAACACCTGTCCACAAAAGGACATGAGATAACAAACGCGTCGAGTATTACCTGAAAAACAGCAACTGGTCTCGAAGCCCCAGCAGCATCACTTTCCTTCCGAGCCGCAAGGGCACGCAAAGAATTGCAAGAGCCTTCTACTGATTGCAGTTTGGTTCGCGTTGATCTATATTCACGATACGTTCGTCCACAAATTAAATAAAGATTCTAGAGTGAATACAGAAGCACATGGGCAGTCGAAATAAGTGACCGGGGAAGTAAGATATATAGTAGGTGTTTTAGTTAAATTCGTGATTATTAAGATTCAGTTAAAAGGAGTAACAAATGAAAGATTACACTTGCCCTGTGATGGATGTGGTATACAGGGCCACCATATATGAAAAACTGAACAAAGAAGAATTCTATATGCACTAGCAAATCCTGAACACACTTAAATTAGCTGGAATGTGATGTAAAAAAGGTTCAAATGGCTCTGAGCACTATGCGACTTAACTTCTGAGATCATCAGTCGCCTAGAACATAGAATTAATTTAACCTAACTAACCTAAGGACATCACACACATCCATGCCCGAGGCAGGATTCGAACCTGCGACCGTAGGAATGTGATGTAGCCAGTACGTCTACCGTACTGATGAGCGAGTGAAATACCTATACTCAGCCTTGAGCATGGACCACGGTCTACCTCTGTGAACAATTGAAGTTAAATCTGAACACAGATGAGGACATATTTGAAGACCCTAAACACTACAGACACAATATTACTAGAACCTGCAAAATGCATGCAGCAGCCTCGACATAATTCCTGTGATTTGTTAACTGGAAAACTGTGATCAGAAAGTAACCTCAGTTCAAATACCCAGCATCCGTGAACAAGCAGCGACGCCACACGTCCAGAATACAGCACGTGGAACTAGCGATATAATAAGCAAGCGGATGCGAAGGGCAGGACAGAGTCGAGTCTAAGAGAACAGAACGGAATGGAACTTAATGCTTTGTCCGCCATAAAACGGGGCTCACAAGAAGCGACACGGTCTGCCCAGGTTCTCTGACTGGTCCGTACAAACCATCTTTAAGTACTGACTAGCAGACACGCCTTCAGTCTTCCAAAGAAATTTAACAACGTTAATAAATCGATAGCCCCACGCATGAGAAAACAAGTGAAGCACGCAGAAGGAGAGGATGAAACGAAATGAAATATCATGGGTTGAGAGGATATGTGACGTTATTTAAGTGATTACAAAATTGAGTCACATTTACATAGAACTTGGCAATGTGACCTCACTTTTTTTTTACCCGGGCGACGTTGCACGAGTTCTGCCTTGGAAGCATGCACTGATTCGATTGGGAAAGGTGTCAAAAAGCCATTGTATCCTGACCTGAGGCTAGTTGGCCCACAACTTTTGTAACACAGCCGTTGATGAACTGGATACTGCCACTGGGACGGAGTTCACACACGAGCTGGTCTCACACATATTCTATCAGGGGCAGATCTGGGGATCTTCCTGGCCATGGGAATGCCTATACACCTTCAGAGGCCGGCCGAAGTGGCCGTGCGGTTCTAGGCGCTACAGCCTGGAACCGCAAGACCGCTACGGTCGCAGGTTCGAATCCTGCCTCAGGCATGGATGTTTGTGATGTCCTTAGGTTAGTTAGGTTTAACTAGTTCTAAGTTCTAGGGGACTAATGACCTCAGCAGTTGAGTCCCATAGTACTCAGAGCCATTTGAACCATTTGAAAACCTTCAGACAGTTCTTAGAGGCACGTGTCATGTGTGAACAAGTATTGTCCTACTGAAAAATGGAACCACAATACTGTCCCATAGGAGGTGACACATGAGGCCGTAGGATATCCATGACGAACCGCTGTACCGTCATAATTCCCTCACTCACTACCATCCATGACCTGAAGCCATACCCGATGGTGCCTACCCCATGGGGCCAGAAGTAACACCTTTGTGCCTCTAGAAAACGTTGGTAGAATAGAACTTATCTATAGGTTTCCTCCATACTTACCAACGAGGGTGATCCGTGGTAGGCCAGAATCGGACTGCGCAGCGCGACAGGGCGTGCTAGTCTCTCCCCGCAGCTCGTAGAGTATGATGCATAAGGAACTGCACTCTTGTCTGCCTCAAAAATTGTTTTATTTAGATGAAAAAAGCTACATTCGTCTCTATAGTTGGTTTCCCCTCAAAACCTTTAGTTTTGTCGCAAAATAAATAAAAACCACTGTTTTTGGATATGTACTTGTTCTCCGCTCTGTAGTCTTTCTCACTGACTTTGAGAAGACTGCCGGCCTAGGTGACCGAGCGGTTCTAGGCGCTACAGTCTGGAACCGCGCGACCGCTACGGTAGCAGGTTCGAATCCTGCCTCGGGCATGGGTGTGTGAGATGTCCTTATGTTAGTTAGGTTTAATTAGTTCTAAGTTCTAGGGGGCTGATGACCTTAGAAGTTAAGTTCCATAGTGCTCAGAGCCATTTGAACGATTTGAGAAAACTACTCGGTAAAAATATTACTTTCCCGCGTCTTACACCCACACAGCTTGATAAAGATCTGGTTCCCTATTTCGTTATTGCCCACAGTTATTGCGATACTTCAAAGTAAAGTACAACACTGTGCATATTTTGAAACGTTGTAGCTCGCCGTCTAGTTTTTGCGCGTTTTATGCCATATATTACCGCTTACGAAACGTAGGTAATATACCAAATTTTTTTAACGGTGGCAGAAGAAAATTCTCGAGAAAATACGAAAGGCTGTCAGCGTCGAGGCTGGCTGTTACGCGCCACACTTGCGGCTATTACTGAGTGTTATGGCCTGCTGTATAGCGTATGGAGGCACCTCGTGTTTCTCTTCTTCGTATGCTGGCGATACAGCCTGAAGGTGGAAATGAGTAACTTACTGCAATGAAAAGCCACTGGTTGTCATCAGTGGATGATGCCGACTGTATGTTTTTTTTAATCATCCTCCCTAGTTTCAGGAAATTCTATGATAGGCATGAGAGATAAGAGCTCTGACAGTCATATTCCCGTTACTTTCGAATCAACAGCTGGAGGAAGCCCGGAGGTCCATGTCGGGATTTTTTCATCATCACTTCGAACATGGACGTTCGTGCCACATTTGTGACCTTCATTGATCTTCAAATCCCTTACTGTTACACATCATTGGAATCGTCTTGATAGCCGCTATAAAAAATAAGTACGAAACTATAGCATCCCATTTAAAAAAGCAAAGTTGACCTTCATATCTCTGAAGCGACCCCATCCAGCAACAAAAAATCAACGTTATATTATGGCACCCGTTGTCCCACGCAACTTTTGCCCCACAAACTTTTCAGCTCCTATCATACTTTCAGAGTTATTCTTGGTGGCAATAGTTAGTGATTCAACCTGTATACTGCTTTGCAAAATTGAACAGTTGTAGAAATACTATCCTAGCTTTATTAATTTGTAACCTTTGTTTATATGTAACATACTGAATAAAGTACCACACTAAACGGCCTTACTAAAAATAAACTTTTCATAGCGGCATATTTACGTCATTCAAACAGTTACAAAAAATGGTTCAAATGGCTCTGAGCACTATGGGACTTAACGTCTGAAGTCATCAGTCCCCTAGAACTTAGAACTACTTAAACCTAACTAAGCTAAGGACATCACATACATCCATGCCCGAGGCAGGATTCGAACCTGCAACCGTAACGGTCGCGCGGTTCCAGGCTGAAGCGCCTAGAACTGTTCGGCCACACCGGATGGGCTAACAGTTACACCAACTTACCTTTTGTAATAAGTGGCTTATCAACAGGAGAAGTAGCAGCTCGATAATTTGTGCCCCACTTTGTCACAGTAGCTTATACTACTAGTTGCTCCAAAATATGGAAACTATCTGTACTTTTTCTGTAGAATTCGTGAAATTTGTGTTCGAGTTGGGAGAGGTCACGATAAACCAGAGCTGAACTGTGTTTTTATACTTATGGCTGTGTACGAATGCGCCCAGTACTACCTTTTCTTTGACAGTTTCTAGAGTTTTAAATAATTTACAGAGGGGTCAAGCGGAGACTCCTCTGCATGAAGTCCGGACAGCAGTTGGGTATCTGTAAGCGTCTCTGACGCTAGTTAAACATTGTCAGAGCTGAGTCATTAATCAACCGTGTTTACAGTCGTCTTCTTCCACACCTGCCTAGGTGCCGATGCCTCATTCAGCTGCGTATTGTATTCCCGCTGGCAGCTGCCGAGTGAGCTCCTCGTCTGCAGGTCCAGACAAAGAGTGAGTGACCCTGCCCCGCGACGCGCTGCCGGCGCGGTTATGGTCCAGCACTAATGGTCTCGTACTAGCGGCTGGAGTGTGCTCGATCCCTCTCCGAATTCCATGTTGACCCTTGACGACCCATCCGCGATGTTTTTCTTGATGCAATAATTTACCAACAGCCGTATGTATTGTAGAAATGTATTTTATGGAGTTCTTATGTGCTACCGGTTACGGCATTACATTGGTGCCATCTTCAGGCCCCACACGTCATAGTCGTAAAAACGCTATACACGGAAGAAGCCATATAACTGGATCCGTGAATCAAATCGTTACGCAACAGCTCTTGGTGGCCAGGCGACACAGACATCCGCGATGTGGTCGGTCGATGTCCTTCCTACCAGCCAGGTACGTTTCAGCATCCGGAGGCTCCTAGGTGTTGAACAGCAGCGTGCACCCCACGAGACCCTGCTGCCGGTTTGCGCGCTGAAGTTCGATGCTGTCAGTACTCTGCGATGTGCTGTTGTCGGAAGACAATCAGTTTCTCCATCAGCAATGATAGGCGACGAACAGTATGAAGTTCATCAGACGAAGACTTCCATCTCATGTGCAACTTCGGCTGGTTCGTAGACTGTTCTGGAATATCTAGGAATCAATTCGCTACTGTAACGTAATCATGGAATCGAGTCCTATTACTGTGGACGCCATTGATGAACTCCATGCGAACTAGAAAGCTCCAGTATTTAAAGGGAGCTAATGTGAGACTATGGCGCGATGTTCATTTCGTAATGACCGCATGTGTCCTTATTTTCCTATATCGTTTAATAGACTGTTAACTGCTGTGTAGGTTCTCTGATACTGGTTATTATGAAACGGGTACACTTTCTTTCTACATCTCATACGAGCTAACGACTATGCGACTCACGTTTCCGTTAGTTTTTCTGTGCTATTTTCTACTGAGCTCTCTCTCTCTCTCTCTCTCTCTCTCTCTCTCTCTCTCTCTCTCTCTCTGTCTCTCTCTCTCTCTCTGGGACTGATGACCTTAGCTGTTTAGTCCCCCTTAAACATCCCAACAACCACCACTTCTCTCTCTCTCTCTCTCTCTCTCTCTCTCTCTCTCTCTCTCTCTCTCTTGCGGCGTTGTAAGGTGTTGGGGCCCGACCCACATGCGACGTACTGCTTAGTTCCTGGTTCTGTCTCTCCCTCTGGCATGACCGCACTTTTCTTGAGCAACATGAATGAGTTATAATAAAATTTTCTCATTTTCAACCCCTTATTATTCTGTGTTGTGACAAGTGATAAACCACAAAACGTCCGCTCGGAAGAGCTCATCGTTACAACTGTAACAGAAACAGCGGCGTGATTCGTGTTGTCTTGTTGCTAGTAGTAAGGCGAGTCGCGTCGTAATGCACTGAAACACGTATGTTGTGTGGCGGCGATGGCGAGGCATTGCAGAGTCTCTGACCAGAGAGCTATTTGTCGTTCCTAGTCTGCGCTTGACCGCGCGAGAGTTGCGAGCAGTTGTCTGTCGGTAGCAGTAGGCCAGTGCTGTCTGTGGCTAGTCTGTTAGCACTAGTAGTCGAGTACGGTCGCGAGCGGGACGCAGTCGCAGGCGTCGACATGGGTCTCTGGTCAAGATGCTGAATGAGGTATATTGTTAATTAAGGTAACCAAGCTGCATTGCCCACATCAGATAATGTAAAGTTTGTTCATTGTAATTAATTTTCAACAAGTGCCCCAATAATAATTTTGATTTCAAAGCAAATTTTAATAAAAGAACCATTTAATTGAACGAACGATCTCGTTCCATTTCCTTTAAAGAAAAGTTTCAGTTAAATTTAAAAAAAAAAAAAATAAATAATACTTGCAATGCATTTCCTCCAAGCCGCGGCCAACAATAAGAGCAGAACTTTGACATGCAGTTATACTGAGGTAAGAAATTAATTCTGATTTTTGCACAGGGCCAAAGACCGACTTTTCGGTCAAATTGAATTATCATTATCGCTGAAATTTCATTGTCATTGAATTATCTTTCATTATTATTGTGGGAGCTTACACTTGAGACAGATTGCGATTTTTCACATTTAATTGTCTTTGTCCGTAGATTTCATTGCTAGGGAGGTTACACTAGGCTCCCATTGATTATATTTCTATCTTTCGAAATGTCGGTGGCGAAGTTACAGCATATTGTATAATTCCAGTAGGAACACCAGTGCCTCACCGATAACAGTGTCGTATTGCATATACACTAATGTTATTAAAAGTATCCGGACACCTGGCTGAAAATGACTTACAAGTGCCGGCCGAGGTGGCCGAGTGTTTCTAGGCGCTACAGTCTGGAACTGCGCGACCGCTACGGTCGCATGTTCGAATCCTGCCTCGGACATGGATGTGTGTGATGTTCTTAGGTTAGTTAGGTTTAAGTAGTTCTAAGTTCTAGGGGACTGATGACCTCTGCAGTTAAGTCCCATAGTGCTCAAATCCATTTGAACCATTTTGACTTAAAAGTTCGTGGCGCTCTCCATCGGTAATGCTGGAATTCAATAGGGTGTTTGCCAATCCTTAGCCTTGATGACAGCTTCCACTCTCGCAGGCATACGTTCAATAAGGTGCCGGAAAGTTTCTTGGGGAATACCAGCCCATTCTTCACGGAGTGCTGCAGTCAGGAGAGATATCGATGTCGGTTGGTAAGGCCTGGCACGTAGTCGGCGTTCCAAAACATCCCAAAGGTTTTCTATAGGATTCAGGTGAGGACTCTGTGTAGGCCAGTCCATTACATGGATGTTACTGTTGCGTAACCACTCCGCCACAGGCCGTGCATTATGAACGCTCGATCGTGTTGAAAGAAGCAATCGCCATCCCCGAAGTGCTCTTCAGCAGAGGGAACAAGGAGGTGGTTAAAACGTCAGTGTAGGCCTCTGCTGTGATAGTGCCATTCAATGGGGGTGCAAGCCCTCTCCATGAAAAACACGACCACACCATAACACCACCGCCTCCGAATTTTACTGTTGGCACTACACACACTGGCAGATGAAGTTCAAGGAGCATTCGCCATATCCAAACCGTGTTATCTGATCGCCACATTGTGTATCGTGATTCGTCACTCCACAGAACGTTTTTCCACTGTTCAATCGTCAAATGTTTACGCTCCTTACACCAAGCAAGGCGTCGTTTGGCGTGATGTGTGGCTTATGAACAGACGTTGGGAATTGAAATCCAAATTTTCTCACCTCCCGCCTAGCTGTCGTAGTACTTTCACTCGATTCTGATACAGTTTGGAATTCCTGTGTGATGGTCTGGATAGGTGTTTGCCTCTTACGCATTACGACCCTCTTCAACGGTCTCTTCAGCGGTCTCTGTCAGTCAACAGACGAGGTCGGCCTGTACGCCTTTGTGCTGTACATGTCCCTTCTCGTTTCCCCTTCACTATCACATCGGAAACAGTGGACCTCGGGCTGTCTAGGAGTGTGGAAATCTCGCGTACAGACGTACGACGCAAGTGACACCCAATCACCTGACTCCGTTCGAAGTTCATGAGCTGCGCGGAGCTCCCCATTGTGCTCTCTCACGATGTCTACTGAGATCGCTGATATGGAGCACCGGCAGTAGGTGGCACCACAATGCACCTAATATGAAAAACGTAAGTTTTTTACGGTGTCCGGATACTTTTGATCACATAGTGTAGTATCGTCTCAATGACTTCCTGTATAATCTTTTCTTTCTGATATTGCTGCCTTGCTTCTTTTTAAAGTAATATCTTTCTCACTTCGTTTCTCGATATAATATGTATACTTGTTTACCATTGTATTTCATTGCCGGAAAATATCCTCCTGTTTTATATGAAGTATTTGTACTTTATTTGCACTCGGCATAAATATTGAAATATTTCTTTGGGAGCAACTGTTAGCTATCTTATTTTATTTGATCAGAGACTGTAGATTCTTATACCCTGGCTTGTGATTAGCCTGTACTGCACTTAATATTACACATACGTGGATGTCTCGTGGAGACATGTTTGTAATGAGTGGTTAGGTTCTTAGTACAGTGTGGATGGGCTATTTTTTATCGCATTCTGACCTCCCTGCCTCCTCATTACTACCAATACCAAATTTTTCTGTTGCTGGTGCCAGTGGGACTGCAATATTGTCCTACACTGGTCAGTTAGAGCAAATATTTCTGATGATAGCGCCAGTGGGGCTGCACAATTGTCTCACTGTCATTTTCAAATAATATTTATACTGTCATTGTATGTGGAACTGCAATATTTTCCCTCAGTGTCTCATATAGTTTACCTATGCACTTATTGTTGACGAGTTATTTACAAGTTTTACTGTTCTGAGGACACTTTTTGTGCCGCAACCTAGGAAGATGATAAACCTTTTCTTTGTACTTAGGACACTACTGTATACAGTGCATATATGTATTGTGTCGGCTCTCTGTACTAACAATCTACACATGAAATGCAGTTTGCACTATCGTGAGTGTATCCTAATATTTAGCAAATTCTGTACTTGTAACAATATCTTGATGTCCAGCAATGATTTGTACTTATTTTCAGTTATGCCACTGTTTATGTCCGGCAATAATTTGTACCTATTTTCTGTCATGTATAGTTTTATTATTACCTGTGTACTCGTATTTTTAAACTTTTGTACTCACCGCTCTATATCTTTTTATCGGAATATTGTTTTTGTAAAGTAAAATTTCCCAATCACTGACATCATCTCGCCTGTGAAATTTTGGTCCACCGGACCGCGGGGTAATGATAGGTGTCATGTGTAATTTTGGTGTCTGAATCGATTGTGAGCGAGCAGCGATGTTGTAAAGCTGTATCGCAGAAGTTAGGTTAGTATCTCTGAGGTGCGCGAGGGAGCAGTGGGCAGACAGTGTTAAGCGAGTGAGGAAGCAATGGCAATGTTACGTTTCAAATGTAGGGTCTCAACTTATCAATGCATTTAATGAACATGATTATATCAAGATTGTAACAGAAACTGATTTGTGAAGGAGGAAGTCTAATGGAATGCCAGTGGTAAATATTACAGTGATGAGTTCTTTCACTACCAATGCGTTTAATGAACATGATTATATCAAGATTGTAACAGAGACTGATTTGTGAAGGAGGAAGTCTAATGGAATGCCAGTCGTAAATATTACAATGATGAGTTATTTCACTATTGCTGCGCCAATTAAAAATTGTAAGAGAATAGTTGGTAAAAAAATAAATATGCGCATAAATGACAACACTAAGTTTTTTGTATACTGTGAAAAAATGCTCATAGCTGATTTTAGATTTAATGAACATCTTAACATCCAAACAGTACACTTTCCTATCCCTCAAATCTAGCAACTCTCAGTAAATTAACCAAGCTAGCGCGATGGCGCAGCAATAGTGACAAAAAACATCATTATAATATTTGCCCCTGGCATTCCATTAGTCTTCCTCCTTCACAAATCAGTTTCTGTTACACTCTTGATATAATCATGTTCATTAAACACATTTATTTCAAGATTGTAACAGAAACTGATTTGTGAAGGAGGAAGTCTAATGGAATGTGTGATATTATTGGGTTTCAGACATTTTGCATATGAGAAAAGGACAGCCATCGAGCTGCAGTTTGTAATGATACTAAGCATGACAACGCGAGAGTAAAGAAACGAAATCTGTTTATAACGTGCGCCTATACCAAGATGCGCGGCCAGCGTTTAAAAGGTACTTTTAAACACTATGACTCGCTGGGCGCAGATATTTAAAATCATTGCCGCAGCGCTTGATAGCAAGCACCTGCGAAACAGAAGAAAGAACAATTTATCACTTGTTAGGAAAATTCTAGAGTCTATATAGTTAGTTGTACTTCTGGTCTCCGATATGTTAACATGTACTTCATTACCTTTGATGTTTGGTCGCCGACTTGTTAAGACGTGTTGTGTAGCACCGCTACAAGTTATATTTCATTTAGTGTGAAAAACCACGTTATCATAAAAAAACGCTTTTGTAAACCTTGTGACGATAAAAAAATAATTACGTGCACGCCAGGACATTTAATTTTTACAAAATATCACACATACAAAAACAGCGATTGTTGGACTGTTCCATGTATGAGAAAAACATAAAAAAGTAAGTTTTGTATTCATTGTAAATTTGTTAATGTTTATAGTTTAACGCCTTTGTTCTTTGAGAATATATTGATGCTTCACTGTACAGAAAATCTATGCTTATTCTTTTCTTTAAATTAATCACAAATAATGTTTATGTTTAAATGAACTTTGTTGCAGGTTCGCTCTTTATCGCGGTGTCTCGATTGTATTTGGGAGACCATTAATGTGTTCAATTTCCGATCTGACAACTTTTTTTACAAAATTTCACTGTTGTGCATTTATTTCCATTTTTTTTTTTTTTTATTATTCAAATAGGTCCCTTAGGTAATTTCATTGAAGAGTCTGATTGTGTGAAAGCAATCCGGGTTAAGAGGTCATTTGAGAAACTATTTTCACGCAATCAATCTGTACGTCTCCTGAACACAATCGAGAACCGACGCATCGTCGATCATCTATTAATTTTTCTCTCTTTCCAAGTCGTACCAAAAAAAAAACGGCCAAGGAGAACTGCCGTGAGTACGCAATCTAGTGTTAAAGGTTACATTCTTTATCTTGTCGGCAAACATTGCCATAAATTATTATCATCAATGTTATATTTGGTTAAATGCGAAAAGCAAAAACCTTTTAACGCTAGAAATGCCGGAGGTAAATATTATAATGATTTTTCTGCCACTATTGGTGCGCCATCGCGCTAGCTTGGTTAATGTACTGAGAGTTGCTAGATTTCAGAGATGGGGAAGTGTATTGTTAAGACGTTCATTAAATTTAAAATCAGCCATGAGCACTTTTTCACAGTATACAAAAAACTTAGTGTTGTCATTTATGCGCATATTTATTTTTTACCAACTTTTCTCTTACAATTTTTAATTGACCATGAAACCAAGTGTGTTTGGAAAATACTTCTATTTGCAACTAACAGAGAACTCATTGCATATCTCGAGTGTGTCTGTGCAGATACAGTAATTTGCAGCTTTAGCATAGCGGTGGGCAAGGCCACTACTGCAACACGTTATCCAGATCTGCGCAGAGTAGAAGTAAGGACTAAATATTTTGATGTTTTTTTTTATATATATATATTCAATCAGGGCCAACTTATGTCATTCAGAGACAGTTTTTGTGATCAGTTTTGCAGAACTAATCATTGTAGGTTTCATGTCGAAGTTCATTATTTAGGCAGTTTATACTGTTCAAAATTCTTTCAGTCAGATTGCTAACTTTTACAGTATGAAAGACTCCCCCTTACATTACGACAATTAATTATTATTACAATGCAGCTTTGCCTTCACAATACGAGAGTTCATTTATTATTACAGCTTAAATCTAACAAACAGAAACACGCGTCAGTCATATTTTTTATTATTTAAAGAGAACCTTCACATAATATATATATTCATTATTTAAAGAGAACTTTCAGCATGTGTATTCAAATACATAGATATGTAAACAGGCTGCAAACGGCGTTGTGGTCGGCGACACCTATATGAGACAAAAAGTATCTGGCGCAGTTCTTATATCGGCTACTCCAGCAACAATTGCAGGTTTTCAGGATTTAAGTGCTGCTACTATGGCAGGTTATAAAGATTTAAGTATGTTTCAACGTGGTGTTATAGTCGGCGCACGAGCGATGGGACACAGCATCTCCGAGGTAGCGATGAAGTGGGGATTTTCCCGTACGAATATTTCGCGAATGTATTGTCGAATATCAGGAATCCGAAAAATCACCAAATCTCCGACATCGCTGTGGCAGGACAAAGATGCTGCAAGAGCGGGATCAATGACCAATGAAGATAATCGTTCAACGTGACAGAAGTGCAACCCTTTCGCAAATTGCTGCAGATTTAAATGCTGGACCATTAACAAATGTCAGCGCTCGAACCATTCAACGAAACAGCATCGACATGGGCTTTCGAAGCCGAAGGTCCAATCATGTACTCTTGATGACCGCACGACACAAAACTTTACGCCTCGCCTGGGCCCGTCAACGCCGACATTGTACTGTTGATGACTGGAAACATGTTGCCTGGTCGGGCGAGTCTCGTTTCAAATTATATCGAACAGATGAACATGTACGGTTTTGGAGAAAACCTCGTGATTCCGTGGACCTTACATGTCAGCAGAGGACTGTTCAAGCTGGTGGAGGCTCTTTAATGGTTTGGGGCGTGTGCAGTTGGAGTGATATGGGTCCCCTGATACATGTCTCTGCCGAATGACACGTACATAAGCATCCATTAGTGTCCATTGTACACTCCGACGGGCTTGGGCAATTCCAGCAGGACAATGCGACACCCCACACGTCCAAAATTGCTACAAAGTGGCTGCATGAACTCTCTTCTGAATTTGAACACTTCCGCAGGCCACCAAACTTCCCAGACATGAACATTATTGAGCGTACCTGGGATGCCTTACAGTGTGCTGTTCTGAAGAGATCTCTACCCCCTGGTACTCCTACGGATTTATGGACAGTTCTGCAGGACTGATGGTGTCAGTTCCCTCCAACACTACTTCAGACATTAGTCGAGTCCATACCACGTAGTGTTGCGGCACTTCCGCAAGCTCGTGGGAGCCCTACACGATATTAGGCAGATGTACCAGTTTCTTTGGCTCTTCAGTGCATAATTTACTAATATTTCGTGCTAACTGGATGAAGTATGATGAATCAAAGTCCCTACTGCTGTGAAAACCATGTTCTTGATTTCTAGCGGCAATAGCCGTTAAGACTGCCAGAGAACCGCGCCACGCTGGAAAACGCCGCAGGTCGTTTACGAGCTTCCTCTGAAATTTTATGCTGGCGACGCCTATAACGCGTGCAGTGTTTCAAAGCACAGTAATGCTGGTAAAGTGATGCAGTAACGCAATTTGGGTGTTTTGGATGAGCTACCGCTGTCCCATAAAATGTACGTCGAAACGCTATACAGAGCAATGCGAGATTTCCCTAACAATAGCCCTAAGGGCAGCTACATCGTTTTTCTTAGCAAACGTCCGACAAATGTTACCAGTAATCGCAACAGGGACGACATCAGACAAAGTCTAGCCATCTGCCATTGCCATTTAGTGGTAAATTTCAGAACTCCTTCAAATCTTCCGTCTGTATTATACATTACAGTCCCCGTCGCATTTTCCCGTCTGTACATGAAGATAACGCTTCATCAGAATTTATAAAATCATTGGGGGAAGTGGTAACAAAACGACGTTGGTGTGTAGAATGTATGAGTCTGGCGACATACCATGTGACTTTCGGAAGAGCATCATCCACACAATACCGAAGATGGCAAGAGCTGACAAGTGCGAGAATTATCGCACAATCAGCTTAACAACTCATGCATCCAAGTTGCTTACAAGAGTAATATAAAAAAGAATTGAAAAGAAAATTGAGGATGTGCTAGATGACGATCAGTTTGGCTTTAGGAAAGGTAAAGGCACGAGAGAGGCAATTCTGACGTTGCGGTTAATAATGGAAACAAGACTAAAGAAAAATCAAGTCATGTTCATGGGATTTGTTGATCTGGAAAAAGCGTTCGACAATATAAAATGATGCAAGTTGTTCAAAATTCTGGAAAAAGTAAGAGTAAGCTATAGGAAGATATACAATATGTACAACAGCCAAGAGGGAACAATAAGAGTGGACGACAAGAACGAAGTGCTCGTATTAAAAAGGGCGTAAGACAAGGATGTAGCCTTTCGCTCCTACTGTTCAGTCTGTACATCGAGGAAGCAATGATGGAAATAAAAGAAAGGTTCAGGAGTAGAATTAATATTCAGGGTGAAAGAATATCAATGATACGATTCGCTGATGACATTGGTGTCTTGAGTGAAAGTGAAGAAGAATTACATAGTCTAATGAACGAAATGAATAGTTTAATGAGTACAGAGTATGGATTGAGAATAAATCAAAGAAAGACGAAGGTAATGAGAAGTAGTAGAAATGATGACAGTGAGAAACTTAACATCAGGACTGATGGTCACAAAGTAGGTGAAAAAAATGGTTCAAATGCCTCTGAGCACTATGGGACTTAACTACTGAGGTCATCAGTCCCCTAGAACTTAGAACTACTTAAACCTAACTAACCTAAAGACATCACACACATCCATGCCCGAGGCAGGATTCGAACCTGCGACCGTAGCGGTCACGCGCTTAGAACCGCACGGCCAAAGTAGGTGAAGTTAAGGAATTCTGCTACCTATGCTGTAAAATAACCAATGACGGACGGAGCGAGGACGACATCAAAAGCAGACTAGCAATGGCAAAAAGGGCATTCCTGACCAAGAGAAGTCTACTAATATCAAATATCAGCCTTAATCTGAGGAAGAAATTTCTGAGAATGTACGTCTGGAGTACAGCATTGTATGGTAGTGAAACAAGGACAGTGAGAA
Source organism: Schistocerca americana (assembly GCF_021461395.2). Taxonomy (NCBI): domain Eukaryota; kingdom Metazoa; phylum Arthropoda; class Insecta; order Orthoptera; family Acrididae; genus Schistocerca; species Schistocerca americana. The sequence goes on along the minus strand of NC_060119.1, from coordinate 292,004,262 downwards.
AACAGAAACAAAGGAGAATCGAAGCATTTGAGATGTGGTGCTACAGACGATTGTTGAAAATTGGGTATACTAATTAGGTAAGGAATGAGGAAGTTCTTCGCAGAATTGGAGAGGAAAGGAACATGTGGAAACAGTGATAAGGAGAAGGAACTGGATGATGGGACATCTGTTAAGACATGAGGGAACGACTTCCATGGTACTAGAGGGAGCTGTAGAGGGCAAAAACTGTAGAAGAAGACAGAGGTTGGAATACATCTAGCAGATAATTGAGGATGTAGGTTGCAAGTGCTACTCTGAGATAAAGAGGTTGGCACAGGAGAGAAATTCGTGGCGGGCCGCATCAAATCAGTAAGAAGACTGATGACAAAAAAAAATGTGAAGATGATAATACCAAGTGGAGATGGGGAGTACTTTATGCCCACCGTCAGAAATTATTGCAATCTAGTCACGTACTTTGTATTTCAAATTTTTAAAAATGTTTATTCTGTTTCATGATTTTTTATAGCAGATTCCATAACTGCTTTGAATTTTTTAGTAGAACATAACCCAAAAATTTAAGTCTTTGTAATGAGTATGGCTTTTCACAACAAATGTCATCTTAATATTTTCAAGTTCAGAACACGTCTTATGCCTCTGTATATGTTTAAAAGTATGTTATGGATAAAACTCAATGAGAATTAACGAAATCTTTACCTTTTTTAAAAATGAAATGAAATGATCGTATGGCATTGTTAGCCAGGAGGCCCCATGCGGGGAAGTTCGGCCGCCGTATTGCAAGTCCTTTTTAGTCGACGCCACTTCGGCGACTTGCGAGTCAATGATGATGAAGAACACACAACACTCAGTCATCACGAGGCAGAGAAAATCCCTGACCCCACTGGGAATCGAACTCGAGGCCCGTGGGCGGGAAGCGAGAACACTACCGCAAGACCACGAGCTATTGCTAAGAGCCATGTAAAAGATATTTCCACGTTCTGAGAAGTACTTACAAATTTTTTAAAAAAATGATTTTAGTAAAACTTAACGTTAATTAACAAAATTTTCTCTTTTTGTCAATTTTCAACTTTTTTTGGTGGGCATAAAGTCCCATTCGTAGTAGACGTTATGGAAAATGCGTTGGTATTGCTAGGGTAAATCTCAGGAACTACTGTGAGGATTTTGATAGGATTTTAATTAATAAACTGATTCACAGATTGTTACTCTTTGTTCAGGGCTCTGCGTTGGGTGCCAGCGTCAGTGTTCGTTACTTTCACAGCCTGGGTCGTATTTGTTTTCACGCCGCTACTGCCACCGTCTATTCGCAGAGCAATGCGAGCGACTGCGTCGCATCGATTATCTTTGTTTTCATTATCACGATGATGTCTCTCGCATCCCGCCTCTCGCCCCGCGATTGAGAGCGTGTGTTTGATCTTCACCGTTTCCCACGGCGGCGACGGTTCTCCGTTCGCTCCAAGAAGCCAGTGTCGCGCTAGTGTTACATATTTCTGCTGCCTGCGCATCTTCATGGATCAAGTTAATGTTATGCACTTCTGACACGAAGTGAAGGTCATTGACTGATGAAATTATTACTATCAGAATCTATGCATCTATACGTAGCTTCTTCTTCTATACATATTACACTGTCCAGCCACATTAATTTCATCATCTGTCAAAAGACGGAATAACCATTTTTGGAGCGCAGGCCACTGCGAGACGTGCACGAAGACAGCCAATGAGGCTCTGGAAGGCACTGTGAGGAAGACAGTCAGTGAAGTTCTGGAATATACTGAGTGGGATGTAAAGCCATACCAACTCCAGCTGCTTTAGGTTTCTCAACTGAGAATCCATGGCGCGAACAGTCCGATCGAGGTGGTCCCACAGACACTCAATTGGTTTTAAATCCAGGGAATTTTGTGGCCAGAGCAGTACAGTAAGAGCATCTTGGTGCTCTTCAAACCTCGCATGTACATTGCCAGCTGTAAGCCACGTTGCATTGTCCTGCTGGAAGATAGTGTCCTGCCGAGGAAAAGCAAACTCCATGTAGGGGTGGACATGGTCTCCAAGGATAGGCACGTCCTAGTACTAATACATTGTGCCTTCAGAATGATGAGATCACCTGGGGAAACAAAAAAACATTCCCCAGGCCATAACCCTCCCTCCCCTGGCCTGGACCCGTCCAGCGATTGTTGCAGAGTGTTTGCTTTCAGACATTTCACGCCAGATGGAGCATAAAACGTGATTCACCTGAGAAGGCCCCTGTCACAACTCAGAGGATGTCCAGTTGTGGTATTGGCGCTCAAGTTCTAGACTTCATAGTCAATGAAAAGCAGACTCGCAGCAATGGTCGCTGAATGGTCATTGAGGAGAGACTGCTGCTACTGCACGTTGACGTTGACCATAGGCAGTGGTCACATTAATGTGACTAGATAATGTATAAATTAAATTTTCTTGCTAACTGACAGTGTGTGGACAGCCATTGATGTGGTTCGGGCTGCATGATTTTTTACATTTGATCATTTGTTTGTTGCTGCATTTCTGCAAAAGCATCTTTTTATCATCATGGACTTTGGTACTCTGAACGAGGTCGTGTGATAGGGCTACGAGAGACTGGATGTCCCTTCTGCGATATTTCAGAAAGACTTGGCAGGAATGTAGCCAGTTTATATTATTGCTGGTAGCGGTGGTCGCGAGAAAGTGTGGTCACAAGAAGTCCAAGCCACGTGGCACTACCGAGAGGGAGGACAATCGTGTTCGGCGTATGACTCTGGCACATAATACTGCACCCTTTGGCACCACAGTGACATAAAGAACTGTTACAAATCGGTTACTACAAGGACAGCTCCGAGTCAGATGCTTTATAGCGTTCGTACCACTGACCCCAAACCACCAACATTTGCGACTTCAATGGTGTCAAGGGAAAGCTCATTGGAGGGCAGAGTAGATGTCTGTTGCGTCTTCCGATGAAATCTGGACTGCCCCGGTGCTAGTTGGTGAGAAGGACTGTTGAGGACCTGCAACCAACCTGTCTACCTCCTAGACACACTGTACCTACACCTGGAGTTATGGTCTGGTCAGCGATTTTGTATGACAGCAGTAGTAGTCTCGTGGTTACCCCAATGCACCCTGATTGCAAATTTGTGCGTCAGTCAGGTGATTCCCCGCCTTCCCCCCCCCCCTAATGTGCTGCTATTTATGAACAGTTTTCCAAGGGCTATTTTCCAACAGCATAACGTTCACCATCACACTGCTGCTGTAACCCAACATTCTCTACAGAGTATCGACATGTTGTCTTGGCTTGCTCGATCACCAACCTGTTTCCAATCGAGAACATATGGGACATCATCGGATGACAACTCCAGCGCTATCCACAAACAGCGTTAACAGTCCCTGTATGACCGATCAAGTGCAACAGGTACGGAACTGCATCCCACAAACTGACATCTGACACCTGTACAACATAATGCATACTCGTTTGCATTCTTGCATTCAGCTTCCTGGCGGTTACACCGGTTATTGGGGTAACAGCGTTTCACATTTGCAATGGTTTATCTTGCGCTTACATTAATATGTGATGTTGCAATGTTAATCATTTAAATACGTTACCTAGACAAATGTACTCCCAAAATTTCATTAATCTGGATGAATTATTTTTTGGTGTTGCGATTTCTTTTTCCGTCAGTGTATATGACAAAGAATGTTGTTTGAATCTCACGGTACTTCTTCATAAACAGCAGATCGCTAGACATTTGCGAATAAACGACCTGTCTCCTCCAATCTTTATTCGTTTGTAGATTTTCTCAGTACAGTTACATGTAATGGAAGAAGTTTAGGTCCCTCAGCTTGCAATAACCTCCTGTCGTGACCTGTAAGACTGACGGGATAGGTGCGGGCTGCCAGAGGCTCCCGCAGGAGAACCCACCTGCGGTGGCAGTTACCAGCGCCCCATGGAAGGAGATTTGAATTATTCATACGCAGCCGATCTGCCGGCTCCCGCACAGATCTCGCCCCGGTCTCATTTGAGAAAACATCACAATATATGCTGGCGGGCTAGCCGTGTCCCAAATCAGCAGAGTATTTCGAAATATATCTCCCACCTCTCCGAGGAGGTGCCTCAAAGAGTTTGTGCTTGTATTTCCACATCCGTTTCACTTCCGCCGCCGTTCCATTTCCCCACACGCAGCCCGAGAGAAGCATACCAAACGTGGAGCACACATACGAGTAGTTCTATTGGCCATAAATCACGGATCCTGCAAACAGCTTCCAGTGAAAAAATTATAATATCAAATCCATTGTCGGAAAGAAAATGTAGCTCCTTCAAGAACAAGGTGGTTTTATGGACAAGGGAGGTGACAGGTAGACAGGTAGTGCATCGATCTAGGCTCGTATGATAACAAATTCAGAGCTAATGAAACAAACATGTCACAGTAAACGGTGCCCAGACCATCTCACCAGTACAAAGAGTACCCCCTCTGGCGGCAACATGGTGCATATTCTAGCATGCAAGCGATCATAAAGGTGACGAAAGGCGTTCTACGACAGATCGTCCCAAGCATCTTGCTCCTTGTGTTGCAATTCGGCAATCATTATTGCAATTCCTGGTCAAGGAGTAAGTCCCCCTCTTCGTCGTGTCCAACAGGTGTTCAAGTGGCGAGTAATCTAATGACCTTGCCGGAGAGGGTAGATGAAGTACACAAAGAAGAATATACTGCTGAAAAAACACATCAACTTCCTGTCGAAGAAATGGCAGTAGTTTGCAATATAGCGAGCACTGCTTATTTATACTGCAGAAGAACCCAATGTGACGACTGCTTGTCGTAACTAATGCAACGCCCCCCCCCTTCCCCCCCCCCCACCCCCCCACCCCCCACACACACACCACGAAGCCTCGAATGGGACTTGTGTCTCGCGAGCGAATGCACTCTGATATCGATAGTTCATTAGGCCTAAGCCATACACGTGATGTCCATCGTAGACAGAGTCCACTCTCATCACTGAAGACAATACGGCGCCATTCAACTCCCCCGCCAACTGTTTCAAGACATAAGTAGCCATGCTTGGCAGTGTCGTAGTGTCAATTGTAGCCTGGCTAGATGGCCAGATACACACGTAATCTTAATCCTGCTGCTACCAGACGGTGGCGAATGGTCCCTGATGACACGATAAGTGCATAATGTATCGGAGTTTGGTCCCTGGATGATGTTCGATAGGCCACTACAGCTCGCACAATACTTTGATCTTGACATGCGTCTGTACCACACGGATGTCCAGGTAGTCTACAGGTATGGGAATGTTGCTCAGACTACTGTTGATCGCAGCGATTTAGCACTCATACATTCCGCCCAACACGTGCAGCAAGCTGCAGCTGTTCAGCAGGAGTACGTAGTCGTCGGTGAGGCATCGTTGTACGCTATATTTGAATGCTGCAAGCACTTTTCACCTCTAAACGGAGCAAAATTACTCCCTGCAGAGTCAAAATAGAGGATGCTCAGTCAGCCTCCTGGGCGCCATCTGATCAACGATGACCATGACAAGTTCAAAATGGTTCAAATGGCTCTGATCACTATGGGACGTGACATCTGAGGTCATCAGGCCCCTAGAACTTAAAACTGCTTAAACCTAACTAACCTAAGGACATCACACACATCCATTCCCGATGCAGGATTCGAACCTGCGACCGTAGCGGTCGCGCGGTTTCAAGCTGAAGCGCCTAGAACCTCTCGGTCACAACGGCCGGCCCATTACACGTCAATCATTATCATTCCACAAGCACTTATTATACGCAGGTACCACTGAACACAGTTCGTAAGGGTGCTGCAGTTTTTTCCAGCAGCGTATTATACCTACAATAAAAAATCGTGCCAAGGTTAATTTTCAATATTTCCGTCGGGAACTTCTGGACTATCCACCCTGCAGCCCCAACCTCGCACCCAGGGATTAATACCTCTACTTGGAACCTGAAACAGTGGTTTGGTGGACAACAGTTTGAAGATGACGAGAAACTCATGACCGCTGTTATCAACGGATTTAGTTCCCAGGTGGAGAACTTCTATGCAGACTGTTTGGGGAAGCTAGTGTACCGTTCCGAAAAATGCTTGGAAACGCACGGCGATGCCGTCGAACAGATAATATATGAATACATTCGTTAAAAAAGGTGGTTTTAGGCTTCTACAATCTACTTCACACAGTGGAAACTCAATAACCCACTGGGGTGAGCCCCAATCCGATTTACAGAATTGTTTTCTATAACAGTTATCCGAAGCTATGGATAGGAATGTAACATACATTGTATGTAGTGATTAAATGAAAACTAGAATAGTTGTACGGAGCGTTGTTGTTTGCACTTTGTGTACACATCATCAAAATGTTCAAATGTGTGTGAATTCTTAAGGGACCATCATCATCATTATTAATGGTAGTGAGTTTTGGTCCAGTTGTTCATTTTCGGTTTCCAGCTACTTCGTCTTGTTTTAGCACAAAGCGTGACTTTTTAGTGCGATTTTTCTAAATATCGTAAAAATTTGACTTTCCATTGCCACACTCTGTCATGACTCATTTGTACGGTCCAGCTTCTTCGATTTTATCGAATACACTCACTTCATCGAAAAGCGATCTGTATCTTATTCCGAACACTCATCCTGAGTACTGAACTGAACAATACGACAGTTTAATACACCTTTACGAGAGCGCAGAGATTGATTTCCACACAACTCCTCACGTAGGCTTCAGCAAGCGAACTGAAAACGCCTTCACTCTTTTTCTTCTTGTGAGCAAAAATGATACATTACTGTTTATAGCTCACGGGTGAAACGAAGAGAGGAATGAGTTCAAAATTCTACAATAAACGTCCTGGTCGCGAGTAACATCCGGTACAGTAAGATAACGATTCACTTCACGATAAAAATCCATTGCGAATTGTCACGAAGCCCCAGTTAGTGATCCTAATTAGTGAGCTGTTATGAATGTACGGACATTATTTATGGAATAAACCCATATTTTCTTCAAATTTCATTGAATTTATTGTACATTCATTTTTCTCAGATTATGAGAAAGAAACGCGAAAACACTTTTGTCCGTGATTACCTGAGTTATTCCACCACCCGTAAACAGTTACAGCATACGAAAATAAATTGTCTAGTACCACAGATCGCACAAATAAACATGAAAACAAATGTCGATGTACTAAACAGGAACCTTCTGTCAGCCACATATATGATGGGAACTGATAAAACTATAATAGAAGTAAGGTTTTTGTTTTTCGACTGGAAATGTGTTTTAGACCTAGGGTCGAACGCTAGTATTAAAAGGTATTCGTCTTTCCAGACAGCACGTTGTATTTTCCAAAATAACCAAAGGGACACGATTATTAGTGGATAGCCAATATATTATTGGGCAAAATATGACAAAATAGCTTTTAACTAACTATCGCTCCAACGCTTATTATCAGAAGCTCGCTCACATTGGGTATCAAGAGAAATTTGTGACTGGACTGAGGGTTTACTGATAGTAAGAACGCAACACGTCGATTTTGATGAAGAGTCGTCGACAGATGTAAAAATAACATTAGATGTGTTCCAGCGAAGTGTGTTGGGACCCTTGCTGTTCATGCTGTATTTTAATCATCTTGCAGACAGTCAATCTCCAATAACTATTACTTGCAAAATACTCGTGCGACCATCCTAAAACATTGTTCAGGTGTTTCTTTAAAGTCATTACCGCCATTAGGCTGTTTTTTATTAGCAGTGTTACATTTACACCATCATGATTTCGGTTTTAACGTGCCATTATCAAGTGTTTTAATGTTATACAGTGCCTAAGATGGCATACTGTCGTATTTAAAATACACTATTAGACACATTGTCTAAGGGTCAATATTTCTGGTAAAAGCCTACTGCTTTGTTTTATCACTGGGTATACCATCTTGGCTGAACGAATTTGGTAAACAAACACAAGTATTAATTGAGTGATAATACACTGAATGAAACAAAACATGGTACAGTTACATAAACCAATGCACTTAAATACAAAACATCACTTATGGAAATATTTGTGACAGCATAACATAACAGAAGGACCGTAAAATACAGAATCCCGTAAAAAAATATATAATATTTTCATCATGCTAATCATATAAAGGTTTGTGATGTGTAATACACCAGCAGAAGCTACCAAAAGAATATACATGTCTTATTCTGTTTCACAAAATATTTTATGATATGAGCCGAAAAATGAGCTGTAACACTTGGTATGCCATAATCTATTACAAAAGTACTTGTGATGTAGTGTCTTATATGAATGAAGGTACTGTAGTTAAGCAGAATTAGGCTTTCTTTGGAGACTTGTAAGGTACAAATGTAAAACAACAAAGATATATGTCGATAAATACTTAGATGAAACTAATACATATGATAAAACTTATGTAGGTATTTTTTGCTTCTTGTTGGTTCACATAAAAATAAGGTTTTACAGTACATGACAGCTATGCAGGCGACATCAAGTTGTAACCACATTTTTTGTAAAGTGATCCCATGTCAAACTCTTGTAGAATAATTACCGAACGTAATGACACATGTTGTGGTAGGTGTTGGACAAAAACCAAGATTAACCATTCAAGGTAACTGTTACCAAGAGGGTATATGTAACACTTTTCGTCGCCCTCTGTTTTAAGTAGTGTGCAAAATATATTAACCATGGATGTATCATAATGAAGTTTTAAAGCCTGTTCTTATGTTATACCGTGTTTCTACGTGACATGTGTTATAAATGAAATAAATGACAATATTGTTTCTGATAAGTACGGAGGAAATGTTATTATTTAAGGTAGAGTTTACTTCAGGCCGGTCATTTATATTACGCTCTGTTACAGTTATCATACACAAAGATACGCTCCTGGGAGATGGGTCAGAAACATCCAGAACGTTGTAACTGAAACTCTGAAAACTATAGTATAGTAATTATGACTGCCGTTGAAGTACCGAGTACTCTCGCCCGCCGATCTGAGAAAAGATTATCCGCCATAGACAGACTTACAGAGGAAGCATCTGATGAACTTAATAAGAGAAACGTGGGGAAACTTGGTACAATACAAATACAAAGAATCAGCTACCACTTTATGCACTTGAGAGAGCGAAACTCAAAGGCAATAACGAGGAACTCCAAGCTGAGAATGAGAGCTTAAGGAATGCTCTCGCAAAAGCCAGTGCGCGGGACTGGCCGAAAAAATTACGGTGTCTACAGGCGAAAATGGGATACAAAAGGAATTTAAATGAAAAATTGGCGACATCAGCGGGCAAGCAGTTATCCTCTTTAGCTTCTATAGAGCCGGAAAGAAAGAGCAGACAACGGGTTAAAGAGGATACGAAGGATAAACATGAGTTCCAGGCACGAACCTCTCCATAAAATATGCCAATAACTAACCAGCCAAATTGATCTGCGGAAGAAGAAGCTGAAGATAAAGGCAATTCGCACCACACCAAATTTTGCGATTGGTGAAACTGAAAACAGTCCGTGAAACAAAATGTGAGGGGCCCAGGAATCGTAGACCACAATGTCATTCGATTCTAGTACCCTTGTCAGACTAGGACTTACTCGAATACATATGTAAACTGAATCTTAGTGCGAGGATGACCAGAAAGAAGTTCGAATCCCAAGTCGTTTCAAAATAGGAGAATAAAAAGCAGGACAGCAAAAAATACACTACTGGCCATTAAAATTGCTACACCACGAAGATGACGTGCTACAGACGCGAAATTTAACCGACCGGAAGAAGATGCTGTGATATGCAAATGATTGGCTTTTCAGAGCATTCACATAAGGTTGGCGCCTGTGGCGACACCTACAACGTGCTGACATGAGGAAAGTTTCCAACCGATTTCTCATACACAAACAGCAGTCGACCGACATTGCCTGGTGAAACGTTGTTGTGATGCCTCGTGTAAGGAGGAGAACTGCGTACCACCACGTTTCCGACTTTGATAAAGGTCGGATTGTAGCCTATCGCGATTGCGGTTTATCGTATCACAACATTGCTGCTCGCGTTGGTCGAGATCCAATGACTGTCAGCAGAATATGGAATCGGTGGGTTCAGGAGGGTAATACGGAATGCCGTGCTGGATCCCAATGGCCTCGCATCACTAGCAGTCGAGATGACAGTCATCTTGTCCGCATGGCTGTAACGGATCGTGCAGCCACGTCTCGATCCCTGAGTCAACAGATGGGGACGTTTGCAAGACAACAACCATCTGCACGAACAGTTCGACGACGTTTGCACCAGCATGGACTATCAGATCGGAGACCATGGCTGCGGTTAGCCTTGACGCTGCATCACAGACAGGATCGACTGCGATGGTGTACTCAACGACGAACCTGGGTGCACGAATGGCAAAATGTCATTTTTTTCGGATGAATCCAGGTTCTGTGTACAGCATCATGATGGTCGCATCCGTGTTTGACGACATCGCCGTGAACGCACATTGGAAGCGTGCAATCGTCATCGCCATACTGGCGTATCACCCGGCGTGATGGAATGGGGTGCCATTGGTTACACGTCTCGGTCACCTCTTGTTCGCATTGACGGCACTTTGAACAGTGGACGTTACATTTCAGATGTGTTACGACCCGTGCCTCTACCCTTCACTCGATGCCTGCGAAACCCTACATTTCAGCAGGATAATGCACGACCGCATGTTGCAGGTCCTGTACGGGCCTTTCTGGATACAGAAAATGTTCGACCGCTGCCCTGGCCAGCACATTCACATTTTCCAGATCTCTCACCAACTGAAAACGTCTGGTCAATGGTGGCCGAGCAACTGGCTCGTCACAATACGCCAGTCACTACTCTTGATGAACTGTGGTATCGTGTTGAAGCTGCATGGGCAGCTGTACCTGTACACGCCATCCAAGCTCTGTTTGACTCAATGCCTAGGCGTATCAAGGCTGTTGTTACGGCCAGAGGTGGTTTTTTCGGTACTGATTTCTCAGGATCTATGCACCCAAATTGCGTGAAAATGTAATCACATGTCAGTTCTAGTATAATATATTTGTCCAATGAATACCCGTTTATCATCTGCATTTCTTCTTGGTGTAGCAATTTTAATGGCCAGTAGTGTAATATTATTAAACTCAGGCCAAGGTTGTGTGCCAAGCTACTGCACAAAGACATTGTATACATCAGTTTCCATACATTAAGAGTTAAAGAATATGTTGCGGCCCCACATTGTTTTAGGTGCTGTGATCCTTACCACACGGTGAGAGACAGCACAGAAACTGACACTGCTGAAATACGTTAGCGAGTGAGGAGCTGGGAGTCGTGTGTCAGGCCATAATAAATATGGTACTCCATCCTGAAGGGTCTCTACATGGGCCTCTTCATCATTCTGCTTCACAATCTAACTTAATGTACCTACCTCTTGAGCCTCAGTTCTGGGCGCAAACTGTTAAGTATACAAAGGAAAGGACTTAGCAGCTGATTATGTCTACAGTGGCCACAGGGTATATTATCTTTATTTCACTTCACATTTCACTAAGATTTTTGGTAGTTATCTGAGCCCCACACAAATATTCAATATATATATGTGCAATATGTCAGTCCTCTCACTTGATGAATGAAAAGCATGAATGAGAGCGTACAACATAAATTTCAGTATTTGGATCTGTGGGAGTAAAAGTATGCTCGCCTTGGACGTAGCTCTTGTATAGGTTGGCACCATGCAATAGGGAGCACTCTGGGCACTTCCGGAGAAACAGTACTGTAGGTTCCAAAAGAGTTCGCTCGGAAGTGTTCCAGGAGACACGAGACGGGCGACGCCAACTAAGTGTGAGTGTGTCTATTCATAGTTAATTCAGTATCTTATTTTTGTAGGTTTCAGCTTCACTCAAAATTAACGTCTTGGTCTCGACGCTCATTGCTCGTTAGGCGGTAAACGAAATTTTTCTGGTTAATTTCGGAACATTATAACCAGTTGCACTTGACCACGGATGCAAGCCATTGTTCTGCTCTACCTCTGTACAGACATGTGGTCTCGTGATCTATCTTCTCAGTTCAGCCTGATTTAGTTCGTTGGTGATGGAGTATAGTGTAATTGAATAGATTGCTGAAACGTCGCTAATTTCGTATTCGGTTCGGAATCTAGTTTTCACATGTCTTTGTTGTCTCAACACGTGTTAAGTACTGATCTAAGAGCTTTAAGTTCCCAGATCGTGATTCACAGTAAATTATCCTATACAGTTTGGTCAACTATTCTGGATTTTACCACTCATTTTATTCAGAATTTTTGTTTGTGATCACTAAGTGTTCGCGGATTGAGAGCAACGTTACATATCACATTTACTGATTCTCGGTCTAGATCTTCCTAAGTAGTTTCAGAATTTCTTCTATGGTGCAAGTATTAACATTTTATTCTTATCGATGGATTCTTGTTTCTTGCTTCGTGCACTCAATCCAAGGACACGATCTTTTGCCAACCACGAGCGTCCTAGTGAAGTTTTTCTTTACTCTTATATTTGTCCTGAATATTATATGTGTATATGTCGCCATTGAAAGGTTAGTCTCTCCAAGACGCAATTGTAAACGTAACTTTGTAACTCAGCCGAGAGTTTTATGAAGAACAGCAACCATCGCTCATTTATTAGTTGTTTAGCTTATTAGTTTGTTCAGCTGTTCTTTAATAAACGTGATATTTTTACCAGAGCACGTGCTTACGTATTCCCTCGCAAACTTCTATTTTACGTTCTACTGCTATCCGTTGTGCATTAGATAAATACGGCCAACTTATTTATTTAATATTTATTCAGGTATCATACACGTGCAGATCTTGCAGCTAGGTTCATTTAAACATCGAAGGTTTTTCATTCATGTGTATCCAGATACAATCTTCCCAGCTTCCATGTTAATAGATATCTCATTTGTATGGACACCTTCTCACGAGCACCGATCCCCAAGCAGATCCTTCACCAACAGATACCCTTCAATCCTGAAAACACAAATGTATCACAAAATATCCAAATTGTTATTATGAATTTATTTTAAATTGTGATATCTGACAAATACAAGTAAACGCAAAAAGATTACCTAGAATCAGTTAATATTTCAGACTTAGCCATTTTCAGTTTCAGTTTGCAATGGTGACAATACATAGATCTTCTTTCTCAAATAAATAAAAGTATGTATTCAGACCTTACTAAATCAGACATAAAACATTTCAGTTAACACATTTTCCAAAGCAAACCACATCTATCATCACTCAGTATTTAGCCAACCTATCAAAATTGACACCTGTAAGTACAGAGACAACTATAAAGTACTGTGACATAGAAACTGTCTAAATCAGAGAAAAGTTGCTTGAAGATTTTGAGTAGAATGCACATGGCAGGCTAGTTTTATAAAAAATGTATAAATAAAATTTAACCACAATGCCCACGAGACTTCATCTAAAAGAGCAAGCAGTTGAGTACAAAAGCAAAACAAAACAAAGCAAAAAATCACGCAAGGTCAACAAAAATAATATTCATGAATTACAAGCTGAGCTCGAATCCGATAGGTAGGAATAATTGTGGCGTAGACGGACAGAAACTTTTAGCAATATAAGTTGAACAATTTGCAACCTGTACAATCTTTAGAAAAAAAATATGGATTAACTCAAACCGAAAACCCGGCCTATATGTTAAGGTGCTCATCAAACAAGTCCAACAAGCACCAATGACTATAGCCAGTAATCCCACTTTGCCTATGAATCCTGTAGCCACAAACATCAGTTCGAGGGCAGCCTTCCATCAAATCCGAGAAAAGTGATTCTGAGGTTGATGGATTGGAACAAACTCTCACTCAAAATTATGTTCATTTGTAGCAATTGCTCACAATGTCCACGTCCCACATGACCGAAAGAACTTATTCTTGGGTGGCCACCTTCCAGTTACCGGTGAAATACGACAGAGTGAGCTTACCTCATCGCCTTTCAAAAACACCACATGGACTGTCTAGAAGCCCGTTTCGTAAAGTTGGCGCGGTAGAGAACACGCATTCCCACTGGCGGGACGCCAAGGAGGCGGTTGCTTAGCTACACGGGCAAAGGGATTAAGTCACGCTTTTGATATCATCGAAGAACCTCACGGGTCGATTGAATGGAATAGATATGGGAAGAAGTGCCACTAGAGTACAGACTGGAAAACAACACCGTCCAACGTAGGCTGTATTCCATGCCAAAATTGGAACCCAAGCAGTCTACACTATCGCTCCCCTCCCAAAACGGACAATGGAGGCGCATAAAAAAACAGAGGGGATCACTAAGTCCCACGACAACATCACTAACTCAGGCAAAGAAAGAACTACGGCCACAGCAAAATGCAAGTACAAATCTTTGTCGACAGGTGAGATAACCTGGCGTTGGGTGAAGACGAAACGCTTCCGTCGGCATTCCAATGTAAAGAGATCTAGGTCGGATTCCTCAACACGATGGACTACGCGAACGAGCTGCTGGCGCAAGGATTGAGCCATCCCGTCGTGGCTAGGAATGTCAACACGATGGTCATAGGCAGACCTTGCAGCAACTACAACTCGTCATTTGAGTTGAGGGGCCTGAGAGCGAAATGCTAAATAGCGAATTTACAAGGAAACATTACGATGCAATAAGAGAAGATCGTACGTCAATCTACACTCATAACAACAGAATGTGGTGCCACAAAACGTAGCGCTACACAAAACTGGCGCTAATAGCATAGGCACATAGGGAACACACACGACGTAGATCTGTAAGCCCACGGTATTGGTGATAAGTTGAGGAAACCGTCCCGAAACACATGTGCTACCAAACGCCGCTGTTCCCTGCGCATGTACCCCGGCATCAATATGGGGTATTATCACCATGCACACGTACACAGACCGCACAACGGGTTGGCATACTCTGGATCAGGTGATCGAGCATCTGCTGGGGTATAGCCTCCCATTTTGCACCAGTGCCTGTCGGAGCTCCTGAAGTCCCGTAGGGGTTTGAAGACGTGCAGCGATACGTCGACCGAAAGCATTCCAGACGTGCTTGATAGAGTTTAGGGCTGGAGAACAGGCAGGCCACTCCATTCGCCCGATACCTTCTGTTTCAAGGTACTCTCCACCACGGCAGCTCGGTGGGGCCGTGCGTTATCATCCATCAGGAGCAAGGGGGGACCCACTGCACCCCTGAAAAGGCGGACATACTGGTGCAAAATAACGTCCCGATGTACTTGACCTGTTACAGTTTCTCTGACAAAGACATGCAGGTGTGTACGTGCACCAATCATGATCCCACCCCACACCATCAAACCACGACCTCCATACAGGTCCCTTTCAAGGACATTGAGTGGTTGGTATCTGGTTCCTGACTCACGCCAGATAGAAACCCGGCGAATATCACTGTTCTGACTATACCTGGACTCGTCCGTGAACATAACCTGGGACCACTGTTCCAATGACCATGTACTGTGTTCTTGACACCAGGCTTTATGGGCTCTCCTGCGACCAGGGGTCAGTGGAATGTACGTTACAGGTCTCCGGGCGAAGAAATCATGTCTGCTCAGTTGTCTGTAGACTGTGTGTCTGGAGACAACTGTTCCAGTGTCTGTGGTAAGGTCCCGAGCAAGGCTAGCTGCAGTACTCCGTGGCCGTCTGCGGGCACTGATGGTGAGATATCGGTCTTCTTGTGGTGTTGTACACTGTGGACGTCCCGTACTTTAGCGCCTGGACACATTTCCTGTCTTCTGAAATCGTTGCCATAATCTTGAGATCACACTTCGTGGCACACGGAGGGCCCGTGCTACGACCTGATGTGTTTGACCAGCCTCCAGTCGCCCTAGTATTCTACCCCTCATAACGTCATCAATATGTGTTCTTTGAGCCATTTTCAACACACAGTCACCACTAACACGCCTGAAAACGTCCGCACACTTATTCACTGCACCGTACTCTGACATGCACCAACACATCTCTGCGTATGTGGACTGCAGCCAGTGCCACCGTGCGCCGACCGCACGTCAAACGCACCGCATGGTCATAGCCCGAGGTGATTTAAACCCGCAAACGGCCCTCCAGAGCGTTGTTTCAACATGTATCAGCATTATCCTTAGTTTATGAGCATGAGTGCAGTTAAGATTGTCTCATCAAGTGTCAAATCGGGTGAGAATAGAATCGATAGACCTGCTCCCTCGTGCTCCAGGCTTCGATCGTTGCCTCTACTACTGTTACCAATGCTTACGATAATGTAGCTAAGTTTGTCTCACCAAGTGTCAGATCGGTTGAGGATGGAATTGCTAGTACTTGCTCCCCCGTGCTCCAAGCTTCCATCGTTGCCTCTACTACTGTTACCAGTGCATCAGTTTCAAGTCAGCGCGAGAACACCATCCTACGTGCCTCACCCCCCCCCCCCTCCCCATCCAAGGTGCCATCTGCTTTTTGTAGCTAACGCCAAGTACCCCCAGGGGCGGCGACAGACTCAGTAAAGACCGAAGTCACTACCCAAAGTGCTTCTCTCTCCGTGGCCCCACATTACACCCTAGCAGGGGCTCTTAAACGTCCACTACCGGATGAAAACAACCACAGTGCTTCCTCAGTGGCGTGACCTAGAAGTCCTAGTTCATTCCTACTAACGCCTGCTCAAGCAGGCCTTCTACAGGACCGTCAAAAGCTTCCACCACTGCAGGGAAAGCTCAAGGGAAGGTAGTGGAAGCAACTAACAAGCAGACAGCTTGAATAATATTAATTATACAAATATAGCGATGAATATGTTACTAAGTAGGCTAGAGTCTACAGAAATAGTTCAGACGGCACAGCGACATTTAAGGCGACTGAATGATCCCAACAGAAACATGATCTGCTCTTCCAAAATGAAACAAACAGACAGAATGACATTATTTTTTAACCGGAACCTATCACCCGAGCCGTACGAGCTGCCTGAATTCATGCTTAAGGCTTGCACAAGACGTGCTGAAGGACTCAACACAGAAAATACACAGGTACCTTGTCAAGAGGGACTTCGACCCCTCCAAATTTGGAGAGTGTACTACATGTACAGTAAGTATCTGTAATTAGGAGTCTACAATTTAATGCCACAAGAATCGCCTGGGAGTTCATTAAGATACTGAAAGAGGTGCATACGGACATGGTGTGCCTTCAAGAGCCCTAGAAACGGGATGGACGGATAGCGTGTTTTGAACCATTTACTAAGATAATTTGTAAGTCGTAATTGGTACGCATGCATGGCTGATCGCCTCCGTCGTCGCCTAATAAACGACATAGAACCGTGCACAGACATACTCCGACAGATAGCACAATACGTTACATACAAAATACTCGTAATAACGACGGACATAAATGCGATCTCGACATTTTGGCAAGTCGGCGCTACAGACGAAGGGGACTGAGTAGTCGAAGACACACTTCACGAACACAGCCTGTATAAGACAAAAAAGGACGGACAACCACACACATATTCAAATCGAACTGATGCTCGCAGCGACATAGACGTTACAGTAACAAGTAGAAGAGCGTTTTATCACATATAACAACGGGTGGTGACTGAGGGGCTGTCACACTGATCACAATGTGATCCTAGCAGACAATGGTTCTGACGCGGAGATCCAGATGACGTCTGAACGGCGCTACAATCTGTGCAAAGCGGATTGCATGATTCTTCGTGACTTACTATTCTTCTTCTCACTACACGAAGTGGAAGGTAGTATAGAATACAGGACACATGTACGGAATGACTTTAACATATATGCAGAATACCGCCAACCCAATCACCACCACTAGATCCAGAGGAAAGAATACCTTGGAAAGAGAACTGGCCGGACTAAGGAAGGACTCCAGAGACAGCGTGCTGTGACAGCCAGAGACAGAAGGGTCAGACCCGAGCATTTCGGATAGGCTGAAGAACAACATCAGGAAACGCCGTTCCGAGCTAAAAAGAGGCACCGGTAGGATTACGTGGACAGACAATCACTGGGATAAGACATATAAACTCTTGAACGAGAGAATAAAATGGCTCTGAGTACTATGCGACTTAACTTCTGAGGTCACCAGTCGCCTAGAACTTAGAACGAATTAAACCTAACTAACCTAAGGACATCACACACATCCATGCCCGAGGCAGGATTCGAACCTGCGACCGTAGCGGTCGCTTGGTTCCAGGCTGTAGCGCCTAGAACCTCACGGCCACTCCGGCCGGCGAGAGAATAAAAACGCCATTAGTATTGTCAATACTGAGGCAGGACAATGGTGAAATAACCCAGGGATGGAGACGCACTGATGGATTTCTGCTGTATAAGCTCCTCCCCGACGGCGGTCTACAGATTGCCGAAGCTTAACACACGCAATTAGGAGGACAGCTCGAAACACTGTTGGCCGTCCCTTCGCTATTAAGAGGCTAAAGAGAAGGAAGGCTCTGGCCCTAATGGAATTCATCGAGAAGTGTTACAGCAGCTCGCACCACGATTCACCCCACACTTAAAGAAACTTCTTAACGACGCCTTCCATCTGGGACAAATAAGCCTGAAAGGTAACATACACATTTATAATTAAAAAATCTGTGGATGAAATTCCGTCACAACCCAAATCGTATCGACCGAACGGCCTTCTACATTCACTGGGTAAAGTCCAGGACCGGCTTCTTTGTGGTCAGTTCAGGCGGACAGGGCACTAAGGGGCCTTATCCCACTCAGAAAATCGGTAGATGACGCGGTTAGTCAGATTGTTTGAATAGTAAATGGAACAGAAAAGAAATTCACAGTAGCAGTATTAACAGATATAGCAGGGGCATTCGACAAGTTTTAGTAGCCCTTGATGTTTGCACGCTTTCAAGACCTGCAGTTCCTGACGAATCTAAACAATGGTCTTCTTGGCTATTGCCGCTGAGTAGAAAGCGGGGAATCACATTGTAATCAAAAATATCACTACAGGAAGCGGGGAATCATATTTTAATCCAAAATATCACTAAGGGATCCGCGAAGGGATCGATTCGCATGCCTGTCTTGTGGATAGTTATTGTTGAAGAGCCCCTAACGTCAATGGCAGTATACGATCAGACAGAAGAAGTAGTCGCATGTACTGATGACCTCTTCTTGTGATAACGGCCAACTCGAAAGAGAAGCTTGAAGCGAATAGGCCAGCAGTAATACAAACCATTAACAGAAATAAAACCCTCTATATATTGTTGAAAGAAAATTTGCAACGGAATCATAGAGTTAAACCAGGTGCAAACGGCATAAAAATAAATATGGTTACAATATATTTGGGCTTGTACCTGTAGCGGAAATTGAATTTCAATCAAAAAATTTAAAAAAGCTGCAGGAGAGGCACGCATGTTACTGCATAAACTTGCCGGGACTGACAGAGTTAAGTACAAATTAACCACGAGTATAATACGAAAATACCACTATACTCTCTTACAGTCAACAATACGTTTTGTTACCAGCATGTAGGCACATCGACTCAGCACTGGGGGCAGTGTCAAGGCGGTGCTCCTGCGATTATCGGGGGCTTTCGGCACCACGTCGGCGGAGGCACTATGCGTAGCGCTCGAGATATACCTAGCAGACGTAACAGACCAGACACAGTGATAGACCTCTTAGGGGAGGAAGCACAGATCTTAAGAGAGCTCAAAACTTGGAGAGCGAATTCGTGGCGGCCGGCCGGAGTGGCCAAGCGGTTCTAGGCGCTTCAGTCTGGAACCGCGCAACTGCTACTGTCGCAGATTCGAATCCTGCCTTGGGCATGGATGTGTGTGATGTTCTTAGGTTAGATAGGTTTAAGTAGTTCTAAGTTCTAGGCGACTGATGACCTCAGATGTTAAGTCCCATAGTGCTCAGAGCCATTTGAACCATTTGAATTTGTGGCAAGAGGAGTGGGAAACTACAAAAAGGCCAGTAGCGATATGCGGTCTTCCTCGACATCACGGAACGAATGGGGGAAGGTATCAAGGTATTATTTCCCCACGTGTGTGCTGCATCTAGACCTCGGTCTGGGGGCTGATTCTACCTGTGGAGATATAGGGGCTCCAAAACACGTACTTCCACTCTCTGGTAGCAGGAAAGAAGACTATCACACTCGCACATCGACATAACACAGAGACCAGGCCTTGTGGACCTGTCTCAACGACTGTACGGAGCGCTGCACAAAGAGTTCAAAATGGTTCAAATGGCTTGAGCACTATGGGACTCAACTTCTGAGGCCATCAGTCCCCTAGAACTTAGAACTACTTAAACCTAACTAACCTAAGTACATCACAAACATCCATTCTCGAGGCAGGATTCTAACCTGCTACCGTAGCGGTCGCGCGGTTCCAGACTGTAGCGCCTAGAACCGTTCGGCCACCCTGGCCGGCGTACAAAGAGTACTTGCAGCGATTATAATACAGGCGGTAAAGGGCACAGACGACGAATGACTTCACAGACATTATTAGCAAGGCAGACGACAGTAGTAGTGGTAACAGATCGGACGAAAGCGGCACGGTCGAAAACAAACATAAAATTAGAACTAAAAGTATAGTCACGGAAGTGTCACGAAAACAAGTGTACGTTAGACCGAAAAAATTAATATAGGCATGAGTATTCACATACAGAGATATGTAAACAGGCAGAATACGGCTCTTCAGTCGGCAACGCCTCAGACAGCAAGTGTCTGGAGCAGTTCTTAGATCGCTTACTGGTGCTATAATGGCGCGTTATCAAGATTTAAATGAGTTTGAACATGGTGTTGCAGTCGGCGTACGAGCGATGGGACACAGCATCTCTGAGGTAGCGATGAACCGTTTCACAAGTGTACCGTTAACATCAGGAATCCGGTAAAACATCAAATCTCCGACATCGCTGCGGCCGGAAAAAGATCCTGCAAGAACGGGACCAACGATGACTGAAGAGAATCGTTCAACGTGAGAGAAGTGCAACGCTTTCGCAACTTGCTGCAGATATCAATGCTTGAACATCAACAACCGTCAGGGTGCAAACCATTCAAAGAAACGTTTTAGATACGGGCTTTCGGAGCCGAAAGACTGCACGACACAAAGCGTTACGCCTCGCCTGGATCCGTCAACACCGAGGCTGGATTGTTGACTGGAAACATATTGCCTGATCGGGTGAGTCTCGTTTCAAATTGTATCGAGCGGATGAACGTGTATGGCTATGGAGACAACCTCATGACTCCATGGACCCTGCATATCAGTAGGGGATTGTTCAAGCCGTTGGAGGCTCTGTAATGGTGTGGGGCTTGTGGAGTTGGAGTGATATGGGACCCCTGATACGTCTAGATATGACTCTGACAGGTGACATGTACGTAAGCATCATGCACAAATAGAGGACAGCACGCTGCCATTATAGCATTACTTTTTTAACTCCAAACTAAAGTATGACACAGAATTATTATTTTTTACTTTTGTAAACGCAGTATTTAAAATTAAAAAGAATAAAACTTCCGTCACTCTATGTCTGAATATCAATGTATATTATTAAGGGGAACGAACCCGAGAGGCTAAGCATAGGCGAGTTTAGTTTGTTTTTATCTAACTTACGTTTTAGCTTAACTTGTTACTTCCATACTTACTTACCTTTCTCCGTCTGCTCGTGTTAGAAGCAACATGTACGTTTTGTATATTGCGTGCTTACGAAATAATAAGTTAAAAATTAATCATCCATTTGCGTTTAATTCCGCAATATCACATGAAATTTCTTATCTGAAAAACAATTTTGGACTGCATGTACTTCTTATGATTTTCAAATGCTGTCCTCAAAGCAGTCAGATTGTTCAGTGACCAAACCATTCGAACTTCATTTTTCAATAATCATTCTCTTCATACGGAAAGAACCTGTCTTCGTCACTATCGAAAGATTACATTCATTTCTGAATTTTTTCACCATAAGAATTTTATCAATCTTTCACTGCCGTGAGTCATTGAACAATGACTACAGGCAACCAAAACCCACTGGAATGAGATATTATCATTTTTAAATGGCGATGAGAATAACTACTACTAATTATTTCTTTATCTTTTCACAACGCTAAAGAATTTTTCTCATGGACACTGATACTATTTATAAGTCTAAAACACAATCCTATCACTGCTGCAATGTGCCTTCTTGACGCGTAAAAAAAAACGCCCTCGAAACTTTTAAGAGCATTCGCATTCTTCAGTGTCGTTTAACTGGAGGTTTGACACTTTGAAGAACTTTCTGTATCGAGAGGGTTCATTTCACCTTAAAGAGTAACCTCACCTAGATACAGGATCACGCCATCTGAGCGCGAGAGGCTCGAAGTTCTGCTGAGCTGCACGCCCACGCATATCGAGTAGCAGCAAGTACATCGGGCTGTGGTTGGTTGCCCAGAAGCGACAGCCTCGTCATCGTATTTGTAGGCACTCTCTCCTGGACAACATAGGTGGTGGCACTCTGTAAATCTAAATCTTTCATATCTTCCTATTTTACTGTCTTCTAACACACAAATTCTTAATCTTAAGCATTGCCGTCCCCTAATCAGTTTTAAGTTTACAAGCATTTAAAGCTGCAACATTGTTAAACTTTTTTAAAATATTGAGAAATCTAATAAGCTTCATATTCTGTGTACGTACACTGTAATACTGTGAAAACACGACCTGTGTTAGTAAACAAGTGGCAGCTCATCTGTAAGTGGCAGCAAATAAAATATATGAAAATAATAATATTGCTGTAGATGTAGAATAGTTATTAAAATAGTCAACAGGAGATGAAAACAGTTCATCCCACAGTTCATTTAAGTCATATATTTTGTGTGTACATACGAAAACGTGCACTGGGAGATAAAAGAACTGTTCTAAAATTTATCCTGTCGGTAAGGATACGCAAAGAGTTGCCCTTCTCCAAAATTTTATTTATTATCCAAAAGCACGGCAACATGGAGTTGCAGAAACCCATGAAAACATACAAACCGTTTTAAAACGAGTTACGGTCAGTGCCTAAATGTCGTCACCCGCAGCTCTCAGTAAGATTCTGTCGATTCCAACAGGCAAAACAGCTATTCCCGGAGTAATGAGGCTGTAATTCTGGCGCACGTGCTTTCAAATGCATTATGTGCACAGCGAGACCCCATAACGTCGTTCTACGATGACGTAACGTTTATCTGCCATTATGGAGCAGCTATACAATTATGTTACCTGAGTCCCCGCTTCTGCACTATTTACATGAAACATCATAAAACGACTATTATTACGCTCTGACTGCAGCAAAAGCTATTGCTACATTTACGGGTCAAGGCCGAATTCATGAGCAGGCAACAAGAACAGACGTTGAATTTACTTCTGGTCTAATAATATTTATGACTGACTGAGCCCTTAGGTATGTTCATTCTATTTGAATTAATAGGAAACTGATGTCATGATCAAAATAATAGGTAGAAGTGCACTGTACACAAAATTTCTAGCCAACACCCTTTTTAGTAGGAGCAGTTATAATTCTTAACGCAGTTGATAAGTAGATGATACCTACTGTGTTAGAAGTATTGAATCGATGATTCGTCCATATGCTTCAAACTTCAAATACAAAGAAGCGCCAAGCGCCTGAAGAACAAAAAGACATCAGGTGAAGATGGTACAGTTGCGCTGATATGGAAACATGCAGACGAACAATCGGTACAGAGCATCCATCAGATCATATAGGAATTAATGGTAACAGACACCTTACCAAAGAATGAACCTCAGCTGTGATCTTTAAAGGCACATTTGCAGGATGGGCCTTGATATGTTGCAAAAACGTAGATATAAGTTGAGAATATAAAAAAGAATTACTTAAGATATTAATTAGTATAAACAGTTGAATCGATTGTGCTGCGAAACCGCTGAAACATTAGAATAATTACGCAGTTCAATTGTCTACATCTTCATCTACATCTACATGGATACTGAAAATCACATTTAAGTGCCTGGCAGAGGCTTCATCGATCCACCTTCACAATTCTCTATTATTTCACTTTCGTATAGCGCGCGGAAAGAACGAAAAACTATATCTTTCCGTACGAACTCTGATATCCCGTATTTTATCGTGGTGATCGTTTCTCCCTATGTAGGTCGGTGTCAACAAAATATTTTCGCATTCGGAGGAGAAAGTTGGTGATTGGAGTTTCGTGAGAAGATTCCGTAGCAATGAAAAACGCCTTTCTTTTAATTATGTCCAGGAAAAATCCTATATCATTTCTGTGACACTCTCTCCCATAGTTCGCGATAATATAAAAATTTCTGCCCTTCTTTGAACTTTTTCGATGTACTCCGTCAGTCCTATCTGGTATGGATCCCACATCGCGCAGCAGTATTCTAAAAGAGGATGGACAAGCGTAGTGTAGGCAGTCTCCTTAGGAGATCTGTTACAGTTTGTAAGTGTCCTGCCAATAAAACGCAGTGTTTGGTTAGCCTTCCCCACAACTTTTTCTACGTGTTCCTTCCAATTTAAGTTCTTTGTAATTGTAATACCTAGGTATTAAGTTGAATTTACGGCTTTTAGATTAGACTGATTTATCGTGTAACCGAAGTTTAAGAATTCCTTTTAGTACTCATGTGGATGATCTCAAACTTTTCGTTATTTAGGGTTAATTGCCAATTTTGGAACCATTCAGATATTTTTTCTAAATCGTTTTGCAATTTGTTTTGATCTTCTGATGACTTTATTAGTCGATAAAGGACAACGTCATCTGCAAACAACTCAAGACGGCTGCTCAGATAGGCCTCCCAAATCGTTTATATAGATAAGGAACATGTAGCGTCACTCTTGGGGGGGGGGGGGCGCAAAAGAAAAAGAATTGTTATTATATATTTTTTTTGAAACAATGTCGAAAAAGTGAATATTTTGCCGGGCCACTTGGCAACAGAATCAGGGATTGATTACATTGTTATAATAACATACATTCAGCATTAAATACCTGAATAATAGCAGCAGATTGATTTATTTGAGATAGTTCGGAAGAAACATAATCATTTCTGTGCATTTTTATAGTCGCGATGTAATCGTACCCGGAACAACACTAAGGGACCAAAAGATTTATAGACTTTAAAAGAAATGCAACACTACGCAATTAAAAAAAAGAGTTGATTCATAAATAATAGGAAAACGATAATGTTCCTTCTACCTCATGCTGCGTTCGGCCCATCAGCGTGATCGTAATTTCTGATGATGAACTAACACAAAATAATTATCATTCAAGTAAGTAAGGAGATGGAAATCATCAAGGTTAATTTACTAAAATAAGCACACTTTTCTTTAACACACGTTTTTTTTTAATGCTACGTACTTTTTCATATTAAATTACAATAGATGACCATTGTGGTTAAATACTTTATACATAACAGTCAAAATGTCCTCTTGATGCTGTCTGTTCGTAATCAATTACAAGAAACTACATGTTTTCTTATTGGAAAAAATAACAATTAGCACACTTATTGAATATTTTCACATAAAATATAAAATACCGGTGCGGAACGCACCAAATCCGTGTCCGCCTTTCATGGAATATAAACAATAAAAGGTGAGGCGCCCAATGCCTCATTTGTCTTGAAACAACAGAATCCTTTTTTATATCACTATTTGATACATGTACATAGAGATTTACAGGCACAGCGCAAGAACGGCAAAGATAAAGAATAATAGATTCTGTCGCTGCTATGCGATGGTTCATTTCTTTTACTTTACAATTGTTCGATAACTTTAGGCCATCAGGCGCGTATTATTGAGCGTATATTAATGTTTGTTAGGCGAAAATTACTATCATTACAAAGAGCAAAGCGCCTATAACACTACCCTGGGGAACGTCAAAAATCACTTCTGTTTTACTCGATGACTTTCCGTCAATTACTACGAACTGTGACCTCTCTGACAGGAAATCACCAATCCAGTCACATAACTAATTCTTGGCGAGAAGACAGCACCTTTCTTGTTCTTGTAGCAATCCAGATTGGATGCATATCTGCCATCGCTGCAGATAATTATTTGGCACGCCGCCATTATTGCTACTTTACGAGGTGCAGTCTCACTAGGCGTACTCATAGTTGCACACAACAGTAGAATTAATGTAAGTGTCTATGTAATTTAGTTTAGTGTAATATTTTGTGAACACAGTGATATTATTTAATCTTGTGTTTCACTTATGTTGCAAGCTATTGTTCCAATTAAACGGCGTCTGGGCATGACTGAAGGTTTCGTGTTACAGATGTTATGAATGGTCCAGCACGAACCAATGCTTTGGAATTATTGAATCCACGAAGTCCCATAAAGAAATATTTTCAGAAGACTCACTCACTGTCAAACTTACGATGAACGGACCTTACCCAAAAAGCCGTTTTCAAGCACCCAATGTTTGTGTTAAGCACCATTAGAAATTTATACTTTGATCACATACTGTTATCATTATCTATTATTATTTGTTTGTTGTCTGATATATTCAAACCAAAGCCAATAAATTAAACTGGCGACTTTGTGTCTGGATATTTTACTGTATTTGCTTTGTTGCATCGATAACGGGATCATATCTGACGAGTCATTCCCATCGAATATTTGTAAAGACCAAACAAAAAGACAAACCACTGAAACCTGAAATCTACACTGCATACTTGGATCCAAGGTAAGACGTCGAATTTTTACGTTAGCACGCTAGTCCAAGCGCTTTCAGTAATTATTGTAGCTTGCTTCCTAGCTTCGTCAAAATTTTCCGTAACTGTAGCAATCATTTTTGCGGAAGATTGCGTATTCCAAATTATTTTTATCACAAAGTTTATTACAACAATACAGTCATACCATCCCATAAAATGGCCGAATTGTGTCACGTGCAACGTAAACTGGAAAGCAGCCATTAATGTTAATTGTTCCACCATTAATTGCAATTCTTGCTCAGTTAAGCCAACATTCGTTGCCATATGAAATTAATTTCATGATTTCATTCTCAAACGAGTTTAAAGATTTTTCTTGCAATATACGTTACGTGTAGTATGGTGGTGGCACGTAAACAATTAGCAGAAATGGAACACTGCCGACAACAGACGCAAACCGAATCCAACTTGGACGTTGAACAAAACATTGACAATGGCTCCAGAGTTGACCCCAGTAGTAACCATCAATCAGCAGTTAATATGCCTAGTGACGGAAATTTCGTAAATATGCCGACCACTTGTCAGATAGCTACATCCATCTCAGAACCCATTCTCGTCCGTGACGTCATGTCAAACGCAGTGGCGGGGCAGAGCAGTTTCAGTTGACGAATATTGCCAGTATGTTTGATGCTATTAACAACCAAATGACTGAAAACAAAAATCTGATGACCGAAAACAAAAAAGACATTGACGAACACACGAAAGTTTTAAAAACGCGACATGACGAGATTAAGGCTGAATTAATAGCACTAAAAACTTGTAATGACACTTTGTGTGAAAGAGCAGACGAGATGAACACGAGATTGAGCGGACAAGTGTCCGATCTTGACTCAAAATTTTTCGAATTGAACTTACAGCAGGAAAAAAACACAAAAAATGTAAAAGACATTCAAACCGAAATCAAACATTTAAACGCTGCAGGCGAAGCTGTCGCCACTCAAGTCATATCTTATCCGTCGGTTCATGACTAGATAGATACAGGCGAAGTTAACACTATGGATAAACAGCTTACAGACAAACTGCAATTACACACTGTCAACCATTTTGCCCACATAAGTAAATAATTTCATGAGATATCAGTTCTGCGTTCTTCCTTTCGGATTGAGCGTCAATCCAGACGTATTTATTACTGCTTTGGATAATGTGCTTGGTGATGAGATAGTTGAGACTGTTACACATTATGTCGATGATCTTTTGATAGCCATTAAGACTTGCAATGAACATCATGACACCCTTGAAAGGATTCTGGATAAATTTGCACAAGCTCGAGTAACAGCTAACCTAAAGAAGTCAAAATTTGCTTTTAGTGGGATTAGGTATTTTGGACAAATAATTAATCAAAAAGGTATACTCCCTGATCCAGGTAAGTTGAACGTTATTAGGAATTTTCCTAGTCTTTCCTCTGGAAAACAATTGAAGGATTCTGCTCTTTCTTTTGACGTTTTCTCTCAAAGCAGCCAATGAATATTACGCATCTCCTAAACTTACTTAAGAAGAATCAGGTATGAATCTGGTCTGAGCGGTGCCAGCAAGATTTTACCAACATTAAGCACGCATTGGTGAATGCAGACATTTTACACCGTCCAGACTTTAGTTTAGATTTTTGTATGACGTGTGATGCGACATGCAGTGGCTTGGATTGTTGCCTATTGCAAGTAGTTAAGGACAGGTAAAATAGTTCTAATGGCTCTGAGCACTATGGGGCTTAACTTCTGAGGTCATCAGTCCCCTAGAACTTAGAACTACTTAAACCTAACTAACCTAAGGACATTACAAACATCCATGCCCGATGCAGGATTCGAATCTGAGAGCGTAGCGGTCGCGCGTTTCCAGACAGTAGCGCCTAGAACCGCTCGGCCACCCAAGCCGACAGGAACAGGTAAAAACCACTGGGTTTTTAAGCCGTACTTTAAGTGAATGTGAACTTACTTATTCAACCAGTGAACTTGAAACTCTTTGTATTGTCTGGGCTTTCAAAAAGTTTAAGTGTTATTTGTATGGTAAACACGAAAATTTATACAAATCACCAAGCTCTGACATTTTTGTTAACATGTAATTTAGTTCATCCTAGATTATCACGCTTGACTTTAACTCTGCAGAATTATTCATTTGAGATTGTATACATTAAAGGTAAAGAGAACATCATTCTTGATAGTTTGTCTCGTCTTCCACAAGGTTTGAATCATTGTAACACTGATCTTGAAAATGTGAACGACTACAGAATACTTATAATGCAGGATCAACAATATTACCAATAGAACATTGATTTGTGTAGAAATATGGCAGCTTTACAAAAATCTGATCTGCACTACAGAAAGGTAAGAACTTTAGTCATAGATCAACCTGATCATCCACCGTCTAGCCGTTATCTAATATATAATGATGTACTATTCTGTCGTCGTCATCCTGATGGCTCTAACTGTTGTGTATGTATTCCCAAGGACTCTGAGACGACTTAACCTGGCATACACGCTTAGTTTGAGGACATTATAGAACGAAGAAGTGCCTTGCAAAACTTAGCACATATTGTTATTTCACTAATAGGAGACGAAAGATTCACAATGTACTTATAATATGTATATCTTGTCAGAAATCTAAATCTCAGAACCTATCTTCAAAGACAGATCTACATTCCGCATTACCCAGCAAACCTCTGGAGACAGTAAGTACGGACATAACTGGTCCACATCCAACAAGTGGTGGTGTGAAATATATTTTAGCATTTTATGACA
Organism: Schistocerca americana; assembly: GCF_021461395.2. Classification (NCBI taxonomy): domain Eukaryota; kingdom Metazoa; phylum Arthropoda; class Insecta; order Orthoptera; family Acrididae; genus Schistocerca; species Schistocerca americana. Next base: position 291,974,939 of record NC_060119.1, on the reverse strand, counting down.
TCTTTTCTAAACATGTTAAGCTGTACGCCATTAAATGTGCAACTGCTAACGCAATCATCAGACGATTCTCACGTGACAACATTCCTCACGTGGGAAAACCCAAGGCAATTTTATCTGGCAACGCCACATACTACACAGGGCACAAATGGCGTAAATTCTTAAAAGACAACAGCATTAAGAGCATCTTTATCTCGAAGTTTACGCCACAGTCTAATCCTCTTGAACGAGTTTTCAGCGAATTGAACAGATTCATGAGGATATATATACTATCAAGCATTCTCCCTGGGTAATTTATATGTCACTATTTGAAGAAGTTCACAACAGCTTGAATATATATCACACAATCTATACACCTAACAAACTTATGTTTGACCACAAAGAATCTCAGCAGTTGTCACATGATGAAAAGGTAAGAGAAGTACAAGCCACGCTGACGCTGCATGCTAATGGAAGAAACAGGTACTACTCTAGTGTTATTAAGGGAAAGTAGGAATTCAAGGTAGGTATGCAAGTACTATTGCGTACTCACAACAAAAGTGGTTCGTTAAGTGAAGGCTGTCAGTAATTTGATATCCCTAAAATTTGGTATTCTTGGCAAACACTTGTCACTGTGTACATAGGAATATTGATTTCCCTAACGATTTCCAAAATGGGATGTCCCAAGCGTCTAGGACCAAATACCATTCCGCGTTCGAAGTTTGTTAATTCCCGTAGTGCGGCAATAATCACGTCGGAAACCTTTTCATATGAATCACCTGAGTACAAATGACAGCTCCATCAATGCACTGTTCTTTTATATCTTGTGCACGCCATGCTACCGCCATCTGTATATGTGTGTATTGCTATCCCATTACTTTCGTCACCTCATTATCAATCATGCTCCAACTCAGTGACGGACAACATCGACCGTTAAGCTGCCGTACTATCTCACTGTAAAGTACAGAAACACCGGACTGCCACTTATACCTTTCTTCACCTTAAATCTCAGGGCACAGTTCATCGCCATTGAACGCTTGAAGCATGGAAAAAGCTCGCCTGGATCGATGATTCGTGGCCTACGCTGGTAGCTGAGTATAAGACTCGAAACCCGCAAGAGGTTGGCCAACACAACACCATTAAAGCAGCTGAAGAAGATCTCGTTTGGTGAATGTTCATGTGAGAGTACCGGCACCCATGAGAGGAAGAAGGGGGGGGGGGGTGTCAGCAGGGAGCACTTATCTACGCCTCCCCGAATCTGGGGTACAGGCTTTTCATGCATTACAAGTCTCTCACATTTCTGGATATAATTGTCAATGAATGTACAAAATGGTAGATCTGGCAATGTTGATTGCGTTAGGAAATAAGGTGGTTTCAATTACAATTATATAACATGAATTTTATTCGGTTGTCTAGCAATCCGCAGGAAATTATGCCTTTTCCATGGCAGGGAGTTGATTTCAGAGCTGTTTAGCAGTAATGGCAGATATTGACCTTTACAGAACATTGTCAAAACAAGAGTCGTCAATCCCCAGCTTCTTCCTGCTACAGATTTAATCGAACTACGGGAAGAGACCATTCAACATGCTGGATCACAGATTCCAACAGCTACCGTTTGGCCACGATATGTTGACCCTTCGCGCGGTGGCTGTCGGGAAGGGTAAGAGGCTTACTTTGCCCCCCATTAGGACGGCCAAGGAGAGGGGAGTGGGGTGGGGGGAGACGGGGAGGCAGCGACGAATTCTTCCCTCAGTGTTTGCACCATTACTCGTGTTTTCGCTTACTCAGAAGAAGAGGTGAAAAACGCAGAAATATTGACAACAAGCGCTGTTTTTCTCCGATACTGCCTGCACCAGCAAAAAGGGGTGCTTATCGTGGAGAAACAGTATTTGCAGCACAAAATAAACATGCCTGCTATGTAAGGGCTCAATATTTGTCTCCAAATCCCACAAGAACGCCCACTCTTCCACTGCACAACATAAGTTTACTTTTTGTCTGTGGTCAATGAAAATCCGTCACGCTTTGCCGAGATCATAATTTTACAGCTGTAGTAGACTCTGAAAAACGCCGCCTTGCTACATCGATGACGTATTCGTCCTTAAATCATTTATGGGCCCTAATTATTTAGTACATAAGAGAATATGCCATTTTCGGCGCTAGAAGACAGGAAATTAGCGTGAAATAGGAAGGTCGGAAAGATTTCTTTTCCATGAATCGACCTTCATACTCCGTTGGGTGCAAAACAGCTCAACACAGAATTACTTATTCAGCAGTCTAGCTGCGTTGGTTCCTCAAAGCTATGTCAAACTGTGGAGACAAGGACGACCTATGTCCAATCCAAATCTCTTAAAAGACTGTTTACGGCTAATCTGAGGCTGTTTTGGGAGGTCTCCCATGTTCTTCTCGTCGGATATTGGCTCTGGTTATACCTTGCCCTTCCACCTCAAAAAAATGTAGCTTTCTAAACACATTTTATTAAATTTTAATAATTCCAATCGACTAGAAAAAATAAATACGACTATAATGCAATAACTCCAACAACATGACGAGACACTAATGACTGTAAGCACCAAAGTGCTATAGATGTATTCACATATTTCACGTTTTTCCGCTTTGGGCGGTATTAATAAGTAGTAATTTGCTGGTTACCTTTATAAGCAAGCAACAATATTTACTCAAGTGTTTTGATTTGTTTTCTGTTTCAGAATTTTAAATTTCATGGTCAGCCTAAGATTATTAGTATCTATATGAACAAAAATATTCATAGTGTTTTCTAGCTATGTTCTCTAATTTGTTGGATACAGTGCATTTAATTAGCCTATATGGAAGTTAATTTCAGATCGTTAAAATAAAGATGTGACCTCCATATCCAGACTGATAATGCAACAATATATACTTTGTATTTACTAATGAATTATGCCTTTCTTTTAAATATTAAAGGAATCTACCTTTACAGAATTGCACTGAAACTATCAGTCGTTTGACTTTTCATACATTTTGTATACTTACTGTCAAATATCACCCTGGGGTTCTAACGTTCTGACGACTTAAAGTGTGAGTGTGGATCTGGGTTATATCGGCTTATTCCCCCAAATCACCTTCCACTTTGAAACGTCCCCTTAGAAAAATTATAAATGAATTACTGTGCTGATACACCTCTTACATTATTTGATTTTCAAATAGCTGAGCAGAACTGAACGTACTCAGACATTTCTCTCTTATTCTGATCATCACTAAACTAACACACAATATTTTTAGTACAATGCAATCTGACTTTCAATAATCCCTACAAAAGAATGGCCCTGACTAACATTAACCTATACCTTTCACAAATCACTTACCTCACAAAAATCTTCGTTATTCGAACTACTGCAATACAGCGAGCGCCACTACTGCCAGCTACATAAAAGATTCAAACTACTGAAGGCACTAACTACTGATATGCATAGTTAGCAAATGAAAGATTTTGATAGAGAACAAACAATGTATTTACCTTAATAGTGTTCAAAAGTCATAATATATATAGCAGTTCATGACCTCCAGTCTTACAAATGATGGACATACGTCCAGATCACCCGCTCTCAAAACTCCGCCATTTCTCTCCCCACATCCACCACTGCTGGCGGCTCACCTCCAACTGCGCAACGCTACGCGCTGTTAACAGCCAACTGCCCAACACTACAATAGCGAATATTACAACAATGCCAACCAGCCACAGACTGCACACGCACATCCAGTGACTTTCATACCGAGCGCTACGTGGCGTTACCAATATAAAAACCTGAACAGCCTACTTACATAGCCAGCCTACTTATAACTTCTTTACGAGATGACTTACTTGCAATTTGCAGCCACTCTTCTTTACTGAATAGCCGGCTGCTGGAAACCTTCTTCAATTCTTCTCCATCGAATAATTTTTAGACTCTTTCTACTAATGAAATAGGTAGACATACACACTTTACTTTTCGTCAACTAACGATGTATTTGACCTCCACACACAACAAAAATTTCACTTCCCACATGAATATGTAAGTTCCTGCAAGTCGGACGTTGTAAACAAATTGAGTTACAGTTAAAAGGAAGTTGGCTTGGATACCATGACCTTTCTTAACATGAATCATGAAATTGGTTTTGCCTCTAACAAGGTTGCGTCAAGAGTCTAGAAGAGTACTTACATTAAAATTGCTACACCACAAAGGTGACATGCTACAGACGCGAAATTTAACCAACAGGAAGAAGATGCTGTGATATGCAAACGATTAGCTTTTCAGAGCAATCACACTAGGTTGGCGTCACCTACAACGTGCTGACATGAGGAAAGTTTCAAACCGATTTCTGATACACAAACAGCAGTTGACCGGCGTAACCTGGTAAAACGTTGTTATGATGCCCCGTGTAAGGAGGAGAAATGCGTACCACCACGTTTCCGAATTTGATAAAGGTCGGGTTGTAGCCTATCGCGATTGCGGTTTATGGTGTCGCGACACTGCTACACGCGTTGGTCAAGATCCGATGACTGTTAGCAGAATATGGAATCAGTGGGTTCAGGAGGGTAATACGGAACGCCGTACTGGATCCCAACGGCCTCGTATCACTAGCAGTCGAGATGACAGGCATCTTATCCGCATGGCTGAACGGATCGCGTAGCCACGTCTCGATCCCTGAGTCAACAGATGAGGACGTTTGCAAGACAACAACCATCTGCACGAACAGTTCGACGACGTTTGCAGCAACTCGGAGACCATGGCTGGGGTTACCCTTGGCGCTGTATCACAGACAGGAGCGCCTGCGATGGTGTACTCAACGACGATCCTGGGTGCACGAATGGCAAAACGTCATTTTTTCAGATGAATGTAGGTTCTGTTTACAGCAAAATGATGATCGCATCCATGTTTGGCGACATCGCGGTGAACCCACAATGTAAGCGTGTTCTGGTCATCGCCATACTGGCGTATCACCCGGCGTGATGGTATGGGGTGCCATTGGTTATACGTCTCGGTCACCTCTTGTTCGCATTGACGGCACTTCGAACAGTGGACGTTGGATTTCAGATGTGTTACGACCCGTGGCTCTACCCTTCATTCGATCTCTGCGAAACCCTACATTTCAGCAGGATAATGCACGACCGCATGTTGCACATCTTGTACGGGCATCTCTGGATACAGAAAATGTTCGACTGCTGCCCTGGCCAGCACATTCTCCAGATCTCTAACCAATTGAAAACCTCTGGTCAATGGTGGCCGAGCGACTGGTTCGTCACAATACGCCAGTCACTACTTTTGGTGAACTGTGGTATCGTGTTGAAGCTGCATGGGCAGCTGTACCTGTACACGCCATCCAAGCTGTTTGACCCAATGCCCAGGCGTATCAAGGCCGTTATTACCAGAGGTGGTTGTTCTGTGTACTGGTTTCTCAGGATCCATGCACCCAAACTGCGTGAAAATGTAATGTCAGTTCTAGTATAATATATTTGTCCAATGAATACCCGTTTATCATCTGCATTTCTTCTTGGTGTAGCAATTTCAGTGGCTAGTAGTGTACAATAATAGATTTGAAGCATTTCAAAAGTTTCTATCAAAATTAAAGTGAAAACAAGTACACACATTTTGAAATATTTTCGTAGTTTTCATTTTAGTACACTGACAAGCTAATACATTATGACAACTGCCCACCGCGACGTTGGATGCCGCCTGGTGGCGTTATTGTCACGCGAAGCGGTAACAAAAGCAAGCAGGCGGAGGAGACATGGATGGGGATCACACTAGCGCAGATATGGCTACAAATGGGAAAATCCATTGAGATAAGTGATTTGATCAAGGGCAGATTACTATTACGAAGAGCCTGTGGACGAGTAGCTCGAAAATGTTGAAGCTGGTCGAACGATAACGTGTTACTGTCGTGATCATCTACGGAAAGAGGTAGAAGGACAGTGAAACTACCATTAGGCGCTGAATGGTTGGACGTCTACGACTCTTCACACAACGTGGGAGTCGGAGGCTTGTCTCCTCTGTAAAGTGGATTGATGGTGATCTGTGGCACCTCTGCCGAAAGAGCACAATGCTGGTGCGCGAACAAGTGCTTCGGAACATACCGTTCGTCGAACATTATTGAACATGGAGCTCCGCAGCACCACTCCTACGTGTTCACATGTTGACCCAGCGACATCGTCAATCGAGATTGCAGTGGGGACGGGACTATTGGGATTCGACTGTCGATCAATGGAAACGCGTCGCCTCTTCTGGCTAATCACGTTTCTGCTACACTAAGCCGATGGTCGTCTCCACAAGCGCTGTCAACGAGGTGAATTTCAGCTCAAAACGTACAGCGCGTAACAGAGGTAGGCTGGCGGGAGCAGTGTTGTGCCATGGGAGACACTCTTCTGCGCTTGCGTGGAACCTGTGGTAGTAATCGAAGATAGCTGACCGCTGCGAACTACCTGCATCCCTTCATACTTGATGTCTTCCCCGACGACAATGTCATCTTTCAGTAGTATAACCGTGTTTCAAATCTATAACCGTGCTACAGTGGTTTGAGGAGCATTATAGTGAATTTACGTTGATGTTTCCAGAATGGGATGATAGATAAACTCCAGTGGAAGACTCTGCAGGAAAGACGCTCAGTAGCTCGGTACGGGCTTTTGGTGAAGTTTCGAGAACATACCTTCACCGAGGAGTCAAGCAGTTTATTGCTCCCTCGTACGTATATCTCGCGAAGAGACTATGAGGATAAAATCAGAGAGATTAGAGCCCACACAGAGGCATACCGACAATCCTTCTTTCCACGAACAATACGAGACTGGAATAGAAGGGAGAACCGATAGGTACTCAAGGTACCCTCCGCCACACACCGTCAGGTGGCTTGCGGAGTATGGATGTAGATGTAGATGAGATTTTCACTCTGCAGCGGAGTGTGCGCTGATATGAAACTTCCTGGCAATATCCTTTCTTTCAGGAGTGCTAGTTCTGCAGGGTTCGCAGGAGAGCTTCTGTAAAGTTTCGAAGGTAGGAGACGAGATACTGGCAGAAGTAAAGCTGTGAGGACGGGGCGTGAGTCGTGCTTGCGTAGCTCAGTTGATAGAGCACTTGCCCGCGAAAGGAAAGGCAAAGGTCCCGAGTTCGAGTCTCGGTCCGGCACACAGTTTTAATCTGCCAGGAAGTTTCTCACGTTGACGTCTCAGCGATCAGATTCACCCAACAGGGTGCCATCACCGCTACACAAATCTGCTGCCCGTTATTTACGCAAATCACGTGACCTGTGCGTAGACATGTAGTGCCTCATACCTGCGCAGACCTAACAGCAAACTGTCGGATCCCTGATACACAGAATCAGTGATGTATCTCGTACCAGACACGGACAAACAAGCTATTAAGCAGCTGGTCTTAATGTGTAGGCTCCTTAGCGCGTTCTGTATCTAAGTGAAATATATTTAATCATACCAGAAAACCAAGAGTTTGATTTGCGAAGTATTTTTGTGTAACAGGTCGTCCGAATGCATTGGGGACTCCGAGTGTTTGTGTGTTTCCAGGTCTCTGATATTCGTGTGTATCACGTGTCCCGGGTCAGATCATTGTCCCTTACAGCACCAGTTCGACAGTTAAATTAGTGTCTAAGAAAAGACAGCAAGATTCGATGCTTGTTTTTCTCGTCGGAAACCTTTTCTGTGCTTCGTAAATTACTAGTGGGGCGAAGTGCGTATTTAGAAGTTTCATATGAAAGTCGATACTTCTCCATAGTCCACCGAATTTTACGTTGTCAGTGGCACGTAGGCCGGAACTGCAATAGCGCTACAAAAATAGTGGCAGGAAAAAGCGGAAAACGACGCCTTTAAAAAAAACCATGTTGCAGTTCGATGTTAATAATTTTTAGCAGTTTCAAGAAAATTAAGCCTAAGTGGTGTATTGCACTTATGTACCCTGTCACCTGTCTATGACAAGCAAGATCCATAAGAAAGCCTTAAAGGACATAGTGTTCGAGTGAGAAGAGAGGACCCTGTTGGAATTCAGCCAACGCCGGCGATAGAAGCCGTATGCCAAAATCGGCCTTCTGTCTGCGTGATGTATGAACGCACAAATCAGAGTTCCCTATTGCAATGTCTTTCATGGTGGATTCGGGCGGCGCAATTTATCTAGCGATCGTCCCCAAGAGATAGTCATCGCGACGATAAACTGCTGAATTCTTCTCCAGTAAAATGTTTGCTTCGCGGGCTGTCGCATTATCAAGCCTACACCTAGTTGAAGATCAATTTGGGTTTAGGACTGACAGACGAACTAGAGCAGCAATAATTAGCTGCAGAATAATGAGTAAAATAAATGCTAAGAATTTATAACCCATTGTTTGTAAGCTTTCGGTAATGTAGATGGTCTAAAATGACGCAAATTTTAATGTTTGTTAAGTTAAATCACCGAGACAGGAAAATAACCCATCAGCTTTACAGGAATCAGACAGTGTCTCTCTTTTGGAACACTGTTTTATGTTCGATTAACACTATAATATCATCTGCAATCTAAGCTCTTTTAATTATTCGTGGATTGTTATTCCTTTTACACAGTATGCGTCTTTACATTCGTTCATTGCATCCTGGACGTGTATATTGAAGAATACTGAGGAACTGCATCCCTGCCGAACAACAATTTTATTCGCTCTTGCAAATTTTGTGTCAATGTCTCTGTGAGACAAACTTTTGCAACCCGTAACCGCGCAAGTGGTTCGCCATCACAGGTTTTTTTTATCTTAAATATCTTTGTGATAATGCCCTTGCGCAGTCCGGAACCGTGCGACTGCTACGGTCGCAGGTTCGAATCCTGCCTCGGGCATGTCTGCGTGTGATGTCCTTAGGTTAGTTAGGTTTAAGTAGTTCTAATTTCTAGGGGACTGATGACCACAGCAGTTGAGTCCCATAGTGCTCAGAGCCATTTGAACCATTTTTGATAATGCCCTTATGGCATATTTATTATTTTATAAATGACATATAAGTACTGCCAGTCTTTCACGATGATTCCGTACTTATACTCTGTATCATACGTTTTTAGTCATAATTCTGTGACCAGTTATAGACCATTCTTTGATTTAAATTCTGAGGAAGACACTCCTAGCAGTGTTGAAACCCGTCTTTCACGATGATTCCGTACTTGTAGTCTGTATCATACGTTTTTAGTCATAATTTTGTGACCCTGTTATAGACCATTCTTTGATTTAAATTCTGAGGAAGACACTCCGATCAGTGTCGAAACCCGGTTAATTCGTTAAAAATGGTGACCGAGGGCTGTTTTCTTTCAATTGTGATAAGAGGTCAAGTGTTTCAGATAGCTCTTGGACTAGTGATCTTACGCATACCTAATGGAAGAACAGGCACACTGTAGCTATCATACGGTACAGGGTCAAAACTTACAGATTGCACCCTTCCTCCAGCCCATGCAAATTGAGCAAATCGGTTAGTTCTTTTGCATCATTTGTGGTCTAGGAGGGACCTCAGACACCTTGCAAAAGCATCATTTGTTCATATGCGTTCCTGAGAAGACACCGAAAAAGCGTATCAAAAGTACCAGCTGAGGGGTTGGGCATTTGGTCAAAATTTTTACCATATATTCTTAAGATGACCCTCTTGGGGAACCTCGACACTTTTCTCGATATCATTATCCGTTACCGAGAGCCAAAGTTTCAAATTTGCCGACATATGCACGTAAAACATGTACGTAATATTCAGTTCGAAACGTAAACGTAGTTTTAACTGGCATAGTGAACAAATGGCAATCGTTCTGGTGTCATCCCAAGGCTTCGAAGATCACCAAACTATGTTTTTAGTCGCCACTCTTTCACCACTAAGACTTCATGCATGATGGGCACATCACAGCTGTATACGCTTCCTTGAGCTGGAGAGACTTCGTGCATGATGGGCACATCACAGCTGTATACGCTTTCTTGAGCTGGAGAGTATTTGGTGGTGCCTCCTGGTGATGTAAGCACCTTACTAAAATTGGGTGTCGTCCGAGGAGAGAGAGGTGGCAAAACGAGGTTGATGCCTCACAACTCGACCACAAGAGAAGATAATAGCTGCAAACCGCATAGACCAGTGAGCGACATCGGCGTAGCAACATCAGAAACGTTTCGCTACTCCATCGCACTCGCTCTTCTACTTACAGCTCAGCGCAGTGTCGCTCAGCTCCAGTTTGTGATCATCGACTAATGCGGCAGCACATTCTTCTATTAGGCCAGCTGTGTGATCTATGTACTAGGCACAACTCTACTTGAAACTTAATGTTAAACGTACCCTGAGAGAGGGACTTGTTCTTTGTCTGTATCTAAAGATATGCTATTACCGTGTTCATGTGTTTCTCTTCTCAAATTGTCATTTTATGAACTCAGTCCTCTCGAAAACATTTCTGAATTTTTTTATTTGATTAAGTAAATTTTACCATGTTCCTAATGTTCAGAGACAGTTGTAAATACTCATGACATTCCTGTGGAAATGGAGTGTACAGGTTAAGTAATTCTTCTAATCTGTGTTATAATAAAGCGAAATAACATTGTATTGTTACCGTAACCATTCAGTGTCCTCCTGAAGAAAAGTAAAGAACCCACCACTGTACCGACAAGTGTATTTTCGTCCGGTTCAACGAAAACTTATTCAAGTGAAATTCTTTGTATTTGCAAATCACACACCATATTTTTTTGGTATACTGTAGGTGTATCCTAAAAATGTGCATTTTTATGTAAAGTAGTATAAAGTGAACTTGCATTAAATGGAAGACGATTTTATTTTAAAGTTACATTTTGCGTACTTATTTGTTGTATAGGTGTGTCAACGTATGTACATGTGTAGCAGTATGTCAATAATCTGTCAAAACCTTACTGAGCTACACTATTTGCTTTATATAAGCAGCACACTCTGCTGTAACAGTGAAAAGAAGGGGACCAGCTGAAAAATGTTCCTGTCACACCATAAAAAAGCGAATAAGCTCTTCTCTGAAGGACTCTGGCGGAAAAGGGGGAACCAACCTCCTCAATCCACATTCTGCCTTCCTCACAAAAAATTTTGGCATGCGAACATAATCGCGGTTTTTGTGCTGAAAGACAGTAGCAAAGAGATAGTGATGGTGGAAGAGAGAGGAGACAGTCCCAGTGGGAGAGAAAGACAGAGAGGAGACATTGGTGGTGGGAGAGAGAAAGTGACAGTAAAACAGAAAGACAGATGGATGAAGACAATAGCAGTGGGAGCCAAAGCCAGAGGAGCTAGTGATGGTCGTGAGAGACTGTGTTAGTGAAAGAAAAGAGACGTGGATGGCGTGGAATCAAAATAGTGAGGAGACAGCAGTACTGAAAAATAGAGATGAGTGTAGGTAATAAGTAGTCTGGGGGTGGGGGGCTGAACCTCACCCCAGTCCCCACACCGCCTCCCGCCCCCCAGATCAGTGAAGTTTAACGCGAAAAAATTTGTCCGCCTCCCCCATTCTCTATATCCACATGATAAAGTTTCCTAGTCCATGTGTCAAAACCTCAAGCAAACCAGGTGCAATGATACGTGTCGAGAGTAGACAGCGGTGGTTTAAGAGGAGGACAGCAGCCAGTAAGTGAGAAAGAAAGAGACAGTGGCAACAGGACAGAAAAAGAATGGGACAAAGACAACAAGCAGTAGGGCCAGAGAGACACTGAAAATCAGTGGGAAGGAGACAGTGATAAGGGAAAGCGAGAGAAAAGAATGAAGACAGTGACAGGAGGAGAGGCAGAAAGGAGAAAATGCCATTGAGACACTACAAGGAAGATTGGGTACAAGGATTTAGAATGTTCTGTGTTAAAAGAGGGCGAATATGTCCACATGCCAAAATGTCAGAGTCTTTTGAAGAGGAGCATATTCGCCGGTTTTGTGCTCCGACAGAAGCAGTTTTCAGCTGGTCACTTGAATGTTAGGCTCAGTCCATTTCAGTGACATCGAACGTTAAGAGAAGAATAAATAGTGTGTTTACCTTACAGTTGTTGATTTTTTTCTTTAAAAGAGTTGCAGATTAAAGAATAACCAAAAAGTATCCGTCGCGAGTTTAACCATTTCTGATAAATTCAGGAGAGAAGTGTTTGACAGACGCGGACTCCTGCAGAGCATTGCCCTATATGGCATGGAGACATGGACAATAGTGCAACCAGAAAAGAAAAGACATGCTATGGAGGCATGGTGTTGCAGAAAAACCCTAAAAATTTCATGGACACAAAGACTGAGCACTGAAGATGTCTTGTAGTGGACTATCAGGTGACGGAGGGACCGACGGGTTGGACACCTGTACACAGTCACTGTAAAATTAATACAAGGAAAAATTCCTGGGAAGAACCGAGGTGAAAGACCAAGGCAGATAAAGCAAGATTTGAGATTGAGACTGACAACAGACTCTGAACTGATTTACCGAAGATAAAAAAATGTAGAAGGGGAATTGCTGTCAACCCATTTAAGGATTGAGACTAAAAGAATAAGACGGTGACATTTGTATTCGCATGGGGGCTTTACCGTTACTAAATTCCTGATGTAATCTTTGTTAGCTAGCAGTACCTGCAGACGCTATAATCTTTGTAGATCCACTAACGTATGTTAATCACACTATTCATTTTGATTTTAGTACATGTGAACATTTCTCAGAAACTGGAGCCAACTTTACTTATCGTGTAAACCAAATTTTCGTTTACACAGGCTTTGACATGCAAGCACGTTTGGTTGCAGATGGTTTAGTAAAGTATCTTTCTACAGAAAAGTCTTGGTGAAATGACGGAAAGGAAGGAAAGGAAAATCGTGACCACACTGAACCACTGAAGAATATTATCTTGGATTGATGACAGCCTCACACTAGAAGATGATGTCAACCATTTCAGCCACTCAGCAATAATGACGTCTCGTGTATACTGCTGAATATGTGGAGCAAATCATCCAGTTTGTTCTCCTCGCGCCCAGAAACAGATGTAAACTGCACAACTAAATTAAACAGACACGTTTTTTAAGCCCGCTCATTTTCTCCGATTCCACCCCAGAAGTTCGAAATTTAGCTCGAAGGCGGCTGCGACATTCCTGGATTAAGTTGTCATATTGGCACACAATTTCATCACAATTCTGCCCACCGACACTGTGGCCGTGCCACGACTCCCCTTGGCCACATCTTACCTCCTCTCTGGACACCATTGCGATGTGTTTTCTTATGGGTGTCCGAGGAAATAATTTCGGACATGCCGCTGTTCAAAATCCACACGAAAACGCCGCAGGGGGGACATAAGGGACGTGAAATAAATCACTCTTCTCTTGAGGTGTTTACTTTCACACATTTCGCGATCGAAAACTATGATTTCCAGAGACTTGTGCAACAGAACTACGTTCCTGACAACGTTTGGCACTGCTGACGCCCTCTGGACAATTCAACTTCTTCCAATTGACATCGTGTGGCTGCAACCATGCTTCTCTGGTATATAGGGTGGGGCCACTAGGAACGTTTCAAAACCATTAGACGAAATCTGAACGTGATCTGAAGCAGAAAATGGTGTTTACGCTTTTCGCAACGTAGGCAATCCTTTTGACATCCCTTAGGTTTTCAGTGTGTGAAATCTTATGGGACTTAACTGCTAAGGTCATCAGTCCCTAAGCTTACACACTACTTAACCTAAATTATCCTAAGGACAAACACACACACACACACACACACATGCCCGAGGGAGGACTCGAACCTCCACCGGGACCAGCCTCACAGACCATAACTGCAGTGCCCTAGACAGCTCGGCTAATCCTGTGCGGCAACTGCTTGTGCACCAACTTAACACCACTCAGCTGTTTTGTTCCAATGAATTATCAAATCATTTTCAGGGCTTAAAAAGGTACCCAAATGATTTTAGTGACTTCTTTTAATGATTTGAATGACTTTTCAGTAACAAGTGACGCCACCTCTAGAAATAATGACAGCCTGGCATTGGCAACCGCAGCTGCTGAGAAAAGAATAGATATAGGTCTTTGGAATGTTGTTACAGATATTTTCTAATGCATCGACCAGTTCCTCAACTTGTGCTGGCTGTGGATTTATATGCCCTATCCTTCAACCTATGAAATTCCACACATGTTCAGTTGGGCTTATGACAGGGTGGTTGGTAGGCCATTACATCATCTGGATGCGTACTGTACGGGAAAAATCTCAAACGACCCAAACAGACTGGGGCCGAGTGTTGTCCTAAATCAGTGCAAATCTTGGTCCGAGTGCTGTTGCCTTCAGAATAATGTACGGCTCGGCTGTCTCATCCCTACAGCACCAGTCATTCAATGCTGGAGGTGGCACAAAACAAGCTGTGTTTTCCTGTTTAGCCTGTTGCCTCCCCAAATCATAACAGACCTGCCGTCTAATGCAGTCTGTGGGAAAATGATGTCCGATAGATTCTTCATCTTCACATCACAATGACAAACATGGATCTTTCCATTATAGCTCTTTCCAGAGTAGCATGACTCAACTGTTAAAAGTACCATGGGGTGTAATTGAGAGAAGTAGGAGTGCTTACAATAATCCTTTAGTTGTGGTAAGTAAGAGAAATGGTGGGTTGAGAATTGTTTTGGGCTGCAGACACCTTAGTAAATTTCTTATCAGAGAGAATGATCATCCTGAGAACATGGGCAAGCTGTTGCACAAATCTGACTATGTAAAATACATGAGTAGTTTGGACTTGAGTTCTGGATTTCACCAGATCCCACTTGAAATTAATTCTAGAAAGTATACAGAATTTTTGTATGGAGATAAGTGTTTTCAATACTGTGTGGTGCCCTTTGGTCTAAATGTATCCATAGCTGTATTCATAAGAGCTCTGGATTCTGTCTTGGAAAGTGGAATGAGTTAAAAATCAATTGGTATGTTGATGATACTCTAGTCACAGGAGGGACTTGGGAACAACATTTGGATCTGTTGACAGATGTGTTTTCAAACTTATAATCAGGAGGTATGACTTTCAAAATAGGTAAGTGTAAATTTGGTGTGGAAGAAGTTAAATTTTTAGGACATGTTTTATCTGAAAGAGGAATTGCACCTGATAAAGAGAAATTTGATGTCATTGCTAATTTTCCTACTCCTTGCAACAAAAAACAGCTTAAATCATTTTTTGGATTAATTGGATTTTATAGAAAGTTTTGTAGAAGAAAAGCTTTGAATGCTCCATGCTTGTGTGAATTTTTGAAGAAGAATACCATTTGGGATTGGAATCAGGAATGTCAGGATGCTTTTGATGAGATTAAAGGACAGTTATGTCAAAGTCAGATGTTGTTCAGACCAGTTTTGTCTCTTTCTTTTTGTATTATGATAGACAGTAGTCATGTTGGATTGGGTGCTCATTATTTCAGGATGTTGAAGTTGATGGTGTTATTAAACATAGATCTCTTGTGTTTGTCAGTAGAGTACTGTAGAAACGTGAAAAGACATACACTGTAAATGAAAAAGAACTTTTGGCTGTACATTGGGGCTTCAACAAATTTAAAAATTATTCACTATGGCACAAAGTCATCATCTATACTGATCACAAAGCATTACATTATCTTCGTGGGTGTAAGCTGTACCATAACATAATTACTTGTTGGGCTACGTTTTTACAACAGTTCAATTATGAAACCAGATACATTATGGGCACATACAATGCAGTTGCTGATGCTTTCTCTAGGCTACCTTTAGGAAGTGAATCATCTAACAGCTTTGGAGAAGGATAGAAAAAGTTTAAAATTATGTGCTTGAGAGGTGTGAAAGAGGGAAAAGATGATAAAGTACGCAAGGGTATTTCATTCAGGAGACATAAGACTGACTCAGAGGATTGGAAACTATGTTGTGCAGAGCAATGTATTGATACTTTAATTACTTACACACATGAGAGTTTTGGTAATTGTCGATCAACCAAATACACACAAAAGATTCAGGAAAGCATCTATTTTTATAACATGGGAAGGAGAATCAAGGAGAAGATTGCCAGCTGTGAGTGATGTCAAAGAGTGAAGGTAAGTAACCAAATAAGTAGAGGCCAAGTGCAAAACATACAGCCCACAAGTCTGTGGATTTTTATGGACCTTCACCTAAGTCTAAGAATGTATTTTGTTATGTTTTAGTGGTGGTTGACGTATTTTCAAAGTTCATTAAGCTGTTTCCTCTTAAGACAGCTACCATTAAGCAAATCATCTCTAAGTTTGACAACACATTTTTTCATCAGGTGGGTATTCATAAAACAATTTTATCTGATAATGGTTCTCTGTTTACATCACAAACTTGGAAAGATTTTGTTGATCACACAAAAATGAGACATGTTGTAACCTCGGTGTACTGTCCTTACAGTAACCCTGCAGGAAATACATGAGAGAGATGGGATGACTGTTTAGAACATAGTGTAGTAAGAATCATACAATTTGGATAGATTGTCAGTGATTTTGAGGATATTATGAAAAGCTTACAACCTTCTTCAACCAGCTTTCACCATTTTAAATCATGTTTAATCATAGACCAGCTAACTTTATTTCTGAAAATGTTGAATTTCCACCAATCAAACTTCTGTTATCAAAAGACAGGAAAGAGTGTGTTAGGGAGATGATGAAAAAACTGGGGGATAGGAGAAAGCAGAAACATGATGATGAAGGTAGATTTTCTAAGTTTGGGGTAGGAGATCTTGTGTTGGTGAAAGCAAAAGAGAAATCTAAAGTGTTGGCATCAAAGACAAAGAAATTTTTCAATATTTATATAGGACCATTCAAAATTCTTGAAAATCCACACCCTAATGCACACAGGCTTGTGTGCCCTAATTCTGAAAAATTGTTTCAATTACACAATATCACTTAACTGAAAGCATATAGACATGATCCATAAGCATCTACTTTTTTCCCATTGTCATGAATTTTGTGTGTAAGATCATGTAGTTTCTAGAGTTCTGTCTTATCCATTGACTGAGTTTAAATCGATCTGTATATGCATAAGACTAGTTAACTGTGTTTTGCTTGTCTGGAATTTATTGTGTAAGATGATGTGATTTTTAAAGGTCTGTCTCATCTACTGAATGAGTTAAAATCTATGATGCACTATGTAGTTGTGTTCTGTAGTAGATAGGTACTTCAGAATTTGATACATGTATGACATGTGACTAAATGAGTAGATCATTTTACAATTTTGAGATGGGACAATGTTCATAATTTGTACTGCAAAAATTAGGAATAATATCTGAGCATATCTGTGTGTAGTACCTTATTAGCCCATTTTTAATTGCATTTAACTCTGTTTATTAATGTTTCATATGGGAGCACTATTTAATCACACCTGACATAAATCCCGTATAACTGTCTTTGGGAAATAACCAAGGAGAGCATATCTCACGTGATGTGAAGAAGATATTGAACAGCGTATTTAGTACACAAAGCTATGTTTCAGGATTTTATGTGAATGCTAGGCAGGAAGTTACCTATCTGTTGGAGCTTGTGATGAGAACTGTAGGGAGGAAGATGAATTATGTGGGTGGATCCATTCCCCACACAGCCGTATGGCTGTACCCTGCTGGACTAGTCAGCTTGCAAGAGATCATGGGTGCTGGGTAACATATTCGAGACTCTGTCGAGTGGATCTGTGTTGTGACAGATATTTTTGAATTGTTAGCCAAGACTGCTAAAAACAATGCCATTCAGCATAAATGCATTTTTTTCCTCAAGTAGAGGGATTGACTTTCCAATACATTATGTAACTTTAAATCGGTAGGAATTTTTTTTTTTTTTTAATCATTTGTAAATGAATCTTCTAGGCCTTTGTGTAGGTAGGTTAGGTTGTATGGACAATTAGCAAATAACGTGGAAGACATTTACGAGTATAGACAATATAACAAGATGTGTGTCTATATATACACTCCTGGAAATGGAAAAAAGAACACATTGACACCGGTGTGTCAGACCCACCATACTTGCTCTGGACACTGCGAGAGGGCTGTACAAGCAATGATCACACGCACGGCACAGCGGACACACCAGGAACCGCGGTGTTGGCCGTCGAATGGCGCTAGCTGCGCAGCATTTGTGCACCGCCGCCGTCAGTGTCAGCCAGTTTGCCGTGGCATACGGAGCTCCATCGCAGTCTTTAACACTGGTAGCATGCCGCGACAGCGTGGACGTGTACCGTATGTGCAGTTGACGGACTTTGAGCGAGGGCGTATAGTGGGCATGCGGGAGGCCGGGTGGACGTACCGCTGAATTGCTCAACACGTGGGGCGTGAGGTCTCCACAGTACATCAATGTTGTCGCCAGTGGTCGGCGGAAGGTGCACGTGCCCGTCGACCTGGGACCAGACCGCAGCGATGCACGGATGCACGCCAAGACCGTAGGATCCTACGCAGCGCCGTAGGGGACCGCACCGCCACTTCCCAGCAAATTAGGGACACTGTTGCTCCTGGGGTATCGGCGAGGACCATTCGCAACCGTCTCCATGAAGCTGGGCTACGGTCCCGCACACCGTTAGGCCGTCTTCCGCTCACGGCCCAACATCGTGCAGCCCGCCTCCAGTGGTGTCGCGACAGGCGTGAATGGAGGGACGAATGGAGACGTGTCGTCTTCAGCGATGAGAGTCGCTTCTGCCTTGGTGCCAATGATGGTCGTATGCATGTTTGGCGCCGTGCAGGTGAGCACCACAATCAGGACTGCATACGACTGAGGCACACAGGGCCAACACCCGGCATCATGGTGTGGGGAGCGATCTCCTACACTGGCCGTACACCACTGGTGATCGTCGAGGGGACACTGAATAGTGCACGGTACATCCAAACCGTCATCGAACCCATCGTTCTACCATTCCTAGACCGGCAAGGGAACTTGCTGTTCCAACAGGACAATGCACGTCCGCATGTATCCCGTGCCACCCAACGTGCTCTAGAAGGTGTAAGTCAACTACCCTGGCCAGCAAGATCTCCGGATCTGTCCCCCATTGAGCATGTTTGGGACTGGATGAATAGGCGTCTCACGCGGTCTGCACGTCCAGCACGAACGCTGGTCCAACTGAGGCGCCAGGTGGAAATGGCATGGCAAGCCGTTCCACAGGACTACATCCAGCATCTCTACGATCGTCTCCATGGGAGAATAGCAGCCTGCATTGCTGCGAAAGGTGGATATACACTGTACTAGTGCCGACATTGTGCATGCTCTGTTGCCTGTGTCTATGTGCCTGTGGTTCCGTCAGTGTGATCATGTGATGTATCTGACCCCAGGAATGTGTCAATAAAGTTTCCCCGTCCTGGGACAATGAATTCACGGTGTTCTTATTTCAATTTCCAGGAGTGTGTGTGTGTGTGTGTGTGTGTGTGTGTGTGTGTGTGTGTGTGTCTATATATATATATATATATATATATATATATATATATATAAAACAAAGATGATGTGACTTACCAAACGAAAGCGCTGGCAGGTCGATAGACACACAAACAAACACACACATACACACAAAATTCAAGCTTTCGCAACAAACTGTTGCATCATCCGGAAAGAGGGAAGGAGAGGGAAAGACGAAAGGATGTGGGTTTTAAGGGAGAGGGTAAGGAGTCATTCCAATCCCGGGAGCGGAAAGACTTACCTTCGGGGGAAAAAAGGACGGGTATACACTCGCACACACACACATATCCATCCACACATATACAGATGTGGATGGATATGTGTGTGTGTGCGAGTGTATACCTGTCCTTTTTTCCCCCTAAGGTAAGTCTTTCCCCTCCTGGGATTGGAGGCAGTTTTTCAGACAATGATTTACTTTTTGCATAAAATTTTTAAAATTGCAGTAAAACTACTCAGTAAAATATATTTTATTCATTTGTGTCTTATGGTCTCACATCACAGCTTGATAATGAAGTGGCTCTCTCCAAGCGGGGACTACTTAGGATGACGTCGTTATCAGGAGAAAGAAAACTTGCGTTCTATGGATCAGAGTGTGGAATGTCATATCCCATCATCGGGCAGGTAGGTTAGAAAATTTAAAAAGGGAAATGAATAGGTTAAAGTTGGATATAGTGGGAATTAGTGAAGTTCGGTGGCAGGAGGAACAAGACTTCTGGTCAGGTGACTACAGGGTTATAAACACGAAGTCAAATAGGGGTGATGCAGGAGTAGGTTTAATAATGAATAGGAAAATAGGAATGCGGGTAAGCTACTACAAACAGCATAGTGAACGCATTATTGTGCCCAAGATAGACATGAAGCCCATGCCTACCACAGTAGTACAAGTTTATATGCCAACTAGCTCTGCAGATGATGAAGAAATTGAAGAAATGTATGATGAAATAAAAGAAATTATTCAGATAGTGAAAGGAGATGAAAATTTAATAGTGATGGGTGACTGGAATTTGGCAGTAGGAAAAGGGAGAGAAGGAAACATAGTAGGTGAATGTGGACTGGGGGTAAGAAATGAAAGAGGAAGCCACATGGTAGAATTTTGCACAGAGCACAACTTAATCATACCTAACACTTGGTTCAAGAATAGTAAAAGAAGGTTGTATACATGGAAGAACCCTGGAGATACTGACAGGTTTCAGATAGATTATATAATGGTAAGACAGAGATTTAGGAACCAGGTTTTAAATTGTAAGACATTTCCCGGGGCAGATGTGGACTTTGAACACAATCTATTGGTTATGAACTGTAGATTAAAACTGAAGAAACTACAAAAAGGTGGGAATTTAAGGAGATGGGACCTGGATAAACTGGCTAAATCAGAGGTTGTACAGAGTTTCAGGGAGAGCATAAGGGAACAATTGAAAGGAATGGGGGAAAGAAATACAATACAAGAAGAATGGGTAGCTTTGAGGGATGAAGTAGTGAAGGCAGCAGAGAATCAAGTAGGTAAAAAGACGAGGGCTAGTAGAAATCCTTGGGTAACAGAAGAAATATTGAATTTAATTTATGAAAGGAGAAGATATAAAAATGCAGTAAACGATGTAGGCAAAAAGGAATACAAACGTCTCAAAAATGAGATCGGCAGGAAGTGCAAAATGCCTAAGCAGGAATGGCTAGAGGACAAATGTAGAGGCTTATCTCACTAGGGGTAAGATAGATACTGACTACAGGAAAATTAAAGAGACCTTTGGAGAAAAGAGAACCACTTGTATGAATATCAAGAGCTCGGATGGAAACCCAGTTCTAAGCAAAGAAGGGAAAGCAGATAGCTGGAAGGAGTATATAGAGGGTATATACAAGGGTGATGTACTTGAGGACAGTATTATGGAAATGAAAGAGGATGTAGATGAAGATGAAATGGGAGATTTGATACTGTGTGAAGAGTTTGACAGAGCACTGAAAGACCTGAGTCGAAACAAGGCCCCGAGAGTAGACAACATTCCATTCGAACTACTGACAGCCTTGGGAGAGCCAGGCCTAATGAAACTCTACCATCTGGTGAGCAAGATGTATGAGACAGGCAAAATACCCTCAGACTTCAAGAAGAATATAATAATTCCAATCCCAAAGAAAGCAGGTGTTGACAGATGTGAAAATTACTGAACTATCAGTTTAATAAGTCACTGCTGCAAAATACTAACCTGAATTCTTAACAGATGAATGGAAAGACTAGTAGAAGCCGACCTCGGGAAAGATCAGTTTGGATTCTGCAGAAATATCGGAACACATGAGGCAGTACTGACCCTACGACTTATCTTAGAAGAAAGATTAAGCAATGGCACACCTACATTTCTAGCATTTGAAGACTTAGAGAAAGCTTTTGACAATGTTGACTGGAACACTCTCCTTCAAATTCTGAAGGTGGTAGGGGTATAATACAGGGAGCGAAAGTCTATTTACAATTTTTACAGGGACCAGATGGCAGTTATAAGAGTCGAGTGACGTGAAAGGGAAGCAGTGGTCAGGAAGGGAGTGAGACAGGGTTGTAGCCTATCGCCGATGTTATTCAATCTGTATATTGAGCAATCAGTAAAGGAAACAAAAGAAAAATTTGGAGTAAGTATTAAAATCCAGGGAGAAGAAATAAAAACTTTGAGGTTTTCCAATGACATTGTAATTCTGTCAGAGACAGCTAAGTACTTGGAAGAGCAGTTGAATGGAATGGATAGTGTCTTGAATGGAGGATATAAGATGAACATCAAAAAAAGCAAAACGAGGATAATGGAATGTAGTCGAATTAAGTTGGGTGATGCTGAGGGAATTAGATTAGGAAATGAGACACTTAAAGCAGTAAAGGAGTTTTGCTATTTGGGGAGCAAAATAACTGATTGTGGTTGAAGTAGAGAGGATATAAAATGTAGACTGGCAATGGCAAGGAAAGCATTTCTGAAGAAGAGAAATTTGTTAACATCGAGTATAGATTTAAATGTCAGGAAGTCGTTTCTGAAAGTATTTGTATGGAGTGTAGCCATGTGTGGAAGTGAAACATGGATGATAAATAGTTTGGACAAGAAGAGAATAGAAGCTTTCGAAATGTGGTGCTACAGAAAAATGCTGAAGATTAGATGGGTAGATCACGTAACTAATGAGGAAGTATTGAATAGAATTGGGGAGAAGAGAAGTTTGTGACGCAACTTGACTAGAAGAAGGGATCGGTTGGTAGGACATGTTCTGAGGTATGAAGGGATCACCAATTTAGTATTGGAGGGTAAAAATCGTAGAGGGAGACCAAGAGATGAATACACTAAGCAGATTCAGAAGGATGTAGGTTGCAGTCGTTACTGGGAGATGAAGAAGCTTCCACAGGATAGAGTAGCATGGAGAGCTGCATCAAACCAGTCTCAGGACTGAAGACCACAACAGCAACAACAATCTTTTCATTATTGGTCAAATCATGCTTTGAAGTTGTAATCTATCCCTCCCTCACATCATTTGTTGATTGTCACTCACTTCATAAGTAACTCTCTTAATAGGCTTCAAGAAGAGTTAGATTTACAATAAGCTTTTTACTTATCTTCTTTTCTTGTAGTTGGTTCCAGTTCTTTACATCTGGGGCCTGATTCTTGAAGCTGAAATTTTTGATGTTATAGGATCTCATGGTTCCAATTGTCATAAATAATGCTGAAGTATTGCCTGAGCAGTGATTTCTGTTTCTGTAATTTTTATTCTTTCACATTTTTCTGTATCACGCTGTTTTCACTTCAAAATCGAAAATTACATTGTTATTACCAAACATAAAAAACATGTCTGATCACATCAGAGGCATGCCTGCTACTAAGTACTACTCCATTCTGTGGTGCTAACAATATTAAAAAGAGTTTACAAATTTTTTTGACAAATGAATTTCCACCAATTTATATCAATATCGTATAAATGAATCCAGAAGTAAACATAATAAATAACATTCAATTGTGCTACTCATAATATGAATTTTAAGTATGCCAGATATTTTGTAATTTCAAATGTTTCTAAAAGAGATGTAATTTTAACTCTACGTACAGAGTTAGTAAATATCGATTGTAACAACAAAAATAAACTATTTTCTTTTTATACATTTTAGCATGAAATATACCTTATTGTGTACAAAATCATATGCAGTTCTTTAGAAGAATAGTTGAGACAATATTAACCTGTTTAGAAATTTGTAAATATTTTTTTGGCATCACCTACTCCCGTTGAGGAAAAAAAATGCTAGAGGAGGGTGTCCCTTTACAATATCCCCCTCACAGAATTTATTTATTTAATAAATTGCAGCCAAATAGCCATATATAGTTACTCTGCTTAACATTTTACATTTACAATTTACATTTATGGATATTCACTTATAGATTTCACTCTTTTACTGCACAGCACAGTTCTATGTGATATCATTCACAGACTTGGTTACACAGTTCACACACACATGTTGTGGTTGGGTCATGATAATTTTTGTTTTTGCAAATTACATGATGAAAGCCGTGAATAGGTAATCTATTTATGACTGTCGCAGTTCAAAGTTTGGTGCTGTCCATGAGTGGTTCTTCATTGCTCCGGTGCCTTAGAACTCCGGCCATACTTTATCTCATCTATCCTGGAAGCCTTGGTGTGTGGCATCATATATTGAAGTTTGATATCTTTGATTCGAAATGTCTCTCTTGCTAGCAGATACACTAGTCTATATCTTGTTGTCTTTGAGAGACCTAGTGCTCTTTTTAGATAAGCCGATTTTACCTTTTCTAGTGTTTCTAGATTATTTCTGTTATGTGGTCCCATATAATCTCCATCCCATAGGCCAGGATTGGCAAGATTTTGGCGTTGAATAATTTTATGTCCATTTCTAGACTGAGTAGGTGGACGTTTTTGATGTCGTGTATTGCAATTATTGCTTGGGCTGAACATTCTGTTGTATGTTTTGTGAAGCATTTGGCTGTTGGTTGCAGTGTCACCCCCACGTATTTAAAGTCTGATGAGATTTTTATTTTTTGTCCTTTGATGTTGATTTCTGCATTCTTGGCTTTTTTGCCTCCTTTTCTGAAAATCACCATTTCGGTCTTTGTTACGTTTAAGTATAGTCTGCAGCTTCTGTATATCTGTTGATCCTATGGCTATGTCATCAGTTTATGCATATATGTATATATATTCTTCATTTTCTCCAATTCCCAGTACTTCTTCAGTGGCAAGAATGTATAGCAAAGGGCTCATTGGGTAACCCTATAAGACTCCATTTGATTGCAAAATGAGGTTCGAAAAAGAGAGGTTGTCTGATATTGTGATTAAGTGGTATTTGAGGATTGACGTCATTATTCTTGCCCATATACTATCTTCTCCCATTGTGTTTTCCAGTTTTCAGACTATGAGATCTCTTTCCAGGAGGTCAAAGGCTTTGGTAAAGTCTATGAATGCTGTATAGAACATTCATTTCTTTTGTAGCGCTTTGCCAATGTTGTTTAGAAGAAGCCTGACAGCTGTAAGTGTTGATCTTTGATATCTGAAGCTCATGTGTGGTTCTGGGAAGTGACTGTCCACACAGGCTTTGATTTTTTGTGTGATTATCTTTGAAAACATCTTGAACTGAGTATTTTCTAGGGGTATGCCTCTGTACTTGTTTGTGTCCATTGGGTTGCCTCTACCTTTGTAGAGAACTTTTATTATCGAGTGTCTCCGTTGGATTGGAATTCTTCTAAGTTCCAGGCATTTGTGGAATAGTTTATCCATATGTGTTGGAGAGCCCCTTTCACATCTTGTATATATTCATTACGTACATTATTTGGTCCTGCTGCTTTCTTGTTCTCCAGTGTTTTTATCACTTCTTTTACATTTTCTTCATTTAGAGGTTCCCATACATTGTCTTTTTCCTTTGTTCGATGTTTTATCTCTTTCTTTTGGGGTGTTTGGATTCCTCGTTTGTTCATTATCTTACTGAAGTGGTCTTCCAATTCCTTCATGTCTGTATTTGGTGTATGAGTCAGTTTTCTTGGTCTTGTTGCTATGTATGGGTTTTTCACTGCCTCATCTGCTTCTCTTTTTGCCTCTCTTTCTGTGAATTCATTTTCTTCTCTTCTATTTGTAGATTTTCTTCTCTTCTGCATACAGTTTTCATGTTTCCTCATCATGCTGGTTTCTTAATCTATGGATCATTCTTAGAACAGTGTTCCTTTTGCTATAGCATCCAGCATTGAACCATCTTTGTATTGTCCTTGTTCTTGGGTTTGTTTGTATCACTGATTTTGTCTGTTGCTTTTTCAAGGTCTCCATCCTCTATTAAAGTTTTATATTTGTGTTATTTGTTCTTGTTGGTTTGTTATTTTATTTTTATCTATTTTTCTTTGTGTGATTTGGTGGGTCTTTCTTGCTGGTGGTGATGTGACTTTATTTATTTTTATCTTTATCGGAATGTGTTTTCGTATAGGAGTGATGGATCATGCCATATTGGTTGAATACTACCTTTTATTTCTCCTCTTGTTAATGCGATATCAATGGTGCTTTTCCAATTGTGGTGTATATATGTAGGTATTTGTCTATCGTTCAGTAGGGTAAAACCATCTTCTTCTAGGGTTTCAATGACTAGTCTTGTTTTATAGTTGTCCATGTCCATTCTGCAGTAGAGGTCACCTGCAATAATGGTGAGTTTGCTGTCACTTTGTTTGATGAGTGTGACTATTTCGTCAATTATTTGTGCTGCATTTGTGTGCGGTTGGATATAGGCTGCAATTATATTTATGTTTGACCCTTCCACTAGCATACTATTTTCTTGTTTTATGATTTTTTTGTTGGGGTTCATCCAGGGTTTCAGTAGGATAGATATTCCTCCCATGGGTTGCCCTCTTTCTCCCTTCTTTGCCATTAGGTGAAAACCATAGAAATCTTAATGTTGCCAGTTGTCTACCAGCAAGGTTTCTGTTAGAATTACAAGATCTGAGTTTTGCATAATGTCTGTTGGTGTTAGATTAAGAGCACTTTTTATTCCCTCTGTATTCCACAAGACTGCATTTATTTCTTGTTCTTCTGGTTTTCTTCTTAGTTTAGTTGAGCTCTGCTCCCTCTTCCATTGATCTTCTTGGGAAATGAAATTGACATACTGTACTTTTATGTTTTCAAGCCAGAATTCTGATTCTTGTGTGGTTTGTAGATCTTCAAATGGAACACCTTCTTTGAAAGCTTTTTTGTTGCCCAGTGTGCAGAGTTCTTCACATTCTAGTTGTACCAGTATTCTGTTCTTGTTGAGGTATTTCATAAAATTTGGAAATGTGTTTACAACATTTTGTGACTGATTATAAAATTTCCCCAAATGGTGTACAAAACGATGCCAAAAAGACAGAAAACAGTGTATAGAAGTATTTGATAAATAACACATGACAGAAAACAGAAGAAAAATAGCTACTATACTACTCATAATTTGTACATACATCGGGACATTGTATTCAGATTTGTGGTACATTCTGTCACAAGACAATTGATACAAAGTCAATACCACAACATTGCAACACTAAACTATAGAAATAAATAAAGAGACAATGTAAATAACTAGAATTACAAATTGTAAGTTTACATCCGTAAAATCACACCTTCAAAATCTACAAAGGAGAGGAGAAAAAATTCAGAATCTAAGTGTAAAATGAGTGAGCTGACTTGAAAACTCAAAACAGTGGGGGCAGACCAGAGGACTATACTCAATCATGAGTAGGAATATAGCACAAATGAAATCAAATCAAATGAGCGTATAGCTTCGTTGGTCAGGAGGCCCCATCCTGGGAAGTTCAGCTGCTAAACGCAAGTCTTATTTCAATCAATGCCAGATTTAGTGATTTGCACACTGGTGACGAGGATGAAATGATGATGAGGACAACACAACACCCAGTCCCTGAGCAGAGAAAATCTCCAACCTAGCCAGGAATCGATCTCAGGCCCATTTGTGTGGGAGGTGAGCACATTACTGCCCAGCTAAGCAGGAGAACTATAACACAAAACCAATCAGGCGCATAAACCAAAGTATTTATGGATATAATGACACATGAAAGGACAAATTACTGAAAAAATATTAGGACACATGAAACCAAACCGCACCGGGTACAAACCAGCAAAAAGGTCCCACACAATGAGATGAATTAAGCTCATAATCATATCAATAAGTCCAATTATATGCAAAGAGTAATTGTAAGAAGCATCAAGACTCAGTAAATGGTTGTACCCTCTCCTTGAGTACCTAAACAGTCGTGATGACCAGGGGTACCCAAAACAGAGCTAAACATGAGTCTATCCACAACTCAAGATCCAATTAGATACAATATTTCAATACTCATGATAAACACAGGTAAACAGAGTCATAATTAGCTTTGAACGATGACATAATCAAGTAGCTTGAGGACTAAAATCAGAGTATGAAAGCAGACATGTATACATCTTGTTATATGGTGTATACTAGCAAATGTCTTTCACACTATTTGGTAATTGTCCCTACAAACTAACCTACATACATAAACGCCTAGAAAATACATTTACAACTGATTAAAAAAAAAATTTAAAAAAAATAGACTAATGACCTCAGCAGTTGAGTCCCATAGTGCTCAGAGCCATTTGATTAAAAAAATACATGCTGATTTAAAGTTATATAGTATACTAGGAAGTCAATCCCCCTCTTTGAAAAAACATGCATTTATTTAGAATAACACTGTCTCTGGCAGTCTTGGGTAATGATTTACAAATTTGTCACAACACTGATATAGTTGACAGATCCTAGAGTACATTACCCAGCATCTGTGATCTCTTGTAAGACAAGTGGTCCAGCAGCCTACAGCCATAGGCAGTGTGGGGAGTGGATTCACTCACATTTTTCAGTTCCCTCCCTACAGTTCTCATCACATGCTCCAATGAATAGGTAAACTTCCTGTCTAGCATTCACATCAAATTCTGAAACATTGTTTTGTGTACAAAATATACTATTCAATACCTTATTCAAGTCACATGGCGTATGCTCTCCCGATTTACATTGCAAAAGCTGCTGTGTAAGGTTTGCATCAAATAGGATTAAAAAGTGTTGACATATGAAACTTTAATAAACAGAGTTAAATGAAATGAAAAACATGAAGGAACAAGGTGATATACACAGATATACTAAGATACTATTCCTCATTTTTACAGCACAAATTATGAACATTGTCCCATTTCAAAACTGTACAAGGATCTACTCATGTAGTCTCATAGCATAAATTTATTAAATTTTACAGCACACATCTATTACAAAAACATAATTATATAGTGTATCATAGATTTAAACTCAGTCAATAGCTAAGACAGAACATTAGAAATCATATCATCTTACATACTAATTCATGACAAACAAAACACAATTATATAGTTTTATGAATCTGCAATTGAAGTGTATATTTTCTTCCAGACTAGGGATCATTATGCATCCATGTTCATAGGTCTTGTTCTCTATACCAAATGTTAACAGTACTTGACATTTTTCATATTGGTTTTGCTTACCAGTAGTTACTCTTGTCTTTACACATACAATAGGCATTTCCACAAAATTCTTACTATACCTAATCTTGTCTCTAAATTGTTTAGATATACCACAAATCAAGCTACCTGTAACAATCAAACAATTCCCTTCCCACTAATCAATCTTAATCTTAATGTAAGGACACCCAAAATCTGAATCATCTTTTCTGTTATTAGACACTTCATGTAAAAGATCACTTTCTATTCTATCAAATGATACATCCACACTGTTTCTATGGGGTTTTATCAACTTTACTGGTATCATAGCATTACTTTGGTTATTCATGTTATCAGGTAAAGGTTGAACACAATGAATGGATTCCATAGCACAACTAACATCCCTTATAACAGAAGAAACACAAAATACAGGTATATTACTGTCAAAATTACATTTCTTGCTTAGATTTTATTTTACTTCGTTCCACCAATTTGGATACAAATTTTGATTAACCACAAGTAAGTTGTTCCAGAATGTACATTTATCTATGTTTTAGTCAATTAGGTTGCAAACAAACTTATGAAAGTTTTCACCTATATTCTCTAGGCTTACAGATAACTCACCTTTACTCCGCATGAGATTAATGAAAAACTGCTTTGATTGGACTTTCCATGACTCTCACTTACTTCATTACACACATCACTTACCTTATCTTTATTGTCAATATCATTCACAAATAACCCTGAAACTTCATTATTCTTAAATTCCACAAATACCTGATACTCATCATCATCACATTCTTCGAAAATTACTTCATCAACAACATTAACTACACAAGACTCATTTCCATCAAAGTAACATACCTCACCTACATTCATTCACAATAAGCTACCAGTTTGGACTTACCAACTTGAGTTGTTTCACAGCTCTCATTCAAATCTACATCAAAAATACCACCTAGGTCAGACACAATACAGTCATCGCCTGATATACATACATCAATAACATTGTTTTCTGACCAAGAGAAGAAATCATTAGCACATACGACATCAAAATTATCATTTCTCTCACATTCTGTTTTGTGATTAGCACCTATATCACTATAATTAAACATAGTATCCCAAAATTTTTGATCAGAACAAAAATTAGAAATCTGATATTTCTGCTATTTGACTTCAGATACCTGTGCCATATCACTAACACTGTTATTATTGTCTAATTGCAAGTGTAAATTAGAGGTCAGATACCTGTGCCAATAACACTGTCTAATTGCAAGTGTAAATTAGAGGTCCTGTGCTTGTTGTATTTCCTCACCCCAAAACTGTGGACCTTCATTGAGGCAGACTGCCATTTCCTGAGTAGTTACTTCTATGATTGTTTCTTCTATTAAACTGCCCATGGTTATCCCCATTATCTATCCTGGTGATGTTCAAAATTTCTCTCTCTATTAACATTTTTATCGTGATAGAAGTTACCATTATGTCTGTTTCTTATCTCTGTTTCTGGAGTTATTCCCATTGTCATTTCTATCATTGTGATTGTTATGGTACATACTTCTTTCTAGTGCCCTATCCAGCTTGTCAACATATTGTAAAAAAATTTCAAGACAATCAGCAGGTCTATACTAAATCCCACTGCAACCTTTCTGGTAATCTCCTTGTCAGTGCATCAGTCAATGTCATTTTATCAAATGGTTTGTCAAGGTGTGTTAATTTCTTATGTTGATTATTACAAAACTCTTTCAGAGTACCATCCCTATTCCCATAACTAGGACCACTCAGAAATTCACTTTTAACTCTCCCCTGTTCAGCTATCGACCAAAATTTATTTAAAAAACTTTTCTCAAAACTTTGATATGTTTCCCACTGACTTAAATTTAAATTTACCCAAGACAGAGCTTTGCCTTCAAGACATCTTTAACTAATTTAATTTTTTTGATTGTCTCTCATGACTGACGTGAAACTATCTCTACAGTGGTGCAGAAAACCCACTGGATGTAAACTGTCTGATGGAAAACCTTTGATAGTAATACTGGACCATGTATTACCACTGTTTGAATGCTGATTTTGTGAATGCAAATTTTCCTGAACTGCTGAAATTTTTTTATCTAAAACATTTACATTAGTTTGCATATTTTGATCTAAACTGCTAACGTTTTGTTCCATTTCGTCCACTATGGCTGTTCAACTCTGACATCACTAACATTTTTCAACTGACTTGCAGATTCAACAATTAACACATTTTCCAAAACAATAAATTTATTTTCTAAGACATAGACTTTTTCATTCACACTTTTTAATGCATCAGAAAACCCATTTTTTAGCTCTGAAACATGATTACTAAGTTGGTCCATTTGCTCTTTGACCCTGTCCATTTTACTGTTGTTTTAAGATCTTATTTCTGTTAAGTGATCATTAACTGCACTAAATTTGCTATTGTTATGTCTTTAGTTCATCAACTGCAAAATATCGATTTTTACTGTTTCTTTGCTGACTACCATTTCACTTGGTTCAGACATGTCCTGGGTGGGTCCTACAGCTATCAGTTCTAAATCACGACTGAGATACCCTGCTAAACCTGCAGGACAGGACAGGTAGTTTAAATTGTGGAAAGGGGCCAAAATAAGCAGCTGTCAGTTATACTCAAACATACAACTTTATTTATTTGACCAAACATTACAAGAGTCAAGAAAATTTTAAAAAAAAGATACACAGCATTAATTTTTAGAACTTAATAACCAGCTGAATATACCATACAGTCTCATGCCTTAAGGGCAAGACCGCTTTGATTTAAAATTGGCTGAAAGTCAATAACTTAAAACTCACATCAAAATCAGAAATTTAAAAGGCAGAAGGCCTTATCTTCAATCAGTTCTTTCAATTAGGCTGAAGGCCCATACAATCTTATGCCTTAAGGGCAAAATTACCTTAATTTAAAAATCGGCTAGAAACCATACAAATACATACAACAAGAACAAATAAAACAGCACTCAGAAGTTTCCAAGGGTCAGCCTGGAATTCAAACACTAATGCTTGCTTAGGTGGGACAGACAGATGGTCCAACAATTCTCAATCTGATGACAACCCAACCAACAGACAGTCAATGGACCCACCAACAAGATAACTTCCAATCCACCCAACTAGCACACAACAAGGAGTTCAATGGAACAACATAGAAGGTATTGGCACCAACAACCAATTATACATTGAGCTGTCAAACTACACACCATGCTGGACAGTGACAACACAATGAAGATAACTTCAGCAGATGTAGATACCCTGGAATCAGCACCGACATCCCGCCCCTTAACCTCGTCACATACACTCCTGGAAATTGAAATAAGAACACCGTGAATTCATTGTCCCAGGAAGGGGAAACTTTATTGACACATTGCTGGGGTCAGATACATCACATGATCACACTGACAGAACCACAGGCACATAGACACGGGCAACAGAGCATGCACAATGTCGGCACTAGTACAGTGTATATCCACCTTTCGCAGCAATGCAGGCTGCTATTCTCCCATGGAGACGATCGTAGAGATGCTGGATGTAGTCCTGTGGAACGGCTTGCCATGCCATTTCCACCTGGCGCCTCAGTTGGACCAGCGTTCGTGCTGGACGTGCAGACCGCGTGAGACGACGCTTCATCCAGTCCCAAACATGCTCAATGGGGAACAGATCCGGAGATCTTGCTGGCCAGGGTAGTTGACTTACACCTTCTAGAGCTCGTTGGGTGGCACGGGATACATGCGGACATGCATTGTCCTGTTGGAACAGCAAATTCCCTTGCCGGTCTAGGAATGGTAGAACGATGGGTTCGATGACGGTTTGGATGTACCGTGCACTATTCAGTGTCCCCTCGACGATCACCAGTGGTGTACGGCCAGTGTAGGAGATCGCTCCCCACACCATGATGCCGGGTGTTGGCCCTGTGTGCCTCGGTCGTATGCAGTCCTGATTGTGGCGCTCACCTGCACGGCACCAAACACGCATACGACCATCATTGGCACCAAGGCAGAAGCGACTCTCATCGCTGAAGACAACACGTCTCCATTCGTCCCTCCATTCACACCTGTCGCGACACCACTGGAGGCGGGCTGCATGATGTTGGGGCGTGAGCGGAAGATGGCCTAACGGTGTGCTGGACCGTAGCCCAGCTTCATGGAGACGGTTGCGAATGGTCCTCGCCGATACCCCAGGAGCAACAGTGTCCCTAATTTGCTGGGAAGTGGCGGTGAGGTCCCCTACGGCACTGCGTAGGATCCTACGGTCTTGGCGTGCATCCGTGCGTCGCTGCGGTCCGGTCCCAGGTCGACGGGCACGTGCACCTTCCGCCGACCACTGGCGACAACATCGATGTACTGTGGAGACCTCACGCCCCACGTGTTGAGCAATTCGGCGGTACGTCCACCCGGCCTCCCGCATGCCCACTATACGCCCTTGCTCAAAGTCCGTCATCTGCACATACGGTTCACATCCACGCTGTCGCGGCATGCTACCAGTGTTAAAGACTGCGATGGAGCTCCGTATGCCACGGCAAACTGGCTGACACTGACGGCGGCGGTGCACAAATGCTGCGCAGCTAGCGCCATTCAACGGCCAACACCGCGGTTCCTGGTGTGTCCGCTGTGCCGTGCGTGTGATCATTGCTTGTACAGCCCTCTCGCAGTGTCTGGAGCAAGTATGGTGGGTCTGACACACCGGTGTCAATGTGTTCTTTTTTCCATTTCCAGGAGTGTATATGGTTCTCAAGTGGTAATGCAGATGCTGTTACAACCATGTCATGGAGCTCTTCCCAGGTTGAAGGCTGGTTATAGAAGACAGAATGCGACTTATCTGCCACATGCATTCCCCTAAGAACGATAGAGACCAATTCTTGTTCAGGTAAATCAGTTAGCAAGGCCAAAGGGGCTGTCTGAACTCTATCGACATGCTGATGTAACTGCTCCTCACCTCTCTGCGCTTCACAAATGTAGTGACACTCAAGCTGTTTACAAACCCTGGTGGTCAACCTTCGCCTAATTACAAGCTCCCTTAATTGCTGCAAAGAAAACCCCTCCACCATGGCTCGGGAGAGAAGGTTCTGCGACTCACCTCTAGCTAACAGTTACAACTATGACAAAATTATTTGGTGCAGAACTCAAAAGGCAGCTGCGTGTTGTTCTAGGCGAACCATAACCACAACAACATTTTCAACCTGATCGAGTCGCTCCACCACCAGTTCAGTAATATCTTGAATGAAATAGGCCAGAGGATCAGGCAACTTGACAAACACAGCATCTAACTTGACAGAGGATGTAACAGTACCATCCCCGGGCTGGCTCTCACCCTCTCCCTGACAGCGTAAGTCCCTATCTTCAACCTTCCTCCCATCCAACTCCAAACATGTAAGCTTAAACTGTAATGTGCTCACCAAAGTTCCCAACTCAATAGTTAATTTTTTGTGATGGTCTTCCAAATCTAATGTGCTTAAATCCATTATCCAATTAGTTAAATGCATCAACTGTGCCCACACTCTATGCAGCTGACTGTCACAAGGTTGGGTTCTCTCCAAAAGACAAGTAGTGTCCTCGAGGCCTTTAATAGCCTCAAACAAAAATTCTGTTGCTGCTCCTGTCTCGCCCACCACTGCCGATGTGACGTCAACTGGCTGAAGAACAGCAGCATGCAAACAGGCTACCAATTCCAGAACACTGCCCTCAATCATTTGTCACCTTACTGCCAACTCATAAACTCAACTGAACAGGCCAATCCCTAGACACTGCCTGAGTGCCATTACGATAAGCACCTGAAACAAGTAACAGCCGAAACAATATGGTGCCACAGAACACAAACGAAACAAGAGTGAAACTGACAGCAACTAGAATGGCAAGCACAAGTGCAATCCCGCTCTGCTACCAGTGAGATGCCCTGCTGAACCCGCAGGACAGGACAGGCAGTTTAAATTGTGGATAGGGGCCAAAATAAGTGGCTGCCAGTTACACTCGAACATACAACTTTATTTATTTGACCAAACATTACAAGAGCCAAGAAAATTTAAAAAATACACGCACACAGCATTAATTTTAGAACTTAATAACCAGCTGAATATGCCATACTTGACAAGCCTTTGATTTAAAATCAGCTGAAAGCCAATAATTTAAAACTCAAACCAAAATCAGAAATTTGAAAGGCAGAAGGCCTTATCTTAAATCAGATCTTTCAATTAGGCTGAAGGCCTAAACAATCTGACACCTTAAGAGCAAAACAACTTTAATTTTAAAGAAACGGCTGAAGGCCTAGACTCTAACCAAAATTAAATTTTTAAAAGGCAAAAGGCCTTATCTTAAAACATTCTTTAATTAGGCTGTAGGCCCAAACAATCTGACACCTTAAGAGCAAAACAACTTTAATTCAAAATCATCTGAAGGCCCATCAGTTAAGACTCAACAAAATTAAATTTTTAAAAAGGCCAAATGCCTGATTTAAAACAGTTTGTTAAATTAGGCTGAAGGCCCAAACAATCTTACACCTTAAGGGCAAAACAACCTTAATTTCAAAAACGCCTGGAAACCATACAAATACAAACAACAAGAACAAATAAGAAAAGGCAGTACACCCAACAGCACTCAGAAGTTTTTGAGGGCTGGCCTGGAATTCAAACACCAGCGCTTGCTTAGGTGAGACAAGCAGTTGGCCAAACCATTCTCGATCTGACAACAACCCAACCGACAGACAGTCAACGAACCCAGCGACAAGATAACTTCCACTCCACCCACCTAGCACACAACAGGGAGTTCAATTGAACAACGTAGAAAGTATTGGTGCCCACAACCAATTATACATTGAGCTGTAAAACTACACACCATGCTGGACAGTGATAACACGATGAGGAAAATACACTGCCTGAATTTATGTCAACGGCCAGGGCGGGTAACCAGAATGTTAATGGCCACAAGGCAGAAAATTCTGCTGGTGTACTTCCATTCAAAATGATCAAGTATAGTTAAACTCCACCAGAGGGTGGCTAAAATTTGCCAACTTGAAAACACACCATGTTGCTCATGGGAATGTCCCAACAGCCGACAATGAAATCCAAACAACACAATGTGAACAGTCATGACTTGCTGGTAGATTAAGTCAAAACTCAACTTTTGTGTCCAGGATTGGTGAGCCATGGACATCGTAGCAATGGGAACAGCACCACACATACCGCATAGACGCCACCAGCAGCCCCGGCCAAACCACGCGCCGCGGAGATTTCCTAACTGCTCCACGCCAACCAACCAACTGCTCACACACAGCACAGCCAGAAACTCTCAGCACCAGGCCAAAGATAATACAAGGTGTGAATATTGATACACACCACTGCTGCCACTTGCGGAGAGAGAGGATAACAGCATAATCACGATAACCGCGGGAGACTAAACACAGAATAGTAACCAAGGTTTAATCCAATGCATAACATGAGCCAGCCATGGGTTAACTACTAACCTCATCTCTATTCACTGTATTAACAAGCACACAAGTCCACAAACAAATTAATTTCACAAATAGTTTGTACTTTTCTTTCTTTTTTGATTTCCATGGTTGTAGTTGTAAAGTTCTCTTTCATTGGATCTTGTCCATCATTGTTGATAGTACATTGTCGTTGTTGATACAACTTTGTTGGGCAGCTCTCTGTCTTGGTTCTTTGAGTGATTGGAAATCTGTTCACACATAAACTGCAAACGACACAAATCACTCTCCCTTCTTCTGCAACAGACAAAATTTCATTATCAGCCAACTGATCCCATACTATGCCACCATTTGTAATTGACCCCTCCCTCATGTCATTTTTTGTTTGTCACTCACTTCGTAATTAACTCTCTTAATAGGCTTCAAGAAGAGTAAGATTTACAATAAACTTTTTACTTATCTTCTTTTCTCGTAGATGGATCCAGTTCTTTACATCTGGGGCCCGATTCTTGAAGCTGAAATTTTTGATGTTATAGGATCTCATGGTTCCAATTGTCATAAATAATGCTGAAGTATTGCCTGAGCAGTAATTTCTGTTTCTGTAATTTTTGTTCTTTCACATTTTTCTGTATCACACTGTTTTCACAATTTCCACTTCAAAATCGAAAATTACATTGTTATTGCTAAACAAAAAACATGTCTTATCACACCAGAGGCATGCCTGCTACTAAGTACTACTCCATTCTGTGGTACTAACAATATTCCAAAGAGTTTACAAATTTTCTTGACAAATGAATTTCCACCTATTTATGTCACTATTTTATAAATGAATCCAGAAGTAAAAATAATAAATCTGTTTGTGCTATTAATAATATGAATTTTAAATGTGCCAGGCATTTTGTTATTTCAAATGTTTCTGAAAGAAAAGTAATTTTAACCATACACACAGTGTTCGTACATATTGATTGTAGCAGCGAAAATAAAGTAATTCCTTTTTATACATTTTAGCCTGAAATATATCAATCATGTACAAAATCATATGCAATTATTTTAGGAAAACAGTTGAGATAATATTAACCTGTTTTAAAATTTGTAAATATTTTTTTGATATTGCCCACTTCTGTTGAGGAAAAGTAATGCTAGAGGAGGGCGTTCCGTTAAAAAGTTAAGCAACTCACTACCTATTGTTCAAAGAAACTGCAGTGAATTGTAAGTGTGAAGTGCTATTGTTAATCTGTGGGAGGCAGAAATTGGCAGTCTAAAATTGTATTTTTTTTTTCAAAATGTGTCCTCCAACCATTTGTAGATGTGCATCGAAAATCTTCTGTAGTCATGTGCTCATTCCACCTTTTATGTATATGGTATCAAGCAGATCATGCCTAAGTCTGTTCTATTCTTTAAGAAGCTCATGAACTAATCATTTACGAGCAATGTTGATGCATTGAAGGTTGTGCAATACTGTTCATGAAGTGTAGATAGAATAGCAGAACCATTTTTCGTCATAATAAAAGACCTACATCTCTTTCTTGCCAAAGGAGATTGATTTACAAGTCTGTTATGTACTTTCAAAGTGTCCAGACACATAATATCATAATACCTACAGGTGTGTCCACACTGAGAGGTCTCTGCTGAACATGTTCTGCCTGTTGTTCATACATCAAATGAAGCACAGCATTTTTAAAACCACAGTTTTGACAGGGCTGCACTGTGCTGCACAAATCTGTGTAGAGCTGCACCATGCTGATCATGGTGGTTCCAGTTGGAATGCATGCAGGGTTGCAACTGCAGTGAGTCAGTCTTGCAAGTGCCACATTCATTATGCAGCAGTGATGTGCAAAAAAGAGAAAGGAGCTGTGTTTAGTGAATAACATCAGTGTTAAAAAGTACCGCACTGTACAACAGAAATAATGTTTTCAGTGAACTGCTTCATAACAAGAATGGTAGGGAATAATTTGAAAATATTTATCAAATTTTGTCTGAAGACTTTGAGCATTTACCATATTTGAACCATGAATAATGGACATAAATTGTACAATTGCAACGTCTTCTGCCAATAACATTGCACTCTCTTGCAACTGGAGATACTTTTAGAAGTTTGATGTAACTATGCATGACATGCAAAGAATATCAGTTATAGTTATCAAAGTCAGCATATTGCTCTTCAATTCATTAGTTTTGCAGTTGACACCATCAACTACCCATTATCAATCATCATTTTAGTTTTTATTTGATAAATAATGCCCCTAAAGTCTCACAATTCCAGGGTTTCTTTCCATAAAGACCCATAAGTTGTCCAATCCCTTTTTGGTCCCACTCCATACTTCATAAAAATACATAACATGGATATAGGCAGTCACCAGGTCACTGCATCAACAAACAGGAAGCCATTTGCAATATGTAGGATATTGTGACTTATCATGCTGTATTCTACATATGTTGTATGCTAATAAAATGTTATGCATTGCAGTTTTTGAAATGGTAATGTTCAAACTTTTTCCTAATCTTATCTTCATCCCAAAATCTGTTGCACGTAATGGTTTCCATACAGTCTCGTTTGGAAGCAGGGGGCGAAGGGAGGGGGGGGGGATTGTCTCAGTAAAGTTTGGAACTACTATTCTAGGCAGAATCTGATGCAGGCATCACTGGTCAGGTCTCTACCAATCTGTTAGACACTATGTGAGCCACTGTAAAGGATGCCAGTGATGGAAGCACTTGTCACAGTAACCACCAAGGTATCTGGTACCAATCCCATCTACAGCAGCACCATTCCACCAAATTGGAGTGGACCCTGAAGTTGACAAACAAGTCAATGGATAATAGTTTGGACTGACCACCTCACCTGCTGTGCTGTCACCAAAGCTGTGCCACCTGCCAAAGCCCAGTAAATTGCAAAGCGCCATACAGAAGGCATCATTTTAAGCATGGAGCACCCCTTTTGGTGATTTCTAATCATGGTAAAGTATGCCAATCCAGACTCATATCAGAGGCAATTTCACATTGTGACATCACCCACAGAATGACAACTGCCTACCATCATAGACAAATGGCCTCACAGAATGATTTACTAAGGCGTTGGCAGATATTCTCTACATCTACATCTACATCCATACTCCGCAAGCCACCTGACGGTTCTAAGTATTGTACTTCACTGACAACCTTGCTTTAGGGTTTGAACTTGAGCATGTCATAAAGTTCCTGAAAAGCAGCTGTTTATCAAGCCCTCCTCAGTTTAGATTTTGGAAAGGCAGGTCAATAAGTGGGAGCCTCTATTTATTTCTAAATGAAGTTTATAATACACCCAATGACAGAAAGCATATCTAGCACAGGAGTATTCCTTGATCTTACAAATACCTTCAGTCTTAACAACCATGTATTTCTTTTGAATAAACTACTATAATATGGGATTATGGAAAAATACAATGATTGGAATATATCACATCTCTTAGAAATAATAGAAAAAGCTTTAATCACCTCAAAAAACATTGGAAATGTACAGTCAAAGGAGAAAGTTGTAAGACAAGATACTCTTCAAGATTCCACCCTTGGACCTCTTGTGTCTATTATATTTATCGATTATCTGTCCCAAATCTGATGAAAAGTTCTACCGGTAATATTTGTTGGTGACACTGGTAGATTCTATAAGGTTTTGGGATTGCAGCCAGATCATGTTGGCATTTTGCCACAATATTTCAGCTGGCAACAGTTCAGCCATCTTCAGGTGTCCACAACTGGAGACTGCTAGTTCATGCTGTTCACTCTATAACAGAAATTGGCAAGGTGACACATGTACATAGGCAGCAGTCACAGGAGCATCCTCTATCAGAATCCACTCCCTCTGCAAATACTGTTTCATCTGCAGAGTGCAGGTCAGACCACTGCTGCAAAGTTCATTACACGAAAAGCAAGCCTATCACTAGGAAAGAGATGATCCATTTCACTCATCATGACTTGGACACCATATCAAAACAGCTGCTTCACCTGCATATGGTGATCATGTGCTGGCGTATGCTGTCACCAACACACTAGGTGGCAAAGACGTTGTGCAAAGATCGATAGTAGGTGCAAGCAATGTGCCTGCCAGGAGAGAGACCATAAACAGACTCATAGGCAACATGCTGCTAACACCCTCTTGACAGCCAATATTTAGATTGCCACCATGGACCAGAGGGCCCAGTCAATCCTAGTCAGTCATCCAGTGAGTCAACAAGTTGAGTCATCAGTCACAGCCCAACGGGAGTTGCAGTCACATTTAGCTCAGCCTCTAGCGCAGTCAGTCAGTCAGTACCTAGTGACCAGAGTAGTGTGGATAGCGGGACTTGTACTTCACCAGCAGTGAGGCTAATGTGGAGTATTATGGAAGAGCTTGTACCATGACACCTGGACTATCTTAAGTTAAGTAACTTCTTGTTCTTATGAATAAAGAACTCTGTTAATACAAGCATGCAGTTTGCATTGTAGATGAGGATAGTGGCCACCAAACAACATCCTTACCTTGCTTCCCATGATACAAGCCTACAGTGACAATGAGAAGACACAAAAACTGGTGATGAGTATAATTCAGTGCAGATTTTTGCTTCCTTCTCTTGTGTTTTAGCTTGCAGTGGTGCTCATTTCTCATTGCTAAATTTTTGTTGCGTTTGAATTCCAAGAGGGGAGCCGCAGAACTATTCAAATTTCTCTTTTCAGAGGTTTTGCTTGCTTTTTTACTATAAAGTATTGCATAAAACATGGCTACACCACCAACTGCCCACATGCTGCAGTTGCAGACAGCCAATGTGATGGATCTGTCACAAGCTGTTCAGTTTCAGAACCAACAAATTGCTGCTTTGCTGATGACAGTAAAATAATTTCTGGCTGTACAAGCTGTAACGATACAGCCTTCCCCAAAATTCATATGAAATGTCTGATACCACCTTGGGGGGGGGGGGGGGGGGGGGGGGGGAACGAACATTCAACGTGGGACAAATATATATAAAAAACAAAGATGCTGTAACTTACCAAACAAGAAAGTGCTGGTATGTTCATAGACACATAAAAAAAAACACACACACACAAATTTCAAGCTTTCACAACCCACGATTGCTTCATCAGGAAAGAGGGAAGGAGAGGAAAAGATGAAAGGATGTGGGTTTTAAGGAAGAGGGTAAGGAGTCATTCCAATCCCGGGAGTGGAAAGACTTACTTTAGGGGGAAAAAAGGACAGGTATACACTCGCACACACACACATATCCATCCGCACATATACAGACTATACAGGGTGTTACAAAAAGGTGCGGACAACTTTCAGGAAACATTCCTCACACACAAATAAAGAAAAGATGTTACGTGGATATGTTAGAGCTCATTTTAGTTTCATCAGTATATACTGTACTTCCTCAATTCACCACCATGATTTCATACGGGATACTCTACCTGTGCTGCTAGAACATGTGCCTTTACAAGTACGACACAACATGTGGTTCATGCAAGATGGAGCTCCTGCACATTTCAGTCAAAGTGTTCGTACGCTTCTCAACAACAGATTCGGTGACCGATGGATTGGTAAAGACGGACCAATTCCATGGCCTCCACGCTCTCCTGACCTCAACCCTCTTGACTTTCATTTATGGGGGCATTTGAAAGCTCTTGTCTACGCAACCCCAGTACCAAATGTAGAGACTCTTAATGCTCATATTGTGGACGGCTGTGATACAATACGCAATTCTCCAGGGCTGCATCAGCGCATCAGGGATTCCATGCGACGGAGGGTGGATGCATGTGTCCTCGCTAACGGAGGACATTTTGAACATTTCCTGTAACAAAGTGTTTGAAGTCACATTGGTACATTCTGTTGCTGTGTGTTTCCATTCCATGATTAATGTGACTTGAAGAGAAGTAATAAAATGAGCTCTAACATGGAAAGTAAGCGTTTCCGGACACATGTCCACATAACATATTTTCTTTCTTTGTGTGTGAGGAATGTTTCCTGAAAGTTTGGCCGAACCTTTTTGTAACACCCTTTGGCCTTTACAAATGTCTGTTTGTGTCTGTGTATGTGCGGATGGATATGTGTGTGTGTGCGAGTGTATACCCGTCCTTTTTTCCCCTTAAGGTAAGTCTTTCTGCTCCCGGGATTGGAATGACTCCTTACCCTCCCCCTTAAAACCCACATCCTTTCGTCTTTCCCTCTCCTTCCCTCTTTCCTGATGAAGCAACTGTTTGTTGTGAAAGCTTGAATTTTGTGTGTATGTATGTGTTTCTATCGACCTGCCAGCGCTTTCGTATGGTAAGTCACATCATCTTTGTTTTATATATATATATATATATATATATATATATATATATATATATATATATATGTGTGTGTGTGTGTGTGTGTGTGTGTGTGTGTGTGTGTGTGTGTGTGTGCGAGTGTATACCTGTCATTTTTTCCCCCTAAGGTAAGTCTTTCCGCTCCCGGGATTGGAATGACTCCTTACCCTCTCCCTTAAAACCCACATCCTTTCGTCTTTCCCTCACCTTCCCTCTTTCCTGATGAAGCAACTGTTGGTTGCGAAAGCTTGAACTTTGTGTGTATGTTTGTGTTTGTTTGTGTGTCTATCAACATGCCAGTGCTTTCGTTTGGTAAGTCACATCATCTTTGTTTTTAGATATATTTTTGCCACATGGAATGTTTCCCTCTATTTTATATATATATATATATATATATATATATATATATATATATATACACAATTCCTAAGCCCTTGTATGTGTGTCTTTATATATGCCATTCTGTCCTATTTGATAAAAAAACTTGATATTCATTGCGAAGGCATATGTTCTAGAAGATCATGCATTGTCATAATTATTGGTTTATTCTTTATTGTTTATTGTATTTTTTTTTTGCATGGAGACACCAACTGGTGTCTTTTGCAAACGTCATAGCATTTTTTTTACAAGTTTAGTACTATATATATATATATATATGAATTAATAGACGGAAACATTCCACATACACAATAATGTATTTTAGTTTAATACTAATATTCACTTAAAGAGTATAAACACTTGTCAATCAAGAAATGTTTCAGTTTCACTTTGAATAAGTTCCCTTTGTGGCACCTTATAGAGCTCGGTAATCTGTTGTACCATATTTGACCACTAATGCATGGACTATGGTCTGTTGTTTTTAATTTTGTTCTTTGTCTGTAGTAGCAGTCTTTATTTCTTGTATTATAGGCATG
This sequence comes from Schistocerca americana, assembly GCF_021461395.2. Taxonomy (NCBI): domain Eukaryota; kingdom Metazoa; phylum Arthropoda; class Insecta; order Orthoptera; family Acrididae; genus Schistocerca; species Schistocerca americana. The sequence continues at coordinate 291,931,520 of NC_060119.1, read as the reverse complement.
CATATCAGAGCACTTTGTTTCTTTGTTTTGATGTGTCACAAAAAATATAATTAATTTGTAAAGATTCAGTGAGTAGACTGTGAGGTATTTATGATGAACAAAGATTTCCCTGCATGAATCTGTATACCCTAATCCATGGATAATTCTGATTGCTCTTTTCTGTAGGGTTAATATTCTGTTCATATGTATGTAGGCAGCACAACCCCTTATCTCTATCCCGTAATTAATCTGTGGAAAAATGGTTCATAATAAATTGTTTTTAATGTCTGATGTGGGACTACTTTTGATAACTGGCTGATTAGATGTAATGAACTGCTGATTTTATTGCATAAAAATTTGATATGGCTTACCCATCTTAGATTTTCATCTAGGTGAATACCTAGAAATCTGCAGCCTTCTGTGTCCACCACTTCAATTCCACCTATGTTACTGACAGAGGTTTGGTGTGAGTTTGTAAGTTTAAATGGCAATAACTGAGATTTACTGATATTAACTTTCAAACCTTGATCTTGGAAATAAGTAGTTATTTGCTGTAGTCCCTCAGTGGATACCAACGTTAACTCATCATTTTGTTTACCAAGAAATAACAGTGAGGTATCGTCTGCATAGGTTACCAATTGGGAGTTGAAAGGTTGCTCTATATCATTTATGTACACTAGGAAAAGGAAAGGGCCCAAAATTGAACCCTGGGGTACACCTTGTGTGACTGTCTCATATTTGGACTGGAAATTAATTATCTGATTATTGATTCTGTAAGTCAGCATTGTACACTGCATGCGGTTAAATAAATATGTAGCCAGCAATTGCATGGATGCAGCATTTACATTGTATGACTCAAGTTTACTTAAAAGTAACTCATGGTTTACCGAGTCAAAGGCTTTAGTAAGGTCTAGAAATATGCCAGCTGTTTGCATTCCTTGATCAAGGGCACCATACGTTTTGTGAAGAAATTCCGTAATTGCTGTGATAGTACTATGATCTTTTTGGAATCCGTGTTGTGTCTCTGTTAGGAACTTATTTTTCAAGAAATAGTCACTAAGTTGTGTCAGCAGCACAACTTCAAATACTTTGCTGAAGACAGGTATTAATGATATGGGCCTGAAATTTGAAACCACTTCCTTGGATCCTTTTTTATGCACTGGTTTAACTGTGCTCCATTTCAATACATTTGGAAATGTATGTTCTCTGATACTGCAGTTTACCAGGTGGGTGATTATTTTAACTAATTCCTTATTGCATTTTTTTAATCACGATACTACTCAAACCATCCCATCCAGATGAGAACTTATTCTTTAGGTTATTTATTATCCTGCCTATTTCTTTTTCACTTACTTGTTTGAATTCAAAAGGTGGCTCTTCAAAGGGGCAGAGCTTTACCTCACTACTCACAACTGTGTTATTAATTGGACTAACAGCTGCAGATATAAAGTATTTATTGAAAACATTGCAGACTTTATTAGGATCTTTAATTGTGTTTCCTTCATGTCTTATAATTAAAATTTCAGTTTCTGGCTTCGGTGTGGCTTTGCGAAATTGATTTACAATTCTCCATGAGGTCTTGGCTATATTGTCTGATTGAGCTATTTCACTGCTGTATATCTGTTTTTTAGATTTGAAAGCTCTTTCTTAAAGATTTTCTTGGCTTCGTTGTACTTGGCCTTAAAAAACTGCAGGTTTGTTGACTTGTGTAACACATCCAGGTCCTGGATGTTTTGCCTGAGTTTTATCATATTTGCTGGAAGTATCAGTCTATTGGTTTTTGCACTTTGGTTATGGGTGAACACTCTTTGTATTTTCTTAACAGGGCAGCATCTGTCAAAGTGTCTTAGCATACTATCATAGAATTTGGCCCATTTGTTTTCAGATCCTTCAGTCTGGTAAACCAGATCCCAGTTCTCTATAGCTAATTTATTTCTTAAGGCAAGGATGTTACCCTCTTTTAGGATTCTTTTATTTTCGATAACTTTTGTCATTTTTGGGATGCTTGTGTTTACATACTCTACAAGCTGGCATTTGTGGTCAGAGTAGTGAAAATCCATATTCCAGCACCTAACACTGACTTTAATATGTTTACGTAGTATAAGGTAATCAATTCTGCTAGATATGGACTTTGTTACCCTGGTATCACTATTTACTACATTTATGAGATTATATGAGTTAAGAGTATCTATTAACCTCATATTACACAAACTGGAAGATTTTGCCTCAATATTCAGATCACCAAGTATAGTTAGGTCTCTGGGACCACAACGTCCCACTACTCTACTAAATATGTCTATGAAGCTAACTACATCCGCCTTTGGTGGATGGTAAATCCCAATAACTTTATGTTTTCTCACAACCTCTCTACACTCTTTTGGTGTGGACTACAATGCCTGTCACTTCAATCAAGCCTTCTTTGTTGTACTGGTCTAGATAGTTTATTTTCTTGTACTCGAGATTCTCACTAATGTAAACTGCCACACCACCACCCTTATGTTGCTGTCTACAATAACAATTTGCTAAGGAATAGCCCTCTAGTTTACAGTAAATAATTTCATCAGATTTTAATCCATGCTCAGTTAACACTACTATATGAGGTGACTGTTCACTTACAAAAACCTGTAATATATTAAGTTTATTTCTAAGGTACTGTATGTTTAGGTATTTTTAACTGGTCACTCTGATTATCTTCCTTTAAAATGCACTGAGTTGGTTCACTTACGTAAGTTCTGGATCCAGGCACTAAAAGTGTTCCTGTTCTTTGGCAATCTTGCATTTCTTGATCTACTACCCAACCTGGCTTCTGTCTGTCTAGTTGTCAAGGTAGCTGTTGAGGTGCCTTCTTGCTCCGTACAGTCCGAGGAGTTGCCGAGCTGCCTGGTGTTGCAGTAACTGGAGTTGTATACTCCACCACATTTGATTGAGTAAGTGATGCTGAAGAGTCTGCAGTTGATGCAACAGCTTCTGTTGTTTTAACTAGCTGGCTTGGCCAGTTGTTTTTACCCAGTCCTGGGAATTTGTTAGTTGCTTTACTTTCCCACAGAAACATGTCACTTTGAACTCTGGGTTTTATTGGTCTTGAGGATCTTTCTAGGAGCACAATGTGTTTCTGGACTTTTGAATACCTTGTTCCTGCAAACTGATCTTCCTACTCCATTGTTCGTTACTGTCCTCTTGACAACATTGTGATTGATTTCTGGTACTGAAATTTTTTCTTGCTGTGGTATTATTTGCTCAGTTCCATCTGGATCCTTCCACTCGATTGTTGTCATTGATAAAATTATGTACATATACTAAATTAAGTAAGTAAACAAGAAATTGAAGTAATAAGTCCTTACCAATAAATAACTACAGACTACAGAGATGTTAACATGAAAAATCAGTGCTTCTAATTAACAAAATGTTAATCTAAAAATCCAGTAATAGAAAACATCTTTATCTTGAGAATCAGCTTAAAATCTATTACCAAGCAATGTATTTTAATTTGTTATTTATTTTTATGTCTTTCTCTGAAATTAATAGTCTTTGTAATTACATTTCTAATTAACTCTCCAAATGTTTACATCTCACTGTTTTCCAATTTCAAAATTTGAGGCCTTATTTGTAACTTTCTCATACGTAGTCAGATAAAGCACATGATTTGTAATATCACTGAATGTTAGGAACCAAATCCAAACTGTAATTAATTATGTAACTAAAATAATATGAGAGACATTATTGTAATTAAAGTTCAAAATGTTTTTGTTATGGAAAACTAAAGATATTACTGTAAAAGATTGTTTTTTAAATATTGTATTTTATACCTTATTTGGCTGTGACATCAGTTCCTTTACATTTTGTAAATTTTAATTGTAACATTGAAATTGTACAAATTTCATAATGAACTATTTTGGAAGCTATTGATAAAATACTATATAAAGAAATGCAGTGATGCTGCGACAAGTCAGTTTTAAAGTTACTTTTGGAAGCCAAAGAGATCAGTAAAGTGTGTCCGTGTTTTGTTTACACGGCGAGTGTGCAGTTCAGACATCAATTAACGTGAATAAATTTTGTTAAGCATGAAAATATCACATTCATTCATCAGTGGACCAGGCAGAAGAAACGTAAGTTAAGTAACATTCAACATGAATCATTACATTCGGTGGAGTTGAGCTGGGATCGATGTCTGAAATGTGGAAATATGTTCAACAAGTGACTGTTTCAGGTGAATGTAAGACGAATGCCAAGCATAAATTGTCTTGAAAAATTTTGTGTTATGGATGCACAGAATGAATGGGTGTTGCTGCATGGAAAGAGTTGGTGTGGATAAAAAGGACCAAACTCTCTGACAGCACCGTCAAGCATCAGATGAGTAACAGTTTATCTTTTTAATTGAGTAGTTGTGACAGTGACAAACATTTGTGTGGGAAGTATTTATATTTCATAATTTACCACGGCCGATAATGACAAGGTAAAGATGGGTGAGGAACCAATGGAAAACACTTCAGACCTAGGAGCAAGTATTATTGAACTGTTGCCCAGTAGTATTCAAAGTGTAGATCAAAGCTCTGGTGGAGAAGGTTTCAGTGAAAATGTCGCCATGAGTACTCCAATTGCACAGGGAAGAGTAGGCAGAGATGATTTGTTAATGTTATTAATGCAGCATACAAAAGAAGCGAAGGAACAGATAGGACAGATTAGGCAGGATTCTAGTAAGATAAGGGAAATCCAGGACGGTTTGGCAGCACTAAAAATTACTGTTGAGACAGAGCAGAGTGAACTCAATACTCAGGTAGGAGCACTGGAAGGAAGGTTAGAGATATTAGAAACTAATTTCACACAAGAGTTGTCCAAAAATGAGGAGAGATTCGAAAAATTAGATGAACATGTAGAGTTAGAAAATTTTAAACTTAAAGTAGAGTTTGTTTAGACTAGGAGAATTTTAAAAAAAAAAAGTAGAATCTTACAAATGGAACTCTGAGTCAAAAGTTACAGGCATTGCTAATCAAATAAGTAGAGCGGAAATGAAGTCAATGGAAGAAAAGATTCAGGTAAAAATAATGTTGTAGATTTAAGTAGGAAAGTTGTAAAACTACAAGAGGGTGTAGCTCAAAGAAATTTTGTTAGCAATATTAATTGTGTATGGGGTGGCATACATTTAAAATGCTTTCCAGGACATGGTAAATTGCATCCTGTTGATTTTTTATAGCATTGTCAAGGTAATTTTAGTAATAACATGACAGGCAATGTTAAAATTAAATTTGTTAAGAGATTTTTGGATGGAGAAGCTATCTCATGTGCCAATCAGAATGTTAATTGTACCATGTCATACGATGACTTTGAAAGAAAGTTCTTAAATAAGTTTTGGTCAGAATCTGAGCAAGCTAGGATTAAAAGTGAGTTTTTGAATGGTCGAATGTATAGAGGAGGTGATGGTAGCTTGAAGTGTTTTTTTTTTTTAAAAACGGTTGAGGAAATTAGTACACCTAGGCAAACCTTTAGATGAACTAACACAAATAGATGCCTTAAAAAGGAGATTACCGAAAAGAGTTCAGTGGGAACTGAACAACTCGGTAGATCAGTTCTTCAGATATGTAGATAAGTCGGATAGAGCCTTTGAGAGAAATGAAAGGTTAAGTAATGGCAGATTTTGCCAATCAACCATCTGGGGGGGGGGGGGGGGGGGTGGAATCAGAGCAGGAATCAAGGTAGGAGTGACAATGATAATCAGAATAGTAATAGTGGTTACAACATAAGTGATAATACATGGATCAACCATAGAAATGGGAATGGAAATAGAGGTTATGACAAAAGGGAGAGGCCTTGGGAGAATAATAACAGATTTCATTTCATTTCATTTTCATTTTCATTTCATTTTATTATCTTCCTGTATATCATTTACATGATGTAGGAATTGTCACAACGAAGTTATCATACTAGTACAAGTACAACAGACATAATAATAGAATATCACTTTCAAGGCATTTTTTAAAAGTACAAGTTTAGACACACAAATTAAAATTTTTGGCAATAAATTTACACACAATCAAAGTACTCATCTACGTCATAGAAAGTTTTGCTTAAAAGGTAATTTTTAAGTTCAGTCTTAAATTTTACTTCATCTATTATTGCCTTCATGTACACTGGCAGAGCATTGTAGAGTTTTATTCCAAAATAACTTACATGCTTTTGGGTTTGTGTTGTCCTTACCCTTTCTACATACAAATTCTTACGATTTCTAGTATTATAATTATGGCAGTCCTCATTTGTACGTAGATTTTTCATATGTGCTCTTGTACACAGAATGCTTTTAAAAATATACAGTGATGGTATTGTGAGTATTTGCAGTTCTTTGAAAAGGGGCCTACAATGAGTTCTTGGAGAGTTATGTGTTATGATTCATACAGCTCTTTTCTGAAATTTGAAGATATCTGTTAAGCCTGATTTAGTTTTACCCCAGAACACTATGCCATAAGACACGATGGACTGAAAGTAAGCAAAATACACTAGTCTAGTACAGTCTGTACTGCATACTCTAGATAATATCCTCAATGCAAAACATGCCGAATTGAGCCTGTGGGGTAAGTACTTGAGATGGTCTTTCCAGCTTAAGTTTTGATCAATGTGCATGCCCAAAAACTTTGTGGATTGTACACTCTCTATCTTCTTATCCATTAGTTTTAACTGGAGGTCCATATCTTGAGTTGCTTTGCCATACTGTATATAACTTGTTTTACTTAGATTAAGTGTTAACTCATTAGCATTAAACCAATGTTGAATATATTTCAGGACTATATCAGTTGTAGTGGTTAATGCTTTTTTATCATCACTTATAATTATGCTAGTGTCACCTGCGAACAACATTATTTTGGTAGAAATATTAGGATTTTTTATGTCATTTATATAAAGCAAGAATAATAAGGGACCGAGAACACTGCCCTGTGGGACACCTATTTCCAATTTCTTTGCATCTGAGACCCACTTGATTTTCTGATTTTTATGCTCTGCGATGATTTCTACCACCTGAGTTCCATCCTGAAGGTAAGATTCAAACCACTGCTTCACAACTCCCCTTACACTTATTGCTTCCATCTTGTTTAACAGAATTTTGTGATTTACTGCATCAAAAGCTTTAGATAAATCTAAGTTAATTCCCACTACACATTTTTTAGTGTCGAGACTCCTGACAATCTCTTTGGTATAGGCATGGATAGCTGATTCTGTGCTGTGGCCTGAGCGAAAGCCATGTTGATTGCAGTTTAGAAGTTTGTGAGCATCTAAGTAATTTGTGAGTCTGGCTTTCATTAATTTCTCTAGAATTTTTGAAAATGATTGGAGAAGGGATATTGGTCTATAATTCTCTACCTTGTATGGATCTCCTTTTTTAAACAGAGGTCTAACCTTAGAGATTTTCAACCTCTCAAGAAACACACCTTCGCTGAAAGACAAATTGGCAAGATGTACCAGGGGCTTTATAATTTGTTGGGCAACTTTGTTTATTATTGACACAGGCACTTCATCCACACCTGCAGACATTTTTGATTTTAGACTCTTTATCACCTTTAATATTTCATTATCATTTGTGGGAGTTAACAACACACTACTGTCTACTTTTGGGGCTGTTAATTTCTCATGTTTAGTAAAGTTTTTACTTAATGACACTGGTACACTTAAAAAGTAATTATTAATGTAATTTGCCAGAGTTTCATCTTTTAATTCAATATTTTCACTATTTTTGAGTACTATTTCCTGATCCTTGAGGCCCTTACCTGTTTCCCTTTTCACAATTTCCCAAATAGTTTTTGATTTATTGCCTGATTTTCTTATTAATTTATCATTACTTAGTAATTTTGCTTTCGTAATTACTTTTCTATATATTTTTTTGTAATTTGTTACATATTCTTTAAACTTGGGGTCAGTCCAACTTTTCAGTCTATAGTTAAGCATTTTCATGGTCCTGGAGGAATTTCTAATACCTGTTGTGATCCAGGAGTTAGCATGTGTATGCCCATATGTGTTTAAATTATATATAAAAACAAAGATGAGGTGACTTACCGAACAAAAGCGCTGGCAGGTCGATAGACACACAAACAAACACAAACATACACACAAAATTCAAGCTTTCGCAACAAACTGTTGCCTCATCAGGAAAGAGGGCAGGAGAGGGGAAGACGAAAGGAAGTGGGTTTTAAGGGAGAGGGTAAGGAGTCATTCCAATCCCGGGAGCGGAAAGACTTACCTTAGGGGGAAAAAAGGACAGGTATACACTCGCACACACGCACATATCCATCCACACATCACATTGGTATGTGTGGATGGATATGTGCGTGTGTGCGAGTGTATACCTGTCCTTTTTTCCCCCTAAGGTAAGTCTTTCCGCTCCCGGGATTGGAATGACTCCTTACCCTCTCCCTTAAAACCCACTTCCTTTCGTCTTCCCCTCTCCTTCCCTCTTTCCTGATGAGGCAACAGTTTGTTGCGAAAGCTTGAATTTTGTGTGTATGTTTGTGTTTGTTTGTGTGTCTATCGACCTGCCAGCGCTTTTGTTCGGTAAGTCACCTCATCTTTGTTTTTATATATAATTTTTCCCACGTGGAATGTTTCCTTCCATTATATTGATATCACCCATATGTGTTTATTTTGACAAGTTTCTTAGGAAAACACATTTCAAAATTCAACATAAACAGGGAAGAAAAAACATTATATGTAGTGTTTGTGCTAGTTTGTAACAGTACTTCTGCCCATGATTGGTTAGTCAGTGTATTTATGAAGTGACTGCAACTATTTGTGGAGAAGTTTCTTTTGTACATTTGGTATGAACTATTTTTGGTCACAGGGGCTATGGGAAATTTAAGGACAAGTGCATTGTGATCAGATATTCCTAGGTCAACATTTATTACATCTATATCTATGGCATCTATATTTGTGAAGATATTATCTATGAGACTTTTTGAAGAGTTTGTTATTCTTGTAGGGTTAGTTATATATGGATACAAATTGAAGCTATGTAAAACATTCAGGAACTGATCTTTGGATGCACCTTCAGTCAATAAGTTGACATTAAAATCTCCACTTATAATTATTGTTGATTTTTTATGATGTAATATTTTGAGCAATGTCTCTAACTTATTTCTAAAAATTTCAGGATCACCACATGGTGATCTGTACACTGACATTATTATTAATTTACTCTTTTGCATATTCAACTGTATTTTGCTGCAGCCTCAAAATGTTTTTCTTCATTCAAGGATTCAGTTACAGTCATATTTTTAACCTTTACTCCAGGTTTTACATAAATGCAAACACCGCCATGTCTTGTTTCCTCCCTGCAAAAATGGCTTACTAATATGTATGGGGAAATGCAAATATTTTCTAGTTCATAACTCATGCACCAATGTTCTTGAATGCAAATACAATCTATGCTAGCTTCAATGGCTGCAATCTCAAGTTCTAATATTTTATTTTTAATGCATTGTATGTTATGGCTCATTATTTTTAAATTATTGAAATTAGATTGAGAGGAGTTTGTACTCATGTTTCCCAATGTTACCGGCTGTTCCTTGCCGAGGCTGGGTACCAAAAATCCTTAAGAATTACACGTTTCCTGCTCCTTGTATTTCTTACCCCTGGACGTGCCACCATACTTCTTGTATCTGTAGTTGTAGCTGCTGTTTCAGTGGATGCTGGAGGTGTTTCTGAAGCTGATGATTCAGTGGATGTTGGAGATGCTGCCAGTTTTGATGCTGAGTCTGGTTTTGTAAGTGATGTTCCAATTGATACTGGAAGTGATGTTCCAATTGATACTGGAACTTTTGCTAAAACTGTATTTTCGTTTAAATCTTGAACTACAGTTGGCACTGACGTTACTGTGGACGTTGATGCTGCGTATGAAGCTGATAAATGAAGCTCCGACGGTGTTGATTTTTCTTCTGCTGATGATATCTGAGTGACATTTTGTACCACTGTTCTTGCCTCCGTTCTTCTGATTGATGGACTAGTCACAGATTCTGGACTTGATTTTGAACCTGCTGGGGAAGGTGGTACATCTGCTGCTGATGATAATGGTTCAGCTGTTTTTGATGATTTCGACACTACTGACATTTTGGCTGATGTGGCTGCTGTACTGGACGACACTTCAGATTTTTTTACTTCTTCTAACGTCAAAGAATCTTCTGTTGCTACCAATGATTGTGGGACATCAGCTCTTCCTATTTCCGCTAATATTGATACTTTAATACGGCCGTTTTCAGACAGTGTAATAGTGTGTCGTTCTACTTTAGAGTCTTTAATAGCATTCGATATTTCAGCACTCATGGCTTCTTTCCCTTTCATGTTTCTGTGAAGTCCATGCTCTGTAAAATGCTCTCTGCAATCACTATTTATCCCAACATATGTAGCATTAGGATAACCTCGACATATCTTAGCGAAAAGTCTGTTGGCGGTAATAATCTCAGTGTTCACGCAAGAGTTTTCGATGAGATCATACCTATGAGGGATACTGACAACAAAAAATTTCTCTTCAGGCATTTTACAAATTACTTGCTTTAAAACTGTTGTAGCACGTCTAGTTTCATTGTGGTATACATCGTTGGCGCCTCCAATTATCACACATGTGCTGCCATTCGTCATAGATTGATTACAGCTATTTAAAACTTCACATAGTGGCGCTCCTGGTTTGATTACGCCAGTTACCTTGAATCCTGTTTTCTTAGAACTCATAATTTCGGCTACACCTCTTCCATGGCTGTCTGCTAGTATAAGGATTTCATGTCTATTTTCCAACGTGTGTTTTTTGTTTTGTTTACAAATAGCAGGCCGATTTGTTTTGCTTTGTGAGCGCAATTTAGCGTTGATCACTGAACTGTAGTGTGGATGATGGTACAATTTGATTGTTCTTTCTCCTCTGTGCTATTTTCAAGCACACTAAACCTATTACTTAGTTTTAAAGTAAGTTCCACTGTTTTTGTTTTTGGTCGTGTGCTGCTTATTTGACTGGTATTTGAGAACTCTTGTAGGCTAGATTTTGAGGAATTTCTCACACTTATTACCAAGTTTTCAAGCGTTTTTGCGTATTTTATAATATAATCGAGTTCTTTCCTACGTTCGTTCTCTACATTCACTTGCAAACCTGCCCTGTGCATTTCACTGGCTTTGTCCCCCCGGTTGCATTCTATATCGCAGTCGCACTTATTTAGAACTTCCGATCGTGAGAAACAATGGGTATGGCACCACTTATGATTGAACGCGCAAATTCTTAATCCATTTAACACAATTTTATGGCATATGGTACACTTCACTGACGAAATACGATCACAAATTACCGAGCGATTTGAAACTACGTGCATACTCGCCGCCATCTTTGAATCTACTATCCGATGGTGATCAGATAATCACCAATCAAGACCAGGCAATTTAAATTGACAGACGCCTCACTGGGAGCCTGTCAGTTTGGGGCGAGAAATAAGTACTGAAATCAGGCTAAACACCACCGGCCTAGAAACATCGAAAATAATTACATAAGACAGAGTAATCGAATATACTGGAGTGGAAATGACAGAACTAATGTAAGAAAAGCACATCAGGTTAACAAATTACAGTTTGACAGTAAATTCTGGAAAAGTATTAATGACAGAAGTAATAGCATCTGTAAGAATGTTGAAGAAGTTCTTTTAGAGGAGGAGGCTATCTCAAGTCTATATAATTGGTGTGGCAAAGAAGTATGCAAAGAAAATGTTGGTTCTGATGATAATCCTGATGAGTCTGGATTAGGTAAATTGATGGAGGAAGAATCTGTTCCTGTTTAGCAATTAAGTGATGATACCTGTACTGGAGTACTTGTCAACAATTCTGATGATCATTGTAAAGATGTTGTAGAAGTGTCTAATATTGGAGATGGTAGCATGTGTGGTAATATTGATAGTAGTAATGATGAATGGGAGGAAGAACTAGATGACATGGTGTATATGGAGGTTAAAGAAGATTTAATTAATGGTGAAGAAGGTGATATCAGTAGTATTTGTGAAGAATATGAGAACTAGATTCTACCAGTGGAAACTGGGAAGGTATCATTTGATAAGGAACATATGGACAGACATTATGATTTAGATGTGATGCTAGAAACTTTATGGGATACTTACAAAGGCTATAGTGACAGCTACAGAGTAAAAAGGGTCATCAAGATTATTTGTGAAGAATTGCATGCCAACTGGGAAAGTAGAACCAATCAGAAGGCTTACAGTGAGATCAATTCCGGGAAAAGTAAACAGTGTGTAAAAGAGGGACATAACATCAAGCAATCATCTGCAGTAGCTCTAGGTAAAATTCAGACAAGTAAGAGAAATTGTGCAGGCAAGAATGGTATAAATGAAAAAATTGATTTTAACGAGAAAGATAATGAAGAATAATGCAGTGAAGACAAGTATGCTGAACTAGTGGCCACCAAACTAAAAGAAGTTGGAAGAACAGACAGATCAATTAGGTAGTTTGTTCTGGGAACACAAAGATGTGTTTAGTGAGGAGCCTGAAAAAGTGAAAAACTATTAATGTAGACATAAACTAAAACCTAACAAACTATTTTTTATCAAACCATATGGAGTAAGTGTCAAACACAAAGAAAAATTAAGATGATGTAAAAGCCCTCAGGAGGACACATCTTTGTGTCAAGTGCTTGGCAAGCACTACAACTCCAAACTATGTAGCATTCCATTATCTTCTTTTCATTTTCAGATGCTACACCTTTTACTCATCTATAAACCTGTAATGAATTTATCTCTTACTGAAAATACTATCCATTCTCTGTAGTTTAAGTTTTCTGTATGTAATATAACTATTGAGTGCTTTACTTGAAGACTAATTTGAAAATGTAACTGTGTACTAAACTTGACTTTCCAACAATAGTGATTGACCAATTATTGTAGTTCTACTCTGTAGAACATTTATTTGATTTGTGGCTGCTTCTTTGAGAATTACAGTCATTCTCATGATTTTATGAATTTGCTAATGAGATGAACAAATGGACAATGGTAAATATGTACATGTGTTACTAAATGGACAAGTTGCACTGTGACAAAAGACATTTTGTGAAAAGTTTGTTATTGCAAGATGGTGTGATGATAAACAGTCTTTGAGTTTGTTTGATGTGACAAAGAGTTAAATGTGATCTGAGGGGAGAAGGTCAAATATGCTGTATAGTGGAATATACTGAAATATTAACCAAAAAGAGAGGATACATATATAATTCATTTTTGGTTCACTGACTTTAATCTGTACGTATCTAAATCTTTACAGTTTAGAGATGTTTAATTTTTTGTGATTTTGTTTGTAAATATGTGAATGGTACAGGGTAATATGTGAATGCTTTTGATATATTCGTACCTGATGTGACCTTAATTGTAACCTACATGAGTAACTTGAGTAATGAGTTCATCCCTGTTCCTAACTTGAGAACTGTATCCAAGATCCTTACCTGACCTGGAAGTGAAAATTAAAAAACTGTGAAACTAATAGTGGACTGTGCTATTGCAGTGTAGAGACTGCCAGAAAAAGAGGGGTTGCAGCACAAGATAGACAGCGCAAAAAGACTGTTGATTGTGAGCTACCAATTCCTTAAGATGTGCAATGTGAACCAGTGACTGCAGTGACAGCTAAGAAAAGAAACCTTCTTTGATTTTTTTGTGTATGTGTATTTGGCAGCCATTTATGCAAGTAATACTTGCAAGAGTGTTTGGGGGTGTGTGTTACAATACAGCCTTCCCCAAAATTCATATGAAATGTCTGATAGCACCTTCGTTTCATATGCATCCAGATAGTTATTGAACAATTCAGTGCTTCCTAAGCCCTTGTATGTGTGTCTTTATATATATATATATATATATATATATATATATATATATATATATATATATGTGTGTGTGTGTGTGTGTGTGTGTGTGTGTGTGTGTGTATATGTATATGTATATATGTATATGTATATGTATATATATATATATATATATATATATCATTCTGTCCTATTTGATAAAAAAAACTTGATATTCATTGTGAAGGCATATGGAATGTTCTAGAAGATTGTGCATTGTCATAATTATTGGTGGATTGTTGTCATTGATAAAATTATGTATATATACTAAATTATGAAAGTAAACAAAATTGAAGTAATAAGTCCTTACCAATAAATAACTAGAGACTGCAGAGATGTTAGCATGAAAAATCAATGCTTCCAATTAACAAAATGGTGATCTAAAAATTCCAGTAATAGAAAACATCTTTATCTTCAGAATCAGCTTAAAAGTTATTACCAAGCAATGTATTTTAATTTGTTATTTATTTTTATGTCTTCCTCTGAAATTAATAGTATTTGTAATTACATTTCTAATTAACTTTCCAGTTGTTTACATCTCACAGTTTTTCAATTTCGAAATTTGACGCCCTATTTGTAACTTTCTCGTACGCAGTCAGATAAAGCACATGATTTGTAATATCACTGAATATTAGGAACCAAATCCAAACTGTAATTTATTACATAACTAAAATAATATGAGAGACATTATTGTAATTAAAGTTCAGATATAGAAAAACAAATGAACTAACAAATTTGCAAGAGCTAGATGTAAGAGTAGTTGAAAGTGCTAAATTGCCGGGGATCACCATGGACAGTTGTTTAGGATGGAAAGATCATATTTCCAATGTAAGCAATAAACTTAGCAGTGCTGTTTTTGCTCTGAGACAAATTAAGCCACTAATAACTGAAGATGATATGTGCATGGTCTATTTTTCATACTAAAATGCTATAATGAGCTATGGTATAGAAATCTGGGGCCACTCAACTGAGGCAATTAAAATATTCAAGTTACAAAAGAGATCACTTAGAATAATAGGAAACATAAGATCAAGAGATAATTGCAAGCCTCTTTTCAAAAAATATCAGATTCTAACATTCTACAGCTTGTATATATATAAACTTCTGCCCCTTGCTTGGAATCGTAAAGATAGAATCAACAAAAATGAAGATGTACACCACTACCACACCAGAAACACCAAGAAATTAAGAATTCTGCAGCATAACACAACTCAATATGAGAGAAGCAGTGGTTACATGGCAATAAAGATGTACAACTCTTTACCACCACACATCACTAATGCCAAATCAAAGGATAAGTTAAAACAGTCAGTCAAACAACTGCTATTAAAAAACCCTTTATATTCAATCAGAGAATTACTTTCAAATGAAAATAACTGAAGCAAACAGACATAGTACACTAAAAGAAAAATGTACACAGGTGTAGACAAAAAGAAAAAGTAAAATGTGTTAACTTCTTAACAGCATTGTTTTATATAAAGATTTTGTTTTTCTACAGTGCTGGTATTATTGCTGCTAAATTTTTTTTATGAATGTAAAGAAAATGGGATCTAGAATATGTATGTGCTATGTGACTGTATTACACCGTATATATAAAATGAGGGACCCATAGCATAGAATTATTGCAATTAAATGTTGTGTAATTTAGGTAAATAGATAATGTATGACTCATAAAATCTGTTCAGTTTACAGTGTCTAAAATCTTGTAACTATGATGTTAATTTCAAGAAATGTTGTGGATAAAATTTATTACTTATCTTAGCAAAGCAATAGTTAGAATCAGTAAAAATAATGTATTTTATTGGAAGACTGACAAAGCAAATATGTACTTGGACTTACTTCACAGATGTACATTATAAGCTACTAAATAAATAAATAAACAAATAAAAATTACTATAACAGATTGTTATTCAAATACTGTTTCTTATACCTTATTCGGCTGTAGCATCAGTTTCTTAACATTTTGTAAATTTTAATTGTAATATTGAAATTGTATAAATTTAATAATGTACTATTTTGGAAGCCATTTTTAATTTCTATATAAAGAAATACAGCAATATTGCGAAAAGTCAGTTTTGAAGTTACTTTTGGAAGTCAAAGAGATCAGTGAAGTCTGTCTGTGTTTTGTTTACATGACGAGTGTGCAGTTGAGATGTCAATTAATGTGAATAAATTTTGTTAAGCATGAAAATTTCGCATTCGTTCATCAATGGATCAGGCAGAAGAAACTTAAATTAAGTAGCATTCAATATGAATCGTTACAAAGCCACATCGGCCACACAACAACCAAACAACTATGCAGCCCAACAATCCTGCCAAACACCATACCAATGTTTCAACAATTTAACGAAACCAAAGAGGAATGGCTTGAATACTTGACACAGTTCCAAGCACAGTGTGAAGTTCATTGAGTTCAAGTTACTGTAAAGCTACAATACTTTCTTTTGGTTGTGGGGTCCTCAGAGTTCAGGTTAATATACAAACTATTTCCAACTGCATCTCCTGATGAACACAGCTATGACCAAGTAATTGCTGCATTAACTCAATGTTATGACCACTAGTCTAAGTAGCTGCAGCCTAATATCAGTTTTTGGTTAGTAAGTGTAAATTTAAGTGTAGTTGTGGCAACTTTTGCAGTGATTTGATGATTAGGCATGCCATAATGTTCATTGTCCTAAATATTAGAATATAGGAACAGATACTAAAACCGAGCAAAGTGGCGCAGTGGTTAGCACACTGGACTCGCATTCGGGAGAACGACGGTTCAATCCCGCGTCCTCCCATCCTGATTTAAGTTTTCCATGATTTCCCTAAATCGCTCCAGGCAAATGCCGGGATGGTTCCTTTGAAATGGCATGACTGACTTCCCGCCCCATCCTTCCCTAAACCAATGAGACCGATGACCTCACAGTTTGGTCTCTTCCCCCAAACAACCCGACCCAACCCATATACTAAAGTACTCTGATTCATCACTTCCACTAGTATTGCAAATCTTAGAGCAATATTGTCGCTAGAAGAAGGTACAATTAGGTGAAATATGAACACTAACTTCACCGATCGAAGGTTTATTCATCACTTGTTCATAAAAGAGCGCGGAGCGAACTCCCTCCAGCCAGAACACATACGGTATATATACAGTTACAGAACAGTCCAAGACAATGATTCTTGACATTTGTGAATACTTCTAGAATGTACTCGAACCAAATATAGAAGTTAATATTTTACAGTTCAGGTGAGTTTTAAATCACGGCCCCTCTATCCAAGAGTCTAGTATCATAACCACCACACCATGGCGACTGTGCTACTCAGCTTATTCTGCGACATTGCTCCCTCCTTAAGAGAATAGCATCTTAGTATTACGCCCTCCTAGTCCAGGACTGAGTCATCGGTCCTGCATACTCTGACTCCCAACGACTGATGTTCGCCCTGGCGGTGATCTTCTTAGAACATCCTTTCCCGCTATGCTCTTCGTCACCTTACTGCTTGTTGCCTGTCGCTGGAACTTCGAATTTACCCTGGGTTGCAGGATCCTTATAGGTCTTCACTCGAAGGACGTGGACCATATCTTTGGTCTTTCGTCGTCTTGTGTCGGGGTTGAAATCTTCAACTTCGTAAGTAACATCAGACAACTGTTTTACAACCTTATAAGGTCGAAAGCAACGCCTGAGGAGCGACTCAGAGAGATACACCTTCCGAACAGGAGTGAAGATACAGACAAGGTCACCAGGCTGGAAGACAACAGGGCGGTGGCTGACGGCATACCTTCAGCGATCGTTTACTTCAGCCTGTAGCGTGCAGAATCGAGCTAACTGCCGCTCTTCCTCAGCTCTGGTTAACGCCTGGCCGATGTAGTCGCCGTCCACGCCATCAGGATGTAACGGAAACATAGTGTCCATTGTCGTAGTCGCCTCACTCCCATACACCAGGACAAATGGAGTAAATACTGTTGTGTCATCAGAATGAGATTTTCACTCTGCAGCGGAGTGTGCGCTGACATGAAACTTCCTGGCAGATTAAAACTGTGTGCCCGACCGAGACTCGAACTCGGGACCTTTGCCTTTCGCGGGCAAGTGCTCTACCATCTGAGCCACCGAAGCACGACTCACGCCCGGTACTCACAGCTTTACTTCTGCCAGTACCTCGTCTCCTATCTTCCAAACTTTACAGAAGCTCTCCTGTGAACCTTGCAGAACTAGCACTCCTGAAAGAAAGGATACGGCGGAGACATGGCTTAGCCACAGCCTTGGGGGATGTTTCCAGAATGAGATATTTTCACTCTGCAGTGGAGTGTGCGCTGATATGAAACTTCCTGGCAGATTAAAATGGTGGGCCGGACCGAGACTGGAACTCGGGACCTTAGCCTTTCGCGGGCAAGTGCTCCACCCAACAGAAGAGAGAGCAATTTGATATTTACTGTGAGATCGACAACTTTCGAGAGATCGATATCTTTCATGAGAGCAGTAAAATCGCAAGATCGGTATTTATCGTGAGATCGGTATTATTCGGCAGATCAGTGAAGAGCCTGGAATCCACAGTACGTAACATAAATTTCCAGTTGATAAATGTAAACTTTCCCAAGAGAAAGGCAAGTTATTTGATATTTATAGTGAGGACGATAGCTTTCGGGAGGTCGGTTTTTTTCTTGAGATCGATAATTACGGCCAAATGGGAAATATCGATATCTGAACATATCGAAACATATCAAATCTTTAACAAATATCTATCTCTCTAAAAATAACGTCTCTCAGCAACTACCGAAATAACGATAAATATAGATCTATCGAAAATATCGATCTGCCAAAAATCCATTTCAAGAAGAATGCCGATCTCTCAAAAAAACAAACCTTGTAAGGTAACAGGGGATAATATGGAACTCTTTCAAGAGATAATATGATGGGCAAAATAGACCGGAAAATATTTGTTTGTGTTTTGATGGACATTGTAGTTCCGTTGGATAGTGTTTTGATTTTCTTTTAATTGCAACGAATTATACAAGTGTGGTGATAATTTGTAAAATTATATAATGTATTTAGATTTAAGTATTTAAATATTATAAAATACTGTAAACGAATTGTGGCCATGTTTAGCAATTATTTTGACTACTGTGGTGTCATGTGACCCGACTCAGGACTGTGGATGTGAGCGGGAAAATCGGGGTCTTTTGTCGTTGGCCGTTGTGGTGGCGAGTTGGGAGCGGCAAAGTGCCGCGAGTGCAAGCATGGACGCCAGGGTATGCGAAGGAACAAAGTGGAAGTGTATGGGTGTGAGACAAACAGTGTACGAATTGCACGGATTATTATTTGTGAACTTAAAAATGCATGGCCACAACGTTAAAGTGTTTCTTTTGATTAAATAAGTTTCAATCTGAACGTGTATAGTTCAATTCACTGCTCTTCAAAAGCCAGCCAATATCAGACTCAATAATAGGGGCGCAAATGCAACCGTTTACTACCAACCCCCTTTACAGATGAGCCACGTGAAAAATAGGTAGTAAACGAGCCCGAGTTCAGTTGCAACCTCTCAAATAATATCAATTTCTAGTAGAGGTTCAGTTCCTCGATAGATATCGACTCTCGAAATATCGATTAAATAGCAAACCATTGTCTCTAGAAAATGTTGATATGTAGAATAAAAACAATATTTTGAAATATATAGATTTCTCGAAAAATACCGAACTCTCGAAAAGTTCTGATATCTTGATAAATACGAGGTGCATTCAAGTTCTAAGGCCTCCGATTTTTTTTTCTAATTAACTACTCACACGATGTCGATGAAACTGGCGTTACTTCTCGACGTAATCGCCCTGCAGACGTACACATTTTTTACAACGCTGACGCCATGATTCCATGGCTGCGGGGAAGGCTTCTTTAGGAGTCTGTTTTGACCACTGGAAAATCGCTGAGGCAATAGCAGCACGGCTGGTGAATGTGCGGCCACGGAGAGTGTCTTTCATTGTTGGAAAAAGACAAAAGTCACTAGGACCCAGGTCAGGTGAGTAGGGAGCATGAGGAATCACTTCAAAGTTGTTATCACGAAGAAACTGTTGCGTAACGTTAGCTCGATGTGCGGGTGCGTTGTCTTGGTGAAACAGCACACGCGCAGCCCTTCCCGGACGTTTTTGTTGCAGTGCAGGAAGGAATTTGTTCTTCAAAACATTTTCGTAGGATGCACCTCTTACCGTAGTGCCCTTTGGAACGCAATGGGTAAGGATTACGCCCTTGCTGTCCCAGAACATGGACACCATCATTTTTTCAGCACTGGCGATTACCCAAAATTTTTTGGTGGCGGTGAATCTGTGTGCTTCCATTGAGCTGACTGGCGGATTGTTTCTGGATTGAAAAATGGCATCCATGTCTCATCCATTGTCACAACCAATGAAAATAAAGTCCCATTCATGCTGTCGTTGTGCGTCAACATTGCTTGGCAACATGCCATGTGGTCGTCCGTCAGCATTTGTGGCACCCACCTGGATGACACTTTTCGCATTTTCAGGTCGTCATGCAGGATTGTGTGACAGAACCCACAGAAATGCCAACTCTGGAGGTGATCTGTTCAACAGTTATTCAGCGATCCCCCAAAATAATTCTCTCCACTTTCTCAATCATGTCGTCAGACCGGCTTGTGAGAGCCCGAGGTTGTTTCCGTTTGTTGTCACACGATGTTCTGCCTTCATTAAACTGTCGCACCCACGCACGCACTTTTGACACATCCATAACTCCATCACCACATGTCTCCTTCAACTGTCGATGAATTTCAATTGTTTTCACACCACGCAAATTCAGAAAACGAATGACTGCACGCTGTTCAAGTAAGGAAAACGGCGCCATTTTAAGTATTTAAAACAGTTCTCATTCTCGCTGCTGGCGGTAAAATTCCATCTGCCGTACGGTGCTGCCATCTCTGGGACGTATTGACAATGAACGCGGCCTCATTTTAAAACAGTGCGCATGTTTCTATCTCTTTGCAGTCCGGAGAAAAAAAATCGGAGACCTTAGAACTTGAATGCACCTCGTACTATTATCTCAAAATATATCGATATCTTATTATATAATGATATATCGAATTACATCAACTTACAGAGAAAAATCGGCCTCTGGAAAAATGTTAAAATGGTTCAAATTGCTCTGAGCACTATGGGACTTAACATGTGTGGTCATCAGTCCCCTAGAACTTAGAACTACTTAAGCCTAACTAACATAAGGACACACACATCCATGGCTGAGGCAGGATTCGAACCTATATATATATATATATATATATATATATATATATATATATATATATATATATATATATATATATATATATATCGGAATATGTCGATCAGCTGCGAAATAGCGATGTCCCGGAAATATCGATCTCTATTAATACATTGATTTCTCGAAAAATCTCTGCCTGTATTAAAATGTCGACCTTTAGTAAAATATCGACCACACGATAAAAGGCGCACTATGGAAATTGACGTTCTTTCAAAAAGCATCGATCTCTCGAAAAGTATAGTTCTCTAGGAAAGTATAGAACTCTCAAAAGATTAGAATTTCTTGTTAAATATGGACCTCTTGAGTGGCATCGATCCCTCGAATAGTATCGATCTCACGAACAGTATACATCTCTTGGGAAATATAGGTTACTGAGGAAATATGGATCTCATGGAAAATTTGGATCTAGAGGAAAATTTGGATCTCTCGAAAAATTGTGATCTCTAACAATACTGATCTCTAGTAAAATATCGATCTCTCGGAATATATTGTACTCTCTTGAAACATCGAGCTCCTGAGAAATATTGATCTGAAGAAAGAAACGGTCTTTTGAAAAGTAACAACAATTCAAAAATATCGATCTCTCGAAGAATATCAACCCCTTCAAATATATGTATCTCGCGAAATTCATCTTACTCAAGAAAAATATCGAAAAATCTCTTGGACAACAACGTTTTCTCCCTAAATATCTCGACATATTGGTGACTTTCGCAAGGTATCGACCTCTTCCAAAGGATCGATCTCTCAGAAAGATTTCAACTTTCGTATAACTTCGTTCTCTCGAAAAGTGTCGTTCTCGCGAATATAATCGACCCCACATAACGTATTGGTCTCTCATAAGACATCGAACTGTCAGTCTTAACGATCTCGCAGAAAATATCGGTCTTCCAAAGAGGATCAATCTCGTGACAATTAATTCTCTCGAAAAATATCGACAACTCGGAAAAAATATGTAACACGAAATATCAATATACCAAGAAAATATCTATCTCGAAAATAATCAATCTCTAAAGAAATGTCGTTCTCTTGATAAATATCGACATTGCGAAATACATCGATCTTGCAAACTAATTGATCTCGCGAAAAATGCCAATGTCTCAAAAGATAAAGATCTGACGATCAATATCAAATTGCTCCCCTTTCTGTTGGGAAAGTTTACATTTATTCTCTTGAAAAATATGTTACATACTGTGGATTCCAGGCTCTTCATTCTGTATGAAATAGAAGACTCCTACTTAACGCAATCGACAAGTATCCATATAACAGGTAATGTTCTAGTTATAGAAACTACATTTACTGACTGCTTCAACTGCCTTGCAGTTGACCCACGACCTCAAGATTTTGCACGAGACTAATTGTAGCAACCACATTACATGAGTAAACAGAAGAAGTATTGATTAATAGTGAAGATACAAGAAACCTTCGTTTTTATGTCATTTGTTTTCATACTAACATAATGCCAGAATTTCATATTGCTACCATTTCTCTCGAGTAAGCTAACATTTATCAGCTGGAATTAATGTCATCTGCTCGAAAATTATCAACTTCTCGAAAAATATCGACCTATCGAAAACATCTATCTCTCGAAAATATATCTTCCTCTCGATGAATATCTATCTCATGATGAATACCTATCTATCGAAGTCTCGAAAAATATCCATCTCTAGAAAAATATCTCTCTTGAATATTATTGATCTCACGAAAATATCGTTTCCCGAAAAACATCGATCTCTCGGATATTATTAAAGCCTTGAATAGTATCGATCTCACAAATAGTTATGATCACCTGACTAGTATCGATCTATCAGGAAATATAGAGTTCGATATTTTTCGAGAGGATGATATATTTGCCCGCATCTCGTGGTCGTGCGGTTGCGTTCTCGCTTCCCACGCCCGGGTTCCCAGGTTCGATTCCCGGCGGGGTCAGGGATTTTCTCTGCCTCGTGATGGCTGGGTGTTGTGTGCTGTCCTTAGGTTAGTTAGGTTTAAGTAGTTCTAAGTTCTAGGGGACTGATGCCCATAGATGTTAAGTCCCATAGTGCTCAGAGCCATTTTTTTTGATGATATATTTCTAGAGGATGGTATTATTTCGAGCCAATAAATGTTACCTTAGGCGAGCAGAAGGCTAGAAATATGAAGTTCCGTCATTACGTTAATACGAAAATAAATGACAACAATTGGAGGTCTTCTTACGTTTTTACTACAAATCAATACTTCTCGCTTTATCTCGTATAATGTGGTTGCTACAATTACACTCGTGGAAAACCTTAAGGTCCTAGGACAACAGCAAGGCACGTCAAGCAGTCAGTAAATGAAGTTTCCATACTAAAACATGACCTGTTATTTGGATTACTTGCCGATTGCATTAACTTAGAATCTTCTATTTTGTACAGAATGAATAGCCTGGAAGGCACAGTACATAACATAAATTAACAGCCTAATAACTGTAATCTCTCCACAGAGCAGGGCGAGAAATTTGATATTTATTGTGAGATCGAAATCTTTCGAGAGATTTTTATTTTTCTCGATTTCGATATTTTTCCCAGGATCAGATGTATCGGTCTCTCGAAATATTTGAACTCTTAACAAAAATATACAGCTCAAAAAATGACTATCATTCGCTAAAAAGATCGTTCAGCTGAAAAACATTTTGTCTATAAATTTTAATCTCTCAGATTACATCATACTCTGGGAGGTTAACATCCCCAGAAAATATCATTAATGAGAAAATGTCGATGTCTCCAGAGACATCGATTTCTCGATGGGTATTTATCTCCTGTGAAATATCAATCTCTGTAATATTATTAATTCTTGAAATATTTCGATCTCTCGACGCATAAAACACACTAGAAAAATACCTGTATATCGAAAAACAACGACATCCTAAAAGAATCATTTACTGAGAAACAGAAACATTCTAAAAATATCGACCTTTCGAGAAATAAAGAAACTGTAACAAATTAACGATACTCTAGAAGTAACGATTTACCGAAATGTCAATGTCTCGAAAAATATAGGTCTTTCATACAATAATGAACTAACTGAAAGTGTCGGTATCTTGATAAATTTCGTTGTATCGAAATACTCTGGTAAAAGGGAAAATATTGGTCTCCCTTAAACCAGTGATAAATAGAAATATAATGATCTTTCGAACTATCGATCTCTCTTAAAGGTCCGATTCCTCGAAATTTACTTGTATCTTGAAACATAACGACCAACCGAAGTATTGGGTTCTCTTGAGGTTTATCGATATTTTGAAGAATATCAGTCAACCTAATACTCTCGACTTCTCGAGAGATACCAGTCCCTCAGACTGATCGACCACTCATGATGTATCGATTAATCGATAAATTCCGAGGGATATTGACATGTCTGTTTGACGAGTAGTATCGATGCATGCAATAGAATCGTTTTTCTGGCTGGTAAAGATGTTTATAAAATTATCGATCTCTCGAAATGCATCTATTACTCAACAAAAATCTAGATCTCAAACAATATCGATCTCTTGTAAATGATGGATTCTTCGAAAATACTGAGCTCTCGAAAAATATCGATCTCGAGGAAAACTCGGATCTCGCGAAAAGTACCGATCTCCACAAAAATACCGATCTCGCGAAAAATACCGATCTCACGAAAGATATCGATCTCACGATAAACAAAAGTGCTCGCCTTTCCCTTGGGAAAATTTTCATTTATCTCCTGGAAATTTATGTTACATACTGAGGATTCTGGGCTCTTCATTCTGTACGAAATAGAAGATTCTGAGGTAATGCAATCGACTGTTCGTAGTGCCTTACAGTTGAACAAAGCCCTTAAGATTTTTGAATGACACTAATTATAGCAATCACATTACACAACAAAACGCGAGAGGTATTAATTTGTAATAAAAACGCAAGAATACCACCCGTTTTTGTCATATGTTTTCGCACTAATGTAATACCAGAACTTCTCAAAAAAATCGATCTCTCGAATACATATTTTCTTCTCGAAGAATATGTATCTCATGACAAGCAGCTATTTATACAATTATCGAAAGACATCTGTCTCCTCAAAAATATCTATGAGTGGAATAATATCTCTCTCGAAAATTGTTAATCTCACGATAATATCGATTTCCCGAAAAACATATATATCATGAATAGTATCGATCCATAGATAATACCGACCTCTAGAATGGTAGTGATAACCTGAATATTATCGATCTATCAGGAAATATAGGTCTCTTGAGAAATATGGATCTTTTGGTAAATTTGGTCTCTCGGAAAATTTGGCTCTCTCAGAAAATCTTGAACTCTCGGAAGATTTTGATATCTTGGAAAATTTGGATTTCTTTGAAAAATTGGATTCACAGAACATTTGGATCTCTCGGAAAATTTGGATCTTACATAAAATGTGGAACTTTCACAAAATTTGACTTTAACGGAAAATTTGGATCTCTCGGAACATTTGGGACTCTCAGAAAATTTGCATCTCAAAAAATTTCGATCTCTCGAAGAATATCGATCTCTAGAAAAATAACATACACGAGCAGTGTCTCTCTTAAATGTATTGTTCTTGTGAAATATCGATCTCTCAAAATATTTCGTCGTCTCGAAATTATGTGCCCCATGATAAATATCTATTTTTCGAACTCTCGTAAAACACCGATCTCTAAAAATTACGTCGAGAAATATCTATCTTTGGGAGATACGATCTATCGGAACATGTCGATCTCTCGACAAAATATATTTCTCGCGTAAAGTACCGCTCATTTGATAAGTATCGATCCCTCGAAATGAATCGTTCCATTAAAAGTATAACCCACAAGCTAAAGGTGTATCAAAACATATCGATGTCCCAAAAATCATCGATCTCGCGAAAAACAACAATCTTGTGAAGAATATCGATCTCTTGAAAAATACCGAACACGCGAAAGATATCGCTCTCGCCACAGATTTCAAATTGCTCGCCTTTGTCTTGGGAAAGTTTACATTTATCAGCTATAAATTTATGTTACGTACTGTGGCGTCCAGTCTCTTCATTCGGTGCAAAATAGAAGATTCTAAGTTAAGGCAATAGACCAGTAATGTGTATAACAGGTCATGTTTTAGCTACGGAAACTTCACTTACTGATTGCTTGAAGGGCCTTGCAGTTGACCTAGGACCTTAAGATTTTACACGAGAAAAGGCAACAAGTATTAATTTGTAGTAAAAACGTAAGAAAACCTCCCGTTTTTGGCAGCTGATTTCGTACTAACGCACTGCCAGAATTTCACATTGTTAGCCTTTCTCTCAGGTAAGCTAACATTTATTGGCCCAAAATAATATAGTCCTCTCAAAAAACGCAACCTCGCGAGAAATATTGACTTCTCGAAAACATCGATCTCTCGGAAAACTTCTTACTCTCGAAAAATATATATGTTCCATGACAAATTTCTGTTTATCGAACTCTCGAAAAATATCGTCTCTCAAAAAATATTACCTCTGTAAATATATCTCACTCGAAATTATTGATCTCACGAAATTGTCGATCTCCCGAAAAACGTCCAGCTCCCGAATAGTGTTGATCTCTTGATTAGTATCGACCTCGCAAATAGTATTGGCCTCCTGAATGCTATCGATTGCTCGGGAAATATAGGTCTCTCGGGAAATATGAATCTCTCCGAAAATTTGCAACTCTCGGAAAATTTTGCTCTCTCTGAAAATTTTTATCTTACAGAAAATTTTGATCCCTCGGAAAATTATGATCTGTCAGAAAATTTCGATGTCTCAGAAAATTTGAATCTCTCTCAAAATTTAGATCTCTCAGAAAATTTCGATTTCTCGAAAAATACCGATAACTCAGTGACAACTGACTACAAAAATATCGATCTCTTGAGGAACTTTTCTCTCAAAGGTTATCGAATCCTCGAGAAAAATCGTACTCTCGAAAAATTACGACCACTCAAATAATGTCTAATTCTCATAACATATCTGTCTCTTGAGAAATATCTATCTCTCGGGAAATATCTATTTCTCGAAAGATATCTCTCTCTCGAAAAACGTCTCTCTCGAGAAATATCTATCTTGAAAAAAAACCGTTCTCTCGAAAAATATCTATCTCTGAAAAAATATCAGTCTCTTGAATAATTACCATCTTTCAAAAAATATCATTCTCTGGAATAATATCTACTCATATTTATCTATAAATATCGATACATGGAAATACCTTGTTGTCTCGAATAATATGGAAATATATCGACAAAGATCGAACATTAGAAAACCACAATTCTACCGAAAAATGAGCGATATCTCGATAATATAAAATAACTGATGATGGTGAAAGTAGAGAGGATATAAAATGTAGACTGGCAATGGCAAGGAAAGCGTTTCTGAAGAAGAGAAATTTGTTAACGTCGAGTATAGATTTAAGTGTCAGGAAGCCGTTTCTGAAAGTATTCGTATGGAGTGTAGCCATGTATGGAAGTAAAACATGGATGATAAACAGTTTGGACAAGAAGAGAATAGAAGCTTTCGAAATGTGGTGCTACAGAAGAATGCTGAAGATTAGATGGGTAGATCACATAACTAACGTGGAGGTATTGAATAGGATTGGGAAGAAGAGGAGTTTGTGGTACAACTTGACTAGAAGAAGGGATCCGTTCGTAGGACACGTTCTAAGGCATCAAGGGTACACCAATTTAGTATTGGAGGGCAGTGTGGAGGGTAAAAATCGTAGAGGGAGACCAAGAGATGGATACACTAAGCAGATTCAGAAGGATGTAGACTGCAGTAGGTACTGGGAGATGAAGAAGCTTGTACAGGGTAGAGTAGCATAGAGAGCTGCATCAAACCAGTCTCAGGACTGAAGACCACAACAACAACAACATCTCGATAAATATCGATACATCAAGATAAATCAATATGTCGATATGCAACAAAGAAATATATTGATATCTCCATAAATACTGATTGATCGAATACATAATGGTATTTCGAATCCTGGAAGTCTAGCGAAAAGTCGCCATATGTCGAGAAATTTCGATGTAATGTAATATTACAATCGATGGATATCAATCACTCGTCAAATAACGAGATCGCGAGTGACTTAGACCCCTTAGTAAGGATCAAACTCTTGATTATTATCGATCTATTGAATCTATCGATTTCCTGAGTAGTATCAATCTCCCAGGATATAAGGTCTAAAGGCAAATATGGAATTCTCGGAGACTTGAGATTTCTGGGAAAATTTGAGTCTCACGGAAAATTTGTATCTCTCGAAAATTTTGATCTCTCGGAAATTGGGATATCTAAGAAAATTGGAACTCTCGGAAAATTTGGATCTCACAGAAAACTTGTAATATCTTGGAAAATTTAAATCTCTTAGAAATTTTGGATCCCTCGAAAAATATCGATCACTAAAAAAAACAGCTATCTCGGGAAAATTTCTAGCTCTCTAAGAAAATTTGGAGCTCTTGGAAAACATCGATTTCAGAGAAATATCGATAACTTGATAAATATCTGGGCCCATAAAAATCGACTTCCATCATATACTTATCTCTTAAAGAAAATCGAGTTCTCAAAGTATGTCGATCGCTCGAAAAGTTATGTTCACACAAAAGAAACGATCTCTCGAAAATAGCAATCTCTTGGTAAATATCTATTTTTCTAAGTATATTGTTATCTCGAATATATTGATCTATCGATGTATTTCGACTTACTGTAGGATATCACGTATTGAAGGATAATGTTCTCACTAATAGCATCTATCTTTTGAAACGTATCGAACTCCCGATAATTGTAGATCTCTCGATAACTCTCTATATTTCGTAAGTGCCGTTTTCTCGAAATGTATCGATATCACAAAAAGTAACGATTTCCAGAAAAGCAATGATCACCTGTTGCTATATATGTCGCAATAAATGTCGATCCGCAATAAAATACCAATCTATCATGAAAGTTCGATGTATCGAAAATAACGATCTACCAAAGAGATCTGATCTGACAGAAAGTATTGCACTAACGCATAGTATCAATCTACTGAGAAGTATCTATTTACTGAAAATGATAGATCTACCGAAAAGTATCGATTTCTCGGATAATATTTATCTCTGGAGAAATTACAATCAATTCGAAAATATCAGTGTATCGAGTAATTACTATACCTCGAAAAATATTGCTCTCTCGTAAAATATCACTCTCGAAAAATATCCATCTCTCGAAAAAGATCAATTTCTCAAAAAGTATCTATTTGTCTATATAATGTCTATCATTACTATCGATATATTTAAAATCTCGATATCTTGGAATATATAGATGTCGATATTTTTAAATATCTCGGTATATTGGGGTTATCAGTATCTAGAGAAGCACCGATTATTCGTAAATATCGAATACTTGTAAACCATTTATCTCTCGAAATATATCGATTGCCAGCACATACGCCATCTCAACTTATATGGATATCTAGAAAGATAGATGGATTGAAAGATTTCAATGCATAGCTAAATATCGATGTACCTTAATAGTATCTATATATAAAAAAAACTATCGCTCTAATAAAAATATGGATGTAACAAAAAATACCTATCTCTAAAAAACATCGATTTCTCGAAAAATATCGTTCTCTCGTAAAATAACAATCCATCGAAAACAAGGACCACTCGAAAAATTTCGGGCTCTTGAAAAATATAGTTCTCTCGATAATAATAAATGTACCACAAAGTATAGATCTCTTGAAAAATAAATATCTCTTGAAAAATTTCTGTCTGTCGAAAAATATAGATCTCTCGGAAAATATAATTCTCTCGGAAAATATCGAAGTCTTGAGAAGTAGTAGTATCTCGAAAAAATCTATCTCCTTAAAAATAACAATCTCTCAGAAAATATCGACCTCGATAAAAATATTGATTTCGCGAAAAATACTAATTTTGCATAAAATACCGATTTATCGAAAGATATCAATCTCATGATAAATAACAAATCGATCGCCTTTCTGTTCTGAAAGTTTACATTCGTCAGCTGGAAATATATGTTACATACTGTGGATTCCATGCTCTTCATTCTCTACAAAAAGGTGATTCTAAGTTAAGGCAATAGACAAGTAATCCATATAACAGGTCATGTTTCAGATATCGAAACTTCATTTACTGACTGCTTGAAGTGCCTTGCTGTTGACCTAAAACTTAAGATTATGCACGAGACATTATAGCAACCACATTACATGAGAAAATTCGAGAAGTATTAATTTGTAGTAAAAGCGCAAGAAAACCACCCGTTTTTGTCAATTGTTTTCATACTAACGTAATGCCAGAACTTCACATTGCTAGCCTTACTCTCTCTCGGGTAAGCTAACATTTATTGGCTGGAAATAATATCATCGACTCAAAAAATATCGATCACCTGAAAAATCGAACTACTGTAGTGTATCGATCCATCGAAATTCAGCAAAACTTCTGAAGGTCTCGATCGGTCGAAAAGAAATGTCATATGGAAAAGTATCACTCTTTGAAAAGAAACTACGTCTCGAAAAATAACTATCTCACAAGATAGGTAAAGTTCTCTAAAAATATCGATCTCTCGAAAAATACGGAATCTCGAAAAATATCAATCACTCGAAATGTATCGATCCCTTGGAAACCATCGATCAATTTGTGGTAGATTTTTTATGCGTTTGTCTATTTTTTGTTTGTCTGTTGTCGATGTATTATGCTCGCAGTGAAAGGTCGTAACAACGTGATAAAATTGTCTCTGATCATGCTGTTAAAGTAATTGCTGTTTGTTGTGCGTATGAAGAGTCTTGGGAGAGATGGCTGGATGTTTTTAGCAACTTTTCATACATGAGATTGCCAGTGCTGTTGTCCACGTCTCTTCCCATACACGTCGCATTCAACCTGAAACAATTCTGCTATTTCAGTACTTCCAAAAATACTAATAAAGGTCATGACGCTCACCTTTGTTCTCACGAAATAATATAGGTTTATTGTGTCTCTTGTACAATTTTGCACATAACATCAAAAAAAGCGAACAGAAAACTCTAGTTACCCTTAGTTACGAGTAAATCACAGAGAGAGTAATATTCCGAGACAACGATATAATTATCATAGAGTCTCTCAGATAACGTCTTTGCCACTTAGCTTTCGCACAGTCGATTCAGTACATTACATATTTATTACACTACAACTTGAAAAATATTGTTCACTCGAAAAATATTGATCGCTCTAAGAACATCGATCTCTTGAAAACAATGAGTATCACGAGAAATATTGGTATCTCTAAATATGTCGTTGTTTTGAAAAATGTCGATATCTCTATAATCCGGTTTCTCGACATACATCGATATTACGAAATATAATGATTTCTCGAAAAATTTTGAGATGTCGACAAATATATATCTATCAAAAAATGTCGATCTATTAAAAATTTCGATCTTTGAAAAATATCGATTAATCGAACAACATTATAACATCATACGATAAAGACAGAACAACCATTTGGTAAGATCTACATATAAAAACGTTTAATAATTATACTAGGCGATCCAACTACCATACTGGCACCAGCAGAACAACTCGAATGCCAAATCCATCCCCATATGCGGTGTAAATCTTCGATACCGTGCCTCATTGAACACCAAAAATGCGGTCACCTTCGTCACGAAAGCACCAACTACATGAGCGCCAACAATCTGACCATGTTCGAATGCACTTGAGCTCCGCTATAACACATCCACAACTACAGAGAACACTGTTCTGGACGCGACTGACACTTGCAGATGTACTGAGAACGTTCCACAGGTGATGTTGGTGGTCAAATACGCGATCCAATCGCATTAATGTGTGACCACAGCGTGCAACAACGACTGACATGTCGGGGAACATGGAAAAACAAATGCAGTCGTCGCAATGTAGAAACAAAGCAATTTATCTGACATCCAGAAGGGGATGATCATTCGCTTTCGGACCAAGGGTGGATGCATTATCTAAACGACTAAGTCCTTAAATTGTTAGCGTGCTGCGTGGCGAAATAGAGCTGTCCAAAACTGGCAGTGACGCAATTGTGATTCACCATGGGTCATAGATAAAGGAGTTACAGACGGCTGTGGAGATGCGTAAGGGCTAATAGAGTGCAACTGTTGAGCAACTGCACGTCCAGATGAACCAAGCATGTCCTCGACGGCCGGTCAGCAGACATTCCTGGGCATGGGTCTCCGCAGCAGGCGCCTGGTTCATCCACCCATGGTGACCGCTTTTCATTGGCGACGAAGTTTGGAATTTTCACGCCAGTACTGAACTGGACGTTCTCTGAGTGGCGACTAATGGCCTTCTCAGATGAACCACGTTTTATGCTACATCGGACAGATCACCGTTGGAGTGTATGGCGTGAAGCTTCTGAAACCAAAAACAGGAGGGAGCATTATGGTCTAGGGAATGTTTTAGTGGCCTGCCAAGGGTGATCTCGTCATTGTGGTAGGGACAATGGACAAATACAACTATGCATCTATCGCTTATGTCTACTCCTATAATACATGCGATTCTTCCCCGGCACGATGGCATCTACCAATAAGACAGTGTGACGTGTTAAACAAGTTGGAGCGTACGTGCGTGGCTCGAAGAGCACGAGGATGTGTTTACCGTACTCCCCTGGCCACCAAACTCCTCAGATTAAAACCCAAGCGAGAATCTGTGGAACCACGTCGATCGGGCTGATCGTGCCGTGCATCCTCAACAGAGAAACGTAGCGCAGCTGGCCACGGCACTGGAGTCAACATGACTCCACATCCTTGTTGGTACGTTCCAAAACGTCACTGATTCGCTTCCTGCCCGTCTTGCAGCGGTCCACGCCGCAAAAGGCTTTTGACAGGTGGGCACATTTACGTGACTTGACAGTGTCCAACAGAGCACCCTACATGCCTGGTTAGCATCTGCAGTTTTGTTATAGCATGGATTTCTCGCGTTGTCTGCACATTTTTGTAGAAACAATAGAAAGTCTGTTCAAAAAATTCAAGAACGCTACGTAATTTCGCGCCAGTGGTTTGTTGGAGCAAAATGTGGTTGTCATCCTTAGATCCGCCAATGTTTGATGTGCAATTGCGAAAGTTTCATTGTTTTTTTGTCTTTTAGTTATTGTTCAGTGCTGTATTGAGTAGAACGTTTTTGAAGTGGTGATCAAAGTTTTATACATTCTGGGTCAGATAAATGTAAAGAAGGAAGAGAAACAATAATGAATACAGGAACGGAAAGAGAGTGAAGGGTTATTTGCAGGAAATAGTAAAAACACTGATGGTCAATCTGAATGGATATCCAAGAAATATTATCAGACAAATATTCATTCTACCACAAATCCGAATGACAGAGAACTTTGAGTATGCGAGGTCTGTTCAAAACATTTCGCGCCAATGGTGTGTTGAAGCGAAATGCGATTGGTGTCCCTGCACGCTCCTGTGTTTAATCTGTAACTGCCGAGAGTTTCATTGTTATTTGTCTGTTAGTTATTGTTCAGTACTGTATTGAGTGGAACATTGTGTCGCACAGTTTGTGACTTTCGAGATGGCAGAGTTAAAGGAGCAACGCGTCTGCATTACATTTTGCTTGAAATTCAAGAAAATCTGTACATGGACACACCAAATGATGCTGGAAGCCTACGGTGATGAGTGCATAAGCCGTACTCGGTGTTAAAAATGGTTCACAGGTTTAAAAATAGCCGAACGATAGTTAAGGATGACTTTCGTACAGGATGCCCTTCGACGTCTCCCAACAATGCTCATGTCAGGAACGTCAACGAAATTAATTGTGCATGCCAATCGAAGACTGACTGTCCGAGAGATTGCAGAATAATGTAACATTTCAGTTGGATCATATCATGAAATACTGACGCAGCGTCTTGATATGCATCGTGATGCCGTCACGTTCGTCCCACGGTTCTTGAGTCACGACCAGGAAGAACTTTGGGTCGCAATCTGTGAAGAGCTTTTGGATCGCGCAAATGAGATGTTCCTTAACAGAATCATAATTGGTGATGAGACGTGGGTTATGGTGTTGAGACCATAATTCAGTCTTCACAGTGGGTCGGGAAAGGTTCTCCAAGACCAAAAAGAGCTCGTCAGCTCAGGTCCAATGCTGATAGTTTTCTTTGACTTTTAAGGATCAGTTCATCATGAATTCGTGCCAGGGGGACAAACTGGTAATCCATGCTACTATCGGGACATGTTGCGACACCTGCGAGAAACTGTGAGAAGCAAACGACCTGAAATGTGGCGAGGCAATTCATGGTGCTTGCATCACGAAAACGCACCCACATATTCATCTCTGTTGGAGCGTGGCTATTGCACAAAATGAAATCGCTGTGCTGCCTCATCCTCCGTCCTCTCCAGATCTGGCCACTGTGGACTCTTTTTTTTCTTTTTTTCCAAAGTTGGCAACTCTGATGCAAGAGACGTAACAAGACTGTTTCCGTAAGTGCAAATGACGTTGGGAGTGGTGTGTCAATTGTGGAGAGGAGTATTTCGAAGGAGACTATGCATGATAAGTAAACGGTAAAAATGTTGTGGTCAATGTTCCACAATTTTTTTAGCAGACCTCGTATTAGATTAGATTAATTATTCATTCCATAGACCCACAAAAGAGGAGCTCCTCCTGAGTGTGGAACATGTCAGATAAACACATTACAAACATGTAATAAGAAAACCTTGATTTTCATTAATTTTAATGATCCTCAGTCAATAAATAGTAAAATTAAGTACATGAATTAAAATTAAACTTCTAATATTTACAGGTTTAATACTTACATCTGCTTTCATTAAATCCACCATTCACACAGTAGCTAGTTACTTGGCTATTACAACCAAATATCGTCAAAAATTAAAGTAAATTATTCATTTCAATGATCCTCAGTTAGGAACAGTCAAATTATGTACAAGATTTACAATTAAACTTCCACTATTTACAGACTTAAGACTTACATCTGCTTTCCACACATCCATCATTCCCATAGTAGGTAGTTACTTGGCTGTTACAACCAAGTATTGTCAAAAATTAAAGTATAATAAGTTTTCATTAAAATGGTTTACTGTGCTTGTTGAGAAATTCATGGATGGAACAGAAGGAGTTGGCCACCAAAAATTCTTTTAAATTATGTTTAAATTGTGCCTTGTCTGAAACTAAACTCTTAATGGTTGCCAGTAACTTATTGAAAATATGCGTTGATGAATACTGGAGTCCTTTCCGGGCAAGAGTAAGTGATTTTAAATCATTATGTATATTGTTCTCATTCCTAGTATTGATACTGTGTACTAAGCAGGTAGTTGGAAAAAGAGATATATTATTTACAACAACCTTCATTAAGGAATAAATATACTGAGAGGGTGTGGTTAGTATGTCTAATTCTTTGAACAGGTTTTGACATGATGTTCTTGGATTTACACTACACACTACAGTTATTAGATGCTTCTGTACACTAAAAATTTTTTCTCAGTTTGTGGAGTTACCCCGAAATATGATACCATGTGACATAATGGAGTAAAAATAAGCAAAATATGCCAGTTTTTTTATATTTATACCTCCTTTGTCTGACATCATTCACATTGCAAACACAGACTTGTTTAGGCACTTTAGGAGTTCGTCAGTGTGTCGCTCCCAACTGAATTTATTATCAAGTTGTAATCCCAAGAATTTTACACTCGCATCTTCTCCTATTTCCATGTCATCATATTTTATACACACACAAGAAGGAAATTTCTTGGAAGTTCTAAACTGCATATAGTAGGTCTTTTCAAAGTTTAATGACAGTGAATTGGCTATGAACCACTTATTAATGTCAGTAAAAATTTGATTAGCTACCCTTTGTAAATTTATATTTGATTTACTGTTTATTACAATGTTTGTATCATCTGCAAATAAGACAAACTTGGCGTCTGGTAATGTAACAGATGACAGGCGATTAATATACACAAGAAGAAGTAGTGGATCTTGTATGGAACCTTCGGGAACACCGCATGTAATTTCTTTCCAGTCAAATGATGTCTGGTTGCCTACTGCTGAAGTGTTACATAATGACATGCTTTGTTTTCTGTTGGTAAGATATGACTGAAACCACTTTGCAGCACTACCAGTGATGCCATAATATCTCAATTTACTTAAAAGAATGCTGTGATTCACACAGCCAAAAGCCTTTGACAGGTCACAGAATATGCCAGTTGCCTCTAATTTGTTGTCTAATGAATTAAGTGTAAATAGGCTTCTCAATATCAGAACCATTAAGAAACCCAAACTGTGACTTTGACAGTATAGTATTTTCACTAAGGTGCTTAAGTAGATGCTTGAACATATCCTTTTCAAAAATTTATGAAAAAGCTCTCAAAAGTGAGATCAGTCGGTAATTTGATGGACTTTCTTTGTCCCCTTTCTTATGGAGAGGTATAACTTCAGATTCATTACTAGATGGTTGGAGGCACTCCTGCTGTTGTACAACAACAGTATTTTTATCACATAGCAGTCATGGTCTCCAATCAAGTGTTTGGCAAAATAGTGTAGTTCATGCAGATGGCTGAGCGCCCTGCATGCAGGAAGCGCCCCGAGGCGACGTAGCTGTGTCGCAGTGGTGTGTGACAAGCCAGAACACGGCGGAGTGGCCCGCGCCTGTTGCCTGCCCGCCCTGCGGCTCTCCTGAGCAGAACGTGCCGCCAGTTGCTGGCCGCCGTGAAACAGCTGCAGCCGCTACCAACCACACGCCTCCACCAACAGCTGCCGGCTGCCGCATTCCTCAGGTGCCTGTATGTGACACCACGGGTCCCTTCAGCTGTTGGCGAATCTCTGTCCACAATGGAAGTGTGCTCTCCTCTCTCCTTGGAGGCATCATTCGGTTTTGCATAAGTCCCCTGTTTTTCTCGCTACTAGATTACGAAACTACAATTATACAGCATGCCTGTAAAAATGTACCCATTTCAAAAAAATATTGTCTGATCTCCTGATATGATATTAGAGCCCTTTACATAACAAAAGTAAGGTAATAGCTTTTTTTATCTACCTTATGAAGATTCAATTTGGGTGTCCTACGAGACACGACATATCTAGTCACTTGTGGTCCCCCCCCCCTCCCCCCCCGCCCCCACCTTCCCGACGTTCCTCGACGTTTCTCTTGTAGGGATGGCGGTTATCGCTGAAACAATCGGTGTTCAGTTACACTGGCTTTTTCGTCCCCAGATTAACCTGACTTTTAGAACCGCTCAAAAAAACCGATTTCCGAAATGACCGATTTCCTTTTTTTACCTGCTGCTATTTCCAGTAATAAACGTAGACATTGAACAAAACTTAAAAATTACTATGACTCCGTCAGACTTCTCCATTAGACGTTTCAAGATACGCAGAATCAAAATATCAAACAAAATAGATAAACAAAAGGAAAACATTATAAAGGAAACACAAGCAACACTGGTGTAATATTCTGCAATATTTATTATTTATTAGACGAACCGGTTTTCAGCCATCATCAGATACAAAGATAAGTATGTAGTGCAGCGAAATTTTGTTGGATCAAAGATTTTAAACCCGTGCATCTACAGAGTATCTCTCTTTCCAGAGATGAAAAATGTTTACCTTAGAATCAGGAATAAAATAAGAGGGGTTATTTCAGTATAAATGTGATGTAAGATTATTTAACTAATATAAAATATGTGACACTTTAACTAACTAACAATAGACAAATTACAACAGTTGTACCCAGAAGAACATAAGTGAACAATAAACTGTGCCAACACATTCCAAAGATGTGGCTGAACAAAATAATCTTGTCTTTAACAGATCCTCAATTACAATAGTGATATTAATCAGGTGGGTGAAGCACCTGTCGTTATGCAAATTAAACAATTTTTACACAATGGCAGAAATAATAGTAACTGAAATACAGCAAGAGGGGGCAGATGAGTAAAAGGGGTAATTTGCAATATGGCCTGGATAGAACTGTGAATAGAAACTGCAGTTAGAAGTGGTGAGTAAAGGAACTGTGTCTGGTCCTTCAGTACTAAGCTTGGATTGCCGGATGTGTGTTTAGTAATTTCCATTATGTCAAGATAATAGATAACATCCATAAAGGCAGGAAGATGAAAAATAATAAATAATTAATAAACTCAAGCCCTTACTCACCACTTTCAGCTGAAGATACTACCCACAATGCCATCCAGGCCCTCTTACTCACATGCCCCATTTTGCATTATTGCAAATACCATACTTTTTCTCATTGTGTTAAAAAATTTGCTTTGTTTAATCATAGCCGCTTTACTCACCTGCTTAATATCACTGTTACATCTTATCTGTTTGTAATTTAGGACATATTAAAGACAGTACAAGATTTAATTCCACTTTGAAAGATATAAAAACGCCCTTGGTGGAACGTGGATAGTGAAACAGTGATTAAGACTAGGCACGAGGCATTCAAAAATTGGAATAGTAACAAAACTGCTGTCCATTGTGACCGAGCGGTTCTAGGCGCTTCAATCTGGAACCACGCGGTGCAGGTTCGAATCCTGCCTTGGGCATGGATATGTGTGATGTCCTTAAGTACTTCTAAGCTCTAGGGTACTGGTGACCACAGATGTTAAGTCCCATAGTGCTCAGAGCCATTTTTTAAGTAACAAAACTGAAAATACGTACAACACCTGTCTAACTGCAAGAAAAGAAATAACTAAACTAATCCGACAGACCAAAAGAAACTACAAAAACGCCCAACTGCTAAAAGAACAATACAGGAAACTTTAAACATTCAAAATAAAAAATAACCCGTTAGCAACCTCAAAGTCTTTGCTTCAAAAATTAAAATGGCAGTTTGGTTCTTAACAACCAGGAAAATTGTATGGTACTTGCCAATTATTTTGAAAAACTATTAAACTGTCCAGAACCAACGAATAAATTCCAACCACAGCAAAGTAACAAACTAATAACACCAAGTGTTATACTGCCCTTATAGAACCGATGTTAATAATATCAAGGAATTTCTCTTCTCCCAGTCATATACGAAAATCTCTCATAATGTTTACTTGATCAAGCCCATGAACAGCTAGAGCCTAAAATTGGTGAATACCAAACAAGCTTTAGACCAAACAGATCCTGGCTGGAACTAATTCTTAAAATTAAACTAATCGTTAGGTACCAAAGGATTTCTAGTAACAATTTTGTATGTACATTTGTAGATTTTAAAAAGGCCTACGACTCAGTTGATCTTGAATCTCTTTTCCATAGTTTGAAGGAACGAGGGCTAGATAATAAAACTCTAACACTGATTAAGGAAAAGTTAACTGACACTAGTTCTAATCTTAAGTTCATGTGAGAAATCTCTGAACCATTTGATACAAAGACTTGTGTTACATAGGAAGATGGGCTCTCCCCATTGCTGTTTAATTTTGTTTTCGAAAAGGTAATTACAGAACAGCGAGAGCAAAAGTCGAATCAAAATATAGATCAATCAATCAAGTTATGTAGTAGTAATATTAGATTGCAGATGACCTCGCAATTTTAAGTAGGACTATTACCACAGCTCAAAAACAAATTGAAGTTCTTGAAGAAGTTGCGGAAAAAATAGGACTACAAATATCTCTCGAAAAACGGAATATATGAGATACAACAAATAAGCACCAATGTTTTTGAAAAAGAAATATGGAAAAATAAAATGGGTTTCTCAGTTCAAGTATTTGGGAGATATCGTACAAGAAAACGGTCTGGAAAAAGCTGCAAACGTAATTCGCTGTCAAAAAAATTTCGACTGCATTCAGATTAACACAATTTCTAAATTCAGTAAACCTAAGCATTACAGCACTGTAATCAGACCTGAATGTCTTTATGGAGCAGAAACTTTAATTTTAAATAAAAAAGGGATATTGAAGAAATTCAAAAGAAAGAAAGATTATTAGAAAAATATTAGGTTTCAAAATTACTGATGGAGAGTTTTATAGGCTGAGAAGTAATAAGGAAAAAGAACAATACACAGACATACATGGTGAATGAGAAAACGAAGTCTTAAATTTTATGGGCCCATTGAAACAATGGCACCTACTAGTTTGATTAAATAGATAGCAGAATTCTAGGAAAACAGAAGTAAGGCCAAAACTCAACCAATTAAATGGATCGCTGTGGTAAGGAGGCTCTTAAATTAAGTGGTACAACCCAGGCAGACGTTACAGATAGAAAAACATTGAGACAAAAGATATTTGCTCGGAAAGTTGGTCACAGGGAAATTAGCAAACGGACAAACGTGATCTGATGAAAGAAAGAAACTTCATTCTGAAAGGATGAAACAAATTTGAACACAAAGGAACAATAATAAAAAAATATTATTTTGTTCAGATGCATTTATGAAATATATTGCCAGAGTTTATTATTCAATTATTTTGCTCTGTGTACAACTGTTGTAATTTGTCTACAGTTCATTAGTTGATGTGTCACATATTTGATCTTAGTTAAATAATCTTGCATCGCATTTACACTGAAATAATTCCTCTTGCGTTATTCCTAATTCTAACATCAAAATTTTCTGTCTCTCAAAATGCACTAGTTTAAAATCTTTGATGCAACAAAATTTTACTACACCACATTCTTACCCTTGTTTCTAATGATATCGGAACAGCTGAAGGCCAGTTCGTGTAACAAATAGAGAATGTTGTAGAATATTGGCCAGTGCTGTGTGTGTTTCATTCATAATATATAAAACATTGTGCCAAGTACTGATGGAACAGTCAATCAATGCAAAAGAAAACTAAGTCATCCCACAATTCTACTTTTCTTGAAAAAATTACTAGTGTTCTCCTGTTTATTCTAATTTTTTCAAACTCTGCTAAAAATCAGGTTGTAATCGAGCATCATAGCACTTTTGGATCATACGAATAGTCAGAGCTATAGGGTGAAAGATGAGGTTGGACGACTCATAATTTTCGTGTTAAATTGTCCGTTTCCAACGATTACAAGCAGATAAAGGTTTATTATGTGACACAGGTGGTATATCAGCAACTTCTTTGTTCATTATAAACTTTTAATGAATTGTTAAGTTTCTCTGTTTCCATAATTTCCTTTTGCCTTTATTTCGTAGAAATGGTAGACAAAGAATAAACTTTTGTGTAAAATTTGTAGCGTTCGTTTTCTTTAATTATTTGGAATGAAAAAAACCGATTTGTAGCTAATATATTTATTTTTTTAACCAGGTGTTACTAAGTCTTGCACACTGCGTGAGCGTATGCATCGTATGTTACGTGTCTATAGGCATATTATTGTCAAGTCTTTATTGCTAGTTTCTAACTGTCGATGCTGAGCCCAATACGTTAAAGGAATCGAAATTTTGCGAATGAATATTATTTGTTTAAAAAGTGCTCTATTTACATAACGCAAAAGCTTTAGCACTGCTGCTATGGCAAATCGGTGTACTGGTTTCTCACTCATTAGTACAAAGAAGTTTTACAACCGCTTATAATCGATACTAAATGAAGGGCTTATTTCAATAGTGGTACAAGTCCATTTTTGTTCATTCTGAGATACAGAGTCCTAACATTAAATGAGCGCTGAAAAATCTGCAGTTGAGATACCAGAAATATTCAAGTATATATGCTTCAATATTTCTTGTATCTCAACTGCAGATTTTTCAGCCCATATTTAACTTTAGGACTCTGTATCTCAGAATGGCCAAACTGGCCGTAACTTTCTAACACGTTTTAAAGAACATACTATTGGTACTGCACGTACCAAATCAATATTTGGTCAACATCTTGATGGATACAATTATTCTGAGGGTTGCATTTCTAACAATTTGAAAATATTACATACTGTGCCAAAAGGACTACTGCTAAATACTTAAGAAGAAATTGTAATCTTTTCACATCACAAAAGTAATCCGTTATCTGTTTTAAACGAACAACTGCAATTCAAAGACAAATATTTCTTTGAGCTTTTCGATGATCTGCTTTAGAATGTTCACACTTCTGCCTTCGTTTTTAAAATTAAGACTTTTAGGTAATACGTTATCTTTACTTTGTAATTTTGTTCCACCAAACGTTATTTTATGAATGACTATCTGTTTTTAGAATGTTTGCTTATATGCTTTTAGACTGAATATTGCTAATTCACATCCTTTTATTTTTGACACTATGGCTCACAATATATTAATTTTAAATTCCTTCCATTCTTATTATTTTTATTTGCTTATAAGACTGTCTTGCAACATAAGTAATAGAAATGCCTTTTTTAAAAATTCACATGTAATTTAAAAAAAAGAAACTGGAATCTACATATGAACTTCATAGACAATGTTTCAAAAATATGTACAACTACTTCGTATCATATCTGTGCAGCATGTACTATACACGTCAGCTAAAGATTATTGCAGCCTATTCATTGAAAATCGTTTCAATAAGGATATGGTGCTGCTCAACAGTACGTTGTCTGACATGACAGTCTTTGCCATTCCACTATTGCAACAACTTCGTTAGAAAGAAGCCTGCTGTCACATCTCTGCACTGGCGTTTATCCTCAGCATGGCAACCACTACTTTGCCTATCGACTTTACAACAACTTCAGTTGAAAGAAGCCTGCTGCCTCATCTTTGGAACAGCGTCCAACTTCACCATGGCAACAAGTGGTATCAAATGGTTCACTAACACGCCTTGAGAGGGCAACCCATGTACTGTCAAAACGAAGTTCATTTATCCTACATATTTAAATATTTTTAACCCTTCTTAATTGACAATAGCTGCTAAATAAACTTGGTTTAGTGTGAGTTTATTTTTATTTCTTGACAGTGTTCTATTAACTAAGAAATTTTGCATTCTTATTTGACTTATAACTCATTGGTTAGTAATGACATCATACTGTCAGAAGTGGGTGGAGCCTCCTTTATATATAGTAAGACGTCCACTGGTTTCTCCCGTAGTGATTCTCTAGCAGAAGGAGGTTCTTACTCATTGGTAATTCATCGTTTTATAACTTTATAACTTTATGTGTTTCATTTAATGTATGTAGCCCTCTAGTTAATGCTTAGTATACAACTTGTAGGTATGAAGATGACCACAGTAGTGGTCTAAATGGTCACCGTAATATATAAATTGTGATAAAGACTGGTTCTGATAGTAAACATTTGTAACACATTGCTCACTGTCACCCCATAATGAATTCAAAAGTAATTAATTTATTACCAAATTAGGTTATAAGAAGTTTAGAGGGTTACACACTAAAATTGTGAAACTTAATCAAAAAATATCTTTTAACAAACAATGCATAATGAATCATGTGATTCCTACTTACATAAAAATTATTTTTAATACCAGATGAAATATAGAAAAATTTTTATGATAGAAGAGTAGCATTTTATGAATTAGATCTGAAATTAAAGATGCATATAAAGAAAAATATGCATTAAATATTGAAATGCACAATTTACATTTAAAAATTAGCAATCAATTCTCACCATCAATATTTTTCACAGTTACTTAACTTTACAGATGACAAAATTAATGCACTAAGAGAAACTGTTCTTAATAAGCATAATAAGAAATTTGCACCCCTTGTTTGTCACCAAAATGTGTGTTCTCAAGATGTTTCACCACATGTA
Organism: Schistocerca americana; assembly: GCF_021461395.2. Lineage (NCBI taxonomy): Eukaryota > Metazoa > Arthropoda > Insecta > Orthoptera > Acrididae > Schistocerca > Schistocerca americana. The sequence continues at coordinate 291,887,906 of NC_060119.1, read as the reverse complement.
CATAACTTTTATCCAAGAGTAACCAATCTAACCAAAATTACTTTTACTCTTGCTGAACTTTAAACAAAGGCCTAAAATATAATTTAGCTGCAGAATAGAGCAATGCAAATATTAAATGTGTGGTTGCTGACGTAAAGATTGCTGCAAAACATGCAGAATTTAGTAGGTCTGAAATACGTGACAGTGCAAGTAAAACTAAAAATTTCATTACTAATGAAAAAGATAAAAGTAAACACAACAATGAATTAAATCTTGTAAAACAAAGCAACCAGAAGTTAATAACTAATACAGCTATTGCAATCAAGGCAAATAAAGGGAATACTCTTGTCATTGTTAGTGAAGATGATTATGTTTCTAAGACTTTACTATTTTTAACACTAATTGAATAACTGAGGTTAAAAAGACCTGACTTCAAGATTTCAAACAAAAATTAAAAACCTGATTGATGATAGTGACTCATTACTTTCACTGAAAGATAAAATATTATTTAAGGTTATGAACCCCACTTGACCTAAGTTGAGATCACAAATCAAATTACACAAACCAAATTTACCAATTCGTCCAATTGTTAATATTATGAACAGTCCCTCTAATAACCTGAACAAAAAACTTAATCAAATCTTAAAATTCCTTTACATTTATGAAGGAAATTATAGTATTAAAAACAGTTTTGAATTAACTTAATTAATTTATGATGTTCAAAAAACCCAAGGTTCGCATCGTTGGACATCACAAATCTTTACACGAATATATCTGTTTAAGAGACTCTGTCAATTATTAAAGATAACTTAACATATCATAAAATCATGAGCCCTGAAGAAATAGTAGTGTTCATTGAACTGTTAAGAATTACTCCAGATTTTAATTATTTATCATTTAATAATAAAATACATATTCAGGAAGATGGACCTAGAATGGGGAATTCCCTGGCTAGCACTATAGCAGGTATCTTCATCAATTATGTTGAAATTCAATTTTTCAAAAATAATCCAGAGATTTTTTTTTTGTCATCAGTCTACTGACTGGTTTGATGCGGCACGCCACGAAATCCTTTCCTGTGCTAACCTATTCATCTCAGAGTAGCACTTGCAACCTACATCCTCAATTATTTGCTTGACATATTCAAATCTCTGTCTTCCTCTACAGTTTTTGCCCTCTACAGCTCCCTCTAGTACCATGGAAGTCATTCCCTCATGTCTTAGCAGATGTACTATCATCCTGTCCCTTCTCCTTATCAGTGTTTTCCACACATTCCTTTCTTCTCCGATTCTGCATAGAACCTCTTCATTCCTTACCTTATCAGTCCACCTAATTTTCAACATTCGTCTATAGCACCACATCTCAAATGCTTCGATTCTCTTCTGTTCCGGTTTTCCCACAGTCCATGTTTCACTACCATACAATGCTGTACTCCAGACGTACATCCTCAGAAATTTCTTCCTCAAACTAAGGCGGTATTTGATATTAGTAGACTTCTCTTGGCCAGAAATGCCTTTTCTGAAATAGCGAGTCTGCTTTTGATGTCCTTCTTGCTCCGTCCGTCATTGGTTATTTTACTGCCTAGGTAACAGAATTCCTTAACCTCATTGACTTCGTGACCATCAATCCTGATGTTAAGTTTCTCGCTGTTCTCATTTCTACTACTTCTCATTACCTTTGTCTTTCTCCGATTTACTCTCAAACCATACTGTGTACTCATTAGACTGTTCATTCCGTTCAGTAGATCGTTTAATTCTTCTTCACTTTCACTCAGGATAGCAATGTCATCAGCGAATCGTATCATTGATATCCTTTCACCTTTTATTTTAATTCCACTCCTGAACCTTTCTTTTATTTCCATCATTGCTTCCTCGATGTACAGATTGAAGAGTAAGGGCGAAAGGCTACAGCCTTGTCTTACACCCTTCTTATTACGAGCACTTGTTCTTGATCGTCCACTCTTATTATTCCCTCTTGGTTGTTGTACATATAGTAAAATATCGATCTCTCGAAAAATATCGATCCCTCGAAAATTATCGATGACTCAAGAAATATCGAACTCTCGAAAAATGTCGATCTCTCGAAAAATATCGACATCAAGAAAGATATCGATCTCTCGAAAAATATATATCTATAGAAAAAGATCTATCCTCGATAAATATCGACCTCTCGAAAAATATCGACGACACGAAGAATACCGACCTCTCGAAAAATATCGACCTCTCAAATAATATCGACTTTTCGAAAAATATCGTCCTCTCGAAAAATATCGACTTCTCGAAAAATATCGACATCTCGAAAAATACCGACCTCTCGAAAGATATTGACCTCTCGGAAAATATCGACCTCACGAAAAATGACGACCTCTCGAAAAGTGTCGACCTCTTGAAAAGTGTCGACCTCTCGAAAAGTGTCGACCTCTTGAAAAGTGTCGACCTCTTAAAAAGTGTCGACCTCTTAAAAAGTGTCGACCTCTTAAAAAGTGTCGACCTCTTGAAAAGTGTCGACCTCTCGAAAAGTGTCGACTTCTTGAAAAGTGTCGACTTCTCGAAAAGTGTCGACCACTCGAAAAGTGTCGACCTCCAGAAAAAAATCGACCTCCGAAAATATCAGCCTATCGAAAAATATCTACCTCTCGAAAAATATCGACCTCTCGAAAAGTAACGATCTCTCGAAAAATGTCGTTCTCTCGGACAATGTCGATCTCCCGAAAAATGTCGACCTCTCGAAAAATGTCGACCTCTCGAAAAATGTCGACGTCTCGAAAAATGTCGACGTCTCGAAAAATGTCGACGTCTCGAAAAATGTCGACGTCTCCAAAAATGTCGACGTCTCGAAAAATGTCGACCTCTCAAAAAATGTCGACGGCTCGAAAAGAGTCGATCTCTCGAAAAGTGTCGATCTCTCGAAAAGTGTCGATCTCTCGAAAAGTGTCGATCTCTCGAAAAGCGTCGATCTCTCGAAAAGTGTCGATCTCTCGAAAAGTACCGATCTCTCGAAAAGTACCGATCTCTCGAAAAGTACCGATCTCTCGAAAAGTACCGATCTCCCGAAAAGTACCGATCTCGCGAAAAGTACCGATCTCGCGAAAAATGTCGACCTCTCGAAGAATGTCGACCGGTCGGAAAGTGTCTGTCCCTTCGAAAAATGGCGATCTCTCGTAGAATGTCGACCTCTAGAAGAGTGTCGACGTCTCGAAGAGTGTCGAGCTCTCATAAAATAACGTTCATTAATAATATTAGATAAACAAAACAATCCAGAAGAACATAAACCATGACCAACCATTGACGAAAGCGAACCTATACAATCTCATCAATTTATTGTCATCACCAATAACCATTCTTATATGAGCGTTAATTAAAGACTTCAAATCAACCTGATGAAAACAAATAAATCTAACAATAACTCCAGCAGATAAACCTAAAAACCCGCATATGATATAATCTCTAAACCACGAAAAATACCATAACCACCTACGTTTAATAGAACACCAGCAAGAATTATTCTACCTGAAGTAGGAGCCTTAGTAAGTCATAAATGAACCAAAAATATTGGCATCAAAACTAAAAAATCCAAAATTATAAATACATAAAATATAAAATAATAAGAACCAAACCAACCAATAAAGGGAAATATAAAGTGTAAAATTTAAATAAAACCAACAACAAAGGTAAACTGGCCACCAAAGTATAAAAAATTAAATAAACGCCAGCCTGCAAACGCTCAGATTGATAACCTCAACCTAAAATCAAAAGCAAAGTAGGAACTAATGTAGCCTCAAACAAAATGTTTTCTTGAAATTTTGGATCCCTACTAGGATTAATTGGTACAGTAATTCTATTCTTAGTTATAGTAACTGCATTAATAGGATACGTTTTACCTTGAGGCCAAATATCATTCTGAGGTGCAACAGAAGGGCTAAACGGAAATGTCGAAAAAATTCCATTTCACCCTTACTTTACTTTCAGGGATTCTATCACATTTGTATTAATAACATCATTATTATTTATATTATGTTAAATTAACCCTTACCTTCTAGGAGACCCAGATAATTTTGTACCTGCCAATCCATTAGTAACACCAGTTCACATTCAACCAGAATGATATTTCCTATTTGCATATGCAATTCTACGATCAATTCCTAACAAGTTAGGAGGTGTTATTGCACTATTCTTATCAATTAGAGTCTTAATAATTTTACCTTTCTATAACAAAACACCATTCAGAGGTATTCAATTTTATGCTATCAATCATATTCTATTCTGAATTATAGTAGCTGCTGTATGTTTATTAGCCCTTTAGTACGAAAACTAACGTGCATAATGCACCTTAATGTAAAAAGCTAAGCTAATCAAGCTAATGGGTCCATACCCCATTTATAGAGGTATCTCTACAATGCTTCTCTTCCTATCAGCATTAATGATAGGAACGATCCTGTCCATTTCATCAAATTCCTGATTTGGGGTTTGAATAGGACTTGAGATCAAATTACTTCCATTTATTCCGCTTCCAACAAGAAATAAAAATATAATGATAAGTGAATCACTAATTAAATATTTTATTGTCCAAGCAATAGCATCGACAATACTATTATTTTCAATTTTGTTAATTCAAATAAAGTACCCAATAGGATGGGAAACATAATATATTTCCCTCAATAATAATCAGATGTAGATTATTATTAAAGACTGGAGATGCACCCATTTATTTCTGATTTCCAGAAGTCATAGGCGCTTTAAGCTGAAATAACTGTTTAACATTAGTAACATGACAAAAAATTGCCCCAATAATGGTACTATCATATTTTATTCAACTAAGAACCTTTATTTGAACCATTATCATTTTAAGAATTGTTATTGGGGCAATAGGAGGTTTAAATCAAACATCTTTATGACAACTTCTGGCATACTCTTCAATTAGACATTTAGGGTCAATAACCAGATCCTTAACAGTCAGAGAAAACATCTGGGAACTATACTATATTATTTACTCATTACTAAAACTAATCATAGTCTTATTATTCAAGCAAATCAGTTTATTCTCTATAAATCAAATTTATTCAGCTAGAAACATAAAAACTGAAATTAAATTCGTAATATTTTTATCCCTGCTATCTTTAGGTGGTTTACCACCAATTCTTGCATTCCTGCCAAAGTGAATTGTTATACAATCATTAATAGAATACAACATAACAACCATTATAACTATTATAGTCGTACTAACTACAATTACACTTTATTATTACATAGGTATTAGATTCTAGGCTCTAAGTATATCATATACCGAAAATTCATGATCTATAAAGATAACGTCTCAAAAATCAGGAATCATTATTCCTATCAGTGTAATAATTTCAACCCTAGGATTGATTTCAACATCAACCTTAATCTCATTGTACTAAGGACTTATGTTAATTAAACTAATAACCTTCAAAGTTATAATTAAAAGAATAATCTTTTAGGCCTTAGTAAAACTTTACACCTCTAGAATTGCAGTCTAGAATCATAACTGAATATAAGACCAGAGTATGGTAAGAGAGAAAATAACTCATAAGTAGATTCACAGTTTACCACCTAAAAGTCAGCCATGTTACCACAAAAATGATTACTCTCAACATTGGTACTTTATACTTTCTATTTGGAGCATGGGCAGGAATAGTAGGAAGATCAATAAGAATACTTATTCATGCTGAACTAGGTCAATCAGGATCTCTAATTGGAGATGACCAGATTTATCATGTTGTTATTACAGCCCATGCATTTGTAATAATTTTCTTCATAGTAATGCCTATCATAATTGATGGATTTGGTAATTGACTTGTACCATTAATAATTGCTGCACCAGATATAGCATTCCCACGAATAAATAATATAAGGTTTTTATTACTGCTGCCCTCATTAACCCTTCTTCTTACATCTTCTATAGCAGATAATGGTGTTGGTACAGGATGAACAGTTTACCCCCCTCTAGCAGGAGCTATTGCACACAGGGGTGCATCTGTAGATCTAGCCATTTTCTCACTATACTGAGCAGGTGTATCATCAATTCTTGGTGCAGTAAACTTTATTACAACAGCAATTAATATACGATCAGAAAGTATAACTTTAGACCAAACATCTTTATTTCTTTGGTCTGTAGCTATTACAGCTCTTCTTCTTCTTCTTCTTCTTTCACTTCCAGTTTTAGCAGGAGCAATTACTGTATTACTAACAGACCGAAACCTAAATACATCATTCTTTGACCCTGCAGGTGGGGGAGACCCAATTCTATATCAACACCTATTCTGATTCTTTGGGCACCCAGAAGTTTATATTCTAATTTTACCAGGATTTGGTGTTATTTCACACATTGTATGTCAAGAAAGAGGAAAAATTGAATCATTTGGACCGTTAGGTATAATCTACGCCATGTTATCAATTTGATTAATAGGATTTATTGTTTGAGCACACCATATATTTACAGTAGGAATGGATGTTGACACACGAGCATACTTCACATCAGCAACAATAATTATTGCTGCACCTACAGGAATTAAGGTATTCAGATGATTAGCTACATCATATGGAACTAAATTCAAGTTTAATCCACCATTATTATGAGCTCTAGGGTTTATTTTCCTATCTACAATTGGTGGATTAACAAATTCATCACTTGAAATTGTATTACATGACACATATTATATAGTTGCCCATTTCCATTATGTCCTATCTATAGGAGCAGTATTCGCAGCTATAGGAGGTGTTATTCAATGGTACCAACTATTCACAGGATTAAAAATTCAGTTCACAGCTACATTCATTGGAGTAAACTATACATTCTTCCCTCAACACTTCTTAGGATAAGCAGGAATACCACGACGATATTCAGATACCCATACATCATGAAATGTAGTATCAGGAACTGGATTTACAATTTCTATTGTAGGAATTATTATATTCATTGTAATTATATGAGAAAGAATGATTACAAACCGAGCAATTATATTTAGAGCTAATATAAGAAGATCAACAGAATGACTATAAAACAACCCACCTGCAGAACGTAGCTCCTCAGAGTTACCATTAATCTCTAGATTTTAATATGGCAGATTGGAGCAGCAGATTTAAGCTCTACAAATAAAGGTTTGACCTCTCATTAGAAAAAGCATAAATGGCAACATGATCAAATTTATCCCTTCAAGATGGAGCTTCAACATTAATAGAGCAACTACATTCTTCCATGATCATAATATGGTCGTTTTATTATTAATTATAGTAATTGTAGGTTAAGCCCGAAGTTGTATACAATTTATTGCCTATACAAACCGAAACATACTTCATGGACATTTAATTGAAACCATCTGAACAGCATTACCCATAATTACGCTAATTTTTATTGCTCTCCCATCACTACAACTACTTTATTTACTTGTTGAATCAGTAGATGCAATAATCACAATCAAAACAGTTGGACGACAGTGGTACTGAAGATATGAATATTCAGACTTTATAGACATAGAATTTGACACCTACATAACACCAGAACAGGATTTAGGGAAATTTAGAAAAATATCGATCACTCGAAAAATACAGATTTCTCGAAAAACATCGACCACTCGAAAAGTGTCAGCATCTCGAGAAGTGTCAGCATCTCGAGAAGTGTCAGCATCTCGAGAAGTGTCGGCATCTCGAGAAGTGTCGGCATCTCGAGAAGTGTCGGCATCTCGAGAAGTGTCGGCATCTCGAGAAGTGTCGGCATCTCGAGAAGTGTCGGCATCTCGAGAAGTGTCGGCATCTCGAGAAGTGTCGGCATCTCGAGAAGTGTCGACATATCGAGAAGTGTCGACACACCGGAAAGTGTCGGCACACCGGAAAGTGTCGGCACACCGGAAAGTGTCGGCACACCGGAAAGTGTCGGCACACCGGAAAGTGTCGGCACACCGGAAAGTGTCGGCACACCGGAAAGTGTCGGCACACCGGAAAGTGTCGGCACACCGGAAAGTGTCGGCACACCGGAAAGTGTCGGCACACCGGAAAGTGTCGGCACACCGGAAAGTGTCGGCACACCTGAAAGTGTCGGCACACCGGAAAGTGTCGGCACACCGGAAAGTGTCGGCACACCGGAAAGTGTCGGCACACCGGAAAGTGTCAGCATCCTGAAATGTTTCGACCTTTTGATAAGTGTCGACCCTTCTAAAAGTGGGACGCTTTCTCAACCTTGTGGAAGAGATGGAGATCTCTTGCCATCAGAAATCTCCAGATATTGCGCTACTTAACGAGCAAACGATATCGAGAAGCACACATTTTTGGGAATGCTTCTCCGATTTCCTATGAAAAAAGTTAACAACTTGTTACCAATTATTACAATTAGCAATTTGTAGGCAGTTGCTTGTTATCCCTTATATACAGCGCCTTAGTCACAGTTGCTACGAGATCACTTACAATGGCCACTATTCCAACTATCTCAACACATGGACACATATGATTCGGTTTGTTTTAATAACATTACTAATTTTGGTTTTCAAAAAGTGTGCTCCATTTTGTTCCTTAATTTTCAGAACTTATGGACGCCTATTGAACATAATTTGACTACAGTCGACATCTCTTAGGCATTGACACAAAGTGATATTAAATGGTTTTCACTTTTATGTAATTATTTGTAATGTATGTTAACAATTCCTTTTCTGTTTGAATAAGTGCTCGATATCATGCATAGCCTACTTTTAATTTCTCTAAAGTACGATGTATATTTCTGGTATAAGTGGCACTATTACCTGTCCTTCCTCATGATGGTTTCTCGATGTATGATGTATACTACTTGTTCACAACATGTATTTTAAATTTATTTCAGTAACACAATTAGAATTATAGGTACTTCTTAAGTCTGCTTTTATTTCATATGGGTTATGTAAAATATGGGTTATGTAAAATCAAATTATTTTTATTAGTATTCAAAACCGGTTGCTTGGCAATTTTATTACTGTTTTATCAACCTGTGAATGTATGTATGGGTTCCGACCCACTGCTCATGCAGAAGCGTACAACCAGTGTTATAAAAAATGATAGCCTGTCCAAATGGGAAGAATGATATGTACATTATCGCGTCATTAAATATGATAACAAAATTGTTAGTCTACACCCTCAAACCTTTTTTGTTGTTGTAATGAATATTGTTTAGTAGCAATTGAATTGTTACTTAGTGGCATTTTTCGTACTATTACTGTTTTTATATATTTGACTTCTCAGTTCTAACGTAATATTTATGTAAATCAAGAATGGTATACTTCTAACTTCCCACACCAAATGGTGGGTGCTATGTTTTACAGTAAGCAACCGTGTATATTTGATGTCATGTATGTATGGGTTCTGACCCATTGCTTATGCGGAAGTGTATAACCATTGTTATAATAATACTAGCTTGTCCAAAGGGACAAACGAGATGTACATCATCATGTCGGTTAAATATGATAACAAAATTGTTTATCCACACCTACAAACTTTTTTTATAATGAACATTGTGTTTCACGGCATTTTAATTATTACATAATGGCATTTTCGTACTATTACTATTTTTATATATTTGACTCCTTAGTCTTAACGTAACATTTTATGTAAATCACGAACATTGTACTTCTAACTTCCCATGCCAGATGGTGGGTATTATGTTTTTTAAAAACCTGTGTGATACCTCATATCATGTTATTCATATATTATTCTTTTTCATTGTCTTTTTCTCTTTTACTTGTCCTGCACTCTACAACTTATTATCGATCTGTTTTATGTTTTGTAAGTTGGTTTTTTAAAAACAATACGCCAATGTATTTTAGATGTTTCCTTCCCCCTTAGCCTGCTATGTGTCTTACGTACATTTTAAATTTGAATTACTTCATGGTTCACAAATGCACAAGAGTTCTTTTGTGTTCATATCTAGCAAAACAAGTAATATTAAGTCTTCACGTGACACATGTCACATAGAGGGCGTTCCAAGCCCTGTCACACCAAGGTCTGTAAACTGCGGCCTCAGTTTATGTGATTGCTCTAAGCTTGTTGATACCAGTGCCTACCAATTTTAATTGTATATTACAGGCATGTTCCTACCAACTGTTATGTTCATACGCTGGTGTAGTTGTGATTTTCTGTTTTATATTCTCTGTTCGTTATGTGAAATTTTTAACTTCTAGCACTGAGGATGGTCATTAAGTGACCGAAAATCGATTTTGCAGATAATAAAACAAAAAAATACGATCAATGCTGATTCTCCTTCCAATTCTATCCAATATTTGGTTGTCGTGCACAGAACACTCCATGGAGTCGCCAATCAACTCTCCAAATGTGTCGACCTCTTCAAATATGTCGACCTCTCCAAATGTGTCGACCTCTTCAAAAGTGTCGACCTCTCGAAAAATGTCGATCTCTTGAAAAATACAAATTGCTCGACTTTCTCTAGGCAAAGTTTACATTATCAGCTGGAAATTTATGTTATGTACTGTTGATTCCAGGCTCTTTGTTCTGTACAAAATCTAAGATTCTAAGTTAATGCAATCGACAAGTAATCCATATACCTGGTCATGTTTTAGCTATCGAAACTTCATTTACTGACTGCAGTTGACCTAGGACCTTAAGATTTTGCACGAGACTAATTGTAGCAACCACATTACATGAGAAAACGCGAGAAGTATTAATTTGTAGTAAGAACGCAAGAAAACCTCCCATTTTAGTCGTTTGTTTTCGTACTAACGTAATGCCAGAACTTCACATTGCTAGCCTTTCTCTCGGGTGAGCTAACATTTATCGGCTGGAAATAATATCAACCTCTCGAAAAATATCTCTCTCTTGAATAATCGACCTACCGAAAAGTATCGTGCTCTCGAAAAGTAACTATGTCTCGAAATGTATCGGTAATTCGAAAAACATGGATGTCTCAAAAAATATAGATTTCTCTAAGAATATCGATCGGTACCTTAAGACTTTGCACAAGACTAATTTTAGTAACCACATTACATGGGAATACTAGAGAATTATTGTTTTGTTGTACAAATGCAAGAAAACCTCCCGTTTTTGTCATTTGTTTATGTACTAACGTAATGCCAGAACTTCACATTGCTTGCTTTTCTCTCGGGTAAGGTAACATTTATCGGGCGTAAATATCATCCTCTCGAAAAATATCATCCTCCCAGACAATATCGGCGTCACGAAAATATTGATCTCTCGAATATATATCTTCCTCTCGAAAATATATATATATATATATATATATATATATATATATATATATATATATATATATATATATATATATATATATTAAAAATATCTGTTTATCGATCTATAGAAACATATCGATTTCAAGAAACATACAGATATCTGAAACATATCGATATCTCAAAAAATATCTATTTCCCGGAAAATATCTATCCCTGGAAAAATATCTCTCTCGAAAATTATTTATCTCACGATAATATAGATATCGTGAAGAACATTGATCTCTCGAATAGTAATAACAATAACAATAATAACAATCCAAACTACATTTTTAACACAGGAAAATGGCCTATTGTTCCCTGTTTCTTGTTGGGTGGTGAGTTATAATAAATATCAGCACTGAGACAGTTTTCTATTTCCATAATGTACAAAGCAGTTGTTCAGCATTTGTCCTTTCTAGCAGTGGGTGATGCCAACACTAGAAACTAATCTAGGCTTACCTGGGTAAGATGCCCTAAAAATTTTTGGCTCTCTGTTTCTGACAAAGTGTATCCAGTATCAGATCAAGTTCCATACCAACAGCTGGATGGACTCTGCTAGGAATACTCCTCACTGTTTTCAGAAGGTTTAGGGTGTGCGATCAATTTCAAGGCTCACATCACAATGAAACCGATGGTGTGACCCCATTTTTCATGCGCATGAATTCCCAGTAGCTTCACGAGCACAAGTCAAATTGGAACTAGGCTGAATTATGTCTTTTGATGTTATCACACCCATCTCCTCTGGTAAACAATCTACTGTGTTGACAATTGTCACCCTAACAGCAACCATCAGGTGTGTGATGATTTTAAAGGGTCTGTAAATTCACAGTCTATTATGGATACATGTCCTTTATCCCATCCAGATGAACTCTTAGCATAGCTTTCTGGAGGCCAATATGTTTCCAAAATAGACTTGTCAGAAGCCTGATTACAACTGCCTCTAGATGATGATTCCAAACATGCCCTTGTAGTAAATACTCCGTTTGGCTTACATCAATACCAGCATCTACCATTCAGCATGGCTAGTGCTCCTTCCATTTTTCAGTGACTTTTGGAGAAACTCACAGTCTCCATGCCAGGGTGCATTAGCTGCCTGGAAGATATTGTGGTCTCACATTCCTCAACAGATGAACATTTGTGGAACTTTTGTGTCTTTTTCATGGCACTACAGGCCACCGGTTTGAAATGTAACTTGGACAAGTCACAATTTTTTTCAGCAGTCTGTTGTCTGTTTCAGTTTTGAAGTCTCAAATGCTGGCATCAAGCCTTTGCACCCAACGGTGCTACTACAGCTTCGCTGAAGTCTACCAATGTCAAAGAGTTGCAAAACTTTCTCAGGAAGACTGTGTACTGCGATAAATTTCTATCTAACACAGCCACATTGGCCCATGCTCTCTTATGTAAAGGTGTTCCTTTTCACTAGACACACCCCTGAAAACATGCTTTTATCCTACTATGGTCAATGTTACACTCAGCTCCTTGCTTGGTTTCCTTCCAACCATGTAAACATCTTTTTTTTGGCCACAAACATCTCCCAGTATCACCTTGTGGCCATACTCGTGCACATATATGTGGACAGTTCTGAACACTCTGTTCTGTACACTTTTAAATCTCTGAATCAGGTGTAACAGTGCTACTCACATATAGAAATAGAATCTGTTGCTATTTTGAATGAGCTACAAAAATATCATATTTTCCAATATGTGCTGGTACCAGCAGTTGTCCATTGCTTCCGAGGCTGTTGCCTCTGCATTGTGCCCACCTCTGATGGCTTGGCACCACAACACTATGACCAGCTCCATCCATACACAACTGGTTGTGCACTGAAGAGCTTCCTGCCCCCACGGCCACCTCCACCATTTGCACACCAGCCCCATGGTATGATCCATGCCTCTTCCAGCTCTGGCTCCATTTTCGCTCTGGATGCTGCTGCTGCCAGCTGGAGTAGTCAGTGCCAGGCTGCCTCCATATCTGGAGCCCCAGTCACCACCACTTTCATCTCCTCTATGACTTCCATCACTGAATGCCTTCCTGTATGTGGACATGGATACAGCACCATCACATTAGTGTTCCCTTATGACCTCTCACAGTGGAATGGTTGCTGTGCCTGTCAGCACCTATGCCATTTCACTCCATATTCTCTTTTGCCAGCATGACACCTGCTGCAGCAGTTGTCACCTACCAATGAAGACATGGACATCTCCATAGTAGTGAACACTTTTGCCCGAGGGGAAAGGAGTGTTGTAACCTTATAGGGCATAATCAAACAGCACATAATACAAGTGTCTCAAAGGCCAGCTGAGAGAGGTTGCTTCCCAACCTGGACAGACAGCCTGCATAGCAAAGACATGTTCCCAAGAGCTCATCTATAAGATTGTATATTGATGTATTCTTTAGTTATGATACTTTGTACTGTTCCATACTTCTTTCAGTATTATCATGGATCTCTTCATTAGGAAGCAGAATAAAACATGATTGGTGTTACTTCTCATATTGTGTCTCCACAACATTGCAACAGAAATGTTTCCACAATAATGAGTTAGGGACAGGACATGGGCAGAAAATGTCAAACAAGTGAGAAAGGCATCACTTTGATTTTGTTATAAACCACCACTTACAAATTTTGGTCAGTATGAACATCAGAGATGGTGAAAAGGTGCTGTAAAACAGTATAATGGTACTCTCTCATCAGTCAGCATGCGGGGGACCCAGCGAGCACAAACCTTGTGAAAACCCAATGTTTCTGTTATAGTTCTTTTAATTCTGCCATGGGAAGCTTCAGGAATGCATTCATCAAGTTCAAGTGACCCTCTGATCTTTGAGCAGTTCACTGTTGCTCTTCTGGACAATCGCATCCAAAACCAGCAGTCTTCCACTCCATTCTTCATCATCAACTTCTGTGCGACCCTCAGCAAAAGCCCTGCATCATTTATGAACGTGCTGAATGGACATGCACTTTTCATCATAAACCTCAGTAAGTTGCCGATGAATCTCCATGGGCGGTAACCCTCTTGTGTGGAGAAACTGGATTACTGCTTAAACCTTGAACTTGGTGGGAGAGGCGATCAACGCTTCCATCTCTGACAGCTGCCTAGTCAACACTGAGTGACATAGCGAATCATGGACAGGTGGGCTCGAGAGTGGGGGAACCACTGTACACTGCACTGTTGTCAGATTTAGCCTAGTACCTTCCCTCGAGGCTACAGCTCATTGGGAGTATTACTTTTGGTACAATCCTCATATATCTTTAACCCCATCATGCAATTTCACAGCCTGTCCCTTAAACATACTGTTCTTCTCCTCTTCATCACACAATGTTTTTATACTACAGTCCTGCATCAGTATACTCACACTCAACAAGTTCTAGAAGAGAATTAACATAGGTATGAGAGCAACAAGAATGCTTTATTCACATTCCACCTGCTGCAACAATACTTTTAGTAATACAAGTTCCTTTGTTAAATTACTTTTGCTAGCAGTAGAATTTGCGTGATTTACGTCACTTATGGGGGATGTTTCAGCCTTATCACTATCACTAAGTGTTCACAAAATGTGATGAAATTAGCATCTTAGTCTTCCAGCCTGCTGATTAAACTTACACACTAGGCATTAGCACTCCTTGAACTACTATTTCTCCTTTTTATAGAAAATCTTCTCAAAAATTGGTAGATCTAATGTTCAGTATACATTGTTCAGTCCAGTTATATAATCTACTCTGGAAAATTGTATCAGTTTAAATACACTTCCATAATTAACAAACGTTTCTCCATGTGCTCCATACTTGGTGCTGTAATGTAAGTCTACTAGTCTGTCAGATTAAAATAATTTACAGTAACTTGATTCTATTGGTCCTGAACATCCTATTCCTTCTCATTCTACTGTCATCTGTGTTTTATTGTGGAGGCAGGCCACATTGGAAATGATTATCTCCTGAATACGTTCTAGCTCTTTCCCTGTCATTTTGCACAAACCTTTTTCTCTTATAGTCAACTGAATCAATTTTAGCTCATTGCGTATCTATATCCTCATTTACATCCAAACTCTGTAAACCACTGAGATGTGAAAGTAGAGTGTAAATCCCATTGTACCAAGTATTTTACAGCAGTTCTATATCCTCATTTGTATGTATGTATGTATGTATGTACTGAATTGGGGCCCTAGAAATGATGGAGAGGATTCCCCCTGCCATAGCCTTCAATGGTACACAACCCCACAACAGGCTACAGCAGTCCACTCACCCCACCGCCACCACACACTGAACCCAGGGTTATTGTGCGGTTCGGCCTCCTGACTATGTCCCATAAAGTTCTGATGGGATTCATGTCAGGCAATCTGCTTGGCCAAATCATTCACTTGAACTGTCCAGAACTAATTGTGAATAATTGTGGCCAGATGATATGGCACAGTGTCATAAAAAAAATTCAATTGTTGGCTGCAAACATGAAGTCCACGAATGACTAGAAATGGTCTCCAAGTAGCTGAATATTACCATTTCCAGTCAATCATTGGTTCTGTTTGTGTAGAGGACCTAGTCCATAACTTATAAAAACAGTCCACACCATTCTGGAGTTTGCACAGTGCCTCGTCAACAACCTGGGCCCCCACACTCAAAAACCACCATCAGCTCTTACCAACTGAAATTGGGACTCATCTGACCAGGTCTTGGTTTTCCAGACACCTAGAGTCCAACCGATATGCTCACAAGCCCAGGAGAAGTGCTGCAGGTGATATCATGTTCTTAGCAGAGGCACTCATATCAGTCATTTGCTGCCACAGCCCACACTCTCCTAATGGATACATTAATCATGCATTCCACATTGATTTCTGCAGTTACCGCATGCAGAGTTGCTTGTCTGTTAGCACTGACAACTCTATGCAAATACTGCTGCTCTCGATTGTTAAGTGAAGGCCTTTGGCCATTGAATTGTCCATGATAAGAGGTAATGCCTTAAATGTGGTATTCTTGGCACTCTTGACACTGTGAATCTCAGAATATTGACTCCCTAACAATTTCTAAAATGGAATATCCCATGCATCTAGCTCCAACTATCATTCTGTGTTCCAGGTCTGTTAATTCCTGTTGTGCAGCCATGGTCACAACCAAAACCTTTTCACATGGATTGACCTGACAGCTCCCACGATGCATTGTCCATTTATACCTTGTGTACACAATATTATCATCATCTGTATATGTGCATATAGCTATCCATTGACTTTTGTCACCTCAGTGTATGTAAAAGTATTAGTGAGCTTGGTTTTCTCTTAAGTTTTCTGCTGCATTTGGGGGTAAATCTGGTGGTTGATACAATGGCCCAAATATGTTGGCACCAACTCTCGAGACTGTGACTTGTCCAATCAATTTCATTTACAGCTTCAATTTCTATTGCAATGAATGTACCATCTCCATTTTCAGTAGCCTATCCCTTTGATATATACTTAGATTTACCTAAAAAAATCTCACTTTTGTAAATTCTGGGTTTTTACCAGCTCTTTGTACCTAATATTATTTGATCCCCACAGCTTTTTAGAAATGCTTTATACTGTGAGACTATGATGTGAATGCTACATTAGGTGATAAGTAGGCTCTTCTTAGTCTTATACATGGGGCCATAAAAGTTTTATATGTCTCTGCCTGAAACCATCACCAGTTTTTCTCTAATTGCTAAAGATAGTAATGAAATCAAAAACTGCTTCACTACATCCGTCATATAAGCAGTTTTGTCCCAATGCAGTTAAACCTGTTCCTTTAACATGACATTGTTGCATGAGTATGCTTTGTCTGCTGCATAATCAGTACAGCTTCAAGAAAGCCGCTTCATATTCTTGATAAACATTACATTTCTGCAGCTTTAATATCCCAAGCATTCGCCTCATCCCTCATTTATCCAGTGAAAAAATCAATCTATGTTTTTCAGTCCAGAAACTTGAGAGAGTACCATTATACTGTTTTACAAGTGGTACAAGTTTAATGGCAGCCAATGGTACAAATTGCTGGAACTGCCATACACTATGGCAGCTTGCAGCTACACTCCCAGTTGATGCTGTACAAGTACCTTTTACACTCAGCAACCATGCCTTGTACTTCTTTCAGCAAGTCCTTCCACACACATTGCAACTTTCATATAGTGCATTTTGTGATGCTGTTTTGCCATATATATCTGACTTAAAAAATTTGAACCAGCAGTGTGTCTTCCACTGCCTTGCACCTCCTCCATTCTCTCCCATAATTTGCACTCTGTTCTTCCTCTTTTCAAACAATTCTTGTAAACTTTTCTATCAAATTTTATATGAGAATATATATGTCTTTGACCCTAGCAATGATTCCATCTCCATTACATTGTTTTCCCATTTCTCTTCTTTGGCCCAAAACAGTACTGAACCATTTACACTTCCTCAGAACTTTTAAGTGTTACTGGATTTATGTTAGCATCTCACTTTTGTAGAGCAGAAATGGAGAAAGGAGGAGTTGCCACATTCAACAGGAACTTTCATAAATTTAAGAATATAGACATTCATAAATTTTTGCCTAGAACAGCATATGGAAGCATGTGCAACAGAAGTAGAATTTCATTAAAAAAATCCTTCATAATATTAAGTGTATATCAAGCACCTGCAGGGAACTTGGCCCATTTAACAACAAAAAACAAAGAAATAGTGGTTACTGGTGCGTTCAATGTAGATTTCCTTAAAGACTCTCCAAATAAGAACTTATCTGAATTAGTAACACTATCATTCAATTTAATTCCCACTGTAAAGTTCCCAACTAGTGTAGCCAATTGCTCACAAACAGCCGTTGACAGTATCTTTAAAGAAAAGTCCAATGAACAAAATTATATTACAAAACCAATAGTCAATGGCCTCTCAGGCCATGACATGCAGTTCCTTCTGTTAAATGTTACTACTGAAAAGGGTATAAAATCTGCTAAATCTGAACTCAAGAGGCTTACCTTATTTGAACACCGTTCTCCCGCAAAACTAACCAAGGATAGAGCAAAGTCTACAAAGAAGCCATGCATTACGCAAGGAATAGAGGTATCTTGCAAAACAAAAAGAAAACTGTATCTGTCATTGCGAAACAATTCTGATGTTGATGCTATAGCACAATGCAAGAAATACTGCAGAATATTAAAGACTGTAATACAGACATCAAAGAACATATATTGCAAGGGAAAGCTAGTCATATCAGATAACAAAATAAAGACAATATGGGATATAGTAGAGGAGGAAACCGGTAGAACCAGACATGAAGAGGGGATAATAGCATTAAGAGTAACTGATACATTGGTGACAGATGTGTATAGTGTTGCAGAACTTTTTAACAAACATTTTATATCAAGTTATTGAAAAGATGAGGTTGTCAGGTGAGGGAATATGGAATAGTTGTAGGTAAACAACTAGAATTCTCTAAGATACAGATTTATTCACACTTAGCTTCTACACAGATACAAGTCCAAAGGCTAACTGCCGTTAGCGTCCAACATCCTGCCCAAAGCCCTCTCCTCAAAGATAGCACACTTATGCACAGAACAAATATCGATATTTATGGCGCTCTATGCCACATAACCCCCCCCCCCCCCCCCCCCCCCGCACTGTATGGAGTACGTCCCTGTGAATGGGGGGGTGAGAAGTTAGGAAGGTAACGCACAGTTCTTCTGCGTCAGGCGGAAGCGATCGATTGGTAGGAGACCGGGGGCTGAAACCCGGTATGTCGATGGTGAAGTCAGCAAGCGACGCCGGCGGCTGAAGACGACGTCTCGTCCTGGAGTGGAGGTGTAGCACTTCGTCAGCCGGCAGGCGAAGAATGACCTTGCCAGAAGGCCTAACAAAGGCACGCAAATTGCCACATGCAGCACTTCTGCTCAATTTAAAGCGGCGCACCACACGAGATTCTGCACTTCCTCCCTCAATATTAACAGATAATTTATGTATGTCATCAGGGTGAACATGTGTTGTGAGTTCTTGGATGACACCTGTATGAGCAATGGTAGGGAGGCAGGGGGGTGTGGGAAAGCCGTGGCAGGGGGAAGCATCTGCTAAGAAGGGGGTGGCAGGTGCACTGGACTGCACAGGAGACAACCTCGGACGATCAGCTGACAGATGAGGGAGCGTGACCAAAGGCAACGAGGAGCCAGCGTGGATTGAATGGCGTGACAGAGAGCTGTCACACGAAGATGGTAACACAATGGTAGAATCCGAGTGGTTGGCAGTTCGACTGCAAGGGCTGTGAGGAGTGAAGCCCCGAAAAGATTGGCCACTCGAATTAGATGAACGCGGAGAAGGAGCAGTGCTCAGCAGAGAAGCATGCTGTGGAGAATCAATACCCAAATGCGTGGTGTGGGAAGATGGATGGCCGCTCGAAGCAGGAGTGGGAGAAATAGAGGCAGATCAGGGAGGTTCACCTGAGGCTCAATGAAAGCTGGTTTCACTCTGTTGAGTGAGACCGTGGTTACAGAGTCTTTTATGAGGAGATCCATGTTATTCTCAGTGCGTTTGACGAACTTGTAGGGCGACTGAAGCAGGGCTTTGACTGAGTCGTCTCTGAGAAACACGTACTCACAAGAGTCTAGCGTGTGCGGTATGTACACGCGCTGAGGTGTATGAGCAGCAGGAGGTGGTGGCTGAATTTTGCTGCAGTGCAAGCGCACCCACTCGAGAAGTGAAGGGAGTTCAGAGGGCCGTGGAAGTGGGGTCGGAGTGACTAATTCTCCAGGCAAAACCAGAGGTTGGCCATACACAAACTCGGCTACGGAACCCTTGAGGTCTTCCTTGAAAGTCGCACGAAGGCCAAGAAGCATGAAGGGCAGTGCCTCTGTCCATAGTGAGTCATGGCAACCCAGGGCAGACTTTAAGGTGCGATGCCATCGCTCAACAAGCCCATTGCTTTGGGGGTGGTATGCAGAAGTATGAATTTTGACAATACCACACATTTTACATAAGTCAGAGAAAACTGAAGACTCGAATTGTCGCCCCTGGTCAGTGGTGAGGTAAACAGGTGAGCCAAATATAGAGATCCACGAATCTAAGAATGCTCAACTTACTGTCTCAGAGGTAATGTTCAGAATAGGCACAGCCTCAGCCCACCGAGTCATCCTGTCAATAGCTGTAAACAAGTAACGGAAACCCTCGGAGGGGACAAAGGGCCTACGAGGTCGACATGAACATGGTGAAACCGGCCTGGCGGTTGGGCAAAACACCCAAGGGGTGGAGAAGTGCGCCTGGAAACTTTGTTCTGTTGACACACCATGCATGCCCTTGCCCAAGACTGACAGTCACGGCGCATGTCTCCTCTCCAGACAGACCGTTCAGCTACCAGACGGGTGGAAGCTTTGACTCCGGGGTGTGCTAATGTGTGTAGTTTGTCAAAGACTTGGCGTTGAAGGGGCTTAGGAATGAATGGCCACAATGTACCAGTCAATTCATCACACCACACTAAGTCAGATATGCCAGGGAAAGTAGAGCGTACCGGTTGGAGAGAGGAGCTGTGGTCTGAAATTAACTGCACGGTATCGGGGTCTGCCGATTGCAACCGAGGTTTGTCCGTTAAGTCAGTTAAGGTTGTGACAGCACCAACACGCGAAAGAAAATCAGCGACCACATTGTCCGCTCCTCGGATGTAGCGAATGTCATTTGTAAATTGCAAGATGTAATCAATGTGACGAAAGCGTCGTGGGGGGCGGATCAGCCGCAGGATTTTTTATGGCAGGAACTAACAGCTTGTGATCAGTGAGCACACAGAAATCTCGTCCCTCAACATCAGTTCTGAAGTGTCTTATGGCCTCGTAAACTGCAAGTAATTCTCTGTCGAATGCAGAGTATTTCTTCTGCGCGTTGTTTAGCTTTTTTGAGAAAAACTGCAGGGGGGTCATAACATCGTTGTATGTCTGACTCAGTACTGCGCCGATAGCATTGTCACTAGCGTCAGTAGTGATAAACATTGTGGCGTCCGCCCGTGGGTGAGCAATAGTGACAGCGGAGGCCAACAGCTGTTTGAGTTCATTAAATGTCTTGTCCACGTCTGGTGCCCATGGTACCTGGCGGGTGCCAGAAGTTTGTGGGCCAGCGAGAGCATCTGTGAGAGGAGCCTGCACTGCAGAAGTGGCTGGCAAATGTTTCCGGTGATAATTAACTGTTCCAATGAACGTGCGTAATTCCCTATAGGTCTGAGGGCGTAGCATCTCGCGAACAGGCTTGATCTTGTCCTGTGGTGGTGTCAGACCATCCGATGACACAACATAACTTAGGAATGTGACAGATGACTGGTGCAATTGAGTCATTTTATTGTTCAGTTCAATACCAGCAGCTGCTAAAATATCTGTCACGACTTGAACACGCTCCTCACTCTGTTCCAAAGTAGAAGCAAAAACCAATATGTCGTCCATGTATACGAAACAAAAGTCTAGATGGGATAAAGTTTGATTGATGAAATGCTGCCACGTTTGGGGGGCGTTTTTCAACCCAAACAGCATAAATTTGTATTGGAACAGCCCAAAGGGAGTGGTTACGACAGTCTTTTCAATATCCTCCGGAGCCATAGGAATCTGATGAAATGCATGCTTACAGTCTAAAACAGAGAAGTACTTTGCACCTGCGAGCGCATGATTGAAGTCTGCGATGTGTGGTACCGGATATTTATCAATGATGGTGCGGGCATTTAAACAGCTATAGTCTCTGACCATACGCCAAGTACCGTCTTTCTTTTGGTCAAACAGGATAGGACTAGCCCAGCAACCGGAAGAAGGTTCAATTATTCCCTTTTGTAACAGATCGTCCAATTGTTCTTTTGCAATTTTCATAAATTCCGGCTTGAGGCGGCGTGGGCGTTGCGATATGGGCGGCCCATCGGTTAGAAGTAACCGATGAACTGTGCCATTAGTGACTACTGC
This sequence comes from Schistocerca americana, assembly GCF_021461395.2. Lineage (NCBI taxonomy): Eukaryota > Metazoa > Arthropoda > Insecta > Orthoptera > Acrididae > Schistocerca > Schistocerca americana. The sequence goes on along the minus strand of NC_060119.1, from coordinate 291,865,823 downwards.
AATACATGGCGCGGCACGACAGTCAGATGTCCGTGAAGCGGAGCAGGCAGTGGCGGATGGGCCAAGCTGTGGCGCTGAGGGCACAGAAGGACAGGTGTGCCACCCGCTCATAGGCTGCGTAAGGGCCGCACACTTCTTAACATGGGCGAGGTTGGTACACTGGTTCTTGGTAGCGGGCCATGCCGCTACGAGCGCTGTAGGCACGAGTGGGCGTGGCCGAACAGCAGATGGCCGTAGTTCGTTGCCACGAGCTTGGCAAGTTAATTGTCCATTCGGAATGCAATGAGCATGAGCACTCGGGCATACCCTATCATTACAAAAGGGGGTGCTGACACAGTTTACAGAGTTCACAACATTGTCGTTAACGTGCACGGGCACGGGAACACCAGATTGGCATGGACTGACCTTGTCTGTAGCCGACGAGTTGTCTGTTTGTAGTGCCACGAGGCGTTGTTGTGTGGAGGCCAACTCGTGGTGTATGTCGCAGAGATGCAGCAGCATATCCGTACGTTCCATCCGCAACTTCGAAGACTTGGCGCACTCCACTAGCCACTTGTTTGTCCAAGATTGCAGCTCCAAGGATAGGTTTACACACTTCTTAGCACAGCACACATATTTGGTGTTAGCCGAACTGTCACTCGGCGAAGCGAAAGGAATATGTTTGTGCTTGAGGAAATCAATTCCGAGAATAGGTTCTTCAATTGTTGACAGTAGAAATGTCCACACCAGCTTGCACTCGGGCAAAAGTTTCACTGTATACAAAGTGGAAACCGAACACTGTAGGGTAGACAAGTTCACTGCATGAAGTACTGTTTTGTGTGGTTGCACTAGGTGAACTGGCAGCAAAGAGACGTCTGCGCCAGTGTCTACCAGATAACATACACCTGATCGTAAATCATGAACATAGACTCGACCACACTTACTGTTATTGTCCAAAACGGAGTGCAACGTGGGATGGTGCCCGTTGTTTACATCGCAGGAGGTGGCACCGTAGCCTACATGTGGTTGGAGTTTGGGTAAGAACACGGTGACTGGCATTTGCGAGCTTGCTCCCCGAATCTCGCGTGGAAGAAACAGTAAGGTTGGGTGGGCCTGTGCTCCTGTGGGTAGTTGCTAGGTGACGGAGTATGTGCCCCAGAGTCTTCCACAGAGGCCGATGCACTGTCGTTGCGGGGAGTTGAAGGTGCAGGCAGGGCGGCTAGTTTAACAAACTTGTTATTAGCAGCACCAGACAAGGGCGTGGCGTCAGAAAGCGTCTTAGTGCGGTCACGTCCAGAATGCAGTGCACGGAGCTCACGTTGCCTGGCAGAGTATGCTCTGTCGGCAGCGCATAAACGTTCATTTACTGGCCTATCTTCATACGCAGAGATTGCAGTCTGGACAGGCAAAGGCAGCTTTTCAGTCCAGATTTCTGCGAGCGTGTCATCAGGCATAACTTGCTCATCGACGAGAAGACGGATGCACCGCCACAGCTGGGACGGAGACCTGTCGCCGAGACGCTCTTCGTAGATGAGCTGTCGCACATTTTCTCTCCTGGTTTTAGAGAAGCGCTCCAGTATCGTCTGTTTCGCCACAGCATACTTCCCTGCTAGGGGGGGTGCTTTGACCAGATCGTAAATTAAATCGACGTGGTCGTGAAGATGGTTCATGAGGCAGGCGAAGCGTGCGTTGTCGTCCAAAGCACAGACATTGAATGTTTGCTCATCCAGGTTAAACCAGAACTCCGGGTGAGCAGGTTTGAAGTCTGGTAATTTCGGCAGATTCGGCACTGCAGTCACTGCGGAGGTGCGCCTATTACTTCGGACGGAAGTAGAGCATGCAGAAGATTGCGAATCCGAATTATTGGCGCCCCGTAATGCGGGAATCGCGAAATTCATTTGACGCCGGGGGGGCGGCTGAGAAGCGACGGACGCTCGAACGGTGTGAGGATCGTAGTCAAAATGTGCATTCTCATTGACGTGGTAGCTCGGAGAGAAGCCACAAGTGCTTAAGTACGCCGGTGAATGTCCGTTATGCACACAGTATTCACTCGACCGTGAGTGGTGGGGCTGGTTGTAGATGTCGGAACAATTACTGTCCAGCACAGAATTGTTGACTTGATTAGAAGCAACACAAGGATCCCACACACGTCCACTAGGATGCACATTCGATGTGATATTTGCTGTTTGGCGAGCATTGAACACTTGTTGACTAGCCGGCGCTGAAGGATACACATGTGGAGGGAACTGATTCGAGTTTGAATTTACTACTGGATTTTCCAAAGTAGCAAAACCTCGCTCAACGCCACGAACTGTATTGAATTGTGTGTTCGACGCAGGAGTAGGAATGTTCCAACCAACACTCTGTGGAGAACACGTGGGAAGGTCCAGGCTAACAAAACGACCGTTGGCGGTTGGAAGAAACTGGCGGCACTCGATGAATTCCACTGCATGTTCTGGCTGAAGGATTCTGAAGATTCTTGCGGCATGTCCACTACAATGGCAGGAATGCTGGAGAGATGTTGCTGGAATCCGGGTGGCGGTGAATGCTGAAAGGCCATTGTCTGGAGCTGAACAAAGGCCCTCACGATCGCGGAGAAACCCAACGCGGTAGGCGCGTAAATAACCTTCGGGCGGTAACTCGGACGCGTATTACACAAAAACGGGGTCACCAGTGAGGGAATATGGAATAGTTGTAGGTAAACAACTAGAATTCTCTCAAATACAGATTTATTCACACTTAGCTTCTACACAGATACAAGTCCGGACGCTAACTGCCGTTAGCGTCCAACATCCTGCCCAAAGCCCTCTCCTCAAAGATAGCACACTTATGCACAGAACAAATATCGATATTTATGGCGCTCTACGCCACACAGGTTCTGTAGATGCTGCCACGGAATACCTCAGACCAGACATTTCATGTAACTTCCATAATATGAATTTGACCCTCACTACACCAGCAAAAGTAATGTCCATCACAAAATCTTTAAAATCAAAAACATCTAGTGGGTATCATGAAATATCAACAAAGTTAATTAAAGAAAGTGGCTCTGAGTTAAGTAAAATATTAAGCTATCTGTGTAATCAGTCATTTATCAGGGAATATTTCCTGAATGGTTGAAATATTCTGAAGTTAAGCCACTGTTTAAGAAGGGAGGTAAAGAAATAGTGTCACATTTCTGTCCAATTTCACTTTTGCCAGAATTTTCAAAAATTTCAGGAAAGGTAATGTACAGTTGGCATTATAACCATCTTATCACAAATAATGTACTGTCAAAGTCGCAGTTCAGATTTCTAAAGCGTTCTGATATTGAGAAGGATATCTACACTTACAGTGAAAATGTACTTAATTCATTAGACAAAAAATTGCAGGCAACTGGTATATTTTGTGATCTGTCAAAGGCATTTCACTGTGTAAATCACAAAATACTTTTAAGTAAATTAGAATATTATGGTGTAGCAGGAGATGCTGCAAAATAGTTCAAATCTTATATCTCTGTCAGGAAACAAAGGGTGTTATTAGGAAAGGGGCATGTATTAAGCTATCAGGCATTATTCATCTGGAAACTAATTACATTTGGGGTCCCACAAGGTTCCATCTTAGGGCCCTTATTTTTTCTTGTGGATATCAATGACCTTTCATCAGTAACATTACCAGACACCACATTTGTTTTGTTTGCCGATGATACAAACATTGCAATAAATAGCACATCAAGTGTAGTCAGAAAGATCAGCTAATAAAATGCTTGTGGACATTAATCACTGGTTCCTAGCCAATTCTTTGTCACTAAACTTTGAGAAAACACACTACATGCAGTTCAGATCGTGTAAGGGGTGTCCTACGAGTATATGCCTAACATATGATGACAAGCAGTTAGAAGAGGTGGACAATGTTAAATTCTTGGGATTACAGCTTGATAATAAATTCAACTGGGAGAAGCACTCCACAGAACTGCTGAAGTGTCTAAACAAATCTCTATTTGTAATGTAAATTCTGTCAGACATTGTTGTAGTTTATGCAGATTAATGCAGCTAAATGACAAGTAGCAGTTATTTAAGGGACAAAATAAACTTTCGCTTTATTCGCACAACACATATTAATACATTTGGCTATGCAAATATATTACGCTGCCCATCAACAAACACAGAACATGTATATTCCACAGAGTCTAATGTACTCTGCACATCATATCTTGTGCGCCACTATGCACGCTGGAAAATGTTTGTTCACATATCCCCAACAGACATAGGGGATATAAAAATGAAAAAGCTGGCATACTATGCTTACTTTCACTCCATAATCTCATATGAGATTATTTTTTTGGGGTAATTCATCAAGCCAAGCTAAAGTTTTCTGGGCACAGAAACGTGAAATAAGACTTATATGTGGTGTGAACTCAAGAACATCCTGCAGAGGACTGTTTAGGGAACTAGGGATACTAATTTCTGCTTCACTATATATTCATTCCTTAATGAAATTTGTCATTAAAATATATCAGTTTTTCAAACCAACAGCTCAGTTCGTGGAATGAATACTAGGAATAAGAATAATCTTCACAAGGATTTAAAGTCACTTACTCGTGTAAGAAAAGATGTGCATTATTCAAGAACACACATTTTCAATAACTTGCCAGCAGCCGTAAAAAGCTTAACAACCAATGAAATTCAGTTTAAGAGAAGCCTTAAGGATTTATTGGTGGCCAACTCCTTCTACTCCATTGATGAATTTCTCAGTAGAACCAACAGATTTTTTGTGTGTGTCTATATATAGTACAATCTAACTTCTGCACCATTTCAGTGCAGTAATATGTTCATTGTAAATAAGTATTGTAGTAGTTCTACTATATGTTTATTACTTTATAAATAAAAAAGTTTTTTTTTTAATTTAGTGCATTACTGTGATCTTTGCAAATGAGTGTTATAAAATGATCCTTTCACATAGTGCTCATTAAAAAAAAAAGGACGATCATTCCACTTGGGACCTGTGGAAGGTACATTAGCTCATTTGTTTTAGTTGTAAATATTTGTCATGTATTATTGTTTTTCTGATACGCTCTACATCCTGGAGGACGTCCTCTCTAAGGATCTATTGGAATTAAAGTAAATCTAATCTAATCAGCATTTAGTTACTTTGTTGAACTAGCAACAGGACTATCCATTTCCTCCTAGGAATCCTCAGTGCTAAGTAGTTTCCAAAACATTTATTTCCTTTTTATGGATCTCCTATTCCCTGCCAATTTCTACCTTTGCTGCTATTTCAGCCATCATCTGGTAATTAAACTGCCGCCTCTAACAGTCCCATCTCCACTGCCCCATCAAGAAAAAAATTAATGAAATGGTTTAATTTTAACAGTAGCATTTCTTCATCTGAGCTAGCAAACATGTAAATGAATATCAGTAAATGTGGGAAATTGGCACAGTAGAATAAGAGTTCAATGTTAGTTGTTGCAAAAACTAGAAGATAATAACAATATTTACCTGGATTATTCCATGAAATTCATGGATCATCTCATCATCCAGTATATTTTGAGGTAATCATCTCGAAGAAGCCTAGATTTTAAATGTTTTAGAGAACATATTAATTTTTAGATAATAAATCAACACAGTTTATTTCCAAGCTCAGTGCATCCACCAGTTATACACTGAGGTAACAAAAAGTCATAAGATAGCTATATGCACTTATACACATGGCAGTAGTACCACATACAAGGCATAAAAGGGCAATGCAATAGCAGAGCTGTTATTTGTACTCAAGTGATTCATGTCAAAAGGTTTCCAATAGGATTATGGCAGCACATATATGGCGGGTGACGAGGGCCTCCCGTCGGGTAGACCACTCGCCTGGTGCAAGGCTTTCGATTTGACGCCACTTGCGCATCGATGGGGATGAAATGATGATGATTAGGACAACACAACACCCAGTCTCTGAGCGGAGAAAATCTCCGACCCAGCCAGGAATCGAACTCGGGCCCTGAGGATTGACAGTCTGTCCCGTTGACCACTCAGCTACCGGGGGCATACATTATGGCAGCATGACAGCAATTAACAGACTTTGAACACGGAGTAGTAGTTGCAGCTAGATGCATGAGACATTCCATTTCAGAAATCATTAGGGAATTCTTCTGAGATATACAGTGTCAAGAGCATGCTGAGAATACAAAATTGAAGACATTACCTCTCACCATGGACAATGCAATGACCGAAAGACTTCTCAACGACCAAGAGTAGCACTGTTTGAATAGAGAAGTCAGTGTTAACAGACAAGCAACACTGCATAAAATAGCTAATATCCATTATGATAGGGTAGAGAAATTTGGTTCTAATGGGCTATGGCAGCAGACAACTGATGACAGCACCTTTGCTAACAGTACGACATCGGCAGCAACACATCTTGTGACCATATCGGTTGGAAATCAGATGACTGGAAAACCTTGGCCAGGTCAGTTGAGTCCTGATTTTGGTTGGTAAGAGATGGTGGTAGGGTTTGAATGTGTGGCACAAAACCATGTGTCCAGGTAGTCAACAAGGCACCATACAAGCTGGTGGTGTCTCCATAATAGTGTGGGCTGTTTTTACGTTACATGGAATGGACTGGGTCCTCTGGTCAAACTGAACTGATGATTGACTGGAAATGGTTATGTCTGACTATTTGGAGACCACTTTCAGCCATTCATGGGCTTAGATTAGATTAGTACTTGTTCCATAGATCATGAATACGACACTTTGTAATGATGTGGAACGTGTCAGGTTAATAAAAGGTGTCTGTACAAGATATTACATTACACAAAATATTATATGACACTTAATATTTTTAATTTTTTGTGGGGGTTGGGGAAATTACCCACTTATTATATCCAGAAATTCATCTAATGAGTAGAAGGAGTTGCCATTAAGAAATTCTTTTAATTTCCTTTTAAATGCTATATGACTATCTGTCAGACTTCTGATGCTATTAGGTAAGTGACCAAAGACTTTCGTGCCAGCATAATTTACCCCCTTCTGAGTCAAAGTTAGATTTAACCTTGAGTAGTGAAGATCATCCTTTCTCCTAGTGTTGTAGCCAAGTACACTGCTATTACTTTTGAATTCGTTCGGATTGTGAATAACAAATTTCGTAAGTGAATATATATATATGGTGAGGCTACAGTGAACATCTCTAGCTCTTTAAATAAGTGTCTGCAGGATGATCTTGGATAGCTCCAGCACTTATTCTGATTACACGCTTTTGTGCGATGAACACTCTTTTACTCAATGATGAGTTACCCCAGAATATGATGCCATATGAAAACAGAGAATGAAAATAGGCATGGTAAGCTAATTTACTCAGATGTATATCGCCAAAATTTGCAATGACCCTAATAGCATAAGTAGCTGAACTCAAACGTTTCAGCAGATCCTCAGTGTGTTTTTTCCAGTTTAACCTCTCATCAATGCATACACCTAGAAATTTTGAATATTCTACCTTAGCTATCGATTTATGATCAAAGTCTATGTTTGTCAATGGTGTCATTCCATTTACTGTGTGGACTGTATATACTGTGTTTTGTCAAAGTTTAATGAGAGCCCATTTGCAGAGAACAACTTAATGATTTTCTGGAAAAACATTGTTTACAATTTCACCAGTTAATTCTTGTCTGTTGGGTGTGATAGCTATACTTGTATCATCAGCAAAAAGTACCAGCTTTGCATCTTCGTGAATATAGAATGGCAATTCATTAATATATATTAAGAACAGCAGAGGATCCAAGACCAAATCTTGCAGCACCCCATTCTTGATTGCTCCTCAGTTTGAGAAATCACCAGTTTTTTTTGCATATTATGTGAACTGCATATTTCAACTTTCTGCACTCTTCCAGTTAGTTATGATTTAAACCATTGGAGCACTGTCCCATTCATACCACAGTACTTGAGCTTATCTATAAGTATGCCATGATTTACATAGTCAAAAGCCTTTAATAGATCACAGAAAATCCCAACGGGTGACTTCCAGTTACTCAGAGCATTTAATATTTCATTAGCGAAAGTATATATATAGCATTTTCCATTGAAAAACCCTTTTGGAAACCAAACTGACATTTTGTTAAAAATTTATTTTTACAAAGGTGTGAAGCTACTCTACAATACATTTCTTTTTCAAAAATTTTGGATAAGACAGTCAGAAGAGAGATTGGGCGGTAATTGTTGACATCAGACGTATCCCCTTTTTTATGCAGTGGTTTAACAATGGCATACTTCAGTCTGTCAGGGAACATTCCCTGCTTCAGAGAGCTATTACATATGTGGCTAAGAATTCCACTTATTTCTTGGGAACAAGCTTTTATTATCCTGCTGGAAATGTCATCAACTCCATGTGAGCTTTTATTCTTGAGACAGTTTATTATCTTCCTAATTTCAGCAGGAGAGGTGGGTGGAATTTCAATTGTATCAAATGGTGTGGGTAAGGCCTCTTCCATTAACTGCCTTGCTTCTTCTAATGAACATTTAGATCCTATTTTCTCTACAACATCAAAGATGACGGAATTTTTATCGATGACAATGTGCCATGTCACCAGGCTACAATTGTTCAAAATTGGTTTGAAGAACATTCTGGACAGTTCAAGCAAATGATTTGTCAACATGATTGCCTAACATGAACATTTATGGGACATAATTGAGAGATCAGTTTGTGCACAAAATCTTGCACTGCAGCACTTTCACAATTATGGATGGCTACAGAAGCAGAGCAGAACGACTCAGTATTTCTGCAGGGGCTTCCAACAACTTGCTGAGTCCATGCCACGTCAAATTGCTGCACTGCATCAGACAAAAGGAGGTCCATCATAATGTTAGGGGGTGTTCCATGACTTTTGTCACCTCAGTGTATTGTGTCCTGTTACAGAGAGTCACTATCTAATAAATGCTTGTTTTGTAATAGATAATATCATATTTCTTTTCAGCAATGTAGAATGTATGAAAATTGAAATTTTTCCTGGCTGCAATACGCACAGTTATCAGTTTACAAAATAAAACTTTGGTCCATTTAAATTAGTTGAACACTTGACTTTTTATGACTGTCTTCTCTCAGTTACTCCATCATGATTACTGCTACTAAACTTAAAACAAAAATATCAAAACTCTTTAGTGCTGTGCACCAATGATGCACTTTTGCTGCAAGTCTGAGTTAACATTTATCAAGAAAATATTTAGGATATAAATGAAATATTTAGATACAAAATAATGATATATTTTAGACAAAATACTGGAATGAAAACAAGAAGTAAAATGCTGATATATATGTCAACTGCAGTCAAATGGAATAAATGACATTTATAGGATGATTAATGCTCTCGTGGAGCTCTGATATGTAGTGATAGTGAATGATTGATGACATAGTGGTACAGAGTACAGAACACAATTCATTTTACAGAAACTCAGTACATACAAAAACACACTACAAAACACACTCGAGTCACAGACCCTGCTGCCATCAATCATCAGAAATAAGACTGCGTGTCATTTTCTCTGGCCAGTGATGCTAGCATTCCCACAGAACCACCCCTTCTCTTCCCCCAGCAGTCCAGAGCAGTCACAGAATTGGGCAGTTGCAGGGATGGCACAGACAGCAAAGGTTTTCATGGGAGGGAGAGGTAGGGAAGATGTATCTGTCATATGTGTGCATCGGGTGGGTCTGTGAGGGGCTCGCTGTTCAGAGGGGGCAGACAAATAATGGAGATGGCCAGGTGGCCATCATCATTGAAATGTGTGTGCAGAGTGGTCATCATTATCAGATAAAGTGAGAACTTCCTGGAAATGGTGAACTGGAGACTCAGGTGAGACCATGCAGTCATCGTAGGCCCCTATGACTACCAACTCCTTGTCTGTAACTGTGAGGCTAAAATCCTCTGGGCAGAAGCAGCAGATGTTGAGTAGTGCCTGGAAAGGAGGGGACACGGTCACAAGGGGGAGGAAGGTCAGGAGTAGGAAGGGTGGTACATCATGATGGTAGAGACTATATCGGGGGGGGGGGGGGGGAGGGGGGTTCAGTCAGTTGATGGAGATTGTGACTGGCTTGCCATTAAGCAGAACGTCATAGATGCTGGAAATGCATCGGAGAACTTTATGCAGGCTGGAGAATAGGGGCTGAAGTGCAGCACAGACAGTATCATCATGCAGCATAATGTGGCCCGAAGTAGCTACATCTTTGGATGCAAAAAATTTTAAGAGGGATGTGAGGGGAGGGGGGTGGGAGAGTGTAAAACTTGTCAATGTGACATTAGACACTGTCAAATAAGGTGGGAAGTGAGTGGTGTAATGGGGCAGTCAGAACAGATGAAATCACCTGGAGGGGGGGGAGGGGAGGAGGGGGGAGATAGTGTTTCACAGCATAAAATCTCAGCTAGTTAGGCCCTGAGGTCTTGTTTATGTGTTGTGTGGACACCCATCAGCACCCATGGAAGTCACCTCCATGGCACCTAAGAGGGCTAAGAGGGCCTTTTAGGGTGCGAGGATACCTGAGGACAAGCCCATTAGCTTGAGGGTGGCAGGCAGTAGTTCTGTAACAGGTAATGCCACATAGTTTACAGAGTTTGGCAAACAGCAAGGATTCGAATTGCCTACCTTGGTCTGTGGTTATAGACACAGGGCAGCCAAACATGTGAACCAGGTAGACACAAGAGCTCTGGCAACTGTTTCAGCAGTGATGTCTTGGATAGAGGTAGACTCTATCAGCATGTTACCCCATCAACAATGGAGAGGAGGTAGCGGTAGTTGTTGGGTGGGGCAATGGGGCCCACCAAGTCCATATGAATGTGTTGGAAGCATCTATTTGGTATCTGGAAGGTGCCTAGTGGGGACAGAGTGTGCCTGGTGGTTTTACATTATTGGCATGATAAAAGGCCATTGTCCACTACTTGCAGTCTCACTTAGCATGGGGCCAAACACGTCACTCAGTTACAAGGAGAGTAGTAAGTTTGACACTGGAGTGGGCCAGGTTGTGAAACAGGTCACAAATAATACTGTTCAACTGCTGTGGAACGAGCAGGCATGTGCATCCCTCAGGTGTGTTGTACAGGAAAGGGCAAGTTGAAATGGGGATAAACTTTGGCTCAATGAAGATGATGGAGGAGGCATCATGTAATAGGTCCTGTAGCTGAGAGTTTGGTTGTGAGTTTATCATTGCAGGTTGCATGGAGCACAGTGTCCCGCACAGCTGAAATGATGTCAGATATCAGCTGTAGGCTACAGGCAGGTTGCACAAACTAGGAAATAGTCTGCACATGTGTGGCATGGTCAGTGAGCTGTGGAAATTCAGATGCAGTACAGCAGGCAGTGCTGTGTGCAGGTGCTGGCTTGGCCCAGGAGGCGATGTCATCAGATGACAGCTGCAGACTGGAGATGGGCTGCGTGGGAGAGGCTAGTGTGTGTTCATGTGCCATGTGGTTGACAAGCTGCCATGGTTCAGTTGCAGTGTGGGAGGCAGTGCTGGATGTAAGTGCTGGCTGCAAGTGCTGACTAGACACGGCATCAGTGCATGGCACAGGTGCAGGTGCAGCATGGGCATGGCCGTTCTGTGCACGTGCAGGTGCAGAGTGGGAGGCGGCATACTGCACAGGCAATGATGTGGTGTGGCAGGCATCATTTGACATGGCCAGAGGGAGGGGTAGGGGGGGGGGGGGGGGAGAGATAAGTGGTGATAGTCCAAGTGGAGCACAAATGTCATCAAGTGGCAAAAGAGCAGGCACAGAATAAGCGGCAGGCAATCTACTGACCTGGGTAAATGGGTAAATGGTAAGGCAGGTGCAGCTGTGCCAGGCAACTTGGTGTTGGGTGCAGGTGATAGATGAGGAACAGAGGCACTTGAAGATGGAAGGAGGCTCTGCAAGTTCTGCCTTTGCCGTTTGGATGGAGCTGCGCAGGGATGCATTTTCCTGCCAGAGGCGCAAAGTGCCTCTTGCGTATGTATATGATGATGACAGATGTGTAGTAAGCAGTCCCTGCAGTCCAAATGTTGTTATGTATCATCGTGTGGGTGTGTCTGAGGGTGAAGGAGTGTTGGCATCATCACATTGGGGCAGTGAGGTGGTCAGGCCATTTGTACTGTCAGCAGTGTGGTCAGGAGGCATGTAGGTGGTCTGTTTGTGTGCAGTAAGAGCACAAGGTGAAAGGCCCATAGGAAATCAGCACCCAGGACTGGCTCCTTAACATCAGTGATGAGAATGACCATGTGAAGGGTGTAGCAAAGCTGAGGTCTAGAGTCCATATCTGGATACCCCTATCACATAGGAGAGCTGTTAGCAGCTGTCAAGTGAAGGCACGAGTCTTCAGATGTAGGAAAGGCAGGCATGTGAGGTGCCATGCTGATCTGCGATCTGTGTCAACCAGGAAACATAGTCCACTGGTGCAGTCAAGGATGTAAAGATGGTTGTCTGGACTGACATCGAAAGCCAGTGTGCAGGTGGCAACTTTAGGTGTGACAAGGCAGTTTATGAGTGGGCAGCGAGATGAGTTTGGGTAGTACAAGGTTGATGGCAGGGGCACACAGTGTTGCCAAAGTTGGTATGGTACCAATAGAGGTGAGGTGCATGCTCTGTTGTCAATATACTGGAAGTGACAGCTGGAGCCAAGTTTGTTTTTTAAACACAGGGAGCTGTAGCCGCTGTGATGTCAGCTGGCTAGTAAAGTCGTGTGCACTTGGGATGGGAACTTGATGATCAAGGTCATCCACAACACCTCATTGGGCATGACTCCAGGGTTTATTTTGCTGTAAAGAAGCTGCCACAATTCGGAGGAGGTCCTACCCTGTAAATGTTCATTGTAAAATACCTGTTGTAGCTGATCTTTGAGAGCCTGGGAGAAGCATCACAAGAGTGTTGTTTTGGCAGTCCCATACTTGTCCATAGATGGCAGTGCCATGATAATGTCATAGATAAAGTCAAGATGGGTGCCAAGGTGGGTGCATTGTGTGCCATACTTCATGTGATGTCATTACAACAATTGCAAACCACAGGCACAGGTTGTCCACACAGAATGGCAGTAGTGTGAGCAGTTGCCTGTGAAGCAGTCAGCTGCTCAGTTCAGTAATGTGGCTGGAGCATGTCACAGAGCATCACAGACCACAGGGAGAACTCTGGGTGGGTGGTGTCCAATAATGCAGGCAGCTGCATGGATTGGAGGATGGATGGCCCGCCATGGGGCACAGAACATATGGCAATGAATATCAGAAGGACACACGTCCAGTGTGTACAATAGTGGCTGTGACATGGTCGGCACATATTGGTAGCCCAGGTTGTGAAAATGTTGATGGAATAGGGAAGGGGGGGAGTACAAGGGGAGGGGGGGAGGGGTAGATGTTACACTGGTAGAGTCCATAACAAAGTCAATAAATGGACTGTCAGTTGCATAGCATTGTTGTACCACTGCAATTTCTGATAAGGTTGCAGTGTGAGAAGTGTCACTGCCATTTTTAATCAGTTGGGCAACACATGGAGCACTGCTCATGTTGAAAGTGAGGGGAGCAAGAGGTAGATGAAATTTGTGGCCAGCATAGTATACTGTATACTGGGGGTGTGATGGCGACACTGTCAAGATTTGAATTTGCACAACTTTAGCATTTACTCATCGTTAGCGATCACCAATAAGGAGCTCCAGTACATAGAGATAGCGAATGATAAATGACAAGTAGTATGGAGTGCACAACACACTTTATTTTGTAGAAACTCCCAAGAATACACCACATAAAACACTTGAGTCATACAACTAACTATCCTGCTACCAACAACTGTCAGAAATAAGACTGCAAGTCGTTTTCTCTGGCCAGCGATGCTACTGCTCCCATACTCTTAAAAGTCAGAAATAAAAACAGATCTCTAAAATAATACAGAAAATATGAAAAGAGCTGCAAATGCTGTTGCCACTCACTGTTCGTCACCAGTTTGTGTCCCTTCATGATTGAAGATGCTGTTGGTTTCTGCAACTCATCTCTAGTTACACTATTAGCTGTTAGTAACATTATTCTCTGTCACAATCCCAATATGAGATCTCCATGGCAATGGGAGCCCTTCAAGTTTACTGTCGGCCTACGTGAAGTCTTCTACTTTCATGCCATTGTCCTCACATCTTAGTAGAAAACAAAATTGACTGTGCAAACTGAACTAGTACTCTGCTCTACCTATTAGGCAGACATACCAGCATCAATTAAGTACAAGAGCAAGTAACAGAAACAGACTAGTTAGGAGTGTATTTCGAACCATTTGATGTAAAATATCAAAACCATTTTGCCACTCCACACTATTCTCTGTGCTACTGAAACAGCAAATGGTTCTAGATTCTAGACGCTTCAATTCATAAATTTCTTCCTGTTGCCAGCCAGTGACAAAAACTTCTATTGTAAATGGAAATATACATTGACTGACAAAAAAAGTGAAGCACTCAGGATGCATGCACTGGTTCAGTTGGGAATGGTACCACAAAGCAATTGTAGCATCTACTGAAGCAAGCTGGCCAACAACTGTCGTGACTGGGCCTTTATATCCTGGATGATGGCCATGGGCTGGAGTTTATGTCCAATCTGGTCCAGCATGTGTTCTATCAGTGACAGACCTGGTAATGTTTCTGACTATTTGAGTACTTCAGCATCATGCAGAGAGTTCATGGAGACACATGCCATGTGTGGACAAGTACTGTTCTGTTGAAAAATGGCACGATGATAATGTCACATGAAAGATAACATATGAGAACACAGGATGCCTGTGACATACTACTGTGTCATTAGAGTTGCCTCAACCACTATCAGCCATGACTTGAAATCATAACCAACAACTCGCCACACCATGATGCCTGGAGTAATGCTGTTGTGCCTCTCCACAACAATGGAAAAATTGGACCTTTCCTCAGATCGACATCATACTAGTTGACAATGGTCCTCTGTGATTGTGGTAACCCACTGGGCTACCACTTATATATGAAGCACCAGCCAACATCTCTGATGTGTCATCATTCCAGGACTGGCCATATTATGTGACAGTCGCTCCACATTCGCTATTGTGAACCACGACCACCAGCCGTAGACACCATGGCCAACCAACACTGCCTGATGGTTACACAGGTGCTTCCCAATGCCACCTGTGACACACTGTCTACGTATGTGATCGCTGACTAGTGATGGTCCTCTCAGTCTCCTGTCACTCATCATGCTATTTGTTGTGCCATCTAGAACTGTACTGTACCTGCCTTACCTTGTGGCTACACCATAGACTGTATCCATTGTGAACTACTGTCCTGTGAAATCATCAAATATAGTTCTTCTGGAGGTGTCATCTTGAATTTTTTTATGTTGTGAGATGCAACATAATGGGTAACAATTGTGGGCATTTTTCATGTTCATTACATTACCATGGACCCTGCACAATGTCTATCTTACTGTCTGTATCAGTGGAAGTTGTGCTACAGCAATTTCTGCAACAGGGTTAGGGGAACAGAAGCATCAGAATGCCATTTTGTTCCCATGGCAGTTAGCTACAAATCCGCCACAACTGCTGCCTTATGATGAGACAGCAGAAGATTAGGAAGCATATGAAAAGTGCTTTTGCTGCAGCTCAGGTAATGAATACAGCCATTGCAAAATTGCTTTTCCTGTCAAGAATCTTACTCAGTACATACTAGCTTTTGTGAAAACTGGCGCCTTTCATGGAACCAGCACACCTGACCTTTGACCAAATGTGTGCTCTGTTAACTAGCTACTTTCACTGACACCACTATTTCGTTGCATCCCATTTGAAATTTTATCAATGTTGTAAACAGCTTAATCAGTCATACAGCATTTGGGTGGCTGAACTCAGGGACTTAGTAGGAAATGTCATTTTATGACTTCAGTACTTAAGGGACTGTAAGCAGAGGTGGTGATTAGGGATGCAGTGCTTCAAAATTTCCCTGGCCACTGACCATCAACCAGAATTCTGGGGCGAGGTGGCATTGTCACATCAGATCCAAGAGAGGCATCCAGCTTTGCCAACACAGCAGACACAGCAACAGTAGACCACAAACACCACCACACTAAAGCTCCATTTTGCAAACAAGAAATAAGTCTTGGCCCTCCGACCAGTGCTTGCATCTGTCATACTCAGGTTGTTTTTGAACATATATCAGAGATGACTGCCCCAGCAGGTGGGCACAATGTGAGGCCTGTTGGAAAGAAGGATATCTCATATCTGCTGCTGTGCTCTGAACAAAAAACTCTCACCTCAACAGGAACTAATGGACATCAATGTTATTTCATCAGAGTCTCACACTACAGTGTTGACAACTAAGAAACTGTTCATTGTGCTCAGTTTTCACAATAAACAAGTTTAGTTACAAGTTTAGGTACTGGTGCCTCCATGTCCCCGTTAACCAGTCAAGTGTTTCTCAAGCTGGTGGCATGACCCCTTCAATCCATAACTCGTTGCTTAGTGGCATATAACAACCAACACATTCCATTCAAAGGACAACTCACAATCACGACAACGTACAAAAATTTCATACAACACTTCACCTTCCTTGTGATTCACAACATGGATATGGAAAACATATTCAGACCTGATAGTTTTTCAGTTTTCAGATTTGTCACCAATGACTCAGTCCACCTGGTCTTGGAATAAGTATCATTTTGGGAACTGAAAACTATCAGTAAGAAATACCCTGACATTTTCTCTGGGGAGGGGTCTGGGAAAAGTAAAGAACTTTGTGGTACATGACCCATGCCACTCATGGTGTGGAATGCTGTCAACAGTGAGGTAGATAGAGTGACAGCCTTGGAAGTCAGTGAACCTATGTCTGCATGTCAGTAGGCAACACTTTTGGCTATTATGAAAAAACCTTTCGGGAAACTGCAGCTGTGTGGAGACTTTATTGTTCAATTATGTTTAACTCCCAGTCAGAGATTGATACATATCCCACTCTGAAACCATACAAGCTTTTTTCTGTACTCGCAGGAGGCCTGTATTTTTTGAAGGTTGGTCACTGCAGCTTGCTTACAGCTACCCCTGAATGAGGAATCACAGAAAGTCCTGGTAGTCAAGATGCAGCATGGATTACATTGCTCCAAATGCTTAGTTTTCAGGATGGCCAGTGTCCCAGCACTCTTTCAAAGATTCCTCAGGCAACTGCTGCAGGATGTTTTGGGCTTCAGATGTTATCTAGATGACATGGTGCTGACTCGGGCCACAATTTAAGAACACTTATGAATCTTGGAACAACTGTCCCACAGGCATCTGTCTGCAAGCCTCAAATACAATCTCAAAAAAATCTCTCTTTTTTTTTCAGCAGTCAGTGAAGGTACCAGGCCCACACAGAAGTAGGACGAACCCGTCATCAACGTTCTTCACTTCACAAATTAAAAAGAGCTCCTGTCTTTGTTGGGGAAAGTAACATATTATGGAAAATTTATCTCAGTTGTGGTGTCAGTTGACCACTACTTGAAAACCTTTGGAAGAAGGGCATATATTTTGTATGGTCGGAGACATGCAAACAGGCACTCAAGACCCTGAAGCAAGTCCTCCTATCGGTAGCATGTCTCTTCACATTTCAACCGGGCAAACAGCTAGTGGTGGTAGCAGATGCCTATGAACAGGGACTGGGGACCAACCTGCCACAATAGGAATGTGGGTGGCTCTGAACTTTTGATAGCAATTGTGTTAAAGACGCTCAGAGCTGAGCAACACAAGTGTCCACAAATTGAAAAAGAAGTCTTCATGATAATCTTTGTGCTGAAGAAATTTCACACATAGAGAACAAAGTTTCGCCTCAGTATGGATCATAAGCCATTTATCTCCCTCTTTGGTGCTGCAGCGAAGTTACATAGGATATTCCAATGCTGGGCAATGTTTCTCAGCAAGTACTGCTACAAAATTAACTTCCACAGTACCACTCAACACGCCAGTGTAGATGCCCTGTCCCATTTCCTGATGGGCCCTGATCCAGAGTTCAAACAAGATGAGATCCTCTGTTTCCAGTAGAATGATAAGGCTCAACAGTTTGCTCTTGTTCATGATGCTATTTATTATGCTAGCTATAACTGTAATGTACCTATCTTGCCACATAACTATGCCACATATTATATCCATTGTTAACTGTTGTACTATAAGATCATTAAATATATTAGTTCTGAAGGTGTTATCCCATGCTTTTTATGTTGGAGTTACAACAGGGGTAGCACAGAACTTCAATTCATCACTGAAAACACTGCAATGTCATTCATAGTCAGTCCAAGCTTCCCAATCATGACACCAGTCCTACCTGAGCCATTTTTGTTGTAGTGTTAATGTCAGTCTACAAAAGGGATGATAATTCCCTAGTCCAGCTGCTGCTGGTCTCCAACCAATGATGTGAGATGACACAGAATGTTTCAGAAAGTTCATTACTTTTCTTCAGATGGCAGGCACAGATGTGAAGGGGTTTCAGTGGGTTTGGTGCACAATACGGTGATCCTCCCTTGTGACTATCAGATGTAGTCAGTGAGAACTGTGGTGATGAGTATGCCTTCTCTCATAGTCCCATGCAGTCTGATATTGGAGCACTGCCACATACAAATGCTTCACAGATCTGTATATCTCATAATTTGATCAGCCAGCCAAATGGATACCAGCAATGAGTCTTCTTTCAAACTCTGTCAGTTGCTGATAATGCTGTCTCACATGAGCATTCAGCATCCCCTCCTCCTTCACAGCAATCATTCAACATCTGACGCTGTTCACACCCCTTATATACCCTACCAGACCTGATAATAACACTAATCATCAACACTACTGATGCACCATAGAGGACATTCTAACTATAGCACAGAATTGCAGTTCTAATCATTCACATGCCCACCAATGCTGTGTACATGTACAAAGTTTCATTGATATTCACTTTCTCTGTCAGTGTAAAAAGTATTCACCTGTATCTGAACATTATCTGCATGACAGCATGATAGCACATATAAATCTCATACAAACTATACGTAGTAAGTACATATTAAAATGGGTGTGCAGAGAGCAATGCTACTTGTTTGTTTTTTCAACTACTTTTGGTTAAAATTAAATACAATTTTGTTTATGACATCCTTAAACATTTCCTTATAATCTTATATATTTCCACTAACTCCTGACAGATGGCCAAGTCTAACCCTGTTCACTTCTCTTTACAACATAAAAATTAAAATTGTTGCAAGCCTTACTTTATCAGTAAATTGCTTTTACTCACTGTTCTTCAACTATTTACAGAGCTGAAGCCGTCTTGAGATAAGCTGGAGGTTCTTTGGATTCATTTCACTTTTTGTGTATTAGCATTAATAATAAAGGATGCATATGTTTATATTCACTGCTTATAACTTTTGTTGCAAATCTCCAAAAGATATAATTCAAGCAAACAACAATGTAGGAATAGATAGATGCTACTTAACATAAACAAGACAAGTTAAACTGCAAACAGGCTCAATTAAGGCATTTAAACGAAGCTTTCAGCCACAGCCTTCATCAGCTAAAGAGAAACAACACACCATTCATTCACACAAACAAGCACACATCATGCACACATCTGCCAGCTTAGGTCAGATTGCAACTATCACATGGGATACCAGCAGCAATCTGTAGGGAGCGGGCGAGGGATAGTAGCCTGGGACTAAAATGCCAACAGATGTGGCATCAGGAGGTTGTGGGGGAGGGAAGTGGGGAAAAATGGAGTGAAAATCTCAGGTGCTGCAAAAGGAGAGTGGGTACATTGACTGAGAGTGGCAAACAAAGAGGCTGGTAGATGAGAGTGGGGAGGAAATGATAGGACAGAGAGCATGGAAACTGTTGAGTGGAGAATTTGGGGACAGTGTGTTACTGTAGACTGAGTCCGGGAAAATTACAGGAGTGGAGAATGTGTTGTAACTTTAACTCCCATCTGAGCAGTTCTGAAAAGCTGGTAGAGGAGGGGAGGAGCTAAATCTACATCCTCCCCTCTGCCAAAGCACCCGCCCATCTTTCCCCACTCCTCTCCATTTGCTACATTTTTCCCCCACTTCCCTGTTCCACAGCCTCCTGATCTGTTGGCATTCCAGTCCCTGCACACTTAACCAGACAGGATTCCTCTGCCCCCTCCCACCATATCTGTACGCTACTATCCATTCTTCTTCCCCAGACCTTCAGATTGCTGCTGCCATCCACATGATTGCTTTCTGGCCCGAGCTGCTGGAGTTGGCAGATGTGTGCATGCTTGCTTGTGTGAATGGATGGTGTGTGTTTCTCTTTTGCTGATGAAGGCTGTAGCCAAAAGCTTTGTGTAAGTTTCTTTTAATTGTGCCTGCCTGCAACTTAAAATGTCATTTTTATGGTAAGTAGCAATCTATCTTTTCCTACATTGTTGATAGTCCTATGTGAATTTTCCATTGTTTAATTCAAGCAAACAGTCACATTAACAGTGCAATATGTGCAAAACAAAAACTGTCTTCCTCTTCCACATCTTGACAACAACCACTAGCTCTGGCCTCCCATAAAAGGGCAAAGGTAAAACATATGTCAAGACAATTGTGATTTAACATGAATAAATGAATTACTTGTCAATCTTCCTTCCAAAGTTAGTCTGAGAGTTTTTAATTAACAATTTCAGTGTCAATAACTTCTAGCATAACAAATCTTTTTTAATAAAAAATAAAATTCAAGATATGAAAAATAATTCAAACCTTTTTTAAAAAATAGTAAAAATTAAAAATATAAGTATTACACTTCTGTCCAAATACACGTTCTGAATACATGTGTACAAAACTATTTCATTTATGACATTAAAACTATAAGAAATGAGGTAACTAATTGAACTTTACTGGACTGCACTGTAGATTTATGCAATGTAATAAGTTATGCAATACATGGTAAGAGTGATTCATTACCTGTCATCAACACAAGAAAACACAAAATCTATTGACCTTCCCACATGTGCTGAATGCACATAGTTTTGTCACCGGCTATGTTACAATGTGGGGGAACTCTTATTCAATGTGACCGACAAATATCGGTCAAGCAACTCAGTGCTCCGCTTGATAGCTCTGTTGACAGCACTGGCACACTTGTGCATCAGTTAGTACTTTCAAAGTTTTGTGCCTAATAGGTTCCTCGAAGTGTAAATTAAGAGCATAAAAAGGAAAGAAGGAACATCTGTGCTGAATTGCTTGCACATTATGAGGCTGATGGTGGTGATTTCTTGTCAAACATTGTCACAGGCAATGAAATATAGACTCACCACTTTCAGCTTGAAGCAAAACAGCTTCATACAGTTGTACCACACATTCTCTGCTTCAAAGAAGAAGTTCAAAACAGTACCCTCAGCAGGTAAAGTTGTAGCTACAGTCTACTGGGACTCTGAAGGAGTTATTCTGTTTGATACCCTTGCATGAGAACAATTAATCAACTACACACTGTATAGAGAGACACTTAGGAAATTGAAGAAATGATTAAAGCATGACCATTGTCACAAAAATACCAACACACTACTTCTCATCCATGACACCGCAAAGCCACATCCAAGTCTACCCACCCAAGAAGAGATCACAAAACTTTGGTAAACTATTATTCCTTGTCTGCCCTACAGCATGGACCTTGCACCTTCTGATTTCCATCACTCCATGTGAATCACTACATCAGTTATGGGGAAGTTTATGATACAGGAAGAACTTGGCTGAGATGCAGACCAGTAGAGTGGTACCTTGACAGCATACAAGTCAAACATGGAGATTACATCGAATAAAAGAATTGGGGAACAATATGATGTAATTAAACCATGAATAAATCTATTCTGATTTGAGAAAAAACATGTTGCACTAGTTACTGAACAACCTTCATGTAAATTTGTAGCACAAAAACCGTGGTTCTTTACTAGCTCTGAGAAACATTTTATAAGTTGTGCTTAGTTTCCTCCACCATCCCAGTGCCATGGAACTAATATGAGCTGAAAAATGAAGAAGAAATTTGTAATGGTAAATATCTGAACCACCATCATTTTGAAGATAACATTATACTCTTTGACGCCAGTACAGATTAAATTCAAAACCAAATAAAGCAACTTACAAGAAAATGTTTGAAAATCAGTTACAATAAGGCTAAAATAATGTATACCAGTACATCAAAAAGAAAATAGTTTATATACACAATGAAGTCATTAAATCAGTTCTTTCTATTAAGGCTGCTGAAGACAATGACAGGAAGGACACAAATAAAACGGGGGAAATAATAGGCGAGTAAAAAATGGCCTGGTGAGCTTTTGGTATGCTAAATAGTATTTTCAAAACCAAGCTTTCAATCAATCTGAAAAGGAAGCTATACAGTTAGTTTATATTGCCAGTTATGTCTTATGGAAATGAAACATGAACATTTATGCGAATACCACTCAGATGTTCAAACTGGTCATTGAATAATGGAGAGATGAATGTTGGGAATATCTACAAGAAGGAGAAAAACAAAAAAATATATCAAGAACAGATAGAAGCAATAATCAAACAATGGAAAATCCAGGATGGAATGTAACAATATCATGAAAAGAAAAGTTGCTACTCACCATAGTCTTTTTGTTGTGCCTACTGCGACTCAGCACCACCGCTATATAGTAAGCAGCAACTTTCCTTTTCATAATATTAGAACAGATAGGAGTGGTTGATGTAACTATAACTATAATTATAATGATATGTAGATGGTAGGAGGGACATGAAGGCAGGTAAACTGATGTAGATGGACCAAGGAAGTTCTTTGTTGGATTTTAAGATACAGGAGTAAGATGAAGGCCTAATGGAAGATTGGCAGATGATAATGAAAGCATACAAGAGCAAGACGTATGCATATCAAAGACCAGGGTATCATCAGGAGCATCCCAAGGAAGTGTAGGACTGCTATTGTCCTCAATATATATAAATGATCTGACGGATAGGATGAGCTGCAATCTCTACTGTTTGCTGATGGCACTGTGGTATAAGGGAATGTATCACCATTGAGGGACTGTGGGAGGATACAGGATGTATTACAAAGAATTTGTATTTGATGGGATAATCACAGCTTACTCTGAATGCAGAAAAATACAAGTTAATGGAGGTGAGAAGGGGGCAAAAATCCTGTAATGTTTGAACACGGTATTTTGATGTGCAGCTTGATACAGTCAAATCAGTTAATAACCAGGTGCAATGTTGCAAAGCAATACAAAATGGAATGAGCAAATAAGGGAGGTATTACGGAGGGTGAATGGTTGACTTCGGTTTATTCTACGGACTTTGGGGAAGTGTAGCTTGTTTATAAAGAATACTCTGTATGCTAAACCAGTGCAACCCATTATCGAGTACTGCTTGAATGTTTGGGAACCCCACCATGTTGGACTGAAGAAAGAAATTGAAGCAGTTCAGAGGCAAGCTCCTAGATTTGTTACTGTAGATTCATTCAACATGTGAGCATTATAGAGATTCTTTGTGAACACAAATCGGAATCCCTAGTGGGAAGACAATGTTCATTTCATGAGAAAATTTAGAGCACCAGCACTTCCATTAACATGTACTTCTCATACGTACCACAAGGCAAGGTAACAGAAATTAGGGTTTGTACAGAAATATATATAGAGAGTTGTTTTTCCCTTGCTCCATTTGCAAGTGGAGCAGGAAAGTATTTGACTATTAATGGTACAAGGTACATTCCACGATACACCACAGTGTGGCTTGTGGAGTATGTATGTAGATGTAATCAAGGAGACTGCAACCTCATGCTCTATAAACACTTCTTGAAAGTTTCTCAATAATTCTAATCAAAATCTTTTTGGTAAACACCAACACAATTACTAGTATAGGAAATTTATATCTGAGAATTTGTCTTAAAACCTCAAGCAAAATGCCATAATATATAGCTGTCAGTATATAAAAATTAGTGTTGATTGTCAGGACTGAAACTGGTGTAAGTGAAAGTGGAACTTTAACTTACATGCACAATTGGTTTGAAACCATTTCTTTAATAAAAAATAAAAAAAAATCAAAGGCTGATTCAGCTTACCTGTGTTGCACTACTGTGATTATGATTTGGATCAATACTAATCCTACTAGAGAAAAAATAATAATAATAGAAGGATAGAGATTTCAGAAACTCAACACCACTTTAATTCCCAGTGGAGTTCTTCCAGTGTTATATGGAACAAACTGCTGATTTAGTTCCACTATTAACTATAATTTGTCACAGAACTCCAGAGTAGAAGATTGCTCACAATGATTAAAAATTAAAAAAATAGGAAACATATTTACCACAATTGCAGCAGAATTGAGTCATAGACATACTACTCTGTGTCACTGACACACATTTGATTACAGAAAGCATGTGGTATCTATATTACATACGATTCTTCCTTTCTACAGTGGAATGAAAATTCGGATCCCCTCAAGCAGAGCCGGTTTCAGTTTTGTATGTATAGTAGACTGACAATTTGTGTATATACTTCATCCACAATTTTCTCTTGAATTGTAGCATGTAGTACTGACATGAATTTTCTCTAATCAGACAAATAATATAAAGGTATTTCAATATTCCTGTACTCTTTTTGCGAGGTATGAACTAATTCCTTTGAAACCTTACCATTTAATAAAAGAAACCAATCATTGTCCATCAGTTTTCTGTATTGTGACAATAAATCTTAACAACTTCCCACACAACTTTTAACGGAATATATGCTTATTTACCTTACAAATTTTGGAGACTTCCAGAGTACACACAGTTTTCCACTATTGGCCTTTTCTCCATTTCTTAATCTGGCCAGCTAAGAGAATTCCCACAACTTGTGCATCTTGTTCAAGATAGGCTGAGCAATTTTCTTCACAAAATACAAACCACTTCTATATTAGAGCTACCTTCAACATTGCTTCCTCTTTCTATTTTATTTCTTTTTCTCCTCTTTCATTTTTTAATGTTGATGCATTCTCTGGCACAGCCACTTCTGAAGGGCATCAGGCTTTGATACTGAACAAACAGCAAAACGACATGACACAGTCTTTTTGTCCTTAGAAAAGTAAGATATGGGTTAATGTAAAACATATTTACATGGTACCAGGTGGCAATAAGCAGATACCACAAGCTAATAACAGTAGCCACCTCATGGCTAGACACTAACTGTAACAAATAAAACAGTATTGAAATACACTGAATGAGATGACTGCTGGCCGCTGTGGCCAAGCGGTTCTAGGCGCTTCAGTCCGGAACAGCACTGCTGCTACGGTCGCAGGTTTGAATCCTGCCTCGGGCATGGATGTGTGTGATGTCCTTAGGTTTTTTAGGTTTAAGTAGTTCTAAGTCTAGGGGACTGATGACCTCAGATGTTAAGTCCCATAGTGCTTAGAGCCATTTGAACCATTTTTGAATGAGATGATGAAGGGTTATACAGTTATATCTACACAGAGTTTGAAAAGGTAAAAATTAACTTCCGACTTGACACCAGAGCACAGGAAAACAGGTACAATACCTTGTTCAGCATTTTGAACTTTATTTTTTGTAACTTTGTACTTTATGTACCAGTATAGTGTATTAAGCTGTGGAGCATCGGCCTCTGGCAGGCGAAAGATGTCAGACATGAACCTTTGCTATGGCCGACAATGGCTTGACAGCAGTCAGCATTTTAAACCATGCAACAGGGCTGCTTGTTGTTGTATTCACATACGAAGTGTAAGAAAAATGATTACTTCTTTGCCTCTGCACATACTGTAACCATCCAATCTTGTCTTTGAGCCCCTTTCAGAACAATATGTTGAGGGACTTACTATCTTCCTAGATTGCTAACTTAAAGCTGATTCATAAAACTCTGTAAGCTGGCTTTCATGGAATAGTTACATAGACAGGGTATTCAGAAATTCCCCTTACACTCTTCTAGGACTTGCAGAAATAAGTCAGTATGTAATATTTTGTATAGGAAAGCATGCCTGGAAATGGACATTTCTGTTCTATAAAGGTTTCAGTTCAGATGTTTAACTCATCCACTCCTGCTTGAGGAATTGAATTAGGCATGATGCAGTACAATTATTAGGCAAAAATTAAAAAAAAAAAAAACTCTTAAACACTTTTTTTTTGTATTAACACTTTAACATGACGTGTGTACATTATTCCAAAAGAAAAAAGGTGCCAGCATTCTGTATTTACAGATTGTAATGTTTAAGAGTTAATACAAACAAATGAGCTTAAGTGATAAATGGACGTTTTGTTATGTCTCCTTTCGAACAGTTACCTGATAACTGCACTGTATCACACGCGATTCAATTCCTCAGGCAGAAGTGGATGAATTAAACATGTAAAATGAAACCCTCATAGAATGGAAACAGTACATTTCTGGACATGGATTCCTATTCATAATATTATGTACCAACTCCCCTCTACAAGTCCTAGAAGTTCGTTAATGGGAATTTATGAAAATCCCGTATACTCAAGCACCTGTCAGTTCAGGTTTTGTGCATCTCCACGACATTCTTCCATGGGTCAAACAAACTTATCATTTATGCTGCACTTCTTAGTCTGCGTTCCATATCCCATGTTAGTCCTATACAATATGGGCCCCACACACCTCTGTAAGGAACCTCCTTTGCATACTAAGTCTGTGCATTTTTCTAGTGTCCCATCACTGAACTGAAGTATGGCACCTGCATTGGCTATGACTGAGCCTATCTGATAATTCAATTTCACACATCTCTTATCTTTGCAACAGTGTGCGAACTGAATTTTCTTTCGTAAAGGAACTTCTGCAAAATGGATTTCAGCATTCTTTCTTTTTCTCTGCTACCATAAATTTACAAGGAGCTGGCAGTAATTTTGCAATGGCTTTGGGAGCCACTACCTGTCCTACCCTCATAACACGTTATTTTTTTTCTGTGCATTGTATACTTTGAGCTACTGATTTGTATGGTATTACTGCGAAAATCGCTGTCATTGTAAAATAATAAATAAATAATAGCCTATATATGTGTATGGCTGTATGCAAAATTGGAGAAAACCCATAGCAGGCCTGATGTGGCATTGGATTTAAAGGATGGATTTTAACTGTCAAAGTATCATGGCACTTGCAGGAATAAGGGTATTTTTGGGATGAAATTTTCTGGTTATCAACTCAACCAAAAAAAAAAAAATAAAAAAAAAAAAAAAAAAAAAAATAAAAAAAAAGAAGTTAAAAATACCACACCACAGAGGGAAAAATAACGATCTTCATTGATGACAAATATAAGTACTGAATCTGAATGTATTAAATAAGGATGCCATGACACAATCATGTGATAACCTTCATAACGTAACTTACACTTTGAACAGTGCTACAAACTAGCTTGTTCCTCAAACCTTAGTTTAAAATAGTTTCTTTTCCAGCATTCATGTTCATATGACTGTTACCTTCCAATGTAACCTGAACCTTTGTGTGTGTGTGTGTGTGTGTGTGTGTGTGTGTGTGTGTGTGTGTGTGAGAGAGAGAGAGAGAGAGAGAGAGAGATTAAAAATGTGTGCTTGAGCATGACATCACTGCTCAACTCACAATAACAGGACTGAATTCAGTGCACCCACTTCCAGTGAAGTGTTCACAGTATCAATGTTGTGAAACTGCATTTTTAATCATAAAATTTCTTTGGTTACATAGTTTTCTTGCTGTTCAAATTTATGGTCAAGATCTCCATCTGAAAAAATTTGTCCATCATTATGTGATCTGACCTTGCATATTATTTGGTTGGATGAACAATCACTGACGAAATTCCATAAAATAAATATTTTTTTTATTCCACAACAGCATCATTATCTAGAAATAAAATATCCATTCCAGAGATGAAGTATACATATGTAATACATATATGATGATTATGATGATGTAATTTAAATTTATTGATGTTTGACAAATAGGAGTAGCAGTTTGTACCTCAACAAGTCTATCACAATGTAATACAGATTTTTTTCACAGAGTACTCCATTTTCTCACACTTGCTTCCCACAATATATGTAATCAGTGATAACGTATTAATGTTTAACATCACACAGTTTTAACAAAGACTGTAATTATTATGTAATACTGAACATTTATCATGTGAACAGCTAACCAGGACAAAAAAGTTAAAACTTACATCAAAGCTAATATCTGGCAATTTATATTTGCAAATATCTGAAGACACTAACACCTGACACTTTGTGAATCTGTACATTTATGACTTTTAGATCACATGTTTCTCTAGTGCACTGAAGCAATGATCTGCTTAAAGGATAGAGTGTAATGTAAAACTCTGCACTATTTATGATCACTTGGCCTGTACATACAGCATAGATTTTAATTAATTGAAAATGGCATGAATAACAATTTCAAATAATTGCAATAGTGCAACTGACAGCCTCTCTTTGTGCTGATATACTTTGCATCTAACTAGTCTTGTATACTATCAGAGAAAAGCAAGTGCATACAGTACACACACACACACACACACACACACACACACACACACACACACACAAACTTGATGCAGAACAGGTCTTGTCATTTCATTTCACAACTCGAGTATCTCCTCTTCTCACAAATTATTGCAACAGTTCACATAAAGCAGGAACTATACTTAATATCAGATACAATTCATACAGCAGAAATAAATATGCAAAATATTTGCAGCATCTAGGAAAGAAAAATATTCGCAACACTCGTGGACAACATTTTCTCCCAATAATCACTAAATTACCAGAACCACCTCATTGAGGTGAGCTGAAAATGTTGTCAGAGCTGCAAATACTAAAACAATGCAGCTGTCATACATATGAAACAAAGTTTCATTCTGATGGTTTCTTTCGGTCAGGACTGAGGTAGTCTTTGTACATCTGATATCCAAGACCAAGAGTCATGCAACCAACAACCATACTTTGTGCAGCAACTCTAAGCTGCATCAGGAACACTGATGTAGACATCTGTCCACGATGGCGGTACTTGTAAGCACCAATAGCACATGCCGCAACAAGACCAGCTAGACCTGTAACAAATTGTGGAGTTTACATTAGAGAGAGAGAGAGAGAGAGAGAGAGAGAGAGAGAGAGAGAGAGAGAGAGAGAGAGAGAGAGAGAGAGATTAAAATGTCGACATCACCCACAACAGCAGTTAAAGGATAAGCTTCTGCAGTGATGAAGGGAATGCTGCCTCCAATCTTACTTGCAACATTTTGATCACTTCTTTGCTTGTTCATTATTTTCCCTTCAGGCTGACAAGCATTTCATTTTTACTCCCTTTGTACCAGTACTAATTGTTGGAGGAAGTTAATCCACACATACCCCCATACTTTCATCTACACAACTTCCTGGTAACTCTAGAACAATAATCAAGTACTGCAGACTTTAACAATATTGCTTTTCCTTGCTTTGGGTACATAATATATTTACAATTAAAAATTGTATAGTGAAGATATAACACTGGGGGTGGAGGGGGAGAGGGAATGGGCTGAAGAATGAAATACTCAATCTATCATCAGCCAGCAAAAGTAGCATGTGGTGACTGGTGTGCCTCAACACAAATAGTTCCAACTTTCACATTTCTCTGAAAAATGTGTTTCCGCAGGGTGTTAAATACCATATTTTCTATTATAGCTCATACCAGTATTTTGATAATGATTAAACAAACTGTTGAAGCTTCATCTGGAGCACTGTCAAAATAATTGCTTACAGACATTGTACAAACAACAGTGACAGTCACTGCAACTACTGAATGTATCACTCCAAAGGAATAACATATGAATGAAACAATATACTGAATAAATTGCATTATCAAGCCTAGAATAATGCAAGACAGTGATTAAAAGTTAGTCAGTCAGTCTTCAGTGCCTTGGAGAGGGGACAAGAGAGCAGGTGTGGTCTTTCTTTGGAGGACGAGAAGCTAATGCCAGTCTTTTTCCTTAAACTATTAAGTTAGCATTGCGTAAATACTTACCAATAGGTACGAACGGCGCTTCTTTAATTTTTCTTGACAATTTATCCGTTTGCGATTCGTCACGATACAGGATTGGCGGAGACGATGCCATTTCTTCTGATTCCGCAACCTATGTGAACAATGTGATTATTGCATAACCCGCAAAGTAAAATTATTTACTTATGTAATCTATTGGAAGTAAGTGTTGCCCAAGGATTGCAAACTTCTGAAATCGAAACCTCGCAAAGTAGAATGCTTAGTTTGGGGATTTTACAAAAGATCCAGCGCAAGAAGCCACAGTACTGTCATTAAAACAGTATGATAAAAGTAGTAATCTCCAGCCGTAAATACAGTTTGACATAAAAGCACATAGCAAGATAGGTGCAAGTCAGCATCATAATTTCTTGAAAAAGTTTTCTATTACATTAATTTTTTATTTAAAGCGTATGCAAAAGAATTAGGCCTACATAGAAAGCAGTTACTTAGCTCGTGGCCTACAATCTCCAAGCCATAAAAGGCCTAGATTCTAAATGTTACCGATAATGAATATCATATACCTTGTTAGGCATTCCAAGTTCCGCTTACAGACCTATTAAAAAGGCGAAAGAAAAATTATCAGCTGATACCGAAAATGAATTTGCGGACATTCAAAAATTTTCAATTTATTACATCACGAGCTTAACACTTTCACTGCTGAAGATTATCAGTTATCACAATAGTTGTGTTTTCCTTGTTCTAGTTATGTTTTCACTCACAACTTACCACTTGTCTTGCAGAAATTTAGCGCTGCCAACAGTTGTGTGCCACACTGACCCCCGCACAAAGATTACTGAAGGACACCAAAGACTACTACCGACTCGTGCAGTGACGTAGGTCGGTGAATCGTTTCGTCAGCCCAGCTGTCACGTGAAATTGCAAAATCTCGCTCAGATGACCAATAACTGAAAGTCCCACTCTTGTCGCGATATTTCCTCGACTCCGCACTCACTGGCTTCCACACAGATCAACTGAGTGACTAGTGTCTCGCACACAGCATGAGTATATATATATGAGCGTCCTCGCCTACGGACGCTGTGGAGGGGGACAACGTGACGTGCAGGTTCAGACGTAGGCAGCAAGTGAATTTGCTGTAGCTTGTCTCACTCGTCAGGACACATCAGCTGATTTCAGAGCTCTAGGAGACTTTCGCACATTGCAATAACAGAGGAGACGAAAAATTTATTTTCCGTTCCGAATAAATATCTCATAACATTTACTCTGAATATAATCAATTTAACACTTAACTAATTTCAACGTGTCTCGTCTTTGCTGCCGCCTGCCTTTAAAAGATACGCAACTTGACAGAAGCGTGATATGTTGATGGTAAGATTCTTCGAGATTTTCATGAATAAGAATGTTACATTATTAAGACGAAAGAATTGTTAACTGTGGTGCTTCTGTTACTAATCTGACAACGGGTTTTTTTTTCATCCAGCTGTTTATCATTACTTGTGAGGGATATAGTGGCTCCCATAAGGCAGTTATAAACTTACAGAAATACCGCTAGTGCCACATGTGCCTACATCTAATCGTTATCTTTTAGGTTTTTCTGAGGTTTTCCAAAATTACCTCATCCTACTTAAACCGATCTAACGAAACTCCGCCGTTTTAATAAATCTTTTATTTGTCAAAGTTATTGTAATTAAAAAACACAGTAGTGACAATGAAAGATCGCTGATAATCGCATGTGTTAAAATGATGCCGAATTCAGTGTTCGTACTAGTGCTCCTGTGAGCCGCATACCGGTACTCTGTATGCGGATTATTTTCTATTGATCTATGGCTTGATAAATATTGATCAATCCAAGCTGGCGTTCACTCTCGACGAATAGCACCTCTTACACAGTTGCAGGATGTTATAACTTATAACACAGGAGCAATACCATTTTAAACAATTCCGACTTTTTAATACCGCAGTAACGAATGATGTGCATCTTCCAAAGAAAATAATCCCATACGAGATGACTGTGGTTTCTCGTATTCAGATCTCTCACACCAAAAAAATATTGTCTTGCACCATTTGTCTAGTTCTGGTGTATTTAACACATGCATGCAGCGGTGTACCCAGCGGGCGGTAGAATAAAATGATGCTCCCAAACATGACATGTTTATATCTTGCCCCAACACGTAGGTAGACGTATCTTTGTGAAGAAAGCCCGAACGTACAACGGACACTGACCATAGTAGTAAGTTTTATTTGTTGCGAAATCTCGAACTATTTCGCTGTTCACCTTGAAATTGATATAAGCTGACCCCCTTCCATCTACACGGGACGCTGTGTACATTCTTGTTCGCATCATAGTTATTTCAGTAGCTGTTATTATTATGCGACTCTGGTTTTCAGAAAATAATATGCTCAGAACAAATTTTGAAAACCAGCAAAACTGTAACTTTGATAATGAGCTGCACAGAAGCTTCTTATTCCAAATACGTTCCGTTCAGATACAAATCATAGCGGTTATGCTGAAAATCATGAAGAAGCAATAGAACAATCACACGTTTGAGCAAACGACTCGTTTTCGAAACAAATCATCGCAAGCCACATTTACATCCTCATAAAACAATTCACTCAGGGCATTTCGATTTGGTATCGCTGAAAGAGGGATACACAAATTGGCGAGAGATCCATTCATAAGAAAACTGTGTTTTCACAATTTTCATTTAAACAGCTAGTAAAAAATTAATTTGGAGATGTTCCCTACATTAAAGTCTACTAAAAGGAAATACATATTCAATCTTCTACTATGTCTTACACTATTGACTATCTTCGCTTGTTGCCCCTAACATTCTTTTGTTTTTGTACTGCTACCAACGATGCTCTATTGACATAACTTCTTAGCATGCCAACGTGCAGGCTCTATCTGTAGCGCGGCTGAAGAAGGCAAGCAAAAATGTTGCAATCCCAAGCCAAGCCTCGTCGGCAAAATACACGTATACATCTGCATTTTGTGAATGGCTGGTACTGAATCACTATAAGGTGTGTAGCATTAAGAGAGAGACTATTAGTTGGACAAGGATGAGGCCGATGGCTTGCTGCCAGTAAGTGAAGTTCGTTGTTGCCCTGTTCCATGAATCAAAATTGCGGCCTCTCGCAATCATGTGGAACCTATCATCTCGAAATTTTTCGTGTGGAGTAGAAGTTGTTGACTGTGGTTAATTGTATTCTTCACATAATTTGTTAAGCGCTCAAAGACTTTATGGCTGAATCTCTCCCATCTTCCTGTACAACACTGTGGATTAGTGATTCGTCATATGTCATTTCTTCTTCTAGTCTTCGTAAGATTCTAATTTTTCGAACTTTGATTGACTGTTGACAATGAACTTCAAAAATAAGTAAATATAGTGTAAGGCTGTCGAAGGACTACACCAGAGTAGTCCCGGGAATCCACGGAAAACCTAAATTCCCATTTTTACGTGAAGAGTTGAAATCCACTGCTCCTGATTGTGGTACCAATGTCTCAGCCACCGCAACACGTGACCCATTTAGTTGAGCATTATCGTCCAGCAATACGAAGTATGGGCCCACAACACCTCCCAACAGCCGCACATGAGGTCCCAAGATCTCATCACGATACCTAAAAGCAATTAAGCCTTGCCGATTTAAAAGTACAATTTCATGAAGAGGTGTTCGAGTGGTCAAAATAACCCCTGCCCCACACCTTAGGGATTATCCTCAGTCTCTTTTCACAATGGTTGGGTTCCGAAATCGTGTTCCACGTTCCTTCCAGATGCGAATCCACCGAGATTCACTCTCCAGACCAAATCGGGTTTCATCTGTGAAAAGAACATTGGCCCACTGTTCGACAGTCCAGATGGGTTGTTGATGGCTCCATTCTAGACGTTCCTTTCTGGGAAGAAGCGTCTGAGGTATGCTTACAGCAGGCCTCTGACAATAATGGCCACTCTGCCGAAGCCTTCTGTACACCGTTTGCCTCGCTGCAACACGTCCAGTGGATGCTGTGAGGTCAGATGTCAGTTGCCTTGCAGTACTAAGACGGTACCGTCGTTCTTTTACAGCCAAGCAAAGGTTCTCCCTTTCTGATGTTACACGTAGTCGGTCCCGCCCTGGTCTTTGGGGTACAGTTTCGGTCTCTATAAACATCCGAAAACAACAGAACGATTCTTATTAAGCCATCGGCGACTGTCCTGCTTCTATTCTTCCCATGGCCTTCCACCGCAGGGAGCCTGGTGGGCGTCTTCCCTGTGCCACACTGTACCATCTGTGACCGTGTACACAGCGTCTGTGGGTGAGGGACTACCCAGCAAACACTTTCCCGTTTGATAGGTGCACTGACGTCATTATCGGCGTGGTTGCTCACTGACCAGAATGCCATTTTCCATGCAGGACACGATCGTACGGACATCTGTTGACAGTTTGTATGATTACATCGTGAATTAGACACAGAACGGGGAAATAGTGGATTGGCGCTTCAGTTTTGGATACCAGTGTATATAGCCATGGGCCTAATGGATACTACACAGGGCGGCTTGAAATTTGGAAGATAGACTCGTGAAAAACCTGGAACATGCTGTATAGAGTTTTACGGCTGTCGGGCCATCGTAATGTAGACAAACGACTATTCAGGAGGGTGACTGCATAGCGAGCTACAGGCCGTGATTTTGCGTCCGTTGTTTTGGAATGTTGAAAATAGACTTGCAACCCGCCCGAAACTTGTTGTATAGAGTTTAACAGCCATGGAATGGTCTTCAGATAGCCAAATCAAATGATGCGTCACGTGCGTAAATGGACATCGTGCTTTAGGCAACATTCTTTTTTTTTAAAAAAAAAAAGACATCTTTTTAAAAGACATATTTACTCTGTCCTCGTCACGAGGATCAATGGATTAAAGTGTATGGTTCGTCAGTGGTGTCACAGTTACTTTTTCAATCAAAATCCTAAACCATACATTTACGAATTGCCTTGAGGCGCCTGATTTGTGTTGACAATTTGTAAATTTCGAACCAAAAGACCCAAAACTCCGGAATACAACTAACATTTTGGCTTTTGCATTATTTACTCCGTTGTCTCTTCCACATCTGTTGATTTCCATACATTTACAGAAATAAAGAGCACCAGATGCTTTTCATTGCGAGTTTAAAACTCGCTATTTATTTATTACCTGCTTAGAGTTGTATTAA
The DNA here is from genome assembly GCF_021461395.2 of Schistocerca americana. NCBI lineage: Eukaryota > Metazoa > Arthropoda > Insecta > Orthoptera > Acrididae > Schistocerca > Schistocerca americana. Next base: position 291,830,794 of record NC_060119.1, on the reverse strand, counting down.
CATGTTATGTAACCAAGATACATGTAAAACTAAGACAAATGCTTATTTAACTCTGTTTATATAAACGTGGAGGTTTTTATGTGAGATGTGAATGACATGAGCCACGCTGGATGCCTAAGTAATGTTAACTGGAGATGTACTTTTACAGCTCGAAGTTGGTTTTAACTCTTAAAGAGAAGCATGTGATGCTGTTTATTTTCTTGAAAAAGTTTATAAGCGACAGATGTCGCCGCGACGCCAGTAAATTCCAACCTCAAGCGAAACCGTCGTCGACAGCGGTGGCGCCGCACGTACATATCTCGAGCCTGGTTTGCTGGGAAGTCACATCAACCGCAGTTAGCCCGGCTTGGTAACTCGTCGGTCCATCCCTACCCTTGCAACGCCCATTACGGACACATGAGGGATGGCTGGTGCGATGAGCCCCTTGTCATGTTCGTTGAAAATTACACTGTTCTTCGCCGTAGACACTGGCTATAATGGATTAAATACCCATAATTAACGAGCATTATTGCAGGTAGTGTTTACAAATTCTATTAATACACAGCTGGCGGAGTGTTGTATTAGCACAACCAGTGCTCCTTTTCTGGGGGGAAACGCTGGGAGTTGCATTCCCTTGAGCTTTGCTGCCCTCGTAGTAATTACTTTGCCAATGATGTATTTCAGAGACGTAAATCGGATATTTCAATTTTTCTCATGTTGGTAATCTTGAACAATGTCAGTCACTCTGTGGTGAGAACGTAAGTGTATGTATATCTATGGAGTAAGCATAGGCTAGTGCGCGTGTTCTCAACATGAAACTGGGTTAGTCACGTGATTTTGGGAAGGAGCTACTTGTCTACAATAACATCCATAGTCGTTCCGCTGCCCAGTTACGGCGGTGGCATCGGTTCCTCTACTCCCTTCAAGGCGACCTTATCCCCATCCCCCAGCACACCCGTCCCGCATCCAACTCCACTCCTGATGTTATCCTCTCCTCCCCCAACCTCCTTGGCCGCGTAACGGTGGATGTCCTGGAGCCTATTGGTAGCGACCATCTCCCTGTCCTCCTCACCATTTTAGACGGTCGTCGCCCCTGCCCCGACCCTCGTAATGACCCTCCCCCTAAGTAAGTCCATGACTATTCCTGTGCCGACTGGAATGCCTACCGGGATACCCTTTCCACCCAGGTCGATAGCCACCCCTTCACCTACCACCACCCTGACGATGTCACCCATGCCGCCTCCTTTCTGCAGCAGACCTTGTCTGAGGCCGTGGAGGCCCACGTCCCTACTGTCGCCGTCCACCCCCACCGTCCTACCTTACCCCCACAGGCCGTCCTCCTCCTCCGTGAATCCCGTCGTCTCTACCGTGCCTTCCTCCGCACACGTGACCCGGACACACATAAATCCCTCCAAATCCTTGAACGCCATGCTCTCCGCCTCACCTATCGCATCCGTCTCCCCTCCCCTACACGGATCCTGTACAATCTCATCCCCTTCCCCCACCTCCTCCTTTTCCTTGAAAGGATACGGATCCTGTACACCTCCCGTAAACTCGATCCTCCTCACCTGCTCGTCTCCCCGATCCTCTCCCACCCCCGCCCGCTGCCGCGCCTGTATTCGCACGTCCCACCCGGTCTCCATCTCTCCACCCTCCTTACCCTCTCCCAAGGTGGCTTCCGCCAGCTCCCCCTCCCTGATGATGTCCTCCTCCCCTCCATCTACCCCTCCTACCAACTTTGATCCTCCCTCCCTCTTCCTGTATCTGTTCCTTTGGGCACCCTCCATCCCTCCCCCCCTTCTCCCCACTCCTCCCCCGGGCTTCCTCTCCCCTGTCCCTCTACTCCTCCAACCCATCTCCTCAGCCATTGGCATCTTTGTTCTCCCCTCTCCACCCTCTCCACCCCCCCTCACCCTTCTTCCCCTCTTGACAGGTCCCCAGACTCGCACACGCTACGTGGACTTTCGCGCCGGAGATCATCGCCATCTGTGTCTCGTGTGTGTGACGTCGTTTTGTGTTTTTAGTGTCCGCCGTCACGCTTCTCCGTTCACTTGTGCCATCGGATTCATCAGTGTTATGTGCGCCATGTCAACGGGTTTTCAGTGTCTTTCTCGTCGAGTGTGAACGGCTCCGTGTTTTTTGCGTGTCTGTGACCACTATTTTTTGCCCATCACTATGTTCATTTTAATTCGCCATTATTGTACTGTTATTGTCAACTCTATGGCTGAAGAGCGGCGTAGCATGCCACTGCCAGCCTACCTGATTGTTCTACAATTTGCTGTAATAGCGAAACTTGAATAGTACACGTTTCTGCACGTTTGAATTTTAGTAACAAACTTCCTGGCAGATTAAAACTGTGTGCTGGAATGGGATTAGAGCCTGGGATCTTGACATTTTGTCAGAAAATACTCTACCGAATGAGCTATCCCAGCACGACTCACGACCTGCCATCAGAGCTAGACTCCCACCAGTTTATCCCCTACCTTCTTACCTCCCCGTCTGGTACACAGTTTTAATCTGCCAGGTGTTTCAAATCAGCGCACGCTCCGCTGCAGAGTGAGAATTCATTCTTGAAAGAGTTCCTCAGACTGTGGCTAAGCCATTTCTCTGCAATATCGTTTCTTCCAGGAGAGCTAGTCCCGCAACGTATACAGAACTTCTGTGAGGTTTGGAAGGTAGGGAACCACGTACTGGCAGATATAAAGCTGTCAGGACAGCTCGCAAGTTGTGTATGGATAGTTCACAGGATCGAGTACTGGTGTGACATACGTTATAATTTTCCAGGAAGCTATGCTGATACATTTATTCGAAATTTAATCATAGTAGATTACGAAATGATGATCTTCTCTCACCATACCACTTACGGTCAGAGTTACAGAAAATTGATTACCTATAAACCTCTACCAAATGTGCAATATCGTATCTACCAAAAAAGTCAGAGTTTGTTCCATCTTGGGCAAGTTTCTTGTGGAGATGGTTTTTTGTTACCTTCTGTTAATAATAAGTGTCACGAGTGTGTGTGCATGTTTATGTGTATCGTATGGATGACTGGTGAATGCATTTTAAACTACCTATGTTGGGGTTTTGTGAAGGAATACAGAACGAAACGAATGGGAAGGCTGACACCTAGCCTGATCAACTCGAGCAGCACCAAGGTAGGCGTTGAATTGAACGATATCCTCCGTCTAGTAACTCACTATCACCCTTGACCCATGACTTCTACAGAAATGTTTGGAAATCAGTCCAAGATACTGGCGCAAAGGGTGATGATCCGGAACTGTAAAGTAGCACATCTTCCGTATCTACCAAATACAAGCTGGAAGTTTTTTCCACCTTCGGGACTCAAACTGGCTACCTCACAAGCATGTATTAACAATAGCGGGTACATGATCAGGTATACGTCCGTGTGTGAACTGTTGTTAGTGAAATTTGTCCTTGCTGTCTCTATGGGATACGAGGGTTGTTTTTTTAAGTAAGGGCCGTTCGCGCGTATAGTCCCGTAGTTCGCGCGGACGCCGCAACAAGCCACCGCGCCACTTGCTGGAATCCTTCCCGTTCACACTGATGCAAGTTGCAGCTCTGTAGCTGACGTGTACGCATCGCTGTGCTACTTTATAATGTTTACGATTATTGAATCGCCCGCCGCGTGTGAGATACGGTCAGTGATACGTTTTTTGACCGCGAGAAGCCTATCAGCTGCAGAAATTCATCGTCAGTTAACAGAAGTTTATGGCTTGAATGCAATGAGTGAAGATAAAGAGCGTCAATGAGTTAGAGAGTTTAAAAATGGCCGTCAAAACGTCCATGACGAAGAACGCTCAGGCCGGCCCTCTGTGATCACTGATGATTTGGTGGCTGCAGTCGTAACAAAGATTCGTGAGGACAGAAGATTCACAATTTCCACTCTTTCTTTGGAATTTCCATAAGTTTCAAGATCGGTTTTGTGCAAAATTGTGTCTGAAAAACCTAAACTTTAAGGAACTGTGTTCTCGGTGGGTACCCAAACCCCTCACAGAGGACTACAAAGGGAAGAGATTTGCCACTTCATTGGACTTACTGATTCATTACGAGGAAGAAGCGGATGGCATGTTGAGTCAAATTGTCACTGGAGATGAAACATGGGTATCCCATATCACTCCCGAGAGCAAGCGACAATCGATGGAATGGCGACACACAACCTCACCCGTCAAGGTCAAAGCCAAACAGACGCTGTTAAAGCGCAAGATTATGGCAACTGTGTTCTGGGACCGGCGCGGTGTGTTGCTAGTGGACTTAATGCCACGAGGAACGACAATCAACTCAGATGCCTACTGTGCAATTCTAAAGAAGCTCCGCAGAGCAATTCAAAACAAAAGGCACGGCATGCTGACAAAAGGAGTTTTGCTCCTGCACGATAACGCTAGGCCTCACACGTCTCAAAAGACTCGGGATTTGATTGATTCTTTTGGCTGGGAAGTTTTGGACCATGCAACATACAGCCCCGACCTTGTTCCTAGCGATTTTCACCTTTTCCGGTACCTGAAACACCATCTTGGCGGGCAGCGCTTCAATGACGACGATGAAGTGAAAGTGGCCGTGAACTCTTGGCTGTCGGAGCAGGCGGCCGAATTCTTTGAAGAGGGAATTAAAAACTTAGTTGTACGGTATGACAAGTGCTTAAATAAACAAGGCAACTATATAGAAAAATATGTAAAAGTGTGTAGAATCAGAAAATAAAAGTTTTTTTACAAAAGTATTTGTATCTTTTTTTAAAAATAAAAACAGCCCTTACTTAAAAAACAACCCTCGTAGATACACAGGAGATTGAATGAACGTCTTCGATTCCTTCCTAAAAACAGCTTCTTGCAACATTATTTTTGCGAGGTATTAGACGCCTTTCTTCGAATGTACGACACTTAAGGTGGTGAATAATTGCGAATAACAATATTCATAATGTCTCTGAGCTGTGGTTGCCCTCCCCAAAATGTTGCTTGGCGGAGGATTCCCTACCCACTGTTTCATGAGTGGAATAACGTTGAACATTCGCACTGCCCTTCTTTGTGTAACTTTGATTTATCCTGTCAGTCTGGACGTATCTAAATCCGGAGATGGATCTTAAATGTTCCGATGGATTAAACTTGTGACCTGGACCAAACCTCTAACCTGGAGCCAAGTCCTTTTCCGCGATATCCTTTATCAATTAATCTTATACACTGTTATCCAGTCGGTTGCCAGGTGTGCAGAAAAAACCTCTGTGAAGCTGGAAAATTAGTAGTGAAATTGTGGATAGAATGAGGCTGTGACGCAGACCTAAAAAGTGTCTTACGTAAGAGCACTGCCCGCGAAAGGCAAAATCCGTGTTCAGTTCGAGCCCTGGTCCTAAAGTTTTAATCTGTCGGAAAGCTGCAGAAGCAGCGTACTCTCGTCTGCAGAATGAAATATCTGAAAACGAACAGCACTGAGACGATATCTACAAAGTTCCACCAGTTAAATCGGCGCAACGTACCGGCCGACCGCATGCAAGATGCGGCGCGACAGACAGTTGGAAATACGGACGCACGGAGTTAGTGCTGACTCACGTCCAGCAACGCGCATGCGCATCTCGCGGCGCGTGGCCACAGCATGAGCCGCAGCAGTAGACAGAGAGCGCCAACCGGGCTATCTCCATCTCTCTCTGGCGGCGCGCTTGCTGTGTCACTGGACGGCTGCTGCGTCACGGCTCGGCTTGACCGCGACAGCGTCCTGGATTCATCGCTACGCAACGCGAGGGCGTGTCTGCTTATCTGACGTGACGGATATGCAGCGCGTGGAATCTCCGCGCGGCGGGTCGAGCGCTGCTCATTCTTGGGTTACCTGACAATGGTAATACAGGGCGTTTCAAAATGAACATACCGGTTTTAAGGCTTTGTAGCACATATTACATTCACCTTACAATTGTAAATAATACCCCAAATGGAAGAGCAACTCAAACAGTTTTGGTTGTGTACCTGTTCGCAGTGGGAAGAGTATGTATGGAATGACAAAGAGTGACTGAAAAACGTGTTGAACGAGTGCGAGTCTTCCCCGCTTAGCACCAAGAAATATCACCGCGGGAAGTTTATGGGCCTTTCTTTTTCGGTGAATCAACTATAACTGATGTTTCTGGCTTTAGAAACAGTGTTATTGCAACAGTTACTCCTGGCACATTGGTCAAGGTTTCGGACAATTATCTATCGACTCGCTGTGTGATCGGTGTTCGCACTGAATAATTGCAAGAAAAACTGTTTGTGTTTCTCTTTCATCTGGTGTATTATTTATAATTGTAAGGTGAATGTAATATGTGCTACAAAGCCTTAAAAGGATTTTAACGTCCTGTCTACGACGACTTCATTAGATAAGGAGTACAGGCTTGGCCTGCACAAGAACAGGGAAAGAAATCGGCTGTGTCCTTTTCAAAGCACCATCCCGTCAGTCGCCTAACTCAAGTTAGGGGAACCACAGAAAACCTAGAGGTGCTGATCGGGCATTTGGTTCCCTCTTCTCTGACACAGAAGTGCACTGTTTTACCACTGCCCCACCACTGACGGTTAAGACGGATCGAGGCTGGCGTATCGTGCTGAGCAGTAACAGAAAATGCTTTGCTTAAGGGACAACAGTTTTAAGGAGCTATATTCAACATTTTGGCTCGAACAGTTGAGACGGCGACCAAATGACTTAGCAGTCGCACAAAATAACTTTCAGAGATTTCAGGTCAACATGTGTACCTTACACGATCTAAAATATTTTTCCCTAATCGCCAGTAGTCAGCAATATTGTCACAAGCTGGCGAACTACCTTAGCCGTCACCAGATAGCTAAGCGTTAAGTGATTTGAAGCACACTTGAACGTAAGAAAGTCCAACAATTTATCCTGTACGGTTCAGTCCATCTGAGACATTAGCTCGATGTACATGAGCCACAAGCGCGAGCAGTTCCCCGTTGTTATACATATATATCTCTGTCAAATAATTGTTTCCTAAAAGCATTTTGCTGCGACAAAATTGTCGCATAGTGAGATCAACGGCAAAGGATGACACTCAAAAAAACATTGCAGTGACTCCATAGCTCAGCCCTATACATATCAGATATCCCAGTCCGCATGACATGTAAACCTTAATACTCTCATTATCTATATTATCAAAATATAATTTTACTACAAAAGTCGCAAATCACTCCTTTTGCATATGTTTGCATCATGTGCTTGCCATTGAGAATAAACACGAACACAGGCAGAATCATTCACGAAATAGTGATTGTTGTCTCCATTCGAAGTATTTCGCCGTTTTTGTCGACTGTGTAACGAGAAGTATGATATTTCTGTTTGCATGAGGATATTCAAATTTTATTTTAAAATAAGTACTTGAAAGCAGACAATTTATCTTTCACACAGAACAATTTATTCTCATATTTTACAAACAGCACCATTTCAATATTCTAACTTGTCTGAACCTCAGAATACGGCATGACGTACACAGAAAAGCAACTCCCCGCCAACTTCATATGGCAACTTTCAACTAACTACAAAGAAATAGATAATACATAAATCAAAGACAGTCTATTACATAACAAATGAATTATTTATCGATAATCTTTTCTGAAGTTAGTTTGACAGTTTTTAATTAACAATCTTGAAATAATCCTACATATAAAAAATAATTTTGCTATTGGAGAAGTAATAAAATTAGCATTATCTGTGCTAGATCTTTGCTTCAATACCCATTCTGTGTATGAATATACAAAACTGTTGTGCAGTGTAGTAATTGTGGTAGGTATCAGGTTGTTCAAGACGTAATGAAAGTTGCGCATTGGCCCGTTTCATTCCTTCGCTGTGTCTGATTGTACACTTGAAAACTCGCCATTTCTACTCAGAAAACCCCAAAGGCATCAAATTAGATACTAGCGAAAATGCAGAGTGAACTAAGTGGTGGGTTAGCGCAAACGATGTGGGTACGATATGACACTAGGCAGGCAATGAATTTGGTGAAACAATTACGGCAACAATCTAAACTGTCACATAGTTTCAGTATGAAAATGGGCGAGTCGTTTAGAACTGGACTTAAAGAATGTTGAAGAAATAAATTCTTCTCTGTCCTGAGTTTAACATATATGAATCTGAGTCTTTGGAAGGAATATTTTTATTTTGTAGAACGCTCTAGTGTATATTCATCCTAGAGAAAGAAATTTTGCCGAATATAAATAGAATATAAAAATTATGTCAATGGACGGTTAAATAACTGGGAGGTCAGGAAACTAATGCAACACTGGCAATATGGAGTATTGAGAAGTATGTTATCAAGCTACGCGACATTTTCCGTAGTGAGTCGATAACTGAGAACATATTTAGTGATTGTGTTTCATATTTCAAGGGAGACGAGATATGAATAACAAGCAACATTCGCTATGGACTAGGCTAAAAAGAAATGTTACAAAAAATATAAAAGAAGACGTGAAGATAACGCAAGGGGAATTTCGATGGTCGCTATATTTTCTCTTATCAAGCAGAACTACAGGCGCGCAAAATACCGATGAAAAGCTCTCAGATTCTGGTCGTGTGGCAGCGTCGAAATTTTGCGACATTTCGCCGAGTGTCGTGCCTGTATACTCCGTTCATCACAAGAATAAACCTGACGTAAACATTACGCAATGTATTCTTCCGCGTTTGCTTGAATCTCATTGGATTTCGTTTCACGTGGAGTGGAAGCCAAGTTGTGGCCAGCACAAATGGTTCAAATGGCTCTGAGCAGTGAGCACTATGGGACTTAACTTCTAGCTACTTAAACCTAACTAGCCTAAGGACATCACACACATCCACGCCCGAGGGTTAACACCTGACATGGCATTCTAATTATGAACACGAGTGATGAAAATTTCTAACTTAAACACAGCTTAATTTTTCAGAGTGAGCTGTGTGTAATGCAAAAGCATACTGCAGGGATTTCACCATACTGTTGAACACTGAAGCCACCGAAGGTATTAATTACTGTCAGTCATTTGGTAATCTCTTAGCTCCTTCCTTACACGAATCTGAGAAATGCATTTCAGTTCTGGAAGTGTCACCTACTACGTTGATAACGAGCCTATCAACAACAGAATCCATGAAGCCAAGCAGGCGCCGCGTTTTCTCATTTTCTATTATCCCGCCAAATCGAAAGACTTGCACCCGGCGAACGGTTTACCCAACGGAAGCTTTCGGAAGTGACACTTGAAAAACCTGCGTGCGTTAGTTAAGCACTTCTGGCAGCTTGTCAGTCTTGTTACTTCTCGGCCCAAATCCCGTAATTTGGCTCCAGATTAGTTCTGTTGGGTTCGTACTGTAATGGTACAGTGGCAAACTTAAAATGCTGCATTTGTATGGTGCGCCCGATGCAGTGAAAATGATTGTCTTTCATGTTTCTAAGACACTTATCTACATCTGCGTTATAAAACGATGGACACAGTCCAAATAAAGAGTATTTGGTTTTCCATTTTTGCCTTAAAAATTAAACTCTTATGCTTCCTTAATTTAAACAATTTTTATTAATAGTTTTTCATAAAATATCGATAGTTAAGAATTTATATTTGAAATGAAAATAGGAAGTTAGTGTGCAATATGTAATTAGAAACAAGAAGACATGCACTATTCACAAAAAATGATGATGAATTTCACAATAACGAAATACAGGTACCTGAAACTGAACGAGAAAAATCAATCATTGAGGTCAGTTTTGAACCCGGGAACTTCGAACTGTAGCAGATTTTTCAGCCAATTACGTTACCGTTTCTTCTACCTGTCCTGTCTGGTTTTGTGTCTAACTAAATGTAATACAGTCCATCGGAAAACTTCAAAGCTGATTATTTCTGTAAATTTATGAGAAACATTAAAAACAACCTATCTCTCGTCACTTTTTAACCATGTTCCACACGCCTGTTTAACCATGGAACAGGAAACAGCCTCAGCCAGTTTCATGCTGCGCATCAACAGCCCAACAATCAGAGCACAACAGTGCAGAGGATATGACTGTACACGATTTTTTAAATAAAAACCACATAGCTAAAGCGTGATTAAGAAAAACGTCGATGGCTGTTAATACAATCGAATATCTTAGAGTTTCAATTAACGTAATTTAGTAATAACGTATCTAATACATAAGTAGGACCTACTTCCAAAGCATAATAACACCAGTGTACGTGCGCTACCGTTTCTGACCAGTCGTCGTATTTGTGGTTGTTTGCATCAGGTTTATTCTTATGATGAATGGAGTATAGTCTTAACGGCTGAAAACACAAAATCTTTAAGTCAGCGGTATGCGGCACACTTCATGTGCTTCTTCTGGTCCTGCAAGATGAATGATCTCGTGTGTCTTTCAACTCTATTCAGTAACTAGAATGAAAAACATTTCATTACAGTCCTTCTGAAACAGCTGTGAAACAAACATTGCGCCCAATTAATCTGTTTCGTTGCAGATGCATTTTACGCATGAACAATAATTTCTCGAAATGATTTATCGACTTACAACAGCGTAATTAAAAGTTCAGCTATTTCTAACACGTGTATAAAAAAAGTCTAGCTTGGTGGAACTTATAACTGGGAAGAGACAATCGTTTGTAAAACGCTGGACATCTCATGGATACTATGATCAGCTAAATGGAATGTCCGATTGTTTTTGAGACAGATTTTGAATCGGATATATTAAAACACTGGTACCACAATGGTAAAATCAGTTCGGCGAATCAGACGAAATACTGTACGTCTCGTCAAGACGAAACTGGTTTATTTCACTCTGAAATCAGACATATATAGTTTCAGATACCATCTGGGGAAGTTTTGGTGTAAGTGCCCTACAGTTTTTATCTGATTTTCGAATCTTGAGAGAAATATTTGCTCTGGAGACGTAGTACAGAAACAGGCGGAGAACCATAATTACTGTCAACGCGATCGGCATTTCCTGCTTCAAACGTGTGTGGCATGGACACGATCACATTACTAATCAGTGCTAGAGGGAGTAAGCGATCTACAGTTATCCTCATATAAGAAAGTACGAAATGTCCCTTGTGAGAGCAGTAGTTCATTTTACTTAATATGCCAGTAACAGCACTGCAGCGCCTGAGTCTACTGAACTGTACTCTATAGTGTATTCCGTTGCCTATCTGTAGCACGCTACGGTCGCAGGTTCGAATCCTGCCTCGGGCATGGACGTATGTGATGTCCCTGGGTTAGTTAGGTTTAATTAGTTCTAAGTTATAGGGCACTGATGACCTCAGCAGTTAAGTCCCATTGTGCTCAGAGCCATTTTTGTTTTGTTTGTAGCAGTAGCACAAAAAAGATCGATATTTCGAGTTGAGCTCAAATTGCATTGAACACACTGGATGAGAGGTCTATACAGAAGCTCAGTTGTAAGAACGCCCGGACAATACATGCGCATTATCTTACCAGTCGTGCGTTGTCGACGGGACGTTAAACACTAACCACCACCACCACCACCAGTCGTGCGCTAATAATTGGCAGTAGTTTCATCCTCTAAATCCGATATTTGTACTGTTATGTCGATAACAATGCTTATACGTTACCGAAACCTGTAGAAATTGTTCCATGTAGTAAAATATTATTCATGAAATATGTTTACACTGAAGATTCTTCGCGGGAGACATTTTCTTAGTGTTGTGTATTATTTTACCCTCATTACTGGCAAGAATAATTTGGTATTCCATTCTTCGTTTTTTGTGTTTTCTTTCTTATTTACTGTTTTTCAATGAATTTTCGCGCACATTGCTTGCTGCTTGTGGGCGGCAAATGTGCCAAGGCCTGACTTTATTAATAGGAAACGCTGTGCCTTCACGTTGTGTTCTTGGACTAAAATAGACGTATAAGTAGCGAGAACAAGTGGCCGAATAGCATCCTGAAACCGTCCGAGCCTCCATTGCCAGAGGGCGCATCGCCTAGATGCCAAACACTGGACATTATTTTGTAATAGAAAGACTTGGTCAGGTGCTGCAACACTGTTGTAATTGGATAAATAAGTCGCTTTAACGTACTGTTCACCACCGCCACTGTTACAGAGATTCCGACCGCTGCAATCGTTTACGTGAATGTGAGGTAATCCAGAAGTTGGATGGTTGATTCGGGTGGGGGTGGGGGGGGGGGGGGAGGGGGGAGGGACCACACAGCGAGGTCATTGGTGCCATCTGATTAGGCAAGGATGGGTAAAGAAGTCGGGCGTGCCCTTGCAAAGGTACCATCCCGATATTTGCCTGAAGCGATTGAGGGAAGTCAAGGAAAACCTAAATCGGGATGGCCGGACGCAGGTTTCAATCGTCGTCTTCCACAGATTGATGTAATACATAAACTTTCCGACTTTTCTATAGACCGTCTACACTAGACTGGGACCTCATTCATGGCAGTTTTGCGTGCGCTTTCGTAAGATTAGCAGACCCAATACAGCCATCTGCCAAATGGCGTACTGAAATCACTCACGAACCTCATATGACAATACAGTTCACAATTTCCTGTAACGGCATTCAGTCAGCACCTCAGTCAGTATCAGTAATGCTGTCTCACCTACACGCACTAAAATAACATCTAAATGTCATTATCCGTCCAACATTAATTCAGTTCGTGGTATACATAGTTCGCGGACTGAGGCAATATCAAATGCAAAAAACTGAGGGCATATGAGCTATGACTCAGCTCCTATTTGACGCTATACGCTACTCAGTACGTAGTCTCAATCAATTAATGTTCGTAAAAGGACCTTCTTTCGGAATCATCTCGAATTCGTCAGTCACAGCCTTCTGCATAGCCACAACCGATACGAATCTCGAACCCTTTAGACGAATTTTCAGTTTTTAGAAGAGGAGTCAGTCGAAGATGACACGTCGACTGAATAAGATAGATGATGTAATGTTTAGCCTTGGTTTCAGAGAGGAAATGGAGATTAATTGCTGCCGAATGAGATGAAATGAGGTGTAGCAGGCCAAAAATTTTAACATCTTAACATCTGCTAATAGAATTCCTTACTTAGTGTTTTACCTGGGGAACCGAATTCATTGTGAAAGACGCCACTGCTATCGAAAAAAACGCTAATTATCACATCTTTACTCGTGTGTTTGTAAAAAGCGAACCCTTCTTAGCAGATTCTCAAATTCAACTATCTCGCGGATACAATTATCTTTTGGCCTTTGATTTGTCCGAGGCTACAGTTCAACTACTCCATTTTATGTTTCAGGTAATTTTTAAACTTATAAATGATAAACAAAACCTTTGTGAAATGTTTATTTATTATTGTTCAGTACAAAAACAAAGATATCTCGCTCTATTCCACCAAACGTAGTCAGTGTTGACGTTAAGAACGTCGAATTATCAGACTCGCTGGTTTGACAAGGATACCATATAGCTATCAGATTTTTGAAATTTTTTGTGTTTATGAAACGAAAAGTTAAGAACTAAAACATCAGTTACCCAAAGCAGCACGACGCAACGCTAAAAAAAAAGTCTCGAGAAAACCGAGTTTGAAGTTTTCCGAGCCTCTAAAGCACACTAGAGTAATGTCTTTTTTTTCGCCAAACAGGGTTTTTCTTTGGTAGAGTGCGATGCATGGGGTATTGGTTCGATTCCTGGCTAATGCTAATTTTTAAACAAAGAGGCATGTCCTACCAGCATTTCCGTGAAGCATAAAATACATAAGAATGGGAAAAAATCAGTGGCACTCGAGAGTGGTAATCGCTAGTTGGAGTCACGTTTCACTCATTATTTTTTTTCGTTTTTTTTCCGGTCAGTTCGAGGAGGAAAAGATTACTGTTTAACGTCTCGTCGGTAACGAGGTCATTGGAGACGGAGCACAAGCTCAGATTAGGGAAGGATGGAGAATGAAAGCAGCTGTGCCCTTTCGAAAGAACCATCTCGGCGTTTGACTTAAACGATTTAGGGAAATCACGGAAAACTTAATCAAGATGGCCGGACGCGGGTTGGAAGCGATAAGCATAAAAAACGGTGACTACAAAACAGGCGAAGTGAAGAAAATCTTCTGTCTTGGAAACAAAGTGACACAAAAAATGTGTGTGAAATCGTATGGGACTTAACTGCTAAGGTCATCAGTCCCTAAGTTTACACACTACTTAATCTAAATTATCCTAAGGAGAAACACACACACACCCATGCCCGATGGAGGACTCGAACCTCCGCCGGGACCAGCCGCGCAGTCCATGACAAAGTGACACATGATGGACGAAACAAAGAGGACGTAAAAAACAGACAAGCACAGGCGATGAGGGCATCCCATGCAGACAGAAAATTACTAGTATCAAAAAGCGGACTTAATCTGGGAAATAAATTTCTGGAAACATATGTCTGGAGTACAATGCTGTTAACTACAGAATGTGGTAAAACTGGAAAAGAACAGAACTAATGAATGAGATGTGGCGTTGTAGAAGGATATTCAAAATTAGATGGAATGATAAAGTAAATGTATCGGGAAGTAGAGAAAGTCGTGGAAAACCCTTCCAGAAGGAGGGACATATTGATAGGACATACGATAAGGCATCATGATGTCTGAGACAGCTGTGGAGGATAAAAGCTATAGGGGAAGATCCTGACTGGAATGTATCCAACCAATCAATGAGAACGTTTTATGCAAGTGCTGCACCAAGCTCAAGATATCGCACAGGAGAGGAATTCGTGACTCAAAAAATAAAAAATATCTTGGTCTACATGCCATCCATTCACTTGGCTACATTGACGTAACTACCTACCACACTTTGATTCTACAGGGTGGCACGAAATGTGTTACCATTTTCTTTTGACTATAAACATTATTGTCAATACAATCTGAAAGGAACATATACTACAATGAAGAGCCGTCCATGGAGATTTGTTCTAACTCAGCACATGCTCAATAAGTCCATCATTTCGTTTCCTAACTTCCTTCAAATGGCGCATGTCTTCCGTAATTTCACTGCAAGCTTGAAGAATAAGTCTTCTGAGCTCCATTAAATCACGCGGAGGTTTCGGGAAAATTTTTTCCTTTAGGTACCCCCAAAGAACAAAGTCACATGGATTGAGGTCTGGACTATTGGGGGGCCAATTTTGTCCGTCATTGAAGCGACCTAGAAACCTAAGTGAAATGATCTGCATGTCGAAATGCTCATATAAAAACTCCAACACAGTGTTTGCAGTATGTGACCTTGCTCCATCTTGCATGAACCACTGCGTGTTGAAGGGCAATGCAGTAGCAAGAAGCTGTGGAATGAAGCTATTGCGAAGCATGCTCAAATAACGCTCGCTGTTCACAGTTTCTTCAAAGAAAAAGGGTCCAATAAGTCCGTGACTGGAAATTGCTGCCCACGCTGTAGCCCTCGGAGGATAATGTTGCCGTTCATGAAGCACTTGTGGGTTTTCAGTGGCCCAAAAGCGTACATTTTGTTTGTTAACCACACCGTCTAAATGAAAATGCGCCTCGTCTGAAAACCAAACGTTGTTGAGAGTTTCTTCCCTATCCTCCGCCCACTGAGCAAACAATAATCTCTGCTGCTTGTGTTCTTCAGTGAGCTTCTGTGCACATGTCATCTTGTATGGGCACATATGGAGGTCACTTTTAAGAATGCGTTGAACGGAGCGTCTGGATATTCCCAGTTGCACTGCTGCCTTTCTACACGATTTCCCGGGACTTCTCTTTACAGCAACTCGTACCGCTTCAATATTCTCCAGCGAACAAACAGGCTTAGGCCGAGGTCGCTTCGCTGCCAATACTGTTCCTTCCTGTACAAATTTATCGTACAACCTGTGGATGGTCTTCATGCAAGGGACCCATCGTGTGTTAAACTGTTGTCCAAAACGAATCTGAGTCACAACAAAGCTTTTCGTTTCATGAAAAAGTAACACAATTGCCGATCGTTGCTCTGTCGTTAATCTTCCATTGTCAGCCATTGCTGCTTACTGGTCTCCTAGCGGCAGTATCGTGAATTACACCTCATTTCGTAACTCATTTGTTTTTCCAAGCTCTGCTGGTACTGCTGTAGAGATCCCAGCGGTATATTTAATGTGCGCCGTAAATTGTGAAAGAAACAATTGGTGACACATTTTGTGCGCCACCCTGTATATCGAAGAAAAATCTTTTGCTACAAGACACTACGTAATGAGTTAATATTTGCGAGAGAAGAAAAATTTGTTTTGGACAGGACAGCGTCCTTCGAACAACATACTGGTGACGTGATTCTTTTTTTTTTTTTTTTTCTCAGAGACCTTATCGTTGCACTTCCGGTACACAAATCGCATATTTGATTTTCTTTAATTCTGATATGAAGAATAGCTTTGCATCAGCCTTTGAAGTGAACTGTGGACGATCTGTAAAATGCAACGTAGGCTAGGAATCCGTAAAACGGAAGGAACTATTTCCTCCGTACTTCTGTTTTAAACATGGATTTTTCCTGCTTGGATCATAGGAGTCCAGAATGAATTTCCAGCATTCGCGTGATTTTGCATCGGAAAGAGCCGCCGATTGTTTGCACGAACAGTGTTACTCTGTAGATTCTCACACAGTTTTTATGTTAATAGTATGGAAGAGCTGTACACAGGAATGAGAAAAAATGTTAATTTTGTTGAGCACTTCTGTGGGAATATATCTTTTTCCAGTTTCTTCCTTTACAGCATTTAGTATTGCCTTATTCTTGTCCTCTTAATTTATACTCTTGGACTCTCTAGCATCTGGTGACAGTTACTGTACTAAATATTTCAATGACATTTCCCAGACAATCTGTTCCACGTGAAGTCTTGTCTCCCGTTTTTGTCCCTTTACAGTATTATATGACAATAATTGCTATTTAATTGTCACGGCGAGCCATGGTTTTTAAAATGTTGAAAAATACGTTACGTCTTCCACGGAGGCATTCCTCAACGTTGACAAATACTTTTCTTAATCACTGGTTTTAAATATTAAAGTTTCAACGAAATATGTCCTTGTGATGAGAATGTAGTGGCATATTTTGAGCGAAGTACAGTAATACAAGTTTGCTCTCATCCTTGGCAATGTGGAATAGGCTGTGAAGGCTACCTACTCCGACTCTTATCTTACTAGCTGTCATATCGTACAAGTTTTTCCACGCAGGCGCTGTGAATTCCCGGCGCAATTGGACAGCGGACATCCTTATTGAGAAAACTTCCTACCAAATCTGACAACATTTGTCAAAGGCTTTCCATCGCTATCTCGGTATTCTTAGGCTTGTGAAATATGTCAAAGGCTATCCAACACTGACTCGGTATTCTTAGGCTTCTGGCATTTTAACTTCGTTTTTCTTTTTTTCCATCTAGGCTCATCACCTCTGGTTAATGATTCATCTTCAAGAAAGTGCATTTTTTGTAAGTGTTCTTTTCGTCAAATGTTATATCTTCCATTTTATTTTAGACTTAGGATGTTACGCTATCTTTCTAACGCCATCTCCGTCAGCTGTTTTTGGCAATACAGAATTTCGTCGGTTAGGTTAAGTATTCGTATGTTAAATGCACACAGGTTGTGGGTATTCCTAAAATTCTTTGTGTGACGACGTTTTGAAATTTCTTTTCGGCTCCTTTGTTCTCTGAGTAGGTCTATAAATTATGCTACATTATTATGTAGCAATTGATATTACTTCATAACTTTTTGAAATAGTTTCTGTACCTGCACTGTGTACATTTTATTTTTCTTGTTACATATATCATTCGAAATCATCCTTTAGTTTCGCTAGATTTAATGAATCCGTATAGCATCGTGTGTAATTAATGCAAATTGTTTTTCCTCTAGATTTTCGATTTCTCTTTAAGTGTTTCTGTAGTGACTTTCATTATGATTTTTACCGTGTTGTGAGTCTTCTGCTATATGCATACCCAATGAGTTCTTGCAGTGGAAGACACTGGAATCGTGTTTGTAGGGAATGGGATTAAAATTGCTGTCCGACCATCCGAATCAGTGGAGATTACAGATGGCATGGTTCCTTAAAGAATATCGCTTGCGATTCGCTTCTCATCATTTTCCATCTTTCTCTAGACTGCCCTCCTAACCCATGTACACTTTAAATCATATTATCTCTAGTTTTCACATAAACCGTGCATGTTTTTAAGATTGTTTTCTTCCATCCCTGTTTAGGTTTCTGTACCTCAATTGGTAAAAACGTAATCCTTACAGGATTGGTTTGTTGCCCGTCTGTCCGTCCGACTGTTAAAAGCCGTTTTTCCCAGTAACAGGTAGACGCAGCAAGTTGACATTTATGCCAAATACTAAAGGTTACTGTCCCTGAAGCTTATAAGACAATGTAATCAAAATATCGGTCATTTATGTCACGTATTTTGATACTCGAAAACTCACTCATCAAAACCTGTGGGGTACTTTCCGTTGACCTAAAATCTAGATATTTTGGTAGTAAGCAGGGTTTCTCAGTACAAGCAAAGAAGAAAACATTTCTTTTGTCATTTTTCATCCGACTTCAAACTTAAAATTAAAACATTTTCGGAAGTGTTGAAATCCCAAAACTCAATGTCGATAACAGGTAAAAATTGTCGAGATGCTCGATTTCCAGTATCGATGAACTGTCTGTATATGCAGGGTGGTCCATTTATCGTGACCGGGCCAAATATCTTACGAAATAAGCGCCAAACAAAAAACCTACAAAGAACAAAACTTGTCTAGCTTGAAGGGGGAAACCAGATGGCGCTATGGTTGGCCCGCTAGATGGCGCTGCCAAAGGTCAAACGGATATCAACTGACTTTTTTTTTAAATATGAACCCCCATTTTTTATTACATATTCGTGTAGTACATAAAGAAATACGAATGTTTTAGTTGGACCACTTCTTTCGCTTTGTGACAGATGGCGCTGTAATAGTCACACACATATGGCTCACAATTGTAGACCAACAGTTGGTAACAGGTAGGTTTTTTTAAATTAAAATACAGAAGGTAGGTACGTTTGAACATTTTATTTCGGTTGTTCCAATGTGATACATGTACCTTTGTGAACTTATCATTTCTGAGAACGCATGCTGTTACAGCGTGATTACCAGTAAATACCACATTAATGCAATAAATGCATGTTCTAGGCGCTTCAGTCCGGAACCGCGCTGCTGCTACGGTCGCAAGTTCGAATCCTGCCTCGGGCATGGATGTGTGTGGTGTCCTTAGGTTAGTCAGGTTTAAGTAGTTCTAAGTTCTAGGGGACTGATGACCTCAGATGTTAAGTCCCATGGTGCTCAGAGCCATTTGAAACATTTGAACCAGCCATTTGAACCACAGCGAATTTTTGAAGAGATATAGTTTGCTTGATAACACGGGTCCTCTACGAAACTGATATTAACATTGTCCTGTCGGGTATTCCATACTCGACGACTAAGTGTTATCATGTCTTGTACGTCTTCAAGATTCACTCGCCAATGTTCGGTGCCTCGAGTGGCTTGCTAAATCACCCGATCTTAATCTCATAGAAAACGAATGAGAATTGGTGGAACAGTGGGTGAAACGTAGCAAGCGACATCCAATTAATGTAGCACCTCTACAGGGCGTAATCATCAGTGAGTGGCTTCAGTTGGATATTGCTTTCCTCAAGTACCTTGTGGAACCTCTACCTCGCTGAACTACCGAGCGACGTGGCGCTGTGATTAGTACACTGAACTCGCATTAGCGAGGGCGACGGCACAAATCCCTGTCCGGACGTTCAGATTCAGCGTTCCCGTGATTTTCTAAATTCGCTCCAGGAAAACGTGGGGATGGTTTCTTTGAAAAGGACGGCCGATTTCCTTCCATCTCCTTTCGTAATCCGAGCGTGTGCTCCACCTCTAATGATCGCGGTGTCGACGGGACGTTAAACTCTAATCTTCTTTCCTTTCTTGCTGAATTTAGGCAGTTACATTATAGTTAACAAATCTAAACTTTTTTCTGCATCTGGCTTGTAAATGTGTGTATGTACATAATTTTGGGTTGCTGAATTCGTCGGTAAAATCAGTTTTTCTCTCTCACGTCACATGTCCTAGATATACAGTAGAATAAAAAACAGCATTTTCGAACATTTGTAGTATTAAAACAAATACGAAATTCATATTGAGGACTTTAGAAGCCAATACTGTTTAATATGTATGCATGGACATGATGCCAATTGTATGAAATGAAACCATATGGTTCCAGAGACCTTTTCAATTCTCAAGAATCTGTGGTGTATACGTGGAGAATAAAGCGACGAATGAAAATTGTACCAAGGCCGGTATTTGAACATAGGCCTCCTGCTTATAGCAGATGCGCTAACCACTATGCCATCCTTGCAAATTGGCTTTGCACATACCTGAACGGACTTCCTGAGCACATCTCCCTTCTCAATCCAAATTCCTATTCGTCAAGAAGTGCAAAATGGCTAAGCAGGGATGGCTAGAGGACAAATGTAAGGTTGTAGAGGCTTATCTCACTAGGGGTAAGATAGATACTGCCTACAGGAAAATTAAAGAGACCTTCGAAGAAAAGAGAGCCACTTGTATGAATATCAAGAGCTCAGATGGCAACCGTGTTCTAAGCAAAGAAGGGAAAGCAGAAAGGTGGAAGGAGTATATAGAGGGTCTATACAAGGGCGATGTACTTGAGGACAATATTATGGAAATGGAAGAGGATGTAGTGTAACCTCCCCACCGTAATTTTAAAAGAAATAAATGACAATACTTAATACAAATGGGAGCCGAGTGTAACCTCCCCACAATAATTTTGAAAAAGTATGGACAATATTATTTAAGAATGCTAATGTACATTGCTCTAAGCGTAACCTGCCCACAATGAAATGTACTGACAATGGCAACAAAAATGTGAAATTCGCAATCTGACTCAAATATAAATTCCTCATGAAAAATTAAAGTCCATTCAGTGATAAGAAAATTTAATTAAACCGAAATATCGGTCTTTGGCCCTGTGTAAAACAATCAGAATTAAAGTCTTACCTCAGAATAAATGGATGTCACATTTCTGCTCTTGTTGTTGCGCACCGCTTGGAGGAACTGCATTGCAAATAATAATATTCTCTTTTTTTTGTGATTTTAGTGGAATTTTTCTTCAAAAGAAGTGGAATGAAATGGGAAGTGCAACGAAATCTTGAGTTAAATAAAAAATTAAATTTTTGAGAAAATGCTTTTGAAATAAAAAATTATTATTGGGGGACTTGTTGGAGAATGATTACAATAAATGAATTTTTTCATTATCTAATGATTATATTAATTAATAGTATACCTTATTCACCATCTTGACCAGTGTTGCCGACCGCCTACATCACACAACCGCACTGGGCTGCTACTACTGACCGACCGCTCTGCATGACGACTATTAGCATACTTCACTGCACGACTACTACTAGAGTACTGCTCTCAACTAGACAGAGCTACAGACTCGCAACGACTACTACTGACAGACTCGCAACGACTACTACTGACAGACTCGCAACGACTACACACAGACTGAGAACCGCTCGCAACACTCGCGCGGTCAAGCGCAAACTCTCTGGTCACAGATGCTACAATGCCTCGCCATCGCTGTTATGTTACATACGTGTTTCATAACCCTCCACTGGGGGGGCAAAAATTTGGCAGCGATGGTGAGTCATTTGGACTTGCCAAGCGCGGCAAAATTTTTCTTTAATTGACAAAATCCTACAACTTACAGAATATTTAAATGTTGTGCACACGCACTAAGTACAAAATATATCAGACAAAGGCAAAATGTGAATACAAAACATAGTAGCAAATCAGAAAAATGTATATACAAATTTTTTGACAGATAACAAAGTGCACAGGCACTGAAAAAATTCTTTAGCATATTCAGAACAAATAAACAGACTGGCAAAAAATATTATGTTGACAAGTGACATAAGTGTACTCGCATTGGAGTTCAGCGAATCGAAAAATGTATAACCTATGAACATAAATGATGTTACCAAAAAAATTTTTTTTTTTTTTTATGTGACAAGAATCAGGATAGGAAAGGGAAGGATTGCATCATGGTTGTAGCACTTTAGATTGCACACAGCTGTTCTGAAAGTCCATATCTTTCCACAGAAGTACAACACCAAGTGACACAACTTAAAGTTCTTTTCCCATCAGAATTTATCAGTGTAGCCAAGACACTGAACTGTCGTAGTAATGTCCCATGTTTTCATTTTGGCAGTACATTAGGTACACCAAACAGTGGGACCATAATAATGTCTTCATCGCTCATGGTGGTGGACAGCATGTCGTGTCAACACCACACTCTTACAAGGCACACCAACGTAGAATTAGTGCAAAACCAAATATAGTGCTCCATGATCACTGGGATAAACAGGACAAATGGACATCGCAGTAATTCAGGGTAGTCAGCTTATGAGGTGAAGGACATCAAGTCACATAATATTGACAATTACAGACTTAATTAGTAGTTTGTGGCATTCATAGCCCAGTTATTGAACATTTCTGTACCAAGTATGTAGTATTACAGAAAAATGTTCATTAATTGTTGTACATAGAATCAGTAGCCTTCTTTTCCTGGTTACAAAGCATTATGAAATAATCGCATTCTTTTCAGTTACAGAGTATAATTAAGAATCATTAACCTTCTCCTAATTACAGTTAATTAATCATTTGTCATTCCAATAATCATTAGCCTTTGCCTAATTACAGTTAATTAATCATTTGTCGTTAATTAATCATTTGTCTAATTACAGTTAATTAATCATTTGTCTAATTACAGTTAATTAATCATATTAATCATTTGTCTAATTACAGTTAATTAATCATTTGTCGTTAATTAATCATTTGTCTAATTACAGTTAATTAATTGATCATTTGTCATTTCAATATAGTAAGAATTATTAGCCTTAATTAATTACAAAGCATTATTAAACAGTACCATAGTTAATTAATTATGTGTCATTACAATCTATTAAGAATCACTAGCTGGCATCATGGGTAATCGTATTACAATAAACAGTGGCGGTCCTTGGCCAGTTACAAAGTATATTTAGTAAGACAGAATAATGTTCATCAGAAGCCTTAATTGAAAAGGAGAGTCAATTATTGGCCTAGCATTAACATAATACATTGAGTGATACAAATTATTGGCACTCATTGGCCATTAACCAAAACATGAAAACTCAACATGGGAAAAAAAGGGCTAATTAATGGCATAATTAATAACAATTCTTCAAGTGACATTAATTATTGGCACTCAGTGGCCAGCAAGTATTGAATAGAATCATCATTCAGTATTATTCAGATTATTACGAAGTCATTATTAAAAATCAGTTAATTACAGTCAAATCATTAATAATCACAGGCATTATAAGTAGTATCATTACAATAAACAGTGTTCCTCCTTCAGTAGTATTCAGATCATTACAAAGTCATTATTAAAATCAGTTAATTACAGTCAAATCATTAGTAATCACAGGCATTATAAGTAGTATCATTACAATAAACAGTGGCAGTTATTAGCTAGTGACAAAGCATTATTTTGAATATAGTCTCATTAAGAGGTCATTACTCAAGTGACATGCTATTCAGAGTTGATCAGTATTATTCAGAATTATCATAAACTAGTGACATTATGTGGGACTGGTAATACATTTTTTTGGTAGCAATGCATTGCGTTGGGATCGATAATTAATTGCTGAAACATAACACTATTTGCTTTTGACCTATTGCAGCAAATGAGGATAGGTAACGTCATTCGTCATGAGTCAGCTGTAGCAAGATTATGTAACAAGGCAGTACATGTGATCACATTTATAAACGATAGACACAAATGGGTAAAAATATAAAAATGCAAGTACTAGAACAGGTATAATAAGTAACAGGTTTAGTAAGTATCATGAAAAACTTCTCCTGGAAAAATTACAAAATAGATTATTGACCTGAAAGAAGAAACGCACACTATGCTGAAAAGTAGTGAACTTCGAATTAACAGGTAGCGAAATGTGTATAAAAATGTGTTTCATAGCTGTCCTTTCCAAAACTTTCCGTCATCCTACTATGCAATATAACACCTGCTGTCAAAGCAAACTGCAACAAATACTTAAATAACTACATAGCATAAATACATAACTTCAACATTATCCTCATCTGTAAAGAAAAAACTTCATTATCCATCACTTCATTATCCATATTATCATAACTTCATTACTATCATCACCTGTAAAGAAAAACTTCATTATTCATAACAGCATATTCTTCATCATTATTCATTATCATCTGTAAAAAAATCACTTCATTACTCATTACATAACTATTCCTTATCTCTAGCATATTTCATCATTAAAACTAAGATGTGTAGTTCTCTCTGACAGCCTGCATCAATCACCTTGTATTCTGAAAGAAAAAATTAGTTAAGACTGCTATTCTACGATGAGTATTGTATATTCTTGTTAATGCCTGCCAATCCTGATCCATTTACTCTTCCTCATAAAGTTATTGCATCTCCTTTCGTTTATTCCCTAGGTGAAATTCCCATTTATGCTAAATTTATTTCTTAGAATCATCATTCCTTTCTGAAATTCATGAACAAAGATTAATGTCTTGCATTTAAATCATATACCCACTAAATAATGACTGGTTTATGGTGACACAATTAAGCATACAGCATAACATGACAGAAAACGTAATATGTCAAAGACATTGACAGTGTTCAGATGCAAAAATGTACACAGAATATCACAATGCAGCAGCAAAAGGAAAAATGTAAAACAGTCACGATGTTGAGATATCATAGGGCAAAAAAAAAAAAAAAAAATCAAAGTCGACTGGTGTGTGTTATATCTTAACTATTTAACTATTTCACAGTGCATATAAACAAAACTGGAATACAATCGTACATAAAAGGACAAATGTGACGTTCGTTGTGTTCAGCTTGTATGTAGTGTAGTTAATAGAGGCGAGAATTAAAGACTTTAATGGAGAGAGAATTTGATAAAATTAATACGTCATTACATAGAATTGCATAATTATTCATAAAATACGTAAGTTCATCTGGAAAAATATGCACGGTCTGATGTGTAACGACAAGAAAAGCGACCTGCTAACCTTACCTTGCCGGGCACTTGCCAAGAAAAAATACGATAATCATCAGTAATTAGTCACGTGAAATAATTGCGTTAGTAAATGGCATCATAGTGTGTTGAATCATACAGTGGTTTCACTCAATAAACGGTTTAATGTTTGAGATATGGTGATTGCCTTTCGATTTTCTGGTTCTCAAAGTTTCGACGTGTACAACATTGGGGTGAGGGATGCTGCGAATCCGATATGGACCTGCGTATAGAAGTTCAAATTTACTGCACTTACCTTTTAATTTACTGGATAAATAGTGTGTACGTATCAATATCTTCTGTCCAACGTGAAAGTCGCGGCGTGTACAAACCTGTTTTTGCTGTCTTCTCCGGCGCTCTGCGGCACGTTTGATGTTGTTCAGTGCAATGTCAATTATTTCGTGGTGTCGTAATCGACGAGATGTAGGAAATGTTATTAATTCTTTAATTTTGTTAGGTGGTTCAACGTTTTTCAGTATAACAGACGGAGATAGCATAGTGGATTCATTTGGAATGGAATTAATTACATCTTGGAATGAGAGTATGTGTGTATCCCAATCAATATGTCTTTTGTGGCAGTATATTCGGCACAGCTTACCAATTTCTTTCATTAATCTTTCACAGGGGTTCGAAGAAGCGTGGTACTTGGATATATAGATCGGAGAAATGTTTCTAGCTCGTAACATGCGTGTCCATACGCTACTACGAAATTGTGATCCATTATCAGAAATTACTTTCATTACATGCCCTACATGAAATAGAAAATGTTTTACAAATGCTTTCGAAACAGTTTTAGCAGTAGCTTTGCGTAATGGAGTGAAAGTAACAAATTTTGAAGTGAGCTCAACAGCGACAAAAATGTAGCAAAAACCTCTGTTAGTTCTCGGAATCGGACCAAAAATATCTACTGCGGCCATATGTCTTAATTTAACAGGTATAATGGGATATAAAGGAGGAATATGTGAAGTGGTGTCTGATTTAGCTTTCTGGCAAATTTTACAAGACGCTAAAACTCGTCGTATACGTTTTTCCATGTTAGTAAAATAACAGTTCTGTCTCAGTATAAGAAAACATTTTCGTGCTCCGTAATGTGCGTAGCTTAAATGAGTGTACCAAATTAATTTGTTAACCAGTTCGTCAGGAATGCATAATAACCAATTGTTGCTGTCAGGATGAGAGCGGCGAAACAGAACGTCATTGCGTACAGTGTAATGGTTTCTAATCGTAACATTTTTTCTATCTTGCCAAAGGTGTTTAATTTCTTTCCACACATTGTCTTTATTTTGCTCCTTTGCTATGTCCTGTAATGACGATGAAATAAAGTTTTCAAATGCAACTTGCTGAATGTACATGACACTGAAATTTGTTTTGCAGAAGTTGGTTGCTACGTCTTGCTGATTGTTGCCGAGAGAACGCGATAGTGCGTCTGCTATAACATTTTGTGTGCCGGGAATATGAACAATCGTAAAATTAAATTCTTGTAAATATAGTTTCCATCTACTTAATCTGTCGTGAGTAAATTTAGCTGAAAGCAAAAATTGTATAGCTCTATGGTCTGTGTAAACGGTGGTATGTCTGCCATAAAGAAAGTGCCGAAATCTCGTAAAAGCCCATACAACACATAATGTTTCAAGTTCTGTAACGGAGTAATTTCGTTCAGCAGGTGACAAAATGCGACTTGCAAATGCGATGTTTTTAATTACTGTAGAACCATCTTCTTCAATTTCCTGGAAAATGTGTACGCCTAAAGCGGTGTTGGAACTGTCAGTGGCAATGGAAAAATTTCTAGTAAGATCTGGGTGCGATAATAGTGGTGCATTCAACAAAGCATGTTTCAGGTTCATGAATTCAGAGTGTGCTTGCTTATCCCAAGACCAAATAGTGTTTTTACCTGTTAATTGGCATAGTCTAGGCGTGTCTAAAGCGGAGTGATGAATAAATTTACGAAAAAAGTTAATTAAGCCCAAAAAACTGCGTAATTGTTTCTTCGTCGTAGGAACAGTAATGTCACGTAGAGCTTGAAGTTTCTCTGGATCAGGTGCAATGCCTTCTGCTGAAATTACGTGTCCAAGAAATTTTATAGAAGTTTTGCCAAAGTGCGATTTACTAAGATTAACTGTAAGTCCTTGTGCATGAAAAGTTTGTAACAGTTGTTCAAGAATCAGATTGTGTTCGGACCAGTTAGCTTCTGCGATAAGAATGTCGTCTACGTACGTCGTAATTCTGTCTTTAAGTTCTGTCGGAAGTATTGTGTTTAAACCGCGAATAAAAGCTGCAGAAGAAATAGTTAAGCCGAACGGTAATTTGCAAAATTGATAACAGTCGCCGAAACAGAGAAAAGCTGTATATTTTCTACAATTCGGATGAAGTTGAATTTGCCAAAATCCCGATTTCAAATCTAGTGTAGAATAAATAGCTGTACCGTGAAATTTCTGTAGAAGTTCCTCTAATGTCTGTGGTCGATCTGTTTCATTAATAATAATGTCATTAATGTGACGTGAATCAAGTACAAGGCGAAGTGAGCCATCTTTTTTCTTAACAATATGTAGCGGGTTTATGTACGGACTAACTGCTGGTTCTATAATTCCTTGGTCGAGCATATCCTGCAATTCTTTTTTAACCTGTTCTCTGTGAATGTATGGAATAGGATAATGCTTTGCTTTAAATGTGTCGTGCGGTTTGACTTGAAATTCATACACAAAGCCGGACATAGTACCAGGAATGTTGTCAAAAACTGGAGCTTGCTGTAAAAGAATTTTGTGTAATTGCGTTCGTTCGTCGTCTGTAGTTGCACTGCTTTGTCTAACTTTATCGGAAATCATTTGTATTACGTCGTAGTCCATTTCGTCTGGAGTATTATAGTTGTGTACGTACGTATCCGTTAACAATGTGGGATTACAGTCTATGTCACGTGTTGCGGAAATGACCTCTGTGCGGTTGATTGTTTGTTCTTCCGCAGATAATGAGTGCTGAAATTCTAAAGCAAGTTGTACATTTTCATCCTTTAACATTAAATAAGAATTCTGAAAATCAATGACTGCGTCGTGTTGTACCAGAAAATTCGTACCTAAAATAACGTCTGTTGGCAATAAAGGCACAATCCAAAAATTAGAGTGAAAAGTATGACCTCCAATACAAAATGATAAATGCGTCTGTAATTTAACGTCTACACCTTTACTCGATACTGCTCCTTTCACTTTTGTTTTGCCTAAAGGTAACGTCGGATAAGTATTCTCTTTGTTGCACTCGTTGAAAGTCTCCTCATTAATTACTGATATAGGTGATCCGGAATCGATTACTGCTGAAAATTTCGATGAACCAATTTTAATTTCGATAACAGGATGTGAAATGGTTTTCTGAATAACTGGTCTTTCCTGTAAAAGAGTGTCTCTGATGTCGTCAAAAGTAATTACATTTTCGTGAACAACATTTTGCGTGTCTAAGGTAGTGCTTGTGTTATTAGAAGATGCGTCCTGTGCAGTATTTAGTCAGATTCTATCTGACGTGTTATTATTATTAGGAGTATTCTGTGGCATTTCGACTATTTGAACTGTCCTATTACTTCTTCCAGACGTGTTACGCTCTGGATGGTACCTACTGTCGGGTTCATTCATGAGAATATGTTCTTGCGTATGATTTTGCTGTTGGTGAGACCGACTGTTATTATATGTACGCTGGTAATTGTGCTCATCGTTTTTACGTCTGTCGTAATAATCATTCCCATACGGTGTATTGCGATAGGAATTGAAATACTGTCTTCTTTGTACATAGTTGTTTCTCTGCTCCCGTGCGTTACTATTTGTTGAACCAGGGACTATACGTCCACGCGGCGAAGCATTAAAGCCTGGTTGACCTTGTGTATTCCATTGTTGGTTAGGTATGCTAACCGGCTGGTTTTGATGTTGTTGTTGTGAAACACCTCTATTGTTACCAAGGTGTTGTTCCTGTTGCTGAAAATTTTGACGGTATTGATAATTACAATTTTGCCTGTTATTAAAGTTTTGATAGTTGTCGTTCCTAAAGCGTCTGTTATCTTTCCGATTGAAATTACGTCCCTGATCATAATTGTAGTACTGTTGTTGACCTTGGTTGTTACACGAAAAGTTTTTGTTTACAAAAGAATAATCGGATTGCTGTACTTCCAAGAGCTGTAAAAGATCTCTGAATGCTGAAATGTTTTCTTTTTGCTGGCCCGTTAGAAGTGACACTCGTAATGACCGTGGTAATTTAGAGATGCATAGTTGTATAAGTGCGGATTCACTGTACGGTTCACTTAGGTATTGGTTTTGTTGTACCATGTGCTCAAAAAATTGCGTTACACTGGGAAAATTTGAGTTTTCATAGTTTGGCAAACTAATTAGTTGATCTTTAATTCCGCGCTGTGTCGTCTTCGACCAGTACGCTGACAGAAAAGCATTCTGAAATTCCTCTACTGAGTAGCATTGCCTCGCGATCGGTCTCATACGAGTTGCCGGTTCGCCTTCCAAAAAACTGCAAATAAATTCAAGTTTGTGTGTTACAGGCCAATTCGGTGGAAGAGCAAAGCTAAATTGTTGAATCCAATCCAGTGGGTAAATCTGCGCTCTATCGTTTTTGAAAACCTTAAACTTTCTTACTGACAGAAAATGTTTGTAGTCGAAATTATCATCTCTGTGTGATGGAACAGGTTCAGGATCGTAAGAGAATCTATTGAACTGTGGTTGATCAGAATCTAAGTCCCGTACTCTCTGTAGATTACCCAAATTATACGCGCTGCGTGAGTCTGACACATGTTCATAAAGTGGCGTCTGTTGCGGTATGTTATTAACTGAAATGTTTTTCATCTCTGTTACTTCTTGTTGTAAATTTGATAACTTCCTACGTAACGTATTGTGAGATGAATCGATCTCATTAATTGTCTGCTGTAAATTTTGAAATTCAGGTGTTTGGTTAAATGAAACCGGTGCAGTATCGTCTGATTTATTGTCATTAGTATTTTCGATAACATCAATACGACTGGCCAATTCATCACATTTTTCAGTCAGTATCTTAACCTGATCATCGGTTTTAGAATCAGACGCATTAATCTGTTTTTGCAACTTACGCGTAGTTTCGCTCAGTTTTTTAACATCAGCTTTGATGACATCGCAATCCTGTGTTAGATCTAAATGTTCGAATCTGTCTGTCACTGTTTGAATATTTACTGTGTGTGTATCTGTTTTTGATTTAAGATCAGAAATTTCATCCCGTAACTCCGCGTTCAACTGTTCTATGGTATTAATTTTGTCGGACACTGTAGTAATATTATTGTCTACATACGTCTTCGCTTTCGCGAACATTTTACGTTTGTCCTCTTGTCTTTGTGCAGTGATTGTTTCCATAACCTGACGTTTGACTTTATTTTGATCTTGAATAAATTTGCGGAAACGCGTATCACTGTTCTGTATGTGCTGATTAAAGCGCTCGTTAATCTGAGTGTTCTGCTGTTCGAATTTCGCGTCTATCTTTGCGTCCATTGTGCGCGAAAGTTCTACCGTCATTGCTTTAAACTCATCCCGTAATTGTGTAGCTTTTTCAGAGCATTGTTTAGCGACTCCGCTAATTTCGTCTCTGAGTGTTTCTGTTGCGACTGTCTGCATTTCCCTTAATTCTTGTGCAACAGACTTAATTTCTTCGCTATTTTTATGTGAACAAGCCTCAATTTCCACGCGCAACTGTTCCTTAGTGTCATGGCACTGCGCGGCAACGGCTCTAATTTGTTCACTAAGCTGTCTGGAATTGTCGTCTAATTTTTCATTCTGTTGTCTGACCTGTTCACTAAGTTGTTTGAGATTTTCGTCATTATTGTCAAGTTTCTCATTAATTTTATTAAATTTTTTATCCTGTTCACTAAATTGTTGTTTGAAATTGTTGTCTATTTTCTCACTTTGCTGTTGTAGCAAACTTTTCATAATTCGTACCAAGTCAAAACTAGCGTTTATATTCTCTGTGCTGTTTAGTGGTGGATCTGGAATTGTCTCGCTTTCCGTAACCATTTGGTTATTCTGAGATTCACCAAAAGGTTTGTCAGTCAAACATACACTGTCAGTCCCTATTTCGGAATTAAATAAATCCGTCGTACTTTGTGTATCCTGTTCATTTTCATTACACAAATTCGTCTGTACGTTACTTGAGTTTTCCAAATCGGGTGTGTTAAGCTGGGCAGCGCTCATTATAATAGGGCGTCCCGCGTCATCAATTGTCGTCAAATTAACAGACGAGACAATTGGGTTCGTTTGTTCATCATCAGGGTAAAAGTCATCACTAGTGGTTGGAATGCACTGATTGTTAGTGAACGCAGGATTGTCATCATTACTCTGCGTGTCACAATTATTATCAGTCACGTTGTTTGAGTCGGTAAATTCATTCACAATACCTCGCGATACACTATTCATAGTCTTTCGCGGCATTTTTACAACAGTCACAAATATTCACAAAACAATAAGCACAAATGCAAAAACAACACACAAATACAACAGAGCAACGAATTGCCGTTGACCTGTAGAAAGAAAGTCACAAGATTAATAAAAGCGTTGCGCCAAATCCTAATTATATCTAAGCAAATAAGAGCAGA
Source organism: Schistocerca americana (assembly GCF_021461395.2). Lineage (NCBI taxonomy): Eukaryota > Metazoa > Arthropoda > Insecta > Orthoptera > Acrididae > Schistocerca > Schistocerca americana. Next base: position 291,799,209 of record NC_060119.1, on the reverse strand, counting down.
TATGTGACTGTTTTTCAAAAGACTCTCAACGAAATTCGATCCTGGACTGGGTGTCGCCAAGTGTAACCTCCCCACCGTAATTTTAAAAGAAATAAATGACAATACTTAATACAAATGGGAGCCGAGTGTAACCTCCCCACAATAATTTTGAAAAAGTATGGACAATATTATTTAAGAATGCTAATGTACATTGCTCTAAGCGTAACCTGCCCACAATGAAATGTACTGACAATGGCAACAAAAATGTGAAATTCGCAATCTGACTCAAATATAAATTCCTCATGAAAAATTAAAGTCCATTCAGTGATAAGAAAATTTAATTAAACCGAAATATCGGTCTTTGGCCCTGTGTAAAACAATCAGAATTAAAGTCTTACCTCAGAATAAATGGATGTCACATTTCTGCTCTTGTTGTTGCGCACCGCTTGGAGGAACTGCATTGCAAATAATAATATTCTCTTTTTTTTGTGATTTTAGTGGAATTTTTCTTCAAAAGAAGTGGAATGAAATGGGAAGTGCAACGAAATCTTGAGTTAAATAAAAAATTAAATTTTTGAGAAAATGCTTTTGAAATAAAAAATTATTATTGGGGGACTTGTTGGAGAATGATTACAATAAATGAATTTTTTCATTATCTAATGATTATATTAATTAATAGTATACCTTATTCACCATCTTGACCAGTGTTGCCGACCGCCTACATCACACAACCGCACTGGGCTGCTACTACTGACCGACCGCTCTGCATGACGACTATTAGCATACTTCACTGCACGACTACTACTAGAGTACTGCTCTCAACTAGACAGAGCTACAGACTCGCAACGACTACTACTGACAGACTCGCAACGACTACACACAGACTGAGAACCGCTCGCAACACTCGCGCGGTCAAGCGCAAACTCTCTGGTCACAGATGCTACAATGCCTCGCCATCGCTGTTATGTTACATACGTGTTTCAGTAGGTGAAGATGAAATGAGAGATACGATACTGCGTGAAGAGTTTGACAGAGCACTGAAAGACCTGAGTCGAAACAAGGCCCCGGGAGTAAACAACATTCCATTAGAACTACTGACGGCCTTGGGAGAGCCAGTCCTGACAAAACTCTACCATCTGGTGAGCAAGATGTATGAGACAGGCGAAATACCCTCGGACTTCAAGAAGAAGATAAAAATTCCAATCCCAAAGAAAGCAGGTGTTGACAGATGTGAAAATTACCGAACTATCAGTTTAATAAGTCACAGCTGCCAAATACTACCGCGAATTCTTTACAGACGAATGGAAAAACTGGTAGAAGCCACCCTCGGCGAATATCAGTTTGGATTCCGTAGAAATGTTGGAACACGTGAGGCAATACTGACCTTACGACTTATCTTAGAAGAAAGATTAAGGAAAGGCAAACCTACGTTTCTAGCATTTGTAGACTTAGAGAAAGCTTTTGACAATGTTGACTGGAATACTCTCTTTCAAATTCTAAAGGTGGCAGGGGTAAAATACAGGGAGCGAAAGGATGTTTACAATTTGTACAGAAACCAGATGGCAGTTATAAGAGTCGAGGGGCGTGAAAAGGAAGCAGTGGTTGGGAAGGGAGTGAGACAGGGTTGTAGCCTATCCCCGATGTTATTCAATCTGTATATTGAGCAAGCGATAAAGGAAACAAAAGAAAAGTTCGGAGTAGGTATTAAAATCCATGGAGAAGAAATAAAAACTTTGAGGTTCGCCGATAACATTGTAATTCTGTCAGAGACAGCAAAGGACTTGGAAGAGCAGTTGAATGGAATGGACAGTGACTTGAAGGGAAGATATAAGATGAACATCAACAAAAGCAAAACAAGGATAATGGAATGTAGTCGAATTAAGTCGGGTGATGCTGAGGGAATTAGATTAGGGAATGAGACACTTAAAGTAGTAAAGGAGTTTTGCTATTTTGGGAGCAAAATAACTGATGATGGTCGAAGTAGAGAGGATATAAAATGTAGACTGGCAATGGGAAGGAAAGAGTTTCTGAAGAAGAGAAATTTGTTAACATCGAGTATCGATTTAAAGGTCAGGAAGTCGTTTCTGAAAGAATTTGTGTGGAGTGTAGCCATGTACGGAAGTGAAACATGGACGATAAATAGTTTGGACAAGAAGAGAATAGAAGCTTTCGAAATGTGGTGCTACAGAAGAATGCTGAAGATTAGATGGGTAGATCACATAACTAATGAGAAGGTATTGAATAGAATTGGGGAGGAGTTTGTGGCACAATTTGACAAGAAGAACGGATCAGTTGGTAGGACATGTTCTGAGGCATCAAGGGATCACAAATTTAGCATTGGAGGGCAGCGTGGAGGGTAAAAATATCTACGGTATGTGTATGCAGACTAAAGTGACGAATGAAAATTTGTACGAAGGCAGGGCCACAAACCTGGGTCTTTTGGTCAGTAGGCATATACATTTACCACTACATTACCGTGGCACAGTGGCTTTTCACAACTGCACGGATTACCCAAGCATGTCTCCCTCCTCAGTCCACTTGATATTCCCATAAAACTCGATCAGAGGTTCTAAATTAGTTCATAACACATTTTCAGCTTTAATCCCCTTTTGTCTTTCGAAAAATGTGATGTGACCTCAGCAGTAATCGACCATATTCGAAGGCTTCCAGTGACCTCGGTAACGGTGCTCCATCCCAAATTTTCAAGAGCAAAACCAGGGGCGGAAAGTAAAAAGTGATTTTTTAGCAACATACTGTATCCTATGTTCTTGTAGGTGTCTAACAGATCATTTGCAATGGAAACATAGTTACAGGGTTTCCAGAAAAGGACTCCCTTATTTCAAAATTAAATATCTCGAAAACAAAGATCGATAGAGGGAATGCAGTAAACGGTATGTTTATTGTGAAAGCTGTAAGAAGTTTATACAGCAGTTTGAAATAATAGTTACAAAAGCTGCTAACAGATGGCGCTGTACGCTGTACAGCTCATATCAGCATACATAAGTGAAATATTCGTATGAAAACAATCTTTGCAAACAATCACATCACAATGTTTTCAAAATGTTCACCATTGGCACTACAGAGGTGGCGCAAACGAAGAATGAAATTCGCCATGACATTTCGTAGTGTCTCAACCGAAATGGATTCACATGCCACAGAGATCGCCGATTCAACCTCGTCCAGCGTGGCGGGATGCTTCGGGTAGACCACGTCTTTCACTGCGCCCCACAAAAAAAAGTCACAGGGAGTCAAATCCGGCGAATATGGAGGCCAATCCATGTCTGCACCAGTAAATTTGGGATATTCCAAAGCAATGACTCGATTCCCGAAGTATTCCTCAAGAATGCAAAACACTTGTTCGGGCCGATGTGGTCGGGCTCCATCTTGCATAAACCATTCAGTACCTGGTCAATCCTCTAACGCTTGCTGTGTGGCGACAAATTGTTCCAAAATTGCAACGTAACGTGCACCAGTGACCGCTTCTCGAATGAAAAAAGGGCCAATAATGCCTCTGCTGCAGACTGCAGCCCACACAGTAACTTTAGGAGAATACAGGGGTTTCGCTTTACACCAATATGGCTTTTCGGAACCCCAAAATCGCCAGTTCTGCTTCTTCACGTATCCATTCAGGTGGAAGTGTGCTTCATCTGTAAACCAGATGCAGCCAACATCAAATCCTTCACTATCAATCATTGTGAGCATCTGATTAGCAAAGGCAACCCTTTGTTGCACAGCTCGTACTGGTATGGCCCGGTGCGTTTGAATTTTGAATGGAAACATGTGTAGGCTCTTTCTCAGTATTTTCTGCGTGCTGGAACGCTTCAAACCAGTCTCAGATGCAATTCTACGGACGGATGACATTGGATTTCGCTGAATAGTTCCAGAAACTGTGGCGATATTTTCAGGCGTAACTGCGGTTTGCTTGCGGCCAACATGCCCCACTAGATCATCAGTTACGCTGCCTGTTCGTTGAAATTTTGCGAAGAGCGTACGAATGATTTCCGCAGCGGGTCCTTTTGGAACATTAAATCGTGCTTGAAAACTTCGCCTTGTTGCCGTAGGACTCTCTTCTAACCTGTGGTACTCTAGCACCAGAAAAACGCGTTGTTCAATGGAGTACATGGTTTTAATCTCTTCCTTAGGTACGTTAACCTCCTTTCACGTTTCAATAGTGGAACTGATCGCTCTGGGCTTCTGATCACTATCTATACTAGGCATTAAGTATGGCGATTACAGCGCCATCTGTTAGCAGCTTTTGTAACTATTATTTCAAACTGCTGTATAAACTTCTTACAGCTTTCACAATAAACATACCGTTTACTGCATTCCTCTATCGATCTTTGTTTTCGAGATATTTAATTTTGAAATCAGGGAGTCCTTTTCTGGACACCCTGTATCATCTCGCCTGTTGCCCATAAAGCCCTTCGCAATTGCTTTGAAAGAGGACTACGCAGCTAATTCGATATTTGTGAGTTTGTTAACAAAGGTTGCAAATGCGCTTAAGATACTTTTGAAAACTTTGTATCTCAGGTTTTGCTTGAATGCCCTGTAATATTTGAGGGCTGAAGAAACAGCCTGAAAAATGATCTTTAGGCTTACACCACACTACTGGAACAGGTAATGGCATGGATCGCTTCAAAAGTGACACGACAGAACATGTAGACAGTATGAGGGGCAAAATTTGTATCTTGATTATCAACAGGACAATCAAAATATAGTTTATATGCGTTCTTAGCTCAATGAGTTATTGGTTTTCTCTGATATGTTCGGGTGAATTTCTCACACACATAGCAAAAGTTGTCGGGGAGGTTTAGACAACAACGACGTTTGCCAGTTCCCATTTTTACTAAGTGCAAGTTTTAAACACCAGAATGTTCCGCTATCTCTCATTAAGAGACACTCAGTGTGGTAAGAAAACTCGTAATACCCTGTTGGGCCGAAGTAAGTATAATGAGAATTGCACCATGTATGCTTTATGCATTATACGCACATCAAAAAAAGTTTTGCATCACCCCGGTTCCCAGAACTCTTGAAGACAGTCGTTGACTGTGGATATTTTATCACAGGCACAGTCCCTTTGACTGTTCCAAGATGTAAACAGCCATGCATGAGCAGCGCCTATTAGACGGAGGGGATCCGGCAGCCGATCAGTTCCAGTCATTCCACGAGGAAGGAGGTACACGGCTCTTGTTGTTTGTAGTTCAACCAGGCTTAGACGGTCAATTCCACGGTACGATCGCGTTCGCATTGTTTCTTTGTGCCAGGAAGGGCTCTCAAAAGGAAGTGTCCAGGCGTCTCAGATTGAACCAAACCCATGTTGTTCGGACATGGAGGAGTTATAGAGACAGGAACTGTCGATGACACGCCTCGCTCTGGCCGCCCAAGGGCTACTACTGCAGTGGGTGTACGCTACCTACGGATTGTGGCTCGGAGGAACCCTGACAGCAACGCCACCATGTTGAATAATGCTTTTCGTGCAGCCACAGCCACTGTGAGCAATAGGCTGCATGATGCACAACTTCACTTACGACGTTCAAGGCGAGGTCCATCTTTGCAACCACGACACCATGCAGCGCGATACATATAGGCCCACCAACATACCGAATGGACCGGTCAGGCATCACGTTCTCTTCGCCGATAAGTGTCGCATATGCCTTCAACCAGACAATCGTCGGAGACGTGTTTAGAGGCAACCCAGTTAGGCTGAACGCCTTGAACACACTGTCCAGCGATTGCAGCAAGGCGGAACGTTCCCTGATGTTTTGGGGTGGCATTATGTGGGGCCGTGGTACGCCGCTGGTGGTCATGCAAGGCACCGTAACGGCTGAACGATACATGAATGCAATCCTCCGACCGATAGTGCAACCATTAACGGCAGCATAATGGCGAGGAATTCGCCTTCATGGACGACAATTTGAGCCCCCGTCGTGCACATAGTGTGAATGACTTCCCTCAGGATAACGACATCGCTCGGCTATAATGGCCAGTATGTTCTCCAGATATGAACCCTATCGAATATGCCTAGGTTAGATTGAAAAGGGCTGTTTATGGACGACGTGACCCACCAACCACTCTGATGGATCGACGCCGAATCGTCGTTGAGGAGTGGGACAATCTGGACCAACAGTGCCTTGATGAACTTGTGGATAGTATGCCACGACGAATACAGGCATGGATCAGAGCAAGAGGACGTGCTACTGGGTATTAGAGTTAGAGGGACCAGTGTGTAGAGCAATGTGGACCACCACCTCTGAAGGTCTCGCTGTATGGTGGTACAACATGCAATGTGTGGAAAAAAAGCACGGAAATTATGTTTATGTTGATTCTACTCCAGTTTTCTGAACAGGTTCCGGAACTCTCGGAACGGAGGTGATGCAAAAGTTTTTTTTTTTTTTTTTATGTACGTAACATGAAGACTTTATCGCGCTATGGATTATCTTGCCACCAGATGAGTAAAGTTTAGTATCTTTATCACACCTGCCATCTAGTGACGATTTGTAAATATTCCTGTAGCAAAAAAAAAAACGATAGACATCTATAAAAAAAAAGTAACAGTAAACAGCGAAATATGGAAAGTAAACAATTGAAAACCCTTGAAACCTCAAAAATCTTGCGTGTTAAGGCACTTTGAAAGGTAGATTCGCATTCTACACCCCGAAAAAGCGATACACGACTACCAGATGCTGTTGAGTTGTGAATTATAAAGGCTAGAGGTGGTCCTACACGGTATTGGGGTGATAAAATCTGGCGGTGACCAAATTTTGTCCGGTGTGATCATCATGTTGCCTCTACATTTCCATCTTAATTTCCGACGTTCTTATCTTAGCAGTTTGGTATTCCGTATCAATAATCAACTTCCTATCTGTACCAGATTCTCGTTGTGTAAGAGATGTCCTAAACGACGTTCGTTCCTTATTTATAATCCCACTTGTAAAATTTCATATAATCAAACGTAAAAAATATTTATCCTTAAATAGGAATTAGTGGTGTACATTGTATCTCTGGCTGAAATAGTGCTCCTGTGTGTCTCTAGAATACATTCCTGTATCTGAGACTGATGTAAGCTACTATTTTGTTGTATGTAAAACACGTCCTGACTCAACTCTCTATTTCCTAATGTATTGTTTCGTTAAAATCATATAGTTACTTAACTTTGTCGTATCGCAAACTACCAGTCACAGAATTGATTATACACCAGACTTATATACTTCTGCTTGATACTAACTCGCGATATTTAGCGTGGCTGCGTGATTTGGCATTTGTAGACAGCATGGCCTGTTATCAGGTGAGCTCGCGTATCGCCCAAAGCGTGATTTGTATTATGAAGAAGCCGGCTCGAGATAGCCTGAATGGGTGTCGAGTAACGACAACAGCTGTGAAAACAAGCGCATCGAGTACGTTATCGTTGCATGCAAACAGCGCGGTCCCTCCCCTCCGCGCTTCCCTGCTCGCCGCTTCCCTTCCACGAGCTGCAGCAGTCACCATCGCTTCTACGAAGCGATGCTCCGTTATCTGCTGCGGTGCGTCATTCCCCCTTTGCCACACGAAGCAGCACGTATGTTACGTCGCTGTGCTGACGCAGGCCACGTGTATATGTGTGTGTTTTATAGGCGCTCATCTACGGCGTATTCAACGCCCTAACCAAAATAATTAGAGGTAATGTCGTTAAAATGTCTGAGACATTAAAAATAAGTAAAATACAGTTTTAATTAAAACTGCACTCACTGTTTCTCAGTCTCACTGACCTCACGCCCATCCAACCTTTGCAGTTCACACAATCACGCAATCTGTACGATACTATGAAGTTAATAAAACATACTAAAACTTCCTGTTGAAACATGGGTACGACAAGAACAAAACTAAAATAACGATGCGGGGATGTCATATTGATCTCTCAAAAAACATGTAAAGGTCAGCCACTCTGATAACATATTAAATAACTTCTTCCTACTATTTTGGAAAGCAAGTCCGAGTGTCATCTAAAAGACAGGGCACAGCTTTAGATAAATTTCGATGTTAGGCAATGAAAACCTCGATAACTCATTCTTTCTGTGTAAACTCGTAATACCAGTAACTCCATAATCAAAGAGAGATCTGAAAGTGCATAGATTTTTTTAATCTGTCAATAACTAGGCTTATACTACACAGTTACACATTTAGCAACTTTCTGTATCATTTTCATTTTTTTCGAGAAACCGTTTTTACTTCACCCGCAAAATTTAACAAAATAGTTACGAGGTTTTCATTGCCTGTCATAGATTTGTCACTGTCATCTTGTCTGAATATAAAACACACATTCATATAGAATGAAAAGCAAACACGACGCATTGGAGGATCCTCTTGCTGGAGCAACAGGATATGAATCCTGGGACTTTGTCGTATACGTGGAGTAGTAAGCAGGACATTCTTTTGTCTGAGTGGCTGGAAAGAGGTACGCCATTGCCATGATGTCGACTTTTCTAACTGCAGCTTATTGTCCGTCACCTGCTGTCATCGTTCTTCCCGTCTACGAATGAACGTAGGGGATGGTACACTGAAATGCCGGAATATCTTTGGCTGCCACATGTGCTGAGTAATTCCTCTCTCCTCATGCTGTGAGGTGTCCAGCATAATGACACACATTTCTTCAGCCTTTGCAGATAGTTATTCTGGACTAGTTTATTTGATGGTTCAAATGGCTCTGAGCACTATGGAACTTAACATCTGAGGTCATCAGTCCCCTAGAACTTAGAACTACTTAAACCTAACTAACCTAAGGACATCACACACATCCATGCCCGAGGCAGAATTCTAACCTGCGACCGTAGCGGTCGCGCGGTTCCAGACTGAAGCGCCTAGAACCTTTCGGCCACACCGGCCGGCGTTTATTTGATGGAAATGTAGAAATTAAAGGACTCTTAGCGAGTCAGAACATGTGACGAATTTCCCAATATGCACACATCTTATCTACTCTGGTTTCGTCTAGACTGTGTTTAATACTGGATCAAATATATTACATTCTTTATATGACCGGAACTCCAGAAAGTGGTAAGGGAAAGTACAGAGCACACAAGAGAGTCCCTATGCTCAAATGTATCCGCGAATACAGCTGTGTAGTTGCGGTGCTCATTTAAACGTCATAAAACATTGTATTAAAACTTACGCAGGTGTGCACTTACTCCTGTATCTCACTGGATCTAAAATTACTCTGTGCCTCTTCGGCAACCAGGGTGGCAGTCGGTTCCAACTCTGAGTTTGCAGTCACGTGAGAACACGTTTCGTCACACCTACATTTTCATTCGAAGCTGGCGGCAACGGACCATTTCTGTAACAGTGTCTTACAGCGTTACTTCAATAACGTGGAAATTTTCCGAAAGCGTTTGTTACTCTTTCAAAAAGTAACAGACAAATAAATGACAGTATTCTTTCTTACTCACTATCATTTCGTTAGATTACTTAATTAGTAGGGTCTTCCTTTAGTGGCCGGTATCGTGTTACGTTGTTACTTAATTTCAAAATTGTCGTCACCCTGTAGCTAACAGAAGGTTTTCGATTTTGTTCTATAGATCGCAATACTGCAGATTACTGAGTATTCTTTCTTGCGTTAGGTAAGAGATGTGCAGACAAAGAACTGGGTAAGTATTTATAGTTCCCCTTTGAGATGTGACATGGCTGCTTCTTTATCTAATTTACTAAATATATAAATCTTCCTATTTGCCTTAGTTTTTGCAGCAACTGACTCGTAGTCACTGATACCCATTTCAATATGGACATCCTCAAAGAGGTCATCTCTGTTGCCATTAGTTCTAATAGATTTGCATCATGAATGGGCTCTCGAACTATTTTTCTGAGTGCGTTCCAAAGAATGTATTCAAAAGCAATATTTCACAGGATACCTTATCAAGCCTACTACTTACAAAAGTGTAATATTCGCAGTTAATTGTTGGATGATAAAAATTTCCCCCCAGTGATGGCAGTATGATTGAGGGACTTACGTACTAGTCAACTTAGGTTTTCTCTTAAGTCTTTGGTTACGTGTGGAATTGAGTTTGGTGATTCACAGAAGGATCTAATTATATATTTATGCCGAACATTGATACTGGTTTTGCCCATACAATCACGCATGCAGCTTCAATTTCATGTCGGTGGATTTGAGTTTCTTGTCCGCTGCGACAAATACACTACCTCCAGTTATCATTAATCTATGCTTTCAACAAAGGTTCAAATTTTCGCTGAATATCTCACCGCTATTAATTTTGAGATTTAACCAGCTTTCTGCTCTTTGCATTATGTGAGATCCATTGCTTTTTCGGAATGCTTCAAACTCTGCCACATTATTGCAAATGCTTCGGTAGTTAGTCATTGGGATTCAATACACTCGCTTGTAAGGGCCATTTCTTTGGAACTTACACTGATACTTCCTGGTTCCGACAGCTATCGTTATCTGGACTGGATGGAGAGTCACCTAATCTAAAAAAACCGCATTGTGTGCCCAACAAACTGTCAGCTACCTGGGTGACAGCTTCCGATGTGTAGTGCCACTTGACCCACTTAGGTCGTCGCTACTGTTCTCAGGCCTATAGCATAAGTCCAGGAAGTTGCACGCCAGGTTCTCGTAAGACTTTCGAAGTCACTCGTCCAATTATTCAAGTCGGCATGATCAATCCTGGGGACTTTGCTGCAACCTGTGAGCTTTGCTGAAAGTTCTGATCCTCTTAGCCTTCTCTGCCAGTCTCTGGAATGATCCAAGATGTTCTCAGAGCCCCGACAGCAGGCATCATTGGTTCCAACGTGTGCCACCATCTGCAGTTGGTTGCCCCCATTACCCCAATGGCTGCCGGAATAGCGTCTTCAACATTGTTTTCCTCCCTGTCTCTTGCTGCCATTTCCCTAAGGGGTACCACTATTTACCGTTGACTTGAGCTGCCGACAATTAATAGAGCTGCATTGAGGTGTTTTACAGAATAGTAAACGAATAATTGTAAAAGAAGCTTGCTGATTCGCTTTTAATACCTAAATCTTTTAAGCTGAAAGTATTACTAATGCCATTTAAGAAGTGAAGAAATTAGTACGTAAACGAGCCTTCTATTAAATTAACAGGAAAACATGACCTAAAAGTTACTAATTTCCTGAAACAGTTTTGCGGTTGTACGTGCCAACAAACTCGAAAGTAGCGGTAATGTATGCTAAATACAGAAAATATACGCTCCTGTTGAAAGTGGAAAATAAATGCGACAATATATGTTAGTTATAACATGTGCTGCAGTTACTAAATCATAAATGCCGGTTCAATACGGACGACAAGCGGCGTTCAATAGATAATGCAACACATTTTTTTTTTCTCAAAGCAGGTTGGTTTCATTGAGGATTCCAATACACCGATTTATTCTCTGCCATTTTGGCTAAAAAAAAAAACCCTGTTTTCCAACTTATTTTTTTTTTTTTTTTTTTGTCATCAGTCTACTGACTGGTTTGATGCGGCCCGCCACGAATTCCTTTCCTGTGCTAACCTCTTCATCTCAGAGTAGCACTTGCAACCTAACTCCTCAATTATTTGCTTGGCGTATTCCAATATCTGTCTTTCTCTCCTTATCAGTGTTTTCCACATATTCCTTTCCTCTCCGATTCTGCGTAGAACCTCCTCATTCCTTACCTTATCAGTCCACCTAATTTTCAACATCCGTCTATAGCACCACATCTCAAATGCTTCGATTCTCTTCTGTTCCGGTTTTCCCACAGTCCATGTTTCACTACCATACAATGCTGTACTCCAGACGTACATCCTCAGAAATTTCTTCCTCAAATTAAGGCCGGTATTTGATATTAGTAGACTTCTCTTGGCCAGAAATGCCTTTTTTGCCATAGCGAGTCTGCTTTTGATGTCCTCCTTGCTCCGTCCGTCGTTGGTTATTTTACTGCCTAGGTAGCAGAATTCCTTAACTTCATTGACTTCGTGAGCATCAATCCTGGTGTTAAGTTTCTCGCTGTTCTCATTTCTACTACTTCTCATTACCTTCGTCTTTCTCCGATTTACTCTCAAACCATACTGTGTACTCATTAGACTGTTCATTCCATTCAGCAGATCATTTAATCCTTCTTCACTTTCACTCAGGATTGCAATGTCATCAGCGAATCGTATCATTGATATCCTTTCACCTCGTATTTTAATTCCACTCCTGAACCTTTTTTTTATTTCCATCATTGCTTCCTCGATGTACAGATTGAAGAGTAGGGGCGAAAGGCTACAGCCTTGTCTTACACCCTTCTTAATACGAGCACTTGTTCTTGATCGTCCACTCTTATTATTCCCTCTTGGTTGTTGTACATATTGTATATGACCCGTCTCTCCCTATAGCTTACCCATACTTTTTTCAGAATCTCGAGCAGCTTGCACCATTTTATATTGTCGAACGCTTTTTCCAGGTCGACAAATCCTATGAAAGTGTCCCGATTTTTCTTTAGCCTTGCTTCCATTATTAGTCGTAACGTCAGAATTTCTTCTTTCGTCCCTTTACTTTTCCTAAAGCCAAACTGATCGTCACCTAGCGCATTCTCAATTTTCTTTTCCATTCTTCTGTATATTATTCTTGTAAGCAGCTTCGATACATGAGCTGTTAAGCTGATTGTGCGATAATTCTCGCACTTGTCAGCTCTTGCCGTCTTCGGAATTGTGTGGATGATGCTTCTCCGAAAGTCAGATGGTTTGTCACCAGACTCATATCCTCTACACACCAACGTGAATAGTCGTTTTGTTGCCACTTCCCCCAATGATTTTAGAAATTCTGATGGAATGTTATCTATCCCTTCTGCCTTATTTGACCGTACGTCCTCCAAAGCTCTTTTAAATTCCGATTCTAATACTGGATCCCCTATCTCTTCTAAATCGACTCCTGTTTCTTCTTCTATCACATCAGACAAATCTTCACCCTCATAGAGTCTTTCAATGTATTCTCTCCACCTATCTGCTCTCTCCTCTGCATTTAACAGTGGAATTCCCGTTGCACTCTTAATGTTACCACCGTTGCTTTTAATGTCACCAAAGGTTGTTTTGACTTTCCTGTATGCTGAGTCTGTCCTTCCGACAATCATATCTTTTTCGATGTCTTCACATTTTTCATGCAGCCATTTCGTTTTAGCTTCCCTGCACTTTCTATTTATTTCATTCCTCAGCGACTTGTATTTCTGTATTCCTGATTTTCCCGGAACATGTTTGTACTTCCTCCTTTCATCAATCAACTGAAGTATTTCTTCTGTTACCCATGGTTTCTTCGCAGTTACCTTCTTTGTACCTATGTTTTCCTTCCCAACTACTGTGATTGCCCTTTTTAGAGATGTCCATTCCTCTTCAACTGTACTGCCTACTGCGATATTCCTTATTGCTGTATCTATAGCGTTAGAGAGCTTCAAACGTATCTCGTCATTCCTTAGTACTTTCGTATCCCACTTCTTTGCGTATTCATTCTTCCTGATTAATGTCTTCAACTTCAGCCTACTCTTCATCACTACTATATCGTGATCTGAGTTTATATCTGCTCCTGGGTACGCCTTACAATCCAGTATCTGATTTAGGAATCTCTGTCTGACCATGATGTAATCTAATTGAAATCTTCCCGTATCTCCCGGCCACCCGTTATACCATTTTCTGCTGCTGTTGATATTACCCGATACTCATCTGACCAGAAATCCTTGTATTCCCTCCACTTCACTTCACTGACCCCTACTATATCTAGATTGAGCCTTTCCATTTCCCTTTTCAGATTTTCTAGTTTCCCTACCACGTTCAAGCTTCTGACATTCCACGCCCCGACTCGTAGAACGTTATCCTTTCGTTGATTATTCAATCTTTTTCTCATGGTAACCTCTCCCTTGGCAGTCCCCTCCCGGAGATCCGAATGGGGGACTATTCCGGAATCTTTTGCCAATGGAGAGATCATCATGATACTTTCTTCAATTACAGGCCACATGTCCTGTGGATACACGTTACGTGTCTTTAATGCAGTGTTTTCCATTGCCTTCTGCATCCTCATGTCGTTGATCATTGCTGATTCTTCCGCCTTTAGAAGCAATTTCCCACCCCTAGGACAAGAGAGTGCCCTGGACCTCTATCCGCTCCTCCGCCCTCTTTGACAAGGCCGTTGGCAGAATGAGGCTGACTTCTTATGCCGGAAGTCTTCGGCCGCCAATGCTGATTATTTATCAAGTTTTAGGCAGTGGCGGGGATCGAACCCGGGACCGAAGACGTTTTGATTATGAATCAAAGACGCTACCCCTAGACAGATTTTCAACATAATCTCCGTTAAATGCGACGGTATTCTCCACTTTATTGAAAGGACCTGTATCCCTGAATTGTATCACTCTAGTGCTCGACGTCGGACGCAACGTCTTGCTGCATCAGTAACCTCCGCATAGTCCACGTACTGTTTCCCGTGCCGTGCATCCTTCATTGGACCGAACGTATGGAAGTCGGAAAGTGCGAGGTCCAGCATGTGGAATGGACGAGGAAGAACTGTCCAATGAAGTTTTGTGACCTCCTCTCGGATGAGCAGACTTGTATGAGGTCTTGCGTTGTCATGGAGAAGAAGTTAGTTTGAATTTTTGTGGCGATGAACACGCTAAAGTCGTTTCTTCAATTTCTTGAGGGTAACACAATACACTTCAGAGTATCACAACACACTTCAGAGTTGATAGTTGCACCATGAGGGAGAACATCAAACAGAATAACCCCTTCTGTGTCCCAGAAGACCGTCGCACTATCAGCCACGTAAAGCGCAAGCAATTCCGCACAGATGGACCTTCATTGCTTTTCAGCCGCGCGGGGTAGCCACGCGGTCTGAGGCGTCTTGTCACTGTCCGCGTGGCTCCCCACGTCGGAGGTTCGAGTCCTTCCTCGGACGTGGATGTACTGTCCGCGTGGCTCCCCACGTCGGAGGTTCGAGTCCTTCCTCGGACGTGGATGTGTGTGTCGTCCTTAGTGTAAGTTAGTTTAAATTAGATTAAGTAGCATGTAAACTTAGGGTCCGATGACGTCAGCAGTTTGGTCCCATAAAACCTTACCACAAATTTCCAAATTTCATTGCTCAGCATGGCCTTCTGTTAGGCGGCGAGAGACACAGAGGGCACACGCCTTTGAGTGCCCCTACTGGTGGACGAGCGAATCAGTAACATCAACAGCGACGACCAGTTGTGCAGCGATGTGTTTGCTTGTGATCTGTTGATCACCTCGAATGAGAGTGTCCGCACGTTCCAACACTGCAGGAGTGACAGCAGTGTGCGCCCGGCTGGCACGCGGGAGTTCGGACAGATTTGCGCGACTTTACTGCTATGACCACAGACGCCTCGCCCAACGGCTCACAGTGCTTTTGTTCACTATCAGATCTATGTAGACATTTTCCAAGCGCCTATGAATATGTGCGATGCTCTAGTTTTCAGCGAAAAGAAATTCAGTGACAGCTCTCTGACTGGAACGAACCTCCGTTATTGACATAATTTTGAAGGCTACGTATAGCGCCACCACCAGAGCTTCATGAGACTGCAGGGGCTGAAGCGAGAATATTCCACAATGTCTCACAACAAATTCGCATTTCTTCAGCCGAAATTGATCGAGAAGAAGTACTGCATTTCTTACTGAACGCTCACGTTGATCTACATGGAAATTCGGATGAATATTTCTTTCAACGAGGATAGTATAGCTGAATTTGAATAGCTACACCTATACTTCGCCAACCACTGTGAAATGCCTGGCAGAGGGTTAGTTCCACTGCACCAAGTATTAGGACTTTTTCCCGTTCCATTCACGTGAGGAGCGCGGGAAGAATGACTATTTAAATGCCTCTGTGAGTGCTGTAATGATTCTAATCTTATTCTCAGGGACTCTATGAAGGGTTATGTAGGGAGTTGTAGTAGATTCCTAGAGTCATCATTTGAAATCAGTTCTTGAAACTTTGTTAGTAGACTTTTTCGAGATAGTTTCCGTATGTATTAAAGAGCCTGTCAGTTCAGTTATTTCAACACCTCTGTGACACTCCCCTGCGGGTCAGACAATCCTGTGACCAATCATGCTGCCCTTCTCTGTATGTGTTCAATATCCCCTGCTAGTCCTATTTGGCACGGCTCCCACTCACTGGAGCAATATTCTAGGGTAGGTGGCGTGACTGATTTATAAGCAATCTCCTTTGTAGACTATTTGAATTTCCATAGTATTCCAACAATAAACTGATGTCTACTTTACCCTCGACTTGAGCCTTGTGATCGTTCCATTTATGTGCTTCTTAAGTGTTAAACCGATGGCAACGGCCTTGCCACAGTGGATACACCGGTTCCCGTGAGATCATCGAAGTTCAGCGGTGTCGGGCGTGGCTGGCTCTTGGATGGATGACCATCCAGCCGCCATGAGCTGTTGCCATTTTTCGGCGTGCACTCAGCCTCGTGATTCCTAACTGAGGGGCTACTCGACCGAATAGTAGCGGCACCGGTCAAAGAAAACCATCATAACGACCGGGAGAACGGTGTGCTGACCACACACCCCTCCTATCCGCATCCTCATCTTGAGGATGAGACGGCGGTCGGATGGTCCCGATGGGCCACTTGTGGCCTGACGACAGAGTGCTTTAAGTGTTAAACCAACGTATCTGTATGATTTCACAGATTCCGACTGTAACTCACTGATATTATATTCATAAGATACTATGCCGTTTTTCGTTTTGTGACGTTCACAATTGTACATTTCTGAACGTTTGAAACAAGGACCACTTTGAAATCTTATCAAGGTCTGACTGAAAACTTGTACAGTTTTGTTCAGGCTTTACTTCGTTGTGGATAACTGCATCATCTGCAAAAAGTCTGAAGCGACTGTTAGTATTGTCTCAAACGTCATTTATATACAATACGAACAGCAAGGGACCTAGCACACTGCCCTGGTTTACACCCGAAGCTATTTCTACATCTGACGCTGGGTCTGCGTCCTCCCTACCGAGAAATCCTCACTCCACTCACAAGTTTCGTCTGGTACTGTTGATAAGAAGCGTGGGTACAGTGATGAGTAAAATGATTTTCAGAAATCTAGAAATGCTGCTTCTACGTGGCTGCCTTGATCCATGGCGTTCAAGATGTCATGTGACAAAAGTGCGGGTTGGACTTCCAGTGATAAACATGCTCGAAAACGATGCTGGTTGGCACATACGAGGTTGTTCTGTTCGAGATGCCTCATTACACTGGAGCTGAGAATATGTTCTACGTTTATACAAGTGACTGATGTCAAGAATACACCAATCTTGTAGAAGATGTAACCTGCTTTCTTCCAGCTCTTGGGCATGATTTTCTTGTTCGAGAGATCTAAAATAGTTTATAGTTAACAGAAGTGCTAACTCACCCGAAAACTGGGTATAAATTACACAGCTGAAGAAAGACCATATGGATTTTCTACTGATTCTGAACATCGATAAAAATTTTTGTTATTCGTGCCTTGGAACAAAGAAAGTGAGGTTAACGTGGGAACTATCATTATAAATATTACACCAGCAGTAATTAACATCGTAGCCATGCCCTTTACTTACCTGTGTTTCAAGCTCAGCAGAGTACAAAAGATTAATGTGCCAATGTTGTAATTCTGTACTTATTATAGAATGAAGCCAATGTGGTCTGTTTCGAATTTGCTTCTATTTAGAATCTTTCTTACCGAATTGAAGTAAATAAAAACATTAATGTCAGTTACAGTGTAGCTGTATGAAAAATACTGACTTCAAAATAATACACTATTAGCCATTAAAATTGTTACACCACGAAGATGACGTGCTACAGACGCGAAATTTAACCGACAGGATGAAGATGCTGTGACATGCAAAAGATTAGCTTTCCAGAGCATTCACACAAGGTTGACGCCGGTGGCGACACCTACAACGTGCTGATATGAGGAAAAGTTTCCAGCCGATTTCTCATACACAAACAGCAGTTGACTGGAGTTGCTTGGTGAAATGTGATTGTGATGCCTCGTCTAAAGAGGAGAAATGCGTACCATCACGTTTCAGACGTTGATAAATGTCGGATTGTAGCCTATCACTATTGCGGTTTATCGTATCGCGACACTGCTGCTCGCGTTGGTCGAGATCCAATGACTGTTAGCAGAATATGGAATCGGTGGGTTCAGGAGGGTAATACGGAACGCCGTGCTGGATCCCAACTGCCTCGTATAACTAGCAGTCGAGATGACAGGCATTTTATCCGCATGGCTGTAACGGATCGTGCAGCCACGTCTCGATCCCTGAGTCAACAGATGGGGACGTTTGCAAAGACAACAACCATCTGCACGAACAGTTCGACGACGTTTGCAGCAGCATGGACTATCAGCTCAGAGACCTTGGCTGCGGTTACCCTTGACGCTGCATCACAGACAGGAGCGCCTGCGATGGTGTACTCAACGACGAACCTGGGTGCACGAATGGCAAAACGTCATTTTTTCGAATGAATCCAGGTTCTGTTTACAGCATCATGATGGTCGCATCCGTGTTTAGCGACATCACGGTGAACGCACATTGGAAGCGTGTATTCGTCATCGCCGTACTGGAGTATCACCCGGCGTGATGGTATGGGGTGCCATTGGTTACGCGTCTCGGTCACCTCTTGTTCGCATTGACGGCACTTTGAACAGTGGAGGTTACATTTCAGATGTGTTACGACCCGTGGCTCTACCCTTCATTCGATCCCTGCGAAACCCTACATTTCAGCAGGATAATGCACGACCGCATGTTGCAGGTCCTGTACGGGCCTTTCTGGCTACAGAAAATGTTCGACTGCTGCCCTGGCCGGCACGTTCTCCAGATCTCTCACCAATTGAAAACGTCTGGTCAGTGGTGGCCGAGCAACTGGCTCGTCATAATACGCCAGTCACTACTCTTGATGAACTGCGGGATCGTGTTGAAGCTGCATGGGCAGCTGTACCTGTACACGCTATCCAAGCTCTGTTTGACTCAACGCCCAGGCGTATCATGGCCGTTATTACGGCCAGAGGTGGTTGTTCTGGGTACTGATTCTCGGGATCTATGCACCCAAACTGCGTGAAAATGTAATCACATGTCAGTTCTAGTATAATACATTTGTCCAATGAATACCCGTTTATCCCCTCATTTCTTCTTGGTGTAGCAATGGCCAGTAGTGTAGTTTCTGTAAAACAAACCAATCTTTCTGCCGTTTTGGTCATTAATTAGCGCTTTTCTGTATTATAAATCGATGAAAGTGATTCGTTTGGCCACTAATTAATACTTTTATCCCTACATATCTACAGTTAACATAATTCATAATAATCGTTAGCCTATTGTAATCGCTGTCTGCCCCTCTCCCTCTCCAGTCTTTCTCCTGTACTGCTTCCATACCTTGTTTATTATGCCTGCATGCCTTTCTGCATTGTCCCTTTTTTGTCATAAACATTTTTCTTATGCCTCTGTCCTTCTTTATTCTTTAATGTATCTTTTATTTTGTATTTATTGTGCACGCTTAATTTATAACTGCGTACTGTATTCTCCTTTCCCATTTTCTCTCTGCCCACGTTTTATTTATTTATTTATTTATTTATTTTTTTTTTTGCAAGATGGAGTGGTACAAAACTCATTTTCATGAATTATTCTTCAAGTCTGTGGAAAATTTGTTATTGGTGCAGTTTATTTCAAATGGTTCAAATGGCTCTGAATACTATGGGACTTAACTTCTGAGGTCATCAGTCCCCTAGAACTTAGAACTACTTAAACTTAACTAACCCAAGGACATCACACACGTAGCGGTCGCGCGGTTCCAGACTGTAGCGCCTAGAACCGCTCGGCCACTCCGGCCGGCGATGCAGTGAGTGTTTATCCATTTACCTTTGTGAAAGCCTTCTTCGTCCAAGATATGCACAATGCTTAGGACATTCTGTGTGCTCGCGCTACCTGTGAATTAATATGTACTTTTAATTCACGGCAATCAAACAGCCTCTCTTGCTGTAGCGGAGAAATTTGAAACCTCAGTTAAGGAAAGGTCTGTCTTCGTAGCTGAGTGGTCAGCGTAGATGGCTGCCATGCGGAGGACCCAGATTCGATTCCCGGTACTTTTGCTTGGCGAGAGGAGTTGTACGGGATACACTCAGCCTCGTGATGTCAACTGAGCAGCTACTTGACCAAGCAGCAGCGGCACCACTGTCTGGAAAGGCTGCAAAGTGGCCGGGAGAGCGGCGTGCTCACCACGTGTCCCTCCATACCGCATCTGAATGACCCCGCGACGCAGAGGATGACACGGTGGCCGGTAGGCACCCCTTGACCATTCACGGCCTGGTAAGGAGCTCATTTTATTTAATTAAGAAAGCAAATTGGGAAGATTACCATAGTGATACGATTTTAGTAATGCATTCCGTTTTTCTGATGTATTCACGAATATGTGTACATTAAATTCATATTATCACTTTTTTTTAATTGGAAGGTAAAAAAAATATGTTGAACTGTAGCATCACAGTCTCGTCGTGCGGGTAAGCTTGAGACCAAAAGTTAACGGCCCGTGTCCGCTCAGTGTGTCGGAGAGGGCTGACTTGTGTCAACTACGTAGCCCCCCCCCCCCCCCCCCCCCCCCCGCCGCTCTCCCTTCTCGCCTCTATTACGAGAGCTGTTGCGTAGCCGGTACTGCAATACTGGCCGCGTTCCAACCTTGGCCCTGACTCGCTAACTCCGCGTGATGAAGTGGAAACCTACAGCGCACTCATTCATTGCCAGTAGACCAAAATACGGCATTAGGCGTTATTGAATGTTTGGTGTTCTTCAAAGCTGGCCATTTAAATTTCGGTTGGCAAGAAGTTATCAATTGAAAATCGCCAGAATGAGATTTTCACTCTGCAGCGGAGTGTGCGCTGATATGAAACTTCCTGGTAGATTAAAACTGTGTGCCCGACCGAGACTCGAACTCGGGACCTTTGCCTTTCGCGGGCAAGTGCTCTACCAACTGAGCTACCGAAGCACGACTCACGCCCGGTACTCACAGCTTTACTTCTGCCAGTACCTCGTCTCCCACCTTCCAAACCTTACAGAAGCTCTCCTACGAACCTTGCAGAACTAGCACTCCTGAAAGAAAGGATAATGCGGAGACATGGCTTATCCACAGCCTGGGGGATGTTTCCAGAATGAGATTTTCACTCTGCAGCGGAGTGTGCGCTGATATGAAACTTCCTGGTAGATTAAAACTGTGTGCCCGACCGAGACTCGAACTCGGGACCTTTGCCTTTCGCGGGCAAGTGCTCTACCAACTGAGCTACCGAAGCACGACTCACGCCCGGTACTCACAGCTTTACTTCTGCCAGTACCTCGTCTCCCACCTTCCAAACCTTACAGAAGCTCTCCTGCGAACCTTGCAGAACTAGCACTCCTGAAAGAAAGGATAATGCGGAGACATGGCTTAGCCACAGCCTGGGGGATGTTTCCAGTGAGAGGTACGAAGAAACCACATTATGATACGAGTGTCGTGGTAAGATGTAAACGAACAGCTAACTTGTGATGGCATTAACGACCACAAAATTTTAGTCTCGTAGAATGTTAATCCTTTCTTTTTGCAGTGCCGCACTGCATCACATAAAATGCGGCCATAATTGTCGTACAAAGCACCCATCAAAATGACAGTAACGTGGAATCCAAATGGTCCCAGGAAACGCAGTACCCAATGACGTCATCAGACTGCCTTTCTAGGTGTAAAATGCACATTATATCATTCTTGAAAATAACGGCACCACCAACAGAGCCGATTATGACTTTCAGCAGTAACGTAGAACAAAGAAAAGTATGTCTCAATGTAACTATTTCAGTGTTTAAGCAAGCACTCACAGGCGTGTCAGTAGAAAGGATCATACATTTTTCTACAGATACGATATTTGACGGCTTAGTCCCTCTCTATCAGAGATCATTGGAACAGCGGAAAGTTCCACGGCACTGGAAAAATGCCCCGGTCATAGCAATCTATAAAAAGGGTAGAAAATCGGATGCACATAATTACCGGCTAATTTCACTGACATCGATTTGTTATAGAATCATGGAACATATTTTGTGTTCAGACATAATGACCTTTCTAGACTCTGGGAAGCTCATCTGCAGAAACCAGCACGGTTTTAGGAAACAGCGGTCATGCGACACACAGCTGGCCCTCTTTGTGCGTGGTATACAACAGACTGCAGATACCGGCTCCCAGGTTGATGCCATATTTCTCGACTTTCGAAAGGCGTTCGACTCAGTTCCACACTGTCGCTTGCTCCAAAAAGTGCGCGCTTACGGTTTATCCGATGACATATGCGGTTGGATAGGAAGTTTTCTAACAGACAGGGAGCAGCATTAAGTCGTCCTGAACGGGGTTACTTCAACAGAAACAAGCACAACTTCAGGTGTGTCCCAGGGCAGCGTAATAGGTCTGCTGCTTTTTACGATTTACATAAACGACCTGGTTGATGGTATTGCCAGCGACATTAGACTGTTTGCCGATGATGCTGCAGTCTACAAGAAAGTAGTATCACATGAAAGTTGTGAACAAATCAATGAGGATTTGCAGAAAATAAATGCGTGGTGTAATGACTGGCAGTTATCTCTCAATAATAGTACGTGTAACTACTGCGTATAACAAGGCGAAAATCCCTATTAACGTACGAGTACAAAATAAATGCCCAATCTTTGGAAGCGGTAACACCCGTCAAGTATCTGGGTGTGACTATTCGAAATGATCTCAAATGGAATGATGAGATTACGCAAGTAACGGGTAAGGCGAACTCTAGATTGCGGTTTATTGGTAGAATCCTGAAGCGATGCAGTCCTTCAAAAAAAGAAATAGCTTACAATACGTTAGTTCGTCTAGTCTTAGAGTATTGTTCGTCTGTATGGGACCCTTCCCAGTTGCGTCTGATTCAAGAGATTGAGAAGGTTCAAAGAAGAGCGGTAAGTTCGTGACTGGTACATTTAGCCATCGCGAGAGCGTTGCAAATCTCATAGAAAATTCGGAGTGGGACACACTTGCAGATAGACGGCGCGCTAAACGGAAGGGGCTGCTCACTAAATTCCGATATCTGATCTTCACCGAGGATGTAGAGCATATATTATTTACACCAACTTTCAAATCGCGTAATGACTTTGGCGAGAATTGTGCCCTCCTCCACACACCGCTTGGTGGCCAGCGGAGTATATGTGTAGATGTAGATTTCCAACTTCCACCAATCTTATCACCTTCCTCCCATCCCTCCCCCCACCCCCTTCCCCCTCCCACTCTTACTCGCACTCACATCTGATGTACCACAAGCGGCGTGCTGCAGAATGATCAATGTTTAGGTAGCCACTTTCACTCCACCGTTCCATTTCGCTGTTCCATTTTCGGCAGACTCTTGTATATCTTATCAGTTGCGGCGCATGTATTCATCTTTTGTCTTGTATCTTCATTTTAGGGCCAGATTTAGTCTTGGTCTTGATTTAGTCGGCCTGAGGGATTTTTTTTTATTTATTTAGTTTTTCATTCGGCAGGAGACTCATTCTTTTGCAGCCATCTAGAATTCTCCTATGCATTTCTACACCGCCGGCAAAAAAAGTGAAGCACGCAGAAAATACACCGGATTTCATTGTAACTTCGCACTCGTACACACCATCAGCTCGTATGTAAATGACCAAGCGCTGAAGTTCCCCGTGGCAGTTATAACGGCCAACAGATAGTACTGTTCGTGTTTAGTGCTGCTATGGGGACTTAAAGGGTACAAATGGTTCAAATGACTCTGAGCACTATGCGACTTAACTTCTGAGGTCATCAGTCGCCTAGAACTTAGAACTAATTTAACCTAACTAACCTAAGGACATCACACACATCCATGCCCGAGGCAGGATTCGAACCTGCGACCGTAGCGGTCGCTCGGTTCCAGACTGTAGCGCCTAAAACCGCACGGCCACTCCGGCCGGCTTAAAGGGTACATTCGTGACGTCAAGAGCGTCACGTGTTGAGTGATCGCTGTGAAGGACACGATACCGAGTACTCGTATGTGAGACCGCGTTATCGGTACCTGACAAAGTTTGAAACGAGCCTCATTGTGGGTCTGCATTTGGAGGGCTGTTCGAATCGTTCAGTATCTAGATTTGTGGGCCTATGTTGGACTGAATGAGAACATACGGGCAGGCTTACTTATCGTCAAGGTTTCGGCCGACTGCGTCTGACACCACAAGGCAGGATCGTCGTATTGTACAGAAAGCACAGTGTAACCCCTTCACATCCGCGCGTACTGTCAGAGAACAGGTAACGGGCTCCCTGCAGTACTCTGTGTCATCCCGCGACATTGCTCGGAGACTAACAGTAGGTGGACTAAGGGAATTACTGTCCCATGCCTAGGGTGCCGTTAACACTGCAACACAAACAGCTGCGTTCGGAGCGGTGCGGTGAAAGGAAGCATGGACTGCTGATGAAAGGCGTCGTAACTTTCGTAATGAATCACGGTTCGGCGTTTCCCCAAACGGCCATCAGAGCCGACTAAGGGGGCGACTAGGGAGAGGTCACATTCTTCCAGTGCTTTGGCGTCATGGTATGGGAAGCCACTGGGTGTGACTTCAGGCGACGGCTCGTAGTGACTGGGGGAACTCTCGCGGCACATCGGTACGTCACGGACGTCTTGCAACCTCATGTGTTAGCTCTCGCGCGACAGTATCGAAGTGCTATTTGTCTGCAGGACACACATAGTACGTTTCTCTATGAACTGTCTGCGAGATGCTGAGGTACTACCGTGGTCAGCAAGATGCTCAGCTGTGTCCCTGATAGAAGGTGTGTGGGACTAACTGGAACGCAACCCTGTCCAAGTGCAAGTATCCAGGCTAGCAAGGACCAGTTACGTTGAGCGCCATCTGGTCCCAAGAGAGGATTCAACAGCTTACTGCATCCTTCCCATCGGTATCAGTGGATGCGTGCAGGTCAGAGGAGGTGTAGCGTTAAACTGATAAGCAGGCTCATAATTCCAAGTTAGTTGTAAATGTGACTCGATTTTGTAATAACTGAAATACGCACCTCCCAGACCGTGAAATTTAATATCGTTTATTCCTCCTCTTCTGGTGCTTCAATTTTTTTGTCAGGGTATGAATAGTGCCGAGTTCTGGGCAGTTTAAGAGCGACTTCCATTGCGTCAGTAAGTTACTGGTAGCCCTTTAATTACACATCGATGTTAATGGGGGTGGGGGGGGGGGGGGTTAGTGTTTAACGTCCCGTTGACAACGAGGTCATTAGAGACGGAGCGCAAGCTCGGGTTAGGGAAGGATTGGGAAGGAAATCGGCCGTGCCCTTTCAAAGGAACCATCTCGGCATTCGCCTGAAACGATTTAGGGAAATCACGGAAAACCTAAATCAGGATGGCCGGAGACGGGATTGAACCGTCGTCCTCCCGAATGCGAGTCCAGTGTCGATGTTAATGATTCAGTGGTTACAGGCGCTGAACTCGTATTGGTGAAGAAAGCAGTTCGAAAACTTGTTCAGCGTTCCAGAGTTAGTTTTTCTCTCATTCCTTAAAACGCTTAAGAAAAATGATATCATGCCTCCCTTTGAAAAGTACATGGCCGAATTCATGTTACATCCTTCTCCAACAGGAGTTTGTGCCACGTCTCTGATGACCTCGTCGTCGGCGGGGTATCAAATTCTAATCTTCCTGTCCCTTTAATTACACTCATGCTCATAAATTAAGGATAATTGCAGAATTTGGTGCCACACAACATGGCACTACACAAAACTGGCGCTAATAGCATTGGCACATAGGAAACACACACGACACAAATCTGTAAGTCCACAGTATTGGTTATAAGTTGAGAAAACCGTCGCGAAACACATGTGCAACAAAACGCCACTGTTTCCTGGGCATGTACCCCGACATCAGTATGGGATATGATCAACATGCACAGGTACACAGGACGCGCAACGGGTTGGAATACTCTGGATCAGGTGGTCGAGCAGCTGCTGGGGTATAGCCTCCCATTCTTGCACCAGTGCCTGTCGGAGCTCCTGAAGTGTCGTAGGGGTTTGAAGACGTGCAGCGATACGTCGACCGAGAGCATCGCAGACGTGCTCGATGGGGTTTAGGTCTGGAGAACAGGCAGCCACTCCGTTGGCCTGATATCTTCTGTTTCAAGGTACACCTCCACGATGGCAGCTCGGTGGGGCCGTGCGTTGTCATCCATCATGACGAAGGTGGGACCCACTGCACCCCCGAAAAAGGCTGACATACTGGTGCAAAATGACATCCCGATACGCCTGACCTGGTACAGTTCCTCTGTCAAAGACATGCAGCGGTGTACGTGCACCAATCATAATCCCACCCCACACCATCAGACCACGACCTCCATAAATGTCCCTTTCGAGGACACTAAGGGGTTGGTATCTGGTTCCTGGTTCACGCCAGATGAAAACCCGGTGAGAATCACTGTTCAGACTATACCTGGACTCGTCCGTGAACATAACCTGGGACCACTGTTCCAATTACCATGTACTGTGTTCTTGATACCAGGCTTTACGGGATCTCCTGTGACCAGGGGTCAGTGGAATGCACCTTGCAGGTCTCCGGGTGAATAAACTATGTCTGTTCAGTCGTCTGTAGACTGTGTGTCTCGAGACAACTGTTCCAGTGCCTGCAGTAAGGTTCCGAGCAAGGCTACCTGCAGTACTCCGTGGCCGTTTGCGGGCATTGATGGTGAGATATCGGTCTTCTTGTAGTTTTGTACACTGTGGAGGCCCATACTGTAGTGCCTGGACACGTTTCCTGTCTGCTGGAATCGTTGCCATAATCTTGAGATCACACTTTGTGCCACACGGAAGACCCGTGCTGCGACTTGCCTCAAGTCGCTCTAGTATTCTACCCCTCATAACGTCATCAATATGTGTTCTTTGAGTCATTTGCAACACACAGTCACCATTAGCACGTCTGAAAACGTCTGCGCACTTACTCGCTGCACCGTACTCTGACATGCACCAACACACCTCTGCGTATGTGGACTGCTGCCAGCGTCACCGTGCGACGACCGCAGGTCAAATGCACCGCATGGTCATACCCCGAGGTGATTTAAACCCGTAAACCGCCCACCAGAGCGTTGTTTCACTATGTGTCAGCATTATCCTTAATTTATGAGCGTGAGTGTACTTAACATCTACCATTTCTTTCAGTATATTTGTATTATATATTTTTTGCGTTTTTATTTCAGGTGTCGCACCTCATCTTCGGAGTAGCGATCATTTTTGTAAATGATGATTTCATCATTGGAAAACAGAAACTCGCTGATAAATCCAACCTAATTTACTAACCGTCTCAACTATAGTTACACTTCCATCTGGCATCATAAATATTAATGTTAAACTAAAAGCTACAAAATGTCTAATCTTTTTTAATCAGAACAAGTGCTAACGGTATTCTAGTTCCCTTGGAAAGATTCGAATGTTTTTATGAAGCTTGTTGCGGTGTCTATATAATTTTTTCGCAAAGAATGGTTCAGAATAAGGTTAATTAATATAAAGAATTCTACTTCCTACATAGCATATTTTCACCTGCTTTAGTACATAAAGATTGGATAGTTGGATGGACTTCAACCTAATCTTACGAATGCTATTCAAACTTCTTGACGACTGTCTGTGTCAGTATAATATTAGATATCACGTACCGCCAGAGAAGAAAAATTTTGTTTTCACTCAAACTTCGTGCGGCAATAAAAGCGAAAAAAGAAAAATGGTTCAATTAGCTCTAAGCACTATGGGACTTAACATCTGAGGTCATCAGTCCCCTAGACTTATGACTACTTAAACCTAACTAACTTAAGGACATCACACACATCCATGTCCGAGGCAGGATTCGAACCTGCGACCGTAGCAGCAGCGCTGTTCCGGACTGAAGCGCCTAGAACCACTCGGCCACAGCGGAAAAAAGAAAAATAATTCATCGGTTTCGTTAATATTTAAACAGTTCATGTATCATACTGGTAATAACATCGGCAAAAAGACTTTCTAACCTGAGAAAGAACTGGCATTGAAAATGGACAAAATGAATCTAAAAGTCTTTTACAACAGCTCCGCATAAATACTATATATAGCTTGGTGGTACATAAATTTATCATTATAAAACTGCGGAACTAACGAGTAAGACAACCTTAAGGTGACCAGGAAAGAGACGTATCACATCGTGGCCACTGGGAAACTTGTTATTTCTTTAGGGGGCGCTCTGCATAAAGTTTATTAGCACGCAATTAATCACGTAACTTGTGGACAAAAAATAAAGCTTTCTAAAAATGAGAGACAAACTAAGAATAAAACTGTACAAATAGCATACAGAAACCAAAGAGATGGACAACCAAAAACCAACTTAATGACCACGCTGTGTGATTTTTCTCAATACTCTGTAAAAAGTGAAAGTAAAAAGATTTTGTAACCGAATAACACTTTACATGTTATCATCGAAAACAAAGGTCAAGAACGTAGCAAGTTATGGTCAGTCCTCTTACGAACTGATTTGGAGCAACTTACGTGGAGTTCCAGTGGTGATACACTGCAAGCCCTGCACAACGGTGTGACCTCTCACGAGATACGGAATACATGAGTCAGAGAGGCAAGGTATCCATCCGCAGACAGGTTAGAAACACTTTGGTTTTGCTCTTACCCCGTAAGGAGCCACTTCAGAGCTGGATTGGCAGCCGAAGAGAACAAAGCAACCAGCCATCAGTACATAGCAAGAACCAACTGTTGGGCAGCAGAATAATTTTGTTATACACTTTTAAATTTTTTTTAATTTCTAGCAGGCCAGATCAGAACAGAGAAGGCTAGCCGGTGTGCGAGTCGGAATATCAACAGTGTGTACCAACGATGTGACAGACGTCAGGGCATGAGGCGAGCACTGCCACGCAATGTCAGAGCGAGGAATGCGGAAATGCAAACATCGCAGTGCTGCATAACAAGGCACTGTGAGGTAACACTACTTACTGTAGGCTGGCTCTGAGCACTATGGGACTTTAACAGCTGAGGTCATCAGTCCCCTAGAACTTAGAACTACCTAAACCTAACTAACCTAAGGACATCACACACATCCATGCCCGAAGCAAGATTCGAACCTGCGACCGTAGCAGTCGCACGGTTCCGGACTGAAGGGCCTAGAACCGCTGGGCCACCGCGGCCGGCGCGCCACCAGTCCTCCTCCAATACGGGTTATCAAAGATGACCTGTAAGCTGCCATCTGCATACCGACCAGGCGTGGCGCGTTTGCGCAGCCTCCTGGCCGACTCGAAAACATCTGCTGCAGTCTTGCTCCATCTATGGTGGATGACAAGGACCTAGTCTTCAAGACAACCGACAATCTGGGCCACAGTCGGCAGTTTCCATCTGAGTGCGCCATAGGCATTCTTCGAGGGCACTGAGGTGGGAGCCGCACTCTCGTAGAACGTCTGCGGAGGCAATAGCTTCTTGCCCTTCCACTGCCACCAGCACAGAACACGGCCGTGGCTCACGGGTCTGCGGGTCCTCAGCTCGTGGTCTAGTGGCTAGCGTTGCTGTTTCTGGATCACGGGGTTCCGAGTTCCTTTCCCTGCCGGGTTGGGGATTTTCTCTTCCCGGGTACTGGGTGTTTGTGTTGTCCCCATCATTTCATCATCATGATCATTCGTGACAGTGGCAAAATTAGACAGTGAAAAAATTGGGACTTTGTATGGGCGCTGATGATCGCGTAGCTGAGCACCCCACAAACCAAACATCATCATCATCATCAAACGGGGCTGCGGGGCGACGTCAGGTCTCGGTGCCGAGGCATCAGCACTTCTTCGAGGCGCCGGCCGCTGTGGCCGAGCGGTTCTAGGCGCTTCAGTCCTGAACTGCGCTGCTGCTACGGTCGCTGGTTCGAATCCTGCCTCGGGCATGCATGTGTGTGATGCCCTTAGGTTAGTTAGGTTTAAGTAGTTCTAAGTCTAGGGGACTAATGATGTCAGATGTTAGGTCCCATTGTGCTTAGAACCATTTGAACCATAATTTTCTTCGTGGTGTACATTATGCCCGGCCTTTGACCGCCACCCTGAACACACTATACGACTCTGTGAACTCAACATGATAAATAAAACACACTTTAAAGACTTTTCTCTTATGTACCAAAAACACAGTTGTTTGTGTAGGAACAAACTGGTAAGCAACGCTAAGTGGATTGTTAATATACCGGGTGATCAAAAAGTCAGTATAAATTTGAAAACTTAATAAACCACGGAATAGTGTAGATAGAGAGGTAAAAATTGACACACATGCTTGGAATGACATGGGGTTTTACTAGAATAAAAAAAAAAAAAAACCCATATTGCTAGACGCGTGAAAGATCTCTTGCGTGCGTCGTTTGGTGATGATCGTGTGATCAGCCGCCACTTTCGTCATGCTTGGCCTCCCAGGTCCCCAGACCTCAGTCCGTGCGAATATTGGCTTTGGGATTGCCTGAAGTCGCAAGTGTATCGTGATCGTCCGACACCTCTAGGAATGCTGAAAGAGAACATCCGACGCCAATGCCTCACCATAACTCCGGACATGCTTTACAGTGCTGTTCACAACATTATTCCTCGACTACAGCTGTTGTTGAGGAATGATGGTGGACACATTGAGAATTTCCTGTAAAGAACATCATCTTTGCTTTGTCTTACTTTGTTATGCTCATTATTGTTATTCTGATCAGATGAAGCGCCATCTGTCGGACATTTTTTTAACATTTGTGTTGTTTTGGTTCTAATAAAACCCCATGTCAGTCCAAGCATGTGTGTTAATTTGTACCTCTCTATCTACATTACTCCGTGATTTATTCAGTTTTCAAATTTATACTGACTTTTTGATCACCCGGTACTTATTTTCATGCTCTAGAGAGAGCACGGGTGTTTAAATAGCACTGAGCTGATACAGCCACGATACCTTATAGCGAGCGGTACGTTAAAAAAAATATTTTGCAATCAGTAATAAACTAATTAACGACATACGATGCTAAAGTTTTAGTTGGCAGAAAGTAAGGTTTACAGATTCCACTGTTGTGTATTTGAATGAATTTGTATATGTGTACTGCCAATGCAATTTTGCCAGTGAAGTAAAGATAAATCGCCGGCCGAAGTGGCCGCGCGGTTCTGGCGCTGCAGTCTGGAACCGCGAGACCGCTACGGTCGCTGGTTCGAATCCTGCCTCGGGCATTGATGTAAGTGATGTCCTTAGGTTAGTTAGGTTTAACTAGTTGTAAGTTCTAGGGGACTAATGACCTCAGTAGTTGAGTCCCATAGTGCTCAGAGCCATTTGAACCATTTTAAAGATAAATCGTGGGAGGAAATTAGTAAGAAAGAAAACTTTAATGAAAGGAAAACCGATATAGTTCTCTTGTTAGGTTTGCGTGGTAACTACCCATCGGACCACGCTAATTAATGACATATTTTTGAGTTGCATTTTTAGGATCCACAGAAAGGAAGTAAAGGTCGACTCAGGCAGAGTTTTTGGTTATCCGGAAAAACCTAATAGAATAACGGTAGAAAGGTGCCCCTAACGCTGCCCATTAATGTCTGTTTCGTCACGTAGTTCTCGCGGTGGAAGTTTTTATTTTGTTGTACGTGGAAGGTTGTCTTATGTTTATGATCCTGGTTCTCCAAGATCCCCGTTCTCCAGAACTCATAACGTTTCGCCATCAGGTCCAGTGGTGTTCGCTGAAGCATCCCCGGAGTTTACAGCATTAGAGTACTGGCAGCATCGCCGAGCCGCAGCTCAAAGATATCCTTTGTGCCAAACCCATACCTGCGAGGCCGGACGAGTGCCCTGAAGTGCACACCCTTTAGAGCGACCCAGGTGGCATCTGTGGTCTTACGTAAATGCTATGTGTCTGACGAGCATTATATCCTGCCACTGGAACACTATTATAATAAACAGAGACAAGATGCAGAAACTTGATGTAGCAAGCTAACAGAAATGTAGGAACGGCTCCTTTTTTTTGGCATTTATTAAAATGTCTAGAGCGCGTTATACAGATACTTCCTTAGGCTAACGAAGAGTCTGAAGAGACTGCAATTAGGGAGTTGTTCCTTTAATTACGTTGCCTACTTGTTCTACATGTTTAAAAAGCATTTGTTTCTAACTTAACATTGTGTTATACGAAATTAGTGAGATAACTAGGTAACTGCAGACGATAGTGTGAAGATTGGCTGTTTTCTCTCTTTTATCTGTTGACATGTGTGGGTACGCTTAGACGTCCGACGTTTGAAGAGCGCCGACCACAGTGAGATATGGTTTCTGCTAGAAACTCGAGTAAATAACGTTGGTACAGATATATTCGGAGAATTTAGTAACTTACTCCAGAGCTGAAACTGTGCAGACAGTAGAAGCTTCTGTCTACTTCTCACATACAAGGCCAGACGGAACACACTGGTGCGGTCACGCTTCACAACTCGCCAGGATCTCTTCGTCACCGTTAACAGTACACCGAACTCCCGCTACACACTTCCGCGTCATTCTCTAGGAGGAAGACTTCACGTATATCCGAAAGCCTATTTTCCTGGTAGAGATGCGTAATAGTACACGGTGGTTCCTGTTGCAGTTGCTCTTCTACTCAGCCGCAATTTCTTCAGCTTGGCACTCATAATTTATAGTATTCATCCTTCATTATATGTAGGGTATCCCTGACGTTTGCATGATATTATGTGATGTCAGAGTGAAAGCCGACACAAATATTATTAATGGTTCAAATGGCTCTGAGCACTACGGGACTTAACTTCTGAGGTCATCAGTCTCCTAGAACTTAGAACTACTTAAACCTAACTAACCTAAGGACATCACACACATCCATGCCCGAGGCAGGATTTGAACCTGCGACCGCAGCGGGCGCACGGTTCCAGACTGTAGCGCCTAGAACCGCTCGGCCTCTCCGGCCGGCAAATATTATTATTTTTATTTACAAATTGTCACTGAAACACGATTATCTGTTATAAAAAGAATTAAAAGTGATATAATTGTGGTTTGATAACAGGAGTAGTTTAGGTTAGCAACAACTTGTCTTGCGTATTGTAAGAAGCTATTAAACCATAATGTTTCACGATTCCTGCTCAGCTTAATATGGTTTACATCACAATGATTTTTATATTTTTTATGTACAGGCAGTAAGTTTACATAAGTTTGCGATCGTAAATATTTATTTAAATTAAGAAAGAAACTTCTTACAGTTTCTGGACTCAAATAAATTTCTTGTAGCATACTTGACAAATGAATATTTCTTTGGTACAGACTGAAATAAGACGAATAACGTCAAGGAGTAATAAGATATTAGTGCCATGGAATAGTTGTTATTTGAGTATACTATTTGATTTTTTATACAGAGACTTAATGAATTATTCTTTCTAATAACCAAACTTTTCAGAACTTCCCTATTCTCGTAGACCGCGTGAACTTGTACACCCTCAGAAATGTGGAATCAGCAAATAAATATAAAAGAAACACCTGTGATGTAAACCTTTCGAAGAATATCGGAAATTTGTTCGTGGTTTGATCAAAGAAAATTTCTTACAACATTGATACTAACAAAAAGATTCTGTTTGTTAGTGTTTCGAATAACATAGATCCCCAGAAATATATACGTAGGTTGGTACTTAAATAGTGGCAACACCGCTGTGGAGACACTATGGCTATGCAGTGGAATCTACTATTGTCGCTGATAACACTCGTTGTTGACATATCTACCTTACCTTCGAGTAAATGGACTCGCCCGTCCCACGTCACCGGCATGCGCACAATCGAGGGAAACACAGTCACTTGTGACCGAGCCATCTAACGTAATGGTGTCAGTATGTTTCCGAAACAAGAACAACGGAGTTGGATCAAGACTGAATATGCCAGAGGTCGTACAGCACGACAGTGTCATCAAGGTTCAAGAGGAGTGCGGGGAATCGGCATTGCTGTACAGAACAGTGGCACGTCGGGTAAAAGCCTTCAACGAAGGTCGGCAAACTATGGCAGACATGCATCGGGCAGGCCGTCCTAGCGTCTCTGAAGAAGTGCATGGTGTTGCCGCGTTGGTGGACAGTGATCTATGCCATACGATTCGTGAGCTCGCCCACGAAACCGGATTAACGCATACGATTGTGCTTCACATCCTGAAGAAACTCCTGGGCATGCGAAAAATTGCATCACGATGGGTTCCGCATGACTTGACGGAAATGCAGAAATGGATGCGTTACGACGGTGCTCAGACGCACTTAGAGCGCTATGAGCGCGAAGGAGAGGCTTTCTTACGCCGTATCGTAACACTGGACGAGGCATGGGACACATCGTAAGAGCCAAAACTAAAACGCCAATCCAACTAATGGCGTCGTTATGCGTCGCCGCGAAAGTCGAAAGTTCGTCAGAGCCCCAGTATAGTGAAAGTTATGGTGATTCTCGTGTACGACTGTGACGGTGATATCCTAACGCATTACGTTCCTCTGCGACAGACCGTCAATGCACAGTATTACTGTTCGTTTTTGGAGCATCACCTGCGACCAGCTTTTCGAAAGAAGCGGCGACACTTTCTGCGCAACCCAACCATCATTTTGCACGACAATGCGCGGGCGAATACAGCGCAAGCTGTGGCTGCTCTGTTCGGTCGATGGGACTGGAAAGTACTGTACCATCCATCATGTGTGGATGCTGACTTTGATTTGATTCCGAAGATGAAGGAACCACTTGGTGGCATTCTCTTGGGAACTGTTCCAGAGATTCGACAGGCAATAGACCGCTCCATTCGCACCATCAACAGAATAGGTTCTGCTAACAGTACACTACGCCTCCCACATCGCTGGCAACGGGTTCTACACAACGCTGGTGACTACTTTGAAGGACATTAACAGGTGTGAACATGTAACTCTTTTGTATCGGTTGTGAATAAATAGTAGCCACTATTTAGGTTCCAACCCTCGTATACATAATCTGCGTCGAAACCGTGTAGGGTCACGTAAAACATTCTGACTCATTTGAGCATTCGTTCTGATCTTCCACGATTCTTTCATTTTTTTTTCTCCATGGTTTCTTTGGGACTTCATTCTATGACTGAACATTCCACTTGTATATCTTGTCGCTGTATATGTTTCGGTCTTCGATTTTTATGGGATCGATTTGTGCCTTTTCTGTGTCAAGTTTGACTTGTGTGATCCAGGCTATTGTTGACCTCACCCCTTGTATGTGTGTCAGAATTCTGTTGGTAAGTCTCGTTATTGGTAGCTTGCTGATGTACACATACACTCCTGGAAATTGAAATAAGAACACCGTGAATTCATTGTCCCAGGAAGGGGAAACTTTATTGACACATTCCTGGGGTCAGATACATCACATGATCACACTGACAGAACCACAGGCACATAGACACAGGCAACAGAGCATGCACAATGTCGGCACTAGTACAGTGTATATACACCTTTCGCAGCAATGCAGGCTGCTATTCTCCCATGGAGACGATCGTAGAGATGCTGGATGTAGTCCTGTGGAACGGCTTGCCATGCCATTTCCACCTGGCGCCTCAGTTGGACCAGCGTTCTTGCTGGACGTGCAGACCGCGTGAGACGACGCTTCATCCAGTCCCAAACATGCT
This sequence comes from Schistocerca americana, assembly GCF_021461395.2. Taxonomy (NCBI): domain Eukaryota; kingdom Metazoa; phylum Arthropoda; class Insecta; order Orthoptera; family Acrididae; genus Schistocerca; species Schistocerca americana. The sequence goes on along the minus strand of NC_060119.1, from coordinate 291,763,685 downwards.
CAATGGGGGACAGATCCAGAGATCTTGCTGGCCAGGGTAGTTGACTTACACCTTCTAGAGCACGTTGGGTGGCACGGGATACATGCGGACGTGCATTGTCCTGTTGGAACAGCAAGTTCCCTTGCCGGTCTAGGAATGGTAGAACGATGGGTTCGATGACGGTTTGGATGTACCGTGCACTATTCAGTGTCCCCTCGACGATCACCAGTGGTGTACGGCCAGTGTAGGAGATCGCTCCCCACACCATGATGCCGGGTGTTGGCCCTGTGTGCCTCGGTCGTATGCAGTCCTGATTGTGGCGCTCACCTGCACGGCGCCAAACACGCATACGACCATCATTGACACCAAGGCAGAAGCGACTCTCATCGCTGAAGACGACACGTCTCCATTCGTCCCTCCATTCACGCCTGTCGCGACACCACTGGAGGCGGGCTGCACGATGTTGGGGCGTGAGCGGAAGACGGCCTAACGGTGTGCGGGACCGTAGCCCAGCTTCATGGAGACGGTTGCCAATGGTCCTCCCCGATACCCCAGGAGCAACAGTGTCCCTAATTTGCTGGGAAGTGGCGGTGCGGTCCCCTACGGCACTGCGTAGGATCCTACGGTCTTGGCGTGCATCCGTGAGTCGCTGCGGTCCGGTCCCAGGTCGACGGGCACGTGCACCTTCCGCCGACCACTGGCGACAACATCGATGTACTGTGGAGACCTCACGCCCCACGTGTTGAGCAAATCGGCGGTACGTCCACCCGGCCTCCCGCATGCCCACTATACGCCCTCGCTCAAAGTCCGTCAACTGCACATACGGTTCACGTCCACGCTGTCGCGGCATGCTACCAGTGTTAAAGACTGCGATGGAGCTCCGTATGCCACGGCAAACTGGCTGACACTGACGGCGGCGGTGCACAAATGCTGCGCAGCTAGCGCCATTCGACGGCCAACACCGCGGTTCCTGGTGTGTCCGCTGTGCCGTGCGTGTGATCATTGCTTGTACAGCCCTCTCGCAGTGTCCGGAGCAAGTATGGTGGGTCTGACACACCGGTGTCAATGTGTTCTTTTTTCCATTTCCAGGAGTGTTGAACTTAAACATCCTTTTTATGACATCTGCTGCTAGGTTTGATATCATCTGTGTGGATTTCCTAGAGCGTAATCCGTATCCCTCTTCAGTCAGTTTTGGGCCGAGAATTTTTCTCGTGATTTTGTGTTGTCGTATACATGGGTGCTGTTAATATTTTCTTTTTAAAGGTCTTCGACAAATATTTGGTGCATAATTTTATTAAATCGTCGTAACTTTCATCATTTCTAAATTATCTGGTTAGCTTTATATAGAGTCGACTTTCTCTTTTTCTACACCATGCTTCATTCGATATTCACAGCTATGTAGATGTATATAATTTAGTACACCACCAGATAAGTTGGTCTCCGGTGAGGAATGGTAGAGTTTACATTGATTCGCTGTCAAGGTTGAGGCTGAGCACCAGCTAGTATTGAAAAAGTAACTAGTCTTGATCTGTATGAAGGAACAATCCCAGTATCTGACTGAACTGATTAAAGCAAATGGAGAGGAGCGAGAGAGAATTTAAACCCCGCGACACCCACATTGGTCCATTGTCATAGATACAGTCTCAAATCACTTGCATGGTAGGCAGGTGTTAACTCCACGATTATTTACGGGATATTTTTCTGGTCTCTAAGATATCATTCACTGTAGTGAAACGCTGTGTATGTGAAAAGCCAGTTGACAAGTCGTTGGCACATTTTCAAATGTGTGTGAAATCGTATGGGAGTTAACTGCTAAGGTCATCAGTCACTAAGCTTACACACTACTTAACCTAAATTATCCCAAGGACAAACACACACACCCATGCCCGAGGGAGGACTTGAACCTCCGCCGGGACCAGCCAGACAGTCCATGACTGCAGCGGCTGTAGACCGCTCGGTTAATCCTTCGCGGCGTTGGGACATGTTTTTATGTTATTTGTTTATGTTCTATGAGTGCTTGGCCTAGTTTCGCAAATATTTTCCTGAAACGATGTAAATCCTATGTAAATCGAGGGTGGAGAGGGAGGAAAGGAGAGTGTAGGAACTATTGATATAAGCTGCACTGCGACTGTATGCAGAATCATCGGCGACAAGTGAAAATGTGTGTCGGACAGGGACTTGAACCCAGGATCTCCTGCTTATTAGGCAGTTGCGTTAACCACTGCACCAGCCGGACACAGTGTTTATCGCCAATGTGCGGACTATCTCAGCCTGCTCCCCGGCCGTCTCTCATTCCCACCTAGCTACATGTATCTGCGTTCCCCATCCGTGCTCGCTAATTTTAGGGGATTCACGCTGGATTGGGTTGTTTGGGGGAGCAGACCAGACAGCGATGTCATCGGTCTCATTGGATTAGGGAAGGACAGGGAAGGAAGTCGGCCGTGCCTTTTCAAAGGAACCATCCCGACATTTGCCTGGAGCGATTTAGGGAAATCACGGAAAACCTAAATCAGGATGGCTGGACGCGAGATTGAACCGTTGTCCTTCCGAATGCGAGTCCAGTGTGCTAGCCACTGCGCCACCTCGCTCGGTTGATTCTCGATGGAGGACGAACGTAAGTGTGCATCCAAACTGAAAGTTGTTCTCGTCGATGGGCAATGAATCCACAACGTTCAGTGTGGATGAACATTTACGATCGACCTCCAGCGGGAATTTAAGATTAGCCAGCCTGGAGTACATGGATGGGGACTGCAGATAGGTGGCGCTGGGTGGGAATGAGAGTAGGGCGGGGCCGTGCCGAGATAGTCCGCACATTTGCGATAAGAACTGTGTCTAGGTGGCGGAGTGGCTAACTCAACTGCCTAATGAGCAGGAGATCCCGGGTTCGAGTCCCGGTCTGGCACACATTTCCACTCGTCGCCGCTGATTCCACTTACAGTTCCGATCCGGCTGATACCGTTAGTTCCCTTCCTTTCCTTTCCTTTCTCCCCCTTTCGACCTAAATTTGCATAATACACTGATGAGCTAAAATATTATAACGTCTGTCCACTACAAGGATGAATGCCTTCTGGTGGTGTTGTGGGCACGTGACACAGTAAGATAAGAATGTAAGAGGAAGAGAGACGAATGGGCAGTCACGATAGCGAAGATACGGGCCGCAAATGCGGAAATTCACTGATAATAAGCGGCTCTGACAAAGGGCACGTTGTTGTGGCGCTGCGGCTGGTTACGGAAATCTCCGAAACGGCGAAGCTGGTAGCCTGTTGGCGCACTACTATCGCGAGCACCTATAGAAAGTGGTTGAAGGATGATGAAATAACGAGTAGGCCGCATGGTATTGAACGACCACTTCTTATCACAAACCGTAGAGGTTGGAGGATCTTCCCCTGTGTAATCCAGGGTAGGCAGCGATCTGTGGCAGATCTGGCGAGAGAGTACAATGCTGGTGAAGGCACAGATGCTTCGGAGCACCTGTCCATTGTTGAACATGGAGCTCCACATCACACGACCTCTATGTGTTCCTGTGTTGACCCATCGGAACCATCCGACTGCCGTGTCATCCTCAACTGAGCATGCGGATAGGAGGGGCGTGTGGTCATCATACCGCTCTCCCGGCCGTTACGACGGTTTTCTTTGACCGGAGCCGCTACTATTCGGTCGAGTAGCTCAATTGGCATCACGAGGCTGAGTGCACCCCGAAAAATGGCAACAGCGCATGGCGGCCCGGATGGTCGCCCATCCAGGTGCCGGCCACGCGCGACAGCGCTTAACTTCGTTGATCTGACGGGAACCGGTGTATCCACTGTGGAAAGGCCTTGCCTTTGACTCAGTAACATCGTCAGTTATGATTGCAGTGGGCAGAACATCACTAAGTTTTCACCGTAGATCAATAAAAGTATGTCGCCTGTCGAATGTATCGCATTTCTTGATACACCAGGTCGATGGTTGGGTCTTGACACGCCGTCGTACAGGCAAATGGCTGCATGAAACATGCACAACGCCACAGATGCAGGCCGGTGAGGGCAGAGTTATGCTGAGGGGTACTTTAAGTTCCTTCCATGGGATCTATGGCGGTAATCGAAGGCATCAAGACAGCACTGAACTACGTGAACATTCCTTTAAAGTCAGTACCGCCATTAGACTGTTGTATATTTACAGTGTTACATTTACACTTACACAATTATGGTTTCGGCTTCAAAGTGCCCTTCCTATCCTACCGGACACTGAGTCCAAAGACAAAAAAAAGGTCACCTGCTTGTAACAGGAATTTCTTTGACCAAGACGATTCGACACTTAGCCAACTGGCATTCAGTCAATATGGTGTACTCAGCAATGAAACAAAGCAGTAGGCTCTGCCAGAAATATCGACTCTTAAACAATGTATCTAATAGTGTATTCTAATACGACAGTATGCCATCTCAGGCAATTTATAACACTTTTAAGCAAGCATTAAAATATGAATTGTTATACGGTTATATCACTTGTTATGTATTTCAATGTTATTGTCTAACCTGCTTTCAGAAAACACTTGATAATGGCACTTTGAAGCCGAAATCATAATTGTGTAAGTGTAAATGTAACACTGTAAGTAAACAATAGTCTAATAGCGGTACTGACTTTAAAGAAATATATTATGACTGTGGCCCCGCATTTTGAAAAAAAAAAAAAAAAATATTACGTGAACGTTATTGAGGACCAACTGCATTGCCTCATGCTACGGCTATGACATCTTCCAGCAGTATAACTGGTTGTGGAACAAATCAAGCTATACATCAACAGGCAAAAGCAACTACTACTGGCTGTTTCTTTGAAATCACTGTTGTAATAACTAGTTATGACTAGCGGTAATCTACTTTATATTACATCACATTAATTGGATGTTTTAGAACTAATACCAAATACATTTCTTATAAAACGCTTCTGTATTCCGAAAATACTATCCCTGTAAGGAGAGTTTTCCAAAAAAATGTTTCGATAGCTTGTTAATGAATGGAAATATGCAGAATAAGCTGGATTCTCCAGTTTTAAATCACCTATAATAGTAATCATCTATACCGCAAACTTGGACAGACAAAGGGGCTCAGTTAGTTCTAGGCAGTGGATTTTCAATTTTAGTTTGTGAACTATGTGTAACACCAAAAACTAGATACTATCCACTTCTTTTATTTCATTGTCTGAGAAGAGTATTAGTATAATAAGTATGGAAATGCGTATCCTGTAACTTACCAAATTTAACGATAATTCATTTACATTGAACCAAATGTTGATATTTTCAGATATTTTGTTAGCGGCCTTTTCAGGTGAAGCCACTGCCAATGCTTTTTATTCTTATGCTTGTATCAGCTGCAAGAAGTATAAAATTTATATCTTCTCTAATTGAATGTAGATTATTTATGTATATCAGGAACAACAGAGGACATAAATAGTACCTGTGGTATACCGTATCCGATTGCTTCAAATTCTGAGTCCCAATTTTTATGTGGTCTACAAGCAGTTTATATACTCCGGTTTCTGCCATAAGCCAAGGAAAAAAAACAAAAAAAAAAAACAAAAACATGAATTTGCTGCGTCTGCTACTCCGTAATGTTGTAACTGTTGCCCAAGGATATCATGCTTCACACAATTAAAAGCTGTAGCTATGTCCTAAAATAATCTCTATGGTAATATTTCTGGTTTATTGAGGGTACTATATAATCTGTCATGATAAATATGGATTTTTCAGATGACAGTCCTTTTCAAAATCCAAAATGTTTACTATTGCGTATATTTTCCTGTACTAAATGTTTATAAATTCTTTTGACATCATTATATCGAATTTGTTTTGATAATGCTGACAGTAATGAGATACGGCTGTAATTCTTCACTAATGATTGTCTTTACATTGTGAAGTAACTTGACAACAGCAAGTGGAAGTCTGTCTGGAAAACAACATTGTGAAAGGTCTGCTATATAAATAACTCAATATTTTAGTAATATCAGGGGAATATCTGCCGATTTTATTATAAACGCGTGAACATTTATTTTTCGTAGCGTTAATAACACAGCAATCATCTGTTTACAGAACAGTAAATACAAAAAAGTAGTTTGGGAGTCTGCTGGTTGGCGGAAATGTTTCGAATGACTCCATTCAAATCCGAGGAAACCCTCTCAAACGATTTCAAGTAGAAAAAGCCAAAAACTTCTGAGCAGAAAGCTGTAAAACGAAAAATAACAAGTGTAAAGATTGTTTGTGTAGAAGATAACAATAGGTATTCTTTACGGACGATTAACCTCGCGGCCTGACGGGAACAAATTGTTTTTAGTCCGTGTTTGAAAACATAAAACATTTTACTACTTCTCGTTCTGCATTAAAATTTCTCACTTTCCCCACAAAAGAACTATTTGGAACGTAACTTGTGTAGTTGAGAGCTACCGGACTCTAGGAACAATCTGCAGGTAGAGTTCAGCTACTTACGCTATTAGGGTCATTGAAAATTTTGGCGATATACATCTGAGTAAATTAGCTTACCATGCCTATTTTCATTCTCTGCTTTCGTATGGCATCATATTCTGGGGTAACTCGTCATTGAGTAAAAGAGTGTTCATTGCACAAAAGCGTGTAATCAGAATAATTGCTGGAGCTCATCCAAGATCATCCTGCAGACACTTATTTAAAGAAGTAGAGATCTTCACTGCAGCCTCACTATATATATATATATATATATATATATATATATATATATATATATATATATATATATTCACTTATGAAATTTATTATTAACAATCCGAACGAATTCAAAAGTTATAGCAGTGTACATGGCTACAACAGTAGGACAAAGGATGATCTTCATTATTCAAGGTTAAATCTAACTTTGGCTCAGAAGGGGGTAAATTATGCTGCCACAAAAGTCTTTGGTCACTTACCTAATAGCATCAAAAGCCTGGCAGATAGCCATATAGCATTTAAAAGGAAATTAAAAGAATTTCTTAATGGAAACTCCTTCTACTCATTAGATGAATTTTTGGATATAGTAAGTGGGTAATTTCCCCTACCCCCGCAAAAAAATAAATAAATAAAAAAATAAAAATATTAAGTGTCATGTAATATTTTGTGTAACGTAATATCTTGTATAGACACCTTTTATTAACCTGACACGTTCCATATCATTACGAAGTGTCGTATTCATGATCTATGGAACAAGTACTAATCTAATCTAATCTAATCTGATCTAATCTGACAATATCTAAGGCAGGAAATAGAGTTTTGATATGAAGTACGATACAGATTGCCGAAATAGCAAAATTATGTTATTCTGTTCCTGTAAAATGCTTCAATTTTATCCGCGCACAGATGAATGTTGACGAAAACAGGTACTGTACCTCGACTTGAATGTGTGTTTCTACCTGATGGACCCAAGTGACACTGTGCGAGTTTCTTCTTCTTCTTCTTCTCTCGTCGAGGCCATTTGAGAACTCCACGTAAATTTCATTTCTTCATAGGCTGTTGTTTTCTCGACCTTTCTCTCCAATATTTCTTCGTCCTTTCATTTTGTTTCTCTTACCTGCTTGCCTTGGAATTTTTACATCTTACAACTACTTCTGTTTGTTGTTTATTCTTTTCCTATGTTGTTTCTTTATAAATCTGTCTTAAATTCATCTCAGTCAGGGAAAATCGGCTTGAGCATTGATGCATCTCACTGTTGAAGGTATCTGTTTGGTAAAAAAATGTGTCCTGTTACGTGAAGTAGTCCGTAACTGCCTTCTGCAAATCCTCGTCCAACAGGGATCAATGACACTTCAAGGCCTTTTTTAAGGGACTGAAGTCGTGATGATCGCATGGAAAGATAGTAGGACTATAGGACGGATAGTCGAGTGTCTCCAGTTAAGTTGGCGTAACTTCCGTGTTACGACATTTGCGTTATGGGGACGTGCATTATCATGAAGCACCAGCGTGCCTTATAGTTTTCCCGGAAGTTTCGCCTTAACCGCACGCCGTAACTTTTACAGCTATGCGCAGTACCATTCCCCAGTTTGGAGGCACCATGTGGCTCGAAACCAATAAGCAGTGGGCTCCGGTAATCAAAGAACAGGGTAAGCATCACCTTTGCAGCAGATGACAGGCTCTTGAAATTCTTGTGACGAGAGGACTCTCGAGCACCCGTCTTACAGTCCTGATCTCTCCCCATGCGATTACCACGCCTTCGGTCCCTTAAAAATGCTTTGAAGGGTCGACGATTCCTGTCGGACGCGGATGTGCAACAGGCAGTTCAGATTTCCTCACGCAGCAGGGCACGGTGTTTTACCAAACTGGTATCTTCGACCTGGTGAATCGGTGGGGTGATTGCCTCAATGCTCGCTACGCTTTTGTCTCACTGACTTACAGGTTCTGGACTGTACGGCCTTCTAACGGGAACTATTTGATAACCCCTAATATAATTCAGTGCTAGGCACTCACTTGGATACAGGCATTTTGATTTCACAATTTATTGTAGTGCAGATTTTTAGATTGTTAGATAAGAATTCGTTTGTTTTGTTTGATAACGAAGGTTCAAATGGCTCTGAGCACTATAGGACTTAACATCGGAGGTCATCAGTCCCCTAGAACTTAGAACTACTTAAACTTAACTAACCTAAGTACATCACGCACATCCATGCCCGAAGCAGGATTCGAACCTGTGACCGTAGCAGTCGCGCGGTTTCGGACTGAAGCGCCTAGAACCGCTCGACCACCGCGGGCGGCTGATAACGAAGGCTTGTCCATTACTAACATATCCTATATAGATGGAAGACTATCAGTGACACAATGTAACTTACAATTCTCGCACTCCAAAAGTTCTAAGGTGATAAGTAAGTCAGAGAAGAATCCATGACAGCCACAAAGATGTATAAAAGAAAAAAAAGTAATCAACCAAAAATGTAAACATTTTCGAAAGGTATCAGGCTGATCCAAGACGCAAACAGCAACAGTATAAAATTTTGGAGCGGGACATGCTAACAAATCGACATAATTAATCAAAATGAAATGGCACTCTTTTAACAAAAACATATCTGTTGAAGAATTACGTCAATGATTTTGGAAAAAACTACATTTTGTCTATGGAGTGAGTGATTGATTCTTTTGTAAAAAATTTTTTTTTTTTATTTATAGACGCAATCACATCTGTATGACACAGTCAAAACCGGTTTCGGCCACGCAATGACCATCTTCAGACGCTAAAGACGGCATTCACTGAACACAGATTCATGCGTAGTCAAAGCATCTGAAGATGGTCATTGTATGGCCGAAACCGGTTATGACTGTGTCATAAACATGTGATTGTGCCTATAAATAAACAAAAAAAAAATTACAGAATTACTTCAGACTGAGGTTGTCAATGATGATTAATTATGAGCTCATAACGCAGTAATTTTTGTGATAAACCATAGATCTTGTGGTACTAGTAATTTAAGAGTGCCAAAGTACATTAAATATTTAAGAGAGCTATACTAAGATAATTTTGAAAAAAGTAATAAAGAAGTAGAAGTAAAAACAAAAAATGGAGTAGGAAGAGCAAGAAGATAATATTCTGCTGATAGTTGCCGTCTAGGAGAAAAATATACTTCGGTTGTAGTTTCATTATACAGATTACTTACTTTACGTCGACGTTCAATGATTCTTTACGAACATACCGAGTAACCTGTCAAAGAAACTGGAAACAGATTACTAGAAGAAAATTATGAGAAACAGTAATTTTTGTAGTGTTGCCGAACCTTTACTCTCACAGGATGTCTACAAACGAGTGAGGATGAAGATGGTGAGAGAGTGAGTACAGGAAACAGGCATTGCAATGTGTTTAGTCATATGTATTTTTGTAGATGATCAAAACTCTGCTCCTAAACCACAAGTAGCGTATTTGCGGGTTGAAGATGACAATGCTGTTTTTCTTTGCTGTGAACGCTAACAGGGCATTACACAAGACTGACGCATACACTACTGGCCGTTAAAATTGCAACGGCAGGAAAATGTTCAAATGGCTCTGAGAACTAGGGGACTTAACTTCTGAGGTCATCAGTCCCCTAGAATTTAGAACTACTTAAATCTAACTAACCTAAGGACATCACACACATCCATGCCCGAGGCAGGAACCGAACCTGCGACCGTAGCGGTCTCGCGGTTCCAGACTGTAGCGCCTAGAACCGCTCGGCCACTCCGCCAGGTAAGTTAGCAAAAGACGAAGTTTTACTTATTGCACGAAATTTAGTACGCACCTGCCACCTGTGGCAGCAACGACTCTAACCCGAACAGGCATAGAGTCGAACTGAGCTTGGATTACAGAAAGCAATACATCACTCCATGCTGCTTCAAATCTTGGCCATCATGTATCAGTCGCAGTAGCTGGCGAATGGTTAGGAAGCTTACCCTCTGTATCGAGGTAGGTCAGGTCAGCAGGGCAAAATGCGAGCTTGCGTTATCTTGTTGGAAGATAATATCAAAGAAATCTCGAAGATAGGGCACGCCCATCGTCCTTAACGACAGCCGTCTAAATTAAACCAAAGTCATTCTGTACGCATGTTTGGAACACGACTGAAAAGAGCGTGTGTTGCCACTCTAATCTTTGCTGTTGTCGATGGGCATACCACTGCCTCTCTCTGCTGCTGCATCAAAGTAAGTCGTAACAATGGTCGACCTGTTGACTGTTCGTTGTGCTCCAGTTGTCGTTGACCTGTCTTGCTACAATCAAGCCCATTTTATGATTCAAGGACCGTAACGTAGCTGGCGATCCTGCACGGCCGAACGAATGTTATGTCTACTCTCTGGGCCGCTAGTAGCATGGCGCCACAGTGATCCTACTTATCATTCATTGCACCAATATTCACATGACAATCACGAGTAGAAAGTCAATGGCGAATCGAGACACAAAGTGATTTTAAACCTTTCTCTTGCCTAGATGCAGGGGCAGTGGATATGGTCAAGCACATGACATCATCATTCCCCTCTCCTCCCCTCCCCTCTCATAAGCCCGTCTCCACTCCTATCCCCTGACCACCAATCGCAGCCCAGTATTTCACCAGCCATTAAAGAGAAATGCAATCAGTGTGTACCCCAGAGCCACCATCTTGTTCTACATACCACACTAGGGGTCATATTCAACTGCTTCTTAAGCTATGCGCCTTTCTTGGAAATAGAGCAACCAGAGAGCCTGTAAGTCAATAAACATACACACACACACACACACACACACTCACACACACCATACATACATCCAATTATATCTCCGAATCACAGCCCAGTATTTTAGCTCCAATCATAATTTTCAGCTCCTTCTTCAGCCACATCCGAACTACCCCAGCTTTGCAATTATTTCATTTTATTTTTTAAGCAATGTCACTTATTTGCAAATAGGACAATCAGAGAGCGTCTAAGCCACATCATTTGCTCTACTACAATCACAGCCTAGGATTTTACCCAGCACTGAAACGAAACAGACAAGCAGTATGTACCCTAGAGCAGCCATCTTGCTAGCATTAGTGTTGTGGATTGGCAGGAACCAACCCACGGGGTTTGCAGGAAGCCGAAAGGCACGCGTTTAAGCTCACGCAGGCTGGCGTCAGGTCTGGAACAGGACAAGGTATTTAGACTTCAGAAAAAAAGGTGGTACTTGGTGGAATACTTAACTTTAATCCATTAATGTTGAATGTAGCTCTTGTCTGTACATTCTTTACAATATCAATAGCAACTGATAATGGCGCCTTGCTAGGTCGCAGAAAATGACGTAGCTGAAGGCTATGCTAACTATCGTCTCGGCAAAGGAGAACGTATTATGTGAGTGAACCATCGCTAGCAAAGTCGGTTGTACGACTGGGGCGAGTGCTAGGAAATCTCTAGACCTGCCGTGTGGCGGCGCTCGGTCTGCAATCACTGATAGTGGCGACACGCGGGTCCGACGTATACTGCTGGACCGCGGCCGATTTAAAGGTTACCACCTAGCAAGTGTGGTGTCTGGCGGTGACACCACAATTAGCATCAACCTGATGCAGCTTAATCAGCAGAACACACACACACACACACACACACACACACACACACACGCACTGCTTTGTCAAGTTTCAGCTTTTCTGAGACCTTTCTGGCTTTGCAGAAACTTGCCTCAGCTTAGTCAACAGAAGACAGACACACAGCTTTGTCAAGTCTCTACTTGTTGAGACCTTGCTGACTGCACAGAAATCTGATGCAGCTTTGTCAGCAGTTTTAACAATCTGACACAGTTTACAACACATACACACACATATAAACATATTTAGATATCCTAATCACAGCCCAGCAATTGCATGACCATTAAAGTGAAACTACCAATCAGTATGTATCTCAGAGTCAAGCAACTTGTCCTCTGTACTCCACTTGGCAACGAGTAAAGTTTGATACTTCACATCCACTTGGTGTAAGGCACAATGGATCCTCAAATTAAATATCATAAAGAAATTTCTTTGTAATAAATGAAAAGCACCAGTTTGCTTTTGTTCTACAATATTACTATTTATTGTAAACCGGTTTTCGGCTTACAATTTCTTTGTGACACTGCACATATGAATTATCTGTATTATTATTCTATATCAGTCCAAAATGTAAGAGACACTGTTGATCTAACCTTTCAGTCCAAAATTTATGAGACACTGTTGATCTAACCTTTAGGTTATGGTGCACTTGGCAATGCATAATCTACAATCTTTCTAACCCACTTGGCACAAGGCACAATGCACCCTCGAATTGCCGGCCACTGTGGTCGAGCAGTTCTAGGCGCTTCAGTCCGGAAAACATGGCAGCTACTGTCACAGGTTCGAATCCTGCCTTGGGCATAGATGTTTGTAATGTCCTTAGGTTAGTTAGGTTTAAGTAGTTCTAAGTCTAGGGGACTGATGACCTCAGATTTTAAGTCCCAGAGTGCTTAGAGCCATTTGCATTACAGGGTGGCACACAAAATATGTTACCATTTTGTTTTTGAATATAAACTTTATTGTCCATACAATCGGAAAGGAACATATACTACAATGAAGAGCCGTCCATGGAGATTTGTTCTATATCAGCTCATGCTCAATATGTCCACCATTTCGTTTCCTAACTTCCTTCAAACGAACACTGAAGTTAGTGATTACCCTATGGCACATGTCTTCTGTAATTTCACTGCAAGCTTGAAGAATAAGTCTTCTGAGCTCCATTAAATCACGTGGAGGTTTCGGGAAAATTTTTTCCTTTAGGTACCCCCAAAGAACAAAGTCACGTGGATTGAGGTCTGGACTATTGGGGGGCCAATTTTGTCCGTCATTGAAGCGACCTAGAAACCTAAGTGAAATGATCCGCATGTCGAAATGCTCATATAAAAACTCCAACACAGTGTTTGCAGTATGTGACCTTGCTCCATCTTGCATGAACCACTGCGTGTTGAAGGGCAATGCAGTAGCAAGAAGCTGTGGAATGAAGCTATTGCGAAGTATGCTCAAATAACGCTCGCTGTTCACAGTTTCTTCAAAGAAAAAGGGTCCAATAAGTCCATGACTGGAAATTGCTGCCCACACTGTAATCCTCGGAGCATAATGTTGTCGTTCATAAAGCACTTGTGGGTTTTCAGTGGCCCAAAAGCGTACATTTTGTTTGTTAACCACACCATCTAAATGAAAATGCGCCACGTCTGAAACACAAACGTTGTTGAGAGTTTCTTCCCTATCCTCCGCCCATTGAGCAAACAGTAGTCTCTGCTGCTTGTGTTCTTCAGTGAGCTTCTGTGCACAGGTCATCTTGTATGGGTACATATGGAGGTCACTTTTAAGAATGCGTTGAACGGAGCGTCTGGATATTCCCAGTTGCACTGCTGCCTTTCTACACGATTTCCCGGGACTTCTCTGTACAGCAACTCGTATCGCTTCAATGTTCTCCGGCGAATAATCAGGCTTAGGCCGAGGTCGCTTCGCTTCCAATACTGTTCCTTCCTGTACAAATTTATCGTACAACCTGTGGATGCTCTTCTTGCAATGGACCCATCGTGTGTTAAACTGTTGTCGAAAACGCCTCTGAGTCACAACAAGGCTTTTCGTTTCATGAAAAAGTAACTCAACTGCCGATCGTTGCTGTGTCGTCAGTCTTCCATTGTCAGCCATTGCTGCTTACTAGTCTCCTAGCGGCAGTATCGTGAATTACACGTCATTTCGTAACTCATTTGTTTTTCTAAGCTCTGCTGGCACTGCTGTAGAGATCCCAGCGGGATATCTAACGTGCGTCGTAAATTGTGAAAGAAACAATTGGTAAAACATTTCGTGCGCCACCCTGTATTTTTGAGCACCTCAAATTAAGTGTCTCAATGTTATTCTCACCTCTTAACTGTCTGTGTTTTTGTTCTTTCACAGTACAAAACACTTGTGGGTAAAATAATAGACTTAGCAGTTAAGAGATTGATAACTGACTGTTCCAAAGAAACAAATAGACGTTCAGGGAAAATGTAGGGTGCCAAACGAGCAAGCACTGTTTTAGGGGGAAGGAGATATTGCGTCATGTAGTTGACATTATTGACTGGTTAATATAGTGTACATGACACACTTATTTGCACTACCATTGTAACTTACAGGTTAAGGAGTATTTGGCATCGACAACACCTCTAACAGTATACCCACTTGATACAAGGCACAAAGGACCCTCAAATTAAGTGCCACAATATCTGTATTATTGCTCTATAACAGTACAAAAATGACACACTATTGATCTAACTTCCAAGTTAAGATACATGAAAAACTACATCAAATTTTTATGGTGTTATTAAAAGAGATGTGCTTAGGTGATATAACACTTCGGCTAATACAAAGCTTGGCAAAATATGACATGCTTGGGGACTGAGTCATCTATTCCTTCAACACACATGTTTTGACATATCAAGAAAACCGCATATCAACTTAAGTAGACTCAGCATAATATGACAGGGTAGCAGACTGTGTCAATGCGCTGCACAAACGTGAGCAATAAGTAGAGTCTGTTGTTCATAATCACACTGCTGTTTCCTTGCTAATCTTCTTGCACACAGAAGTCATGGTTTGATGCTAGGTAGTCACACACCTCCATTATGTTAAAATGTCAGCAAAATCTGACATTAGATCCAGATGCATAAGGTAATAGTTGTCTACATGACGTTGCTCCAGTAACTCAGGTACTCATCTTGGAGAATTTATTACACAGCTAATTTTTAAGTGAACGATAATTTCCTTATTTAAAATTATAGAGTCTTCATTAATTGTTCTTGGCAGTTCATTAATACAGAGCTGTCCCCCCCCCCCCTCCCCCCTTGGCATCACTTGAAAAATGTGCAGCCTGCACCCACAAATAAGATATGTGCAGGTTTGAATGCTTCAACAAGTGTCAACTTGTCTGAGACCTTGGTGACTATGCATGTTTACATGTCTTAGCACAGTCTTACCCTTACATGATCGTGATGCCACTTACATTTACGCCTCCATAATTTAGAACAAGTCTCAGCTCACCAGAGAGCTTGATGATTAAGCATACACACACAGCATAGCACAGCCCTCCTGGTGCCACATCCTGCAGCTCCCCTTACACTCCTTCTTCCTCCTTACCCCATGCAGTGGGAAGTTGGATCAACAGTTCCAATAAGTGAGCCATATGTGTTTTGTAAGTAATACAGACAATTTAGATGTGGAAGTAACATTGTCATGTTTCATTTGAGGTCCATCAAGTCTTGTATAAAGTGGGGTGCAAAGTCTGAAGTATTGTCAAGTGAAGTTTAAGACTGAAGTTAGAACAGTAGTGATAAATAACACAGGCAAGAAGGATGTGGAAACAACATTGTGATACGTAATTCGGGAATACAATGTGTCTTGCAGAAAGTGGGAAACAAAGATCGAACTATTGTCAACGTCAAGTGCAGCTTAACCTCTAAGTTAGATCAATAAGACCAGTAAGTGTGCCATGTGTGTTTTGGTAAGTAATATACCTGTATTTAATTTGTGGTCCTTTCTGCACGGCGCCAAATGGGGTGCAAAGTTCAAACTACTGTCGGCGCCAAGTGCCTCTCAAACAGTAGTGCCAAAAATCAGGCCACATGCGCCATATTAGCCACACAATAACGTCAATTCTATTTTTCTAGGTAGAACATACTATATTACCTTATTTCTCCCTAAAATGATGCCTGGTCAGGTAATGAAAGTTCGTTTTTGTACCACCAGTACCATAGCCTCATTTAGCTCTAAAAGGAACTGTCAATTTTGCTGGCTAGCCTGCTTAGCATATTATTTTAGCGACATGTTTTTAGTACTGTTGTGTAACAACAATTTAGATGTGTGAATGGATTGCAGCACCTAATTTGAGAGTCCGTATTCATGTTTAGGCACAAAGTGAATCTTAACCTGTAAGTTACACAATAATACAATAATTGCACTCTTATAATAGCCGACACTCACTGACAGATTATGGATCATTTATTGTCAGGTTCTGGTGTTAGAATACTATATTTCTCAACTCCAGTAGCTGACATCCAGTGTGTTTATGGCACATACACTGACAGCTTCTGGTGTTAAGAGTACTGTTTGAGTTCTGAATGTCTTTTTGTTTGTTTGGAATAGTTAGTTGTTAATGCCTTGTCTGCTTAGCGTTGTTTTGCATAGTTGTAGAACAATAACACAGTCAATGTAGATGTGGAAATAGTGCTGAAACACTTCAGTGTCCATTGTGCCTTGTATCAAGTGGGGTAACAAATACTGAACTCTACTTATTGCCAAATGGAATACACAGAACAACATGGGCGACTCAGCGGTACATGCTTAATTGTCAGTAAAAGAGAGAGAGAGAGAGAGAGCTGTGTCAGGTTGTTTGGAAATGCTGACGAAACTGTTTCAGGTTTCTGGAGAAGTCAGCAACGTCTCAGATAAGTCAAGACTTGACAAAACTCTCTCTCAGGTTTCTGGAGAAGTCAGCAACGTCTCAGATAAGTCAAGACTTGACAAAACTCTCTCTCTCTCTCTCCCCCCCCCCCCCTCTCTCTCTCTCTCTCTCTCTCTCTGCGTGTGTGTGTGTGTGTGTGTGTGTGTGTGTGTGTTCATATATATATGTTCATATGTGTGTGAAATCTTATGGGAGTTAACTGCTAAGGTCATCAGTCCCTAAGCTTACACACTACTTAACCTAAATTATCCTAAGGACAAACACACCCACCCGTACCTGAGGGAGGACTCGAACCTCTGCCAGGACCAGTGTGTGTGTGTGTGTGTGTGTGTGTGTGTGTGTGTGTGTGTATTCTGCTGAAGAAGGTGTGTCAGGTTGTCACTAATGCTGACAATATGACTGCTCTGTATTACGAGGGTTGACGGAAAAGTAATGGCTCCACCTTTGTAATTCTTCAACAGTTGGCAGCATTGGTATGCGGCAGATACCGGCTTGTTCCGTAGCCTCTTCTCTACAGCTCCAGATGGCGGGAAGCCTTAGCATTGAACGGTTATGTTGTTAGAGTGTAAAGTATGGAAACCTGCGCAGATGGTCGGTCAAAGCTATTTAAGCAACGTGCAGTCATTGAATTCTTGACTGCAGAAGGTGTCACCCCAAAGGATGTTCATCAGAGAATGAAACCAGTTTATGGTGATTGTGTTGATGTGAGTACTGCGCGTCTTCATTTTCGTAACGCGAGCGGAGTTCCTGGCAAATTTCAAGTCCGTGTACTTTCATTTCAGGAGTTAGCATCCGGGGTACCCATCGTGCACAGATCTTCCGATAGCCAAGCAAAGCAATAAAGTGACCCACACGTTCTTATGAAAAGCCGATCGTGCTTGCAATTTCTCTCTGAGTGATACGAAGATCGTCCTGAATCAATTTGTCAACATTTTGCTTGTGAAACTCGGTGACTGCTGTCACAGGACGTCCAACTCTTTGTCCAGCAGGTCAGATGTTTCCGCCTCAACATCTTTAAACTTACTCGCCCAATGACGCACAGTACTCACATCAACGCAGTCGCCATAAACTATTTTCATTCTCTGATGAATCGCCTTCTGGGTGACACCTTCTCGTGTCAAGAATTCAATGACTGCACGTTTCTTAAATCGCATTGACAGACCGTCTGTGCAAGGTTCCATACTTTACACTATAACAATGCTAAGGCTTTCTGCCAACTGGTGCTCTAGAGAAGAGGCTACGGAACAAGCCAGTATCGAACGTGTACCAATGCTGCCAACTGTTGAAGAGCTACGAACGTGGAGGCATTACTTTTCAGTCAACCCTCGTACATAGTGATAGACTGTTTTGTTTTAATAGTTGGTAAAATCGTGGTATGTGACTGGAACAGAAGAAGTAATGTGTATTTTGGCTTAGAAGCTGATTGTCCTAATTTTAAGAAAGTGACGTTTTTTAAGATGGAACTGCAAATTGTTATTGGAGAGTAAAATACTTGGCTGTCATTGGGAGATCTAAAATGTGTGTGTTATTTCCAAGTACTGGGTGTGGCTTAAGAAGGAGCTGAAAATTGCGCTGGGTGTGGTCTATGCAGTAGAACAAGAGTGGTGCTCTGGGATATATACTGATTGTCTTTTTCATTCTAATGGCTGAAAAGTTCGGGGGTGTGACTGTTGAAGAATGGAGAGGTGGGAGGTGAGGTGAGGGAGGTGCCATGGCTTGGGAGACGGCAGGGGAGGAGAGTGATGACGTCATATATTTGGTCGTGCTCTCTGCCCCTTCATCTGCTCCTGCCCTACTTCAGCAAGTAGACAACCCATAGGTCAAAGAGCAATTTGTGTCTCGAATCATCTCTGCCTTCCTGCTGCCATTGGTTACGAGCAATACGAGTGGCAATATCACAGAAGGATAAAGCGTAAATGCAACAGGCAAAGATTCTCTTGCTGTCTAATTCCGACACGTGTTAGCAGACGTTTCTCCTCATTACACAGTACGATCTTCTCACAACCAACCAAAATTCAAATGCGATTTCTGAATGAGAAACACACTATGCAATCTTTCCTTATATACAGAATATAGATGGCGATACAGCTACTTACTTGTGTATTTGCACTGAAATGTTGATCATTCGCATGTCCAAGCAAGTAGTACTTTTCATTCCAGTTTGACGTTTGTTGCATACTGCTTTCATGGTGTTACAATTTTAATCGGCAGCAGTGTAGACTTAAAGAAACGGTCTTGTCGCAGTGGTAACACCGGTTCCCGTCAGATCACGAAGTTAAGCGCTATGGGGCTTGGCAAGCACTTGGACGGGTGACCGTTCGCGTCTGCCGAGCGTTGTTGGCAAGCCGAGTGCACTCAGCCCTTGTGAGGCCAACTGAGAAGCTACTTGACTGGGAAGTAGCGGTTCCGGTCACGAAAACTGACAACGACCTGGAGAGCAGTGTGCTGACCACATGCTCCTCCATACCCGCATCCAATGACGCCTGTCGGATGAGGAAGGCAAGACGGTCGGTCGGCACCTTTGAGCCTTCTGAGGCCTGTTCGGACTGAGTTACAGAGTGTGAACTTCATCCTCTTTCGGGTTCGAGATGGAGTGCATACAACGCATCTTTCTCACGGTCTCAGATTTCAGATCTAAAATTGCTATTGACTAGACAGCACATACGTTGGCCAGGCACCGCTAAAGAAATTGCGACAACAGTGCATCACTGTCAGAAATGCGCCGAGCAGCGGTAGGCCCCACGAAACACATTTATCATCTTGGCCAGAACTGATCCTTCCGATTGTATGTATCAAACCCAGAAAGAGGCAATATGGATGGTATCGTAAAGATATTTTTGTATCTCAGCATGGAGTATTCAGCAAAATTTGGATGAGATGATGTCGAGTTTCATAGATAGGGGTGACAGTAGAAGAATGTGACCCAAGGTGCGGTCTGTTACAAATTTTAGCAGTTTTAATCAGCTTTGGGCATTATATTCGGTGGCGAGGAGATATTCATTTCAGTTTAGTTTCAATGCAGGTTACTCCTAAGTACTTGTCTGTGTTACAGAGATGAATGTTTGTAAAAGAAGAGAATTAAGTCAAAATAGCGGAATAGTCGT
Source organism: Schistocerca americana (assembly GCF_021461395.2). NCBI lineage: Eukaryota > Metazoa > Arthropoda > Insecta > Orthoptera > Acrididae > Schistocerca > Schistocerca americana. Next base: position 291,743,702 of record NC_060119.1, on the reverse strand, counting down.
GTACTGCGAACGTGCTGCGAGGTGGTGAGGTTACGGAATGCCTGAAGTGTAAAGGATCTTCGGGAAGTGGGGTAAAATAAGTCTGAGTTTGTGTCATTGATTGTGACATATGAAGAACAGTGATGCTGGAAGGATGCTACATGCGGATATTACTGACTGGGAGCGAATACATTTGTAGTTTGAAGAGCAGAATGGCATTCCATACCAGTTGAAAGACTTTTTGTATGGGAATGGAGACTAAAATATTGGATTGAACGTTTATTTAACTAGTGGGGGAGAAGTTGGGTAAGCTGAAGCAGTTAGTCACTTATGGAGTAGTTTAAACGGAAGCCACATTGGGTGCTGGAAATGGGTAGTTTTGATGATACGTGCTAATGGATTAATTTGCTGAAGAGATCGTGATGATCGTGCAACCGCCTTCACAGCCGTCGATGAGGAAGTGCTATCAGTGGTGGTGTCGATTTCTCTGGCAGTGGGTCCATAGCAGTCAGTAGAGGAAATGTGTGAATACTAGAATTCTATTTCCTAAATAAATGTGAAATTAAATGAGAGATTATGAAATTATGCAGATTATGAAATTATACAGCAGCGGAATTAAACACTGGCCCCTGCAGGACTTGTAAAAATGTTCTCCGGAAATAACAGTGATGACAGAAAAGTCTCCCGTACCTATCTACTCCGAGCGTTATGAGCAGTAATCAGCCCTGCAGATAAGTTACGTTTACCAGCTGTGTACGTTGTTCACGATTATGTACTCATGGGTCTGTTATCAGCACGTGCTGTCATCACCCCATAAAGTTCCCAAGTGGCGGGCACTTTACACAGGGCATCTATTTAAACCTGCGGCTCATCCTCTAAGCTCGCACAGACACAGTGCTAGGGTACAACGTAATCAGTTATTGTAATAGTTATGAGGTGGCTAAACTTGCGCGTTAAGCTTCATTTTTTCGAAAATTTTGTACCACACTACCGGCGAAAAGGTAATAGTTTTATCAATTAGCGATCTTTGTAAAATTCATGCATCCTCTCAACACTTGTAAGGATTATTAAGTTAACAAAATATTTAATTTAACCGATAGATGATTTTGAGCAAAAGCAAATGTAAAAGAGATAGTGTATTCCGCAAGTTCCCAGTAAGAGGCAACTGTGAATTAAAAATCAGTGGTGTGTGAGTTTAGATTGTTTATTCAAAGACAGAAACCATTTCACGTGCTACATAGCTTCCCACGAGTTTGAGCCTCTTCATGTCCTCACACAAACCATCTCTGTGAATTCACAGTGTCCGTCCCAGCATTTTTGATCTCCTCAGACGAGCTGAGTGTTGAACCATTCAAATATATTTTCATTTTTTGGAAGGAGAAATAATCTGAAGATGACAAATATTAATAAAAAAGACTGATAAATAGGTGCAACCTTGAGAGTTCGTTTTCAGCGGTGACGAACTGATGGTTCATTGGTGCCGAAGGAACCGGAGCATCGTCTGGGAGCAAGATAAAATACAGAGAGATGAAGATATCCTTGAAAACTCGCTGTATTCGAGCAAGTAAGTGTTTTGAGACTTTATGAGTGAATGTTACATCCACCTTTCTTCCTGGAGCAAGAAATCTTCGTGTACGTCGTCACTGCTGTCGAAAAAGGCGCTCAGCATCACATCGTGTGGTAGTCTGCTTGTACGTAGACATATGTGAAAAGACGTCCTTAGATTGATGTCCCCTATTTACACATTCCCAATCCTGCACGTAGAAGAACTATGAAGTCCAAGCTAGGTGCGGACGCCATCTAGAGGTTCAGTTAACCTCTTGTAACTGACCAAAATCCTATCTGACAGCGAATTATAGAATTGTTCGTCACTGCGAGCAAGCTAGCAGTTCTTAACCAGTCTTTAATGGAATAATCATTTGTCACTTTTCGTAAATCTTGACCAACTGAAATAATATACTTCACTGCAAATAATTTCACTTCAGCACTCATAAATAAAGACTTTCACTTCAAAGAAACACCAACTATAAATCATAACAGTGAGAGCTTCTGTAATGTACGTTGAATATATTCTTGAATAAAATATTACAAGCAATGAATAGCATTAAGTCCTGAATTTCAATCAATAAACTACAATAGTGTCTTGGCCTGGAGCATAAAAGAGTACGTCTGTTCAGAATACAAAGAAAGCATTACAGTATCCATGGTGTTTTGTTTTACAGTAATCTCACCGAGGTTCTTTGACGGTCTGGACTGTGCGCCTACCGTTGCCGCTCGCAGCTTCTGATACCAAGTACTGTTTGTTCCCCGGCACATCAGGATACTGCGAGACTCGTTCTAATTGATATTTTCTTTAACACCTTTGTAGAATCATTAGCACAAATACATCCCCCTATAGCCGTTCGCATGATCGCTTAACAGTAGTGATCGAGAAAATCCACTTATCTTTACGATTTAATAGAGGCTTAAAATAAGTGTTGACGGTCGCGCTAAGCGAACTGTCACAATCGCATTCACCCTTGACCTTTTTAAGCACAATTTTTGGAGGAAGTTTTACCGACTCTGACTTATTATTTCAAGAAACAGTAGTAATGAACTTGTTATCCAGAGACAAAAATATTTTTTTTTAGAAATCTTGAAGGGACTCAACTCGTTCGTCTACTTGATTCCAATCCAGAGTATGTGGGACAAACCTCACAAACGTTAGCTCGTTCAAATCTTCATGCCACCTCACGTGACTGACAGAAAGGGTTCATATTATTTAGTTCAGTATTAAAATAGATAGGGTTAATGAGAAAGCTGTAAAAAAGCGTCCCCTAACTAATGGACTGTTTAAGTGTCGGCTATCGTAAGAGTGATTACTGGGTGAAATATCTCGCCTTCAGTTTCGAAAGAACTTAAGCTGAATATCCACATAAACTCTGTAACTTGTAGCTGTTGTTTATTGAAACTGGATGAAAGGTGATGCGAAACTGAATTAATGAACTGACTGAAATTGCGCTAATTTTGTGAAGGCCGGAAAGCCTGATATCCTTATGTCCGAGGTAACCGTAGCTTCAAATTCAAAGTAACTGCTAGGAAACACAACAGGATTTCGCCATCTTGAAAGTTACCAGTAGTAAATATTCCGTGGTCCTGAAAACATCACCGCCCCCAGCAGTCGATAGTTCTCTATTCAAGCAAGTCACGCTGGTCTCCCTTTACCTGGGAACACTGATTTCACATCATTTACTCATCAGTTAGTTTTATCGACTTTCGAATTATCGATATCATTAGATTCATAATGTCACAATCAGTCAGAATATGTGATCGCGAATGTAAATAAAATTTAAGTAGCAACTCTGTCTTTGTCAGGAGACTGGACAGGGCTGCAGTTGTGGCATCTTCTGCGTCTCTCGTACGTCAGAAAAAAGAAGAGTCTCTGAGTTAGAAACTGTCCGACTAGTTATCATGATTGACAGTTACAGAAATGCAGTTTCACCACGAAGAAAATTGTGTGTGGAACTCTGATGGAAATTTGGAATTTTGTAGCAGATTAAAACTGTGTGCTGGATTGGGACTCGAATCCGGGACCTCTGCGTTTCATTGGAATGTGCTCTGGTGTCTGAGCTACCCTCCAATGACTCACGACCGCCCTCACCACTTTACTTCCGCCAGTACCTCATCTCGTACAGCTGCAGAGTGAAAATTCATTCTCATCGGACTTATTTTGTTGGTATTTTTGTATTCATATGGTCCGTGAGCTTTGGTGGCGTTGCCGGCCTCGCCTTTCGAATTCCTGGCGCCATTAGCTCGATCTGTCGCGTGATGTCCCTCTGGTTTGATGCCACTAAGACCTTTGCTCGAGGTTGTTGATGGAGAAGGGCGTGTTGTGACGTGGCGAGTTGGTGAGTGGCTACAGAGCGAAGAGGACGGTGTGAGAGATCCGCCTGGTGCCTAAGGCGAGCTCTTGGGCAGTCTTGGGCATGGAGTCCGACGATTGGTTGTGGGCCAGTTTAACCGTGATTGACTTAAAAAAATGGTTCAAATGGCTCTGAGCACTATGGGACTTAACTTCTGAGGTCATCAGTCCCCTAGAACTTATAGCTTCTTAAACCTAACTAACCTAAGGAGATCACACACATCCATGCCAGAGGCAGGATGACTGACTTCGAGTGCCATCTTCGTGCATAGATTGGCCAGTCTGCTCTAGGGCGTGACACTTCGATGAGAAAGTTGAAGCCAGTTTCGCTGTGCTGAATTCTGGTCCCCCTTCAGAACCCCTTTCAGCTTCGTTTTAAATTCAGTTAAGTTTTGGTTTGTGAGGTCTCAGCTGTTATTTTCTTATTGATCCCTTTAGGCCCGTTATGCTTTTGCTCTATTGAAGCCCTGTCTATTTTCTGTTTGGTTATTTTACTTAACTGAGGCTGTTATTATTGATAGCCTGCTGTTTTGCATTTGGTAATTTTGCTTAACTGAATCTGTTATCATTGAAGACGTATCTGTTCTATTTGGTAATTTTACTTAACTGAAGTTGTTATTAAGGAAGAGTTGCCTGATTTCTATTTGATAGTTTTACTTAACTGAAGCTGTTGTTATTGAAGTCCTGCCTGTTGGTATTTGGCAATTTTACTTAACTGAATCTGTTATCATTGAAAGCCTGCCTGTTCTGCATTTGGTAATTTTACTTAATTGAAGCTGTTATTATTGAAGGCGTGCCTGCCCTTTTAATTACATTAAGAGCTGTTTCATAAATTGGATCAGCTGAAATTCTTGTTAATCAAAGCCAATTTTTTTTATTGCCCTATTATTATAATCTGATATTTTACTTAATGTGTTGTAATTAAATGAAATTGTGATTTCAGAAGTATTTATGTCGATAACGTATTCACAGAAAATGGCACATGATGCTACCTGGGCCCTAAATTTTCACCTTTATCCATAATTATAGGTTTCAGCTGGTATGTACAGAGCGTGTGTCTTCTGTTGGCAAGGGGTGAGGGCTTAGAATTGTCTATCCTTTCTCTGTCATTTGCCATTTCCTGTGATCATTTCCTTAGTGCATGTTGGCCGCTGTGGCCGAGCGGTTCTAGGCGCTTCAGTTCGGAACCGCACTGCTGCTACGGTCGCAGGTTTGAATCGTGCCTCGGGCATGGATGTGTGTGATGTCCTTAGGTTAGTTGGGCTTAAGTAGTTCTAAGTCTATGGGACTGATGATCTCAGATGTTAAGTCCCATAGTGCTTAGAGCCATTTTTGAACCATAGTGCATAAGGATCCCTTGCTGTCTGTTGAACATCGTTTAATTTATTCCATTGTTCACAGGGAGCTAGCTTGCTATGGATCAAAGGGGCTGCCCTGGAATCATGAATCTAAAGAAGGAGCACTTGCAATTTGAACTTAGCATTTGGGAGCTTACCACTGAGTGAAGTGTGAAAGATGGCGGTGCCTTCTGGGCAGGCCACTGCCGTGATAATACCCGTCAGGCACTTTCCCTTTCATTTTGTTTCAGTGGTTATCATACAATTTCATCTAAATTTCGCGTGACTGACATTAATCTGGTGGACTATTAGTGTTAGGGTAAACAACTGGTTGATCTCACAGTACTTGAATGACTTGAGTAGCAGTAGCAGAATTAAACTCGGCTATAGAGACAGTTTTTTGGACGCTGGAGGTGGCGATTTTATTAGGGGCAGCTTTAGAACTTTCCCCGAGCAGCAGGCAACTTATCGGCTACTTCTCATTGCTAGCCTTCCCTTTGTAGTCACTGAAACTGGCCATGGACCCTGCAGGCCAGTAGCTTATGGGCCACCAATCTGGCAGCCGGCCATGTTCCGCTGGCAGCCAAGCGAGATGGTGGGAATGCCGTGGCTGAATGCGAAATGACACTTCTTTAGAAACTGGTGGCGCTGGGCATCCTGGCGTTGGCCTAACTGCTTCATTAGCGAGTAGGCGTGGTGTGGGAGCCTGGTCTCCTTATCCCGTGTGCGGGTCCAGGTAAAGCGGCGTCAGGCTGGTGCCCAGTAAATGTGTTCAAGAACAGCGTACCTTGTGAGATGGGACAACGAATTCCTGCAGATGTCGCACTTCTTAGATGCCGCCCCGCCCCGCCAAAACAGCGCCCACTAGATCGTTTTGTGGACGAATGGAGCTTGTTTTCACTAGGAAGCTTCCCTCATTTTGTGAAATGCGCCGGGGGTTTGGCTGCAGGACCTCCAGGCATTGTGTGCTGTTTTTTCGGAGAACGGAGTGTGTACTGCACTGCAATGATTGCTTGAGGAAAATCGGGTCTCCTTGCTAGAAAGCATGATTGGAACAGTAACCACTGCTGGGTCAAGATAGGTTTATTCAAGAACATCGGGGGAAGGGGGGGGGGGAACGACTGTTTTCGTTTTTGGAACGTTTTGAGCAACGGGAGAGGCAGAGTCTTGCTTCTCGACCGTTGTTGGGTAAAGTCGCTAGACCTATTCCGTTTATATGGAGAGAGCAGTTAGTTGTAAAGATGGCCGGACACCAGGGCGAAACTGTAAATTTTCGTGGACGTGAGACAATCACCGGCAGACGTGGGGTCATCTCCCGCAGTGCGATGTGCCACCGAACCTAGCACCATCGGCAGCATCCGCTTCCAGACGACAGCATCTCGCCTTTCACCGGCTGTACCGGTAATGTCATGCAGCCTTGGCAAATTCAGAAGCTTATCAATCGTTTTCACAGCCAACGTTTCCTTATAGCAGCCTTGTACTTGCAGTAGTCACTCTCTGTGTCCATTGTGTGGTTAATTGGCTGAATGGTTCAAATGGCTCTGAGCACTATGCGACTTAACTTCTGAGGTCATCAGTCGCCTAGAACTTAGTACTAATTAAAGCTAACTAACCTAAGGACATCACACACATCCATGCCCGAGGCAGGATTCGAACCTGCGACCGCAGCGGTCGCTCGACTCTAGACTGTAGCGCCTAGAACCGCACGGCCACTCCGGCCGGCTGCGGTTAATTATACGAGGGTTAGAACTTAAATAGTGGCAACTATTTATTCACACCCGATACAAAAGAGTTAAATGTTTGCACCTATTACTGTCCTTCAAAGTAGTCACCAGCGTTGTGTAGAACCCATTGCCAGTGAAATGGAAGGCGTAGTATACCGTTAGCAGACCCTATTCTGTTGATGGTGCGAAAGGAGCGGTGTACTGCCCGCCGAATCTCTGGAACAGTTCTGAAGCGAATGTCACGAAGTGGTTCCTTCATCTTCGGAATCAAATCAAAGTCGCAGGGACTAAGTCCGGGGAGTAAGGTGGATGGTACAGTTCTTCCTTGTTCCATCGACCGAACAGAGAAGCCACAGGTTGCACTGTATGCACCCGCTCATTGTCGTGCCAAGTGATGGGTGTGCGAGCTCACGAATCGTATGGCGTCGATCACTGTCCACTAACGCGGCAACAGCATGCACTTCTTCTTCAGAGACGCTAGGACGACCTGTCCGATGCATGTCTGCCACAGTTTGCCGGCCTTCGTTGAAGGCTTTCACCCAACGTGCCACTGTTCTGTACGGTAATGCTGATTCCCCCACGCCTCTTGAAGACATTGATGACACTGTCGCGCTGTACGACCCCTGGCCCATTCAATCTTGATCCAACACCGTTGTTCCTGTTTCGAAAACATAGTGACACCGTTACGTTAGACCGCTCGCTCACAGGTGACTGTTTTTCCCTCGATTGTGCGCACGCCGGTGACGTGGGACGGGCGAGTCCATTTGCTCGGAGGTAAGGTAGGTATGTCAACAACGTGTGCTATCAGCGACAATAGTAGATTCCATTACATAGTGTCTCCAAAGCAGTGTTACCACTATCTAAGTCCCAACTTACGTATTTTGATGCGAGAGATCAATCAGTGGAATGATACCAAGAGTGTGCTTGCCTAGACTGGCATACTTCCAATTGGAAGGCAGTCTCATCTACATGTAAATTCCAGTTAGGTTCCCCAAGTCTATTGCCAACCAACTTGAGTTCTGTTAATGAAATGTTATACTGCTGAAGTTTCAGTTTATATAATTTTTCTTTCTTGACCTTGATATTAGTTAATTAATCTCTTTCTCATACCATAGGTCCTTGTTATTAATTTTTCAGTGACACCCATTCCCAATCCCTGTGATGTCATTTATTTTGTTATGGGTTTTAAGGCAGTACATTAATTTTATGTCAAGTTAGTCAACTCATTAGGTGATCCACACAGGGGCCACTAGTCAGATTTCCTTGCGCTATTGATAAACGTGGTATGACCTTTCAGTCGTTTGGCAGATGGAGAACTGCCACCACAATAAGCTAGCTTGCATGTTTTCGACCCGGCTAGGATCGAACTTTCCCCTTACTTTCCTCTGATTAATCAGTACATAATTACGTTCGTGTAATTCTTTTTCTTCTTTCCGTGGTAGTACTTAAAGCTGGCGCGAATGTGAAAAAAATGTTTCTTTTGATATGTTACATATTTATTTGTGCTCACGTTTTGGTTTTGTGGGTTCTGTACCACATCCACGAACTCGGCAGTTCAGCGTTGCTACCTGCGTAGCAAAAAACTCCGTTTTTGTGGGGTGATTACGTGCTTTTGTTTAGTATATTTGAGAGTCAGATATTACTAGGTCTTCTTACATAGGCGTAGTTTTGACCTTGTTTTCCATTTTTTGTTTTATTTTCAAGTTATGCAAAATAATTTTTTTTTATTCTACATGGTTTTGAGTGTTGAAGAGGAGTAAAGTGAAGTTACTTCGTGGCCAAAGTCTGGTAGAGTAGGGAAATACGATGGAACACTCTAATAACGGTGACGTCAACCCTTCAGGTGACGTGTTGGACGGGTTTCCCATGGAGCAGTCAGGCCCAAACACGTATGACAGGCATTCGGCATCGATAGATGATGCGGGATCGGAACAAGGAATTAACAGTGGTGACGCGTCTGATGATGGAAGCGTGGAAGCGACCCTGGCCATTTAGACGTTATTAGTCATTAGCAGAAATTCGGAAAGGGATATAGAAGGCAGACACACAGTGCGATGCCAATGCAGCAGCGCATTATAAAACGGAACCTGGTCATCACTCCCCTAGTTCAGCTTAAGAAGCAGATGGATGAATTAGAAAGAAAATGAAAGGAGGAGGTAGAAAGAAAGAAAACGAAATGAGGAGGTAGAAGAATTAGAAAGAAAACGAAAACAAGAGGTAGAAGAATTAGAAAGAAAACGAAGTGAGGAGGTAGAAGAATCAGAAACAAAACGAAGGCAGGAGGCAGAAGAATGAGAAAGAAAATGAACGGAGGAGGCAGAAGAATTGGAACGAAAAAGAGAGCGTGAGGAAATCGCATTAAAGGAGCAGATTAGTGAACGCTTGGACGAGTTTAGGGCAAAACTTTCTGAGGTACGCAAACTTGGGACGGAGGCGAAGATAGACGCTCGCCTTGCCTGCATAGAGGCATCAGGTGCGAAGAAGATCGCTCTTGCTACTGACATCCGAACAAAACGAGCGAGCTCCATGGCAAACAAAAGTTTGAAAGCCTTGGCGCAGGGACATAAGGCAGTGATCGCCAACACGGAGAATATTGCCAAAGCAAACGATCGACTAGCTCAAGTAGAGGAAAAGTTACAGCCAAAGACTTCGAGACCTTGAGCAGCGGAACAATTACATAGCTGTGAAACTTTAATGGCACGAGTGATGCCATCGGGTGGTTCACAGAGCAGTGCGACACAAACCACATCTTTTGCCGAGTGTTGTGCGCACCCACGCGATACCGCTCAGCCGATGGGTTGGAATGTGCCGGACAAGTTCGCGGAGAATTTTGGTAGATGTGACGGCCACAGAGGACACGAGGTGTCCCATCATCTGGACCAAAACCCTGTGACGGAATGTGACACATTCTCAAGTGTGAGAGTTGAACCTGTGTTCGACCAGAAGCCTTCTCTGTCCGTCCTCAAATTTGTAAATTTTATGGAAAATGGCGGTGGTTTAAATCCTAAAATATGGATTGGACAATTCACCCGGTCGTTACCATCTTCATGGGCCCTCAGTGCGAAGCTGGAATTTATCTGCGCGCATATTGAGGGAACGGCCGCCGAATAAATGCGAGCTGGGCGGTAAAGTGCAGCACATTCGAAGAGTTCAAGGACGCACTTCTCGCTACCTATTGGTCACGAGAAGTGCAGGATAGAGCAAAACAGTAGATTATCATGTGGCCTGAATTGGAATCTTTGGGATCCAAAGTACCGGTACAAACGTTCGAGGCGTTATTAAAGAAAAACCAGTTCTTGAACGCACCCTGCAGCCCATCGGAAATTATTCGTTTCTTTTTCTCGAAACTCCCTACGCATCACCTACAGGCCTTCGTCGGTACGTGCGGAGACAACACGGAAACTTTCCAATTTTACTCAGCGAACTGGAATGGTCATATGAGAGGCAGGATGTAAGGGATAAACACAAAAACAATGATAGCAACAACCAGCAATTACGTAAGAAATAGGGTTGGAGCACAGAAATCCACGGGCCACAGGGAGGTGCAGAGGCAGGAGCACCTCAACACGACTGCAGATATTACGGGTACCAGAGCCGAGCAGAGGATAATGTGTGGCACTACGATCGTAATTGCCGGAAGCAGGAACAGAACCAGTAAGGTTCTGGAGGTTGGCGCGGTCCAGACAGGAATCTGCGGGTAGGAGAGACGGTTGAGATTCGTCCATCCAATCCTTCACACAACACGTAACTGTAGCCTTCCAAAAAATTAACGTCAGGGTGGCGCGAAAGAGGTTCGCAACCTCCGAATGCGCAGAATCGCTCACGAGAACGCCTTGGAATTGGAGTCATTGAAGATGGAAAGGTCGATCAGCCCTCACCACGTTTGTCACGTGAAGCACTTCATAGAATAGGGTCTTCGTAACGTATCACACACCTGTTTAGTAATAGAAGGTTTAGGTATTGTTTTTATATGTTTTGTAAATGTTATTGTGTAAACATTGTGTGTTATATTGGGTTTATTTTTTGTTATATGGGTTGAGTGAAAACGAGGTTGTAATGGACATTTGTGTCTGACTCTACTGCATTTTATCTTTGTCATTTTTCAACGTCACATCCATCTTATAGTTGTGGTTTTTTGTTTGCTTTCTGTTCCATGACTGCTTTTCTCACGGAACACTGATCTGGAATGTGAATGCCATAATTATAGGTGGTACTTATCGGTGTTTGGGCGAATGCTTTCTGTTTCTGGGGTCATGACTGATACATGGGTGACTTCGGGCTTTGCATCCTTGATGGGGGAATCGTCATCTGGCATGTGTGAAACCTGGGCCAGTCTTGTGTCTCTGGTGGTGTTGTGGGGTGCTTACCACTCTTACGACTGCTTATGACAGTGAGTGAGGCACGAATTTGTTGCGTCGCACCTATCTCCTCATCAGTTTCGAGTGCGTATGGGCACACCCTTGAGTGTCTCGCCAGTTTTTGAGTGTGTGTGTTTTTTTTCCGAGTGTGCTTAGCCCCACCTGAGTTACATATGTTGAATTTGTATTCATGAAGCGCTAAGTGGGCCACCCAGTTCGCCCTCGGCACTGTGCTTTGGGTCACACTTCCGTGCTGTGAGAGTTTGAGTTACCTCCACGTTTCAATACATGTGTGTGTGCAACCTCATCGTGGAGCAAACATATTGGGGAATAGTGATTCGCAGCCCAAAAACAAAACCGAGACATGGGACTGGACCGCGTAATCCACATGCTCATCAGTTACGTCTCATTGTAACGATAGTTAAGTTTCACTGCTTGTGTTTCTTTACTCTTGGTATAACTGCACACGTTTGGACGTTTGTCCGGCTTTGCCTGTAGAGTTTCAGAGTCTGCAATGCATTTCCTCCTCGAGGTTACAGGAATACATAATCACAAACATGGAAACCTGGAGAATCGGAGAAGAACTGCCGTCGAAACATCAATATCTCGGCGAGACGGTGCGGCGGCATTTCGCGACTCGGTTGTCGCAAGTCGGGCAGATGGACACATAAATATCGAAATTTCATTTCCCTTCATGGAGGTTGTACTGGCAGTATTCACTGCCTTTTTTGTGTTGCCCTGTTGTTTCGTTACTTTGAACCCATGGGCTTGTCTATAAAATGTTCACAGATCTCCCAGACGCCGCCACCACGTAAGAAGACAACGCTTTTTAACTCACTGTTGCATGTTGGGCTTACTGACATAGTTTTACATGTTAGATTTTCCCTCCGATTGTGTTTACCACTGTGAATGCCTGAGTGTTTAGTATATAAAAGTTGTTGGAGGGTAGTTCTTAAGTACAACTAGAGTTTAATGCATGCGAATTCACATTTAAGGTAATTAGCAATGGGTAACCCTGTCTACTGTTAGATATTAGAGTAGTTTTTATGATTTTTCATGTCTGTTGCTAAGTGACATATTTTGGGTCTTGCCTCGCAGTGCGATGCGCCTCCGACCTAGCAGCATTGGCAGTGCCCGCTCCTAGACGACACAGCATCTCGTCTTTCACCAGCTGCATAGGTAATGTTGTGTAGTTTCGGCAAATTCAGAAGCTTATCAATCGTTTTCATGGCCATCTTTTTCTTATAGCAGCCTTGAACTCGCAGTACCCACTCCCAATGTCAAATGTATACTTAATTATATTTTGACGTGAGAGACCAATTAGTGGAACGATATAGCAAAGTGTGCTTGCCTAGAATGGCATCCTTCCACTCAAAGTAGACAGTCTCATTTACTTCTAAATGCCATTGGGTTCCCCAAGTCTATTGCCAACCAAGCTGAGTTCGTATTAATGAAACGTTACACCATTGAAGTTTCTGTTTATGTGCTTGCTCTTTCTTGATATTAGTTGATAAATCTCTTTGTGTACTGTATGTCCCTGTTACTAATTTTTCCATGACACCCATTCTCATTTCTACAATGTCATTTATTTTGTTATGGGTTTGAAGGCATTATAGTAAGTTAGTCAACTCATTAGATGATCCATACGAGTGTCACTAATCATATTTCCATGTGCTATTGATAAACGTGGCACCTCTTGGATGGGGTGGTTACAACCGTTTAGTCGTTTGGCAGATGGAGAACTGCACCAACATAGGATAGCTTGCAAGTGTTCCAGAGCTGGCAGCCAGGTTGTGTGTGGCATTGGGCATCGCCGGCCGCTGTGGCCGAGCGGTTCTAGGCGCTTCAGTCCGGATCCGCGCTGCTGTTACGGTCGCAGGTTCGAATCGTGCCTCGGGCATGGATGTGTGTGATGTCCTCAGGTTAGTTAGGTTTAAGTAGTTCTAAGTCTAGGGGATTGATGACCTCAGATGTTAAGTCCCATAGTGCTTAGAGCCATTTAAACTACTTGGCATCCAGCTTTGCATTTTGGTGGGCACCACTGGAAAGGTAGGTGTTTCTCTCGATAATATTTCTGTGGCGTTGGATGAGGTACTGCGGAACCTGTCCTTTTACAGGACAGTGAACCTACTGTTAGGCAAATTGGTAGAATTCAGGCCCAACTGGCACACTTAAGGAATCTTTTGAGGGACATTACCTCCTTGCAACTTGGCCATCCTGAAGTTACCAGGGTCGGACAGTTGAATGAGCGAACGAGGGATTTGCGGTCCAAGCAGCGTTCTTAAACTTGGAAAGTTAGGAGGTGGGATCAAATCCAGCAGCTACCCCCGCGAATCAATTGTTTGATCAGGCGTCTGGGTCCCAAGGTTTAGGTAGCCCTCTGGCTAATCATTTTGGTAGACTGCCAAATCCAATAACGTACCTACCAACGGTTTTTCAGAGCTTTTGGTCGATACCTTGGGCTGTGCCCAACAGTTTTTGTGTCTGTTGGTACGATTTGAATTTCATGAGGATGCCTTGGGGGTGCCTCATCAAGTGATATTCTCGCAGACATACAGTGGTCAGCCAGAAAATTATAACCACCTACCTAACAGCCGGTATGTCCACCTTTGGCACAGATAATAGCAGCGACACATCATGGCATGTAAGCACCGAGACCTCAGTAGGTCGCTGGCATCACATTTGCACACACAAGTCACCTAATTCCCGTAAATTCCAAGGAGAGTGGTGATGAGCTCTGATGCCACATTGAGTCACATTCCAGATCTGTTCGCTTGGTTTCATATCTGGCGAGTTGGGAGGGGCCCAGCACATCATTTGGAACTCGCCACTGTTTCCTCTAACTACTCTATCACACTCCTGGCCTTGTGACATGGCGCATTATCTTTTTAAAAAATGCCATTGCCGTTGGAAAACATGATCGTCATGAAGGCCTGTATGTGGTCTGCAAACAGTGTAGCATACCCCTTGGCCGTCATGGAATCTTGCACGAGCTCCACTGGACCTATGGATGCCCACATTAATGTTCCTCAGATCATAACTGAACTGCCACCAGCTTATCTCTGACCCACAATATTGGTAACAAGGAGCTATTCACGTAGAGGACGAGGAATTGCCGTCCTCCCATCGGCAGGATGTAGAAGGTGTTGGGATTCATCGGACTATTCAACACTCTGCCATTGCACCAGCGTCCAGTGCCGATGGTCACGTGCCCATTTCAGTCGTAGTTGCCGAGGTCGTGGTGTTAACATTGGCACACTCATAGCTCGCCGACTGTGGAGGCTCGTATTAGGAGTGTTCGGTGCACTGTGTGTTCATACACGCTTGTACTCTGTCCGGCATTCAAGTCCGATGTTATAGTTCAGTTCTTTTATCTTGGTGGTTCGCGCATGCCCGCCCAGACGCGGGAGATTGCTGCGTTGCCAGTTGTACGCGCAAAGAGAAGCAGCGCCATAGCATAGTTCGCAAATTTACGTTTAGGAGGGAGCGTGCAGTTTATGAAGTGAAGCCACCACGGCCGCATTAACACTTTCGCTGCTACAGAGACGTGCTCCCCGCATTCCGCGATGTGTCTGCACTGCTCACCTGTGCAGACACATGGTGTTTCGACTGCTTTGACACAGGTTATCATTCGATTTCACAAAAACTATTTGGCCCAAAAATTTTATTTTTACACATCTTCTTGACTGATAACGCCCCCTCCCCCCCCCCCCCCCCATAAATGACTTAATTTTGTTTCGAAGTTCAACGCAGTTATTGTGCAGCATTAGATGTAGTATAGCATTGCATGAAATTTTGAAGAGTTTGCAGAGCTAAAAGTCCATAGCGTATGCTTTCCTTATAGTCGATTTTAGTTGCCACTAGAAATTTCAAAAAATTACATTCAAACGAATAAAATTCATGAAGTAAGACACTTCGATATTGTTTTTAAACAAAGAAAATATTGTACACCGAGCAGGGTTTGATCTCAGAACCTTACACTTATGCAGCCATACACTTTAACCACTATGCTACTGCTGCTTGATATTCGTTATATCTCCCGGAGAGACTTTAAAATATCACGCAAAATACCGACAAACGCTGTTGGTATGACTATGAATTATTCACGTTTCGTCGAAGTACAATGGGAAATAAACAATTACTGCTCTTTATTGCGAAAAAGCGGTTAGTGAGAATGATACAAACACCTTTCCTTGCTATCGTCTGAATTAGGAGGCTTATTGCTTGTTTGGTTTAATTAATTAATAGAATATGAATCAATTGGTATAAAGAATGCTTTTTCCAAACTTTCTATAAAAGTAAGTCTGCTATCAAGACACTGCTTTTGTTCAATTACTTTATTTATGACTGATCGTTTCTAAAACTGAAGACACTCGTCCGTGCTCTGCACTGCAGTCGAGCTCTGGCAACGTCGTTCTCTGTTCATTGGCTGACTGTATTTTGTGATGTCAGATGCGCAGAACGAACCTAAACTCGACCGCCCTCATAAATGACGCGCACTTTAGTACCACCACAGTTCGCCGCCTGTCCTATTTTACCAGTCTGCGCAGCCTATGACGTCCGACAGCTGTAGTGAGTGCTGGCTGCCCAAACCCATGACGTCTAGAAGTGGTTTAACCTTGGTTTCGCCACGTGTTGAAGACAAGTCGTGCAGTATCCGAAATGCTCGTGTTGCGCCTCCGAGCCATCACAATCTGCCCTCTGTCAAACTCAGATACATCACATGCCTTCCCCATTCTACACATGGACAGCGCACTCACTGATGCTACACGCACCGTGCTTGTGTCTGACTAGCAGTCACCCCTCACCAAGTGATGCTGCTATTGCCTGGATGGGTTTATATGGATAGTAGGTCAGTGGTCATAATATTTTGGCTGATTAGTGTTAATCAGTTCCTATATACACTCCTGGAAATGGAAAAAAGAACACATTGACACCGGTGTGGCAGACCCACCATACTTGCTCCGGACACTGCGAGAGGGCTGTACAAGCAATGATCACACGCACGGCACAGCGGACACACCAGGAACCGCGGTGTTGGCCGTCGAATGGCGCTAGCTGCGCAGCATTTGTGCACCGCCGCCGTCAGTGTCAGCCAGTTTGCCGTGGCATACGGAGCTCCATCGCAGTCTTTAACACTGGTAGCATGCCGCGACAGCGTGGACGTGAACCGTATGTGCAGTTGACGGACTTTGAGTGAGGGCGTATAGTAGGCATGCGGGAGGCCGGGTGGACGTACTGCCGAATTGCTCAACACGTGGGGCGTGAGGTCTCCACAGTACATCGATGTTGTCGCCAGTGGTCGGCGGAAGGTGCACGTGCCCGTCGACCTGAGACCGGACCGCAGCGACGCACGGATGTACGCCAAGACCGTAGGATCCTACGCAGTGCCGTAGGGGACCGCACCGCCACTTCCCAGCAAATTAGGGACACTGTTGCTCCTGGGGTATCGGCGAGGACCATTCGCAACCGTCTCCATGAAGCTGGGCTACGGTCCCGCACACCGTTAGGCCGTCTTCCGCTCACGCCCCAACATCGTGCAGCCCGTCTCCAGTGGTGTCGCGACAGGCGTGAATGGAGGGACGAATGGAGACGTGTCGTCTTCAGCGATGAGAGTCGCTTCTGCCTTGGTGCCAATGATGGTCGTATGCGTGTTTGGCGCCGTGCAGGTGAGCGCCACAATCAGGACTGCATACGACCGAGGCACACAGGGCCAACACCCGGCATCATGGTGTGCGGAGCGATCTCCTACACTGGCCGTACACCACTGGTGATCGTCGAGGGGACACTGAATAGTGCACGGTACATCCAAACCATCATCGAACCCATCGTTCTACCATTCCTAGACCGGCAAGGGAACTTGCTGTTCCAACAGGACAATGCACGTCGGCATGTATCCTGTGCCACCCAACGTGCTCTAGAAGGTGTAAGTCAACTACCCTGGCCAGCAAGATCTCCGGATCTGTCCCCCATTGAGCATGTTTGGGACTGGATGAAGCGTCGTCTCACGCGGTCTGCACGTCCAGCATGAACGCTGCTCCAACTGAGGCGCCAGGTGGAAATGGCATGGCAAGCCGTTCCACAGGACTACATCCAGCATCTCTACGATCGTCTCCATGGGAGAATAGCTGCCTGCATTGCTGCGAAAGGTGGATATACACTGTACTAGTGCCGACATTGTGCATGCTCTGTTGCCTGTGTCTATGTGCCTGTGGTTCTGTCTGTGTGATCATGTGATGTATCTGACCCCAGGAATGTGTCAATAAAGTTTCCCCTTCCTGGGACAATGAATTCACGGTGTTCTTATTTCAATTTCCAATATATATATATATATATATATATATATATATATATATATATATATATATATATATATATATATAGCGATCACGATTAGTTTTCTTTCCAAGCATACTGTTTTCAGTTCCAGTAGACATTATGAAACACAATCAATTGTAAGTAATATCCTTTAAATAATTATTGGTTTGTTTCCTGAAAAAGATCTTTTTTGTTTTAAAAATGAATTATAAACCCACCACATTTAGTTCTGCTCATTGAAAGATACAAGATAAATGATAGCATAAAAGTTAATAGTTAAACCAGAAACCTGCGCATACACACCCAAAGCGTACACACTGACCTGTTCATACTTACAGTAGTCAGCTTTCTAAACAACTCAGATCACGTAAGATTCAGATTCATTTTCATGTCACACAAATCTCAGAGCTGACATTCCTTTGTCTTTTTCATTTTTCTTTATCTGATGGTTCCACACTCTAAGGCTTCTCATTTCTTGAATCCGTGCTCTAAGGGTAACATACGTAGCCTCCCCGTGACAGTCCTGTAGGTTCATGTTTAAATAGCACTGCAAGTATGGCGCCATATTAGATACCTTAGCTCACAAATGTATTGTAAATAATTCATTTAAGGTCAGGAGAATTACAACTTGGAAAAACCTGATCTTCATTATTCTCAATTAAAACTGACCTTAGTTCAGATATGAGCTGTTGCCAAAATCTTTCGTTACTTATCTGATAATGTAGACTGACTGCCGACACAGTATATATAAAAGCAATCTACTAAAATTCTTCCAAGCAGTTTCTTCTATTCCACGAAATAATTTGTTTTTACAATTCTGTATTTTATGCAATGCACGAGGTTTACGCACTTACTTTTGTTGTTAAACTGAATCTTATTTGCAGTCGTATATTATAAGTGCTCACCATTCAGTCTATCTTAGTAACAGTTGCATTAAAATGCACTGAACTTCCTCCACGGCATTAAGGTGTGCCACAAAAACGACGCTTGGAGCACATTACAAATTTAGGTAATATAGAAGCCTACTGTACGATTAAGATCCAGCAAGTATCCGCTATTTTATTCTCGTTGATAATTCCATATTCCACAGAGCATATATACTATATATATCGAAATCACATGGAACAAGTCGGTTTGCAGAGTACCTAGAAAGTACAGAGGTCAATCTGAATGCATCGTTATAATTTTTACGTACAAATTACCGATACCAAATAGAAGAAATGCTTGAATTTAATAACAAAAAAGTAAATAGTGATACAACTAGCGAGACGCACTTAAATTTAACAAGAAAAGTAAAGATATTTCTTTCTATCCTTCAATATTTTGAGTGAAAGACCATCTACAAAACGGCAAGAAAACCTTGTTAGATAATTCACAATTAGCTGCCAAGTGATTATCCTGCAACCAGTTTCCATCGACAAAGCCATAGTGATTTCTGTAATGGTCATTGTGTGTCACGTTTAAAACGCTTAAGCTCAAAACTGCTTCTAAAGTGCTATCTTTGAAATGTAAGATGTGAGGCAAACTAAAGGTTGAACATTTAACTCAGTACATCACATAAACGTAAAATATTCAGTCAATGACTACAACATTTGCAAAAGTAATTTTCGTTTGAAATTTCTTTGCAGCGTTCTAACTTTAGGGTTACTACCACTTGTATGGGAGCAGTGGGTTGCATTAAGGTGACCTCGGGAGATAAACACCTGTCACTAAGCTTTCGCCACGGCACTGATAAAACGTTTGGGGGGCGTTTGGTGACGTCGAGTGCCTAAAAGTGTGCAATTTGTCACTGTCTCCGGTTGGCGTTAAATCGATGCACAGCCCTCCGTGCAATCAATATAGCACGAGCTTCAACGCTCAGACTACTGCGTAGACGCTTCTCAAAAGCCCAATAAATTCGCAGAAGCTGATGGACTGTTTGTGGCACACATGAGCCAAAACAATAATATAACCGGACTACTATTTCTATTCGTGAAAGACGTCTAGCATGACGTAAAGCATTATCAGTTTTCATTATATCCTCTGTTGCTAACAAAGAAGACTGAAGAATTAACGTGAACAGAACAAATCTCAAGACGTTCTTACTTAACCATGCATTTACGTATCTGTACCATATTAAATATGCTCATCCAAATAGGCGATATATATATTTAAGACAGAAATAATACAATGTTTATACTACTCTTTTTCATTTCCAGCTGCGCAGGATTCGCCGAGCGGTCTAAGGCGCTGCAGTCATGGACTGTGCCGCTGGTCCCGGCGGAGGTTCGAGTTCTCCCTCGGGCATGGGTGTGTGTGTTTGTCCTTAGGATAATTTAGGTTAAGTAATGTGTAAGCTTAGGTACTGATGATCTTAGCAGTTAAGTCCCATTAGATTTCACACAAATTTGAATAAGGATAATTTAGGTTACGTAGTGTGTAAGCTTAGGAGCTGATGACCTTAGCAGTTAATTCCCATTAGATTTCACACAAATTTGAACATTTTTTCATTTTCATATTTGTGCGCCCAAGCATTGTTTACAACTGTGATGAAGGAAAGAGGATTTGTGATGCTTCTTTAACGTACAAAACCGCGAGATACGAATTTATGAACGAAGAGGTTCTGTGGTAGTGTTAACGCCTACTTGTACTGGAGAGCGCAGTGATGTGACCTCTGTAAAGATGAGGTGGTTTCGTTTCTCAAAAGAAATTCCAAGACGTTTTCAGTGCCCTGCAATGCAATACCTCTGTATAATATGCAATGTAAATTCACCTCCAATATTAAACAATTACAGTTTAACCCCTGTCACCAGCACACAATAATCTACAATAACGCAAATAATTTTGTAGCTGCAAACAACTACTCTGAATACATATCAGTGGGCCAGGCTTGTAAACCGAACAACAACAAAAATGGTTCAAATGGCTCTGAGCACTATGGGACTCAACTGCTTAGGTCATTAGTCCCCTAGAACTTAGAACTAGTTAAACCTAACTAACCTAAGGACATCACACACATCCATGCCCGAGGCAGGATTCGAACCTGCGACCGTAGCGGTCTCGCGGTTCCGGACTGCAGCGCTCAGAACCGCACGGCCACTTCGGCCGGCACTGAGAAACACATTGGTGTGCAAAATGTAAGGATGAAAGTAACTTTCGAATAACGTCTCTCTGCCCGGGTAACATAGCTCGATGAAATTTTGAGCCATACATAGAAAGAAATTCCTATAGCATAGTACAGAAGGTAAAACAGAAATACGTGTGAAACGAACTGAAATGACATTTTTATTCCCAGACAATAACTACACTGCGATTTATGATAGTGCCTGTATATTACGAAAGGTGGGACATGGTTGTTAATGGAGCTTGCGATTACCACGGACGGCTCTGCAACGTGCCCCCATGCTGGCCACAAGGTTGGGAAGGAGTTCTTATGGTAGGGTATTCTATTCCTCCATCAACACAATTGACAGATGATGTTGGTGCTTGTGGATGGCCTGCATAATGTCCCCCGAACGCATCCAACAGTGCTCGATGGGATTAAGTCGGGAGAATGGGCAGGCCAGTCGACTGGCCGAATATCCTCTCGTTCTAAGAGCAGTTACTGCTGCTGCTGCTGCTCCTCCTGCCCTGTTCGATGCGGTCGCGCAATGTTATCCGTAAACATTAAGTCAGACCGAATGCACCCTCAAAAGATGCGCTCAGGGAAGAAACAAACTGACACAGTAAGGTTGACAGATGAGTGAGTGTATCGTGATCAAATATTTGTAGGACAGTACGGCCATTGAACATGCCTCCCTATGCCGTAACACCTGGGCAACCAAAACGACAATTTTGTTAGCTATCTGCCGCTGGGTGTAGCTGTGTGGTCTGGGGGGGCCTTGCCACGGTTCGCGCGGCTGCCTACGTCGGAGGTTCGAATCCTCCCTGGGGTGTGGGTGTGTGTGTTGTCGTTGGTGTAAGTTAGTTTAAGTTAGATTAAGTAGTGTCTAAGCCTAGGGACCGATGACCTTCGCAGTTTGGTCTTATAGCAACTAACCACAAATTTCCAATTTCGTTAGCTGTCTTACGTGTTCCCACCTCTCGCCGTATGAGCGTACATCCAACATCGAAACTTATACTTACACATCAGGCAGAATAGACACTAACATTTCTGAAGATAGCGCCAAGTCCTCATCTGTGGGCAAATGATACATCTTTTGCTTCCTTCCTTCATGTTATGCAATGCTCCAGCAACGAGAAGCCAATCAATGGGTTGGGGTTGGGTTGTGTGGTGGAAGAGACCAAACAGCGAGGTCATCGGTCTCACCGGATTAGGAAGGACGGGGAAGGAAGTCGGCCGTGCCCTTTCAAAGTCCATGCACTTTCCATAACATTGTGACCCAGATGGCGCAGTCGTTAACACACCTGGCTAGTAAATAGGAGATCCTGGATTCAAATCCCAGTCAGAGACACATTTTCACTCATAACCGCTGATTCCGCATAATGTCCTGATGCGGAGAACATCAGTAATCCCTTTCCTTTCCTTCCTCCCCCCCCCCCCCCCCACTCCCCTACAATTTCAATTGACATATAATGTATCACAGCTGTGGATTCCGTGTAGTGTCTGCTCTTCTGGACACGTACAAAAGAAGAGACACCATACATTCTTATTATTTTATAAATACGTGATAAGACCTTCGATAAATCAAAACAACCCCAAACAAAATGTTAATATATTGTGGATACAAAAAGAAAATGATAAACGTGATGCAAGATAACTTATACGCTTCTTTTCAGTCATGAAACAGTGGAAACACATCTTTGTCGCTTCATGATGGAATTGGTTTGTATGATGACTTCGGTTATAAAAATAGGCGGAACCGACAAAGCATGATACTTAAGTGATACTCTGGTGCCTGGTGGTAAGAATATTGCTAACCCAGATCTGAAGCTATGCCTTGATGAAGATACAAGTTACAAAGGAATTACATACATTGGCTGTGAGTGGGCGTTGATTTAAATTATTGGGGAAGGTTGAAAATTTGTGCCTGACTGGATTCAAACCCATGCCTCTTGCTTACTAGGCAGATGCGCTCACCACTGCACCATCCGGACACAGTGGTCATCCCAACTGCAGAGACTATCATAGCACTCTCAACCTATCCAAAACTATGTATGTAATGCCCCTTGTCCATTATCCTCATTACGCGCGGAATTTTGACGATTCCCGTACGAGTTCGAACCTGGTGAGCATCTTTGGCTGTCCACGCCTTAATTAAATATAAGTTGTGTCTGTAATTTTTGTATCTTGATTCATAGTGTCTGCTGGATCAAAATGGTGTCTGTTCCTTCCGATATGTCCAAAAGAACAGACACCACATACACAGGGTGTTCATTTTAACTGAAGACATTGAAATATCTCGCAAATGCACATCGTAGGGGGTCATCCAACGGTATCACACTCGACCCACCATCCCACCCCGTGCGTGGGTGAGGGAGGGCAACTTTAAAATCTTCAATGGAAACCAAGCATTTTATTGCAGATTACGATTCTGAGGTAAAATCTAAATACGTTTTATCTGCAGCATTTTCTACGTTTCGCCACATATGGCTTTGTAATCGGGGGAATAGAAATGGATCTAAACTAAACTTAACTCCTCCCGAACAGGCCATGAAGGCCCAACGGTGCCAACCGGCCGCCGTGTCATCCTCAGACCATAGGCGTCACTGGATGCGGATATGGAGTCAGCACACTGCTCTCCCGGCCGTATGTCAGTTTCCGGGACCGGAGCCGCTACTTCTCAATCAACTAGCTCCTCAGTTTGCCTCACAAGGGCTGAGTGCACACCGCTTGCCAACAGTGCCCGGCAGACCGGGTGGTCACCCATCCAAGTGCTAGCCCAGCCCGACAGCGCTTAACTTCGGTGATCTGACGGGGACCGGTGTTACCACTGCGGCAAGGCCGTTGGCCATAGACATGGATACACGATCGTAATTTACGACATGCTACTCAATGGCCCTTGACATCCTATGGCATGTGGGACCTCACTTCCATGCTGCATGGTTAGAGGTGGCCAGTACTTCATAACTTCTAATTGGAAACACCATTCGCAAAGTTGTGTTGCTCTTGTCATATCGAATAGGGACTACTCGACGCGCCACCATGGCCGTGTAAGCGAACTACAACGCTTCATAACAGGTAGTACACTACGACTGGAGTTCACGAATCCTGCAGACGTAGAACAGACGGCAGCTCTACACATTACAATACTCACGCTGTGTTTATTGCCTGCACACCTACCTATCATTTGGAGAACAGACGTGCAAGTCGACGATGAATGTTGTAACCACAGAAGAAAAAATAATTGAAATTCGTGATTTACACTGAATGTAGGGGAAATGTCTAGGCTGCTGTTGTATGCCGAGCGTTTTCCAGAGAAAGTTCGCTCTAGTTCGTTCTTTTTAATGTTGTGAACACCTTTATGTCTGAAGGCAGCGTCCATACCGGCAAGAGGAAACGAAGCAAACGTGTTACAGGAGAAACTAATGAAACAGCTGTACTAGCGGCAGTGCACCACAACTCAAGGATAAAAATTGTTCAAATGGCTCTGAGCACTATGGGACTTAACATCTGAGGTCATCAGTCCCCTAGAACGTAGAACTACTTAAACCTAACTAATCTAAGGACATCACACACATCCATGCCCGAGGCAGGATTCGAACCTGCGACGGTAGCGGTCGCGCGGATCCAGACTGAAGCGCCTAGAACCGCTCGACCACAACGGCCGGCTAACTCAAAGATAATCGCCCGGCAATTACACCAATATTACGGTATGTCCATAGGTAGTACTGTCACAACACTGCATCGTCATAAGTATTATCCAAGTGTCACTGCGTCAAGAACTTCATGGAACCGATTTCCATAACAGGATAGTGTTTTGTGAATGGGCGTATCAACAAATGTAAACGAGCCCCCGCGTCATTTTCCGAGGTACTGTTATCCTATGAGTTTATTTTCACAGTCAATAGTAGCTTTAACCGGCATAACATGCATTACTTGAGCGTAGACAATCCCCACTAGTTATGGCAAGATGACCATAAACGTCATTGGGGAACAAACTCGTTGCTTCGTATTTTATCGACGGCACTTTTAATGGACACAAAGATCGAACATTTTTGGAACAGGAACTATCGATACTACTGCAGGACGTTGCTCTGGATGTTCGACAACGTATGTAATTTCAGCATGACGGTTGCCCAGCGCGTTACTCAATTGAAGCACGGGAAGTATCGAGCGTGTTTACACTGGTCGGTGGACCGGAAGATGTAGCCCTGGTCCGCCGTATTTAACGTCGCCGGATTTCTTTATCTGGGGACATTTAAAAGGTAAGGTGCACCAGCAAGTGCCATCAGGCCGTGAAGACATGATCGACCGCATCAAAAACGCCGGTGCTGGCATTCCCATAGATATGCTTCAGTCCTGTGTACGATCATTTGAAAAGCAGGTCACTAGGTATACTGAAATTGGCATACTACGTTTAAACACTTACTCTAATCGGAAAAGTAGAGTAGCGTTCGCCTCGAGCCATGGCCACAGTGGCGCGTCTAGTAGTCCCCTATTCGATATGTCACAGGAATATAAAGTTGCGAATGGGGTCTCCGGTTAGAAGCTATGAAATACTGGTCTGTCCTAACCTCACAGCATGGAGGTGGGATCCCACATGCCATTGGATATTCAAGAGCCATTGAGTAGCATGTCGTAAATTACGATTGTTTACCCACTTCTATTCTTCCGATTACAGCACCATATGTGGTGAAACGGAGAATATGCTTCAGACAAAACGTTTGTAAATTTTTCCATAGAATCATAATCTGCAATAAAAAAAACTGGGCTCCCATTGAAGATTTCAAAGTTGTCCCCCGCCACCCAGACACGGGGTGGGGTGGTGGTCGAGTGTTGTCACTGGATGTCCCCCTCCGAGACAAATAAATTGGAATTATAAATTTTTTCGATGCGATGTGTAGTTTTGAGAAGTTCAACATCTTCAGTTAAAATGAACACTCCGTATATGAAAATACAAGTGCTTCTTCCGTATGTCTAACAAACAAAATTACAACTAAAATTTTGCTTGTCCTTTGTACAAGCAAAATTTTGGGCATTTAAATTGTCATCAATTATGAGTACTTTTAGGGAATGTTGTGTGCTGTTGTGTGACTAAATCTTGTCCCTTCAATGTCGAATGCTATAGATTTTCATTCTTATGCCACTGCTGCATGGTGTTATTTTATTTTTTTATTTCATTTTTTATACACAAAAGTGGGTTCATTGTGGACAATTTATCGCGAACACCCGTATAAATGTAAAAGTCTTGTTATGAATTTGTCAGTGCATTAATATTTTCAAATTACTGTTACTGAAACTGTTTATGTTAGTGTATTAGAGGTAGAACTTCTTTCCTAATGCAATTTGGCACCACATTTTGTGGTTGTTATGTGTTCTCGAAAAGACAGTAAAATTACTGGGAACGTACTGTTTATTTTCGCAGACGATAACAGGATTGGGAACGTGCTGTTTATTACTGTTTGTCGTTACCAGACATGGTAGGTTATGTAAGAAGCCTGAATAGCGACAGATGTTAAGTGATCAAATTGAAGAACACGGAGATGCCGAGTGCTGGTACTCGTTTGAGACAGCGTTATCAGCACCTGACGAAGTATGAAAGGGAGCTCATTGTGGGTCTTGATTTGAACGGCTGTTCGAATGTGGGGCATTCGTATCAAACAATGGGCTGATGCTGGACTGCTTGTGAATGTGAGGGTAGGCATATTCCTCGTGAAGGCACCGATCGACCATGTCTGGCTACCAATAAGCAGCACTGAGGTATTGTGTACCAAGCGCATCGTAGCCTGCGCTTAGCATCTGAAAACAGGTAATGAAGTCCCTACCACATACCGTGTTATCCTGCGGCATTGACTGGGAACAAGCAGCAGCCTGACCGGGGAATAAACCTCCCATGCGTAGGGTGCCGTAAACGCCTGCACTTAATGGTGCCATGACCGGTAATCATGGACTGCTGATGGTGTCGCATTGCGTCCAGCGAATAATTGCGGTTCTGCGCTACACCGGATGACTATTGTCGGCGAGCATGGCTGCGATCTCGGGAGCGGTCCCACTCTTCGAATGTTTTGGAGAGGCACAGCGGTGTTACTCGCGGCGTCGTAGTGAGGAGAACCGTCAGGTGTGACTGCAGATCACCGATGGTAGTGGCAGGGAACTCTGACTGCAGAATGGTATGAAACGGAGAGTCTGCGTTGTCATGTATTAACTCTCATACGATAGTATCGTGGTGCCATTTTTCAAGACGACAGTACCCATCAATTCAGGCATGTATTTCTATAATCGATCTGCGTGATGTTGAGGTACTCCCGTGACCAGCAAGAGCCCAAGATCTTCCCCTGATAGGACGTGTGTGGGACCAGCTTAGATGTCAACTCCGTCCCAGAGCCAGTACCAGGATATTAAAGATTAGTTACGACTAGAGCGCGGATTTTTAGGTCGTAAAAAGCGTATTTTAGGCACCTAAAACAGGCTTTTTCAGTACCTCACTTAGACCATATTAAACCTAAAATAGACTCTAATAAGTACGGGGTGTTCAAACAGTCTCTCCGCAGTTCCGTATGATTGGTAGCCGCAAGTGCCGTATGTTGTTCGCCTGTCTGGGCTACTTCCCTTCAAGTGGACTCTTTCAACATTCCACTATTTCGTTTATCTCAGCCAGAGTTAGTAGTATCGTTGGTGTGTGTCGTTAAGTGTTGACGTGAACGTTTAAATTTATTCCTTTGTTCGTTTGTTTCGTTTTTGTCACTGTTAAAATGCTAACCATTGAAGAACATGTGCTTTTAGTCGAACAAGTGTTCAAATCTGGCGGTAAATACACAGTTTCAGTTCGTCAAACATTTCAATCAATTTTCCCGGAGACAACACTCCCACATCGCGATACTGTGCGAGATTTGACTAACAAATTTCGAAGTACGGGTTCAGTGACAGATGCACCGAGAAGTGGTCGTCCTAGCGTTTTGTCCGAGGATAAACTACTCGATATTTCCGATAAAATGTCCATGAGTCTGAACAAGTCAGTAAGAAAACTCGCTCAGGAAATCTGTTAGTGTCAGAACGGCCTACACAGCTGTAAGGAAAAAAATAGAACTTTTCTCTTACAAAGTGACAATCGTGCAAGAGCTGAAAAATACTGATCATGGCAAGAGACTGCATTATCGCCAATGGTTCAAAAATTTCGTTCAACGTAATGTAAGGGATATTCTTAATAAAACGTTTTTCACTGATGAGGCGCGGTTTCGTTTATCCGGGTACATGAACTCGCAAAATTCTCGTATGTGGAGAACTGCAAATCTATTGTGTATTCATGAGGAACTACTTCATTCTGTGAAAATAGGAGTTTGGATTGCAATTTCTAGACGTCGGATTGTGGGTCCATATTTTTCAACGAAACAATAAACGCACAACGATACTGCAGTGATATTCTGTACCCACTCATAGGAGAACTTGTATTAAGTGAAATACCGAACGGCTATTTTCAACAAGATGGTGTAACCGCGCATACAGCTCGCGTTTCAATGTCACTGCTTGCTGATGTTTTTGGTGATCGCATAATTTCACAGGGACTTTGGTCTCCACAATCGCCTGACCTAACGCCACCTGACTTTTTCTTCTGCGTTGCAGCGAAAGCAACTGTCTATAAAAACCGTCCAAAATCCGTCGATGAATTGAAAACTGCAATATCCACTTTCACTGGTTCTGTTACAGAAGAAATGTTTCAACTTGTGTTTGGAACATGATTAGACGAATTGAATTGTGTATTCAACAACAGGGGGGACACGTTCAACATTTAATGTCAAAATTTGAAAGTAAAAATGAATATTCAATAAATTAATAACTTGTATTTCACTGTGTTTCATTTCGATATATTCACTGCGGCATACGGCACGCGCGGCTAACAATCATACGGCACTGCGGAGAGACTTTTTGAACACCCAGTATTATGCAGAAAAATTAAACATAATGTAAAATATAGTGTTGACATATGAGCATATTATTATTCATTAAAAATAAGCAAATGAAATCATGCACACTTGCCCAACAAAGCAAGCATTATACTATCTTAATTTTCCAAGATAAAATTACAGTATAATACACATATAGCCATGTGTTGAAATACGTGCAATCTGTAATTTAATGTATGAGGGATAAACCAACTGTTTCAAACGTTCAGACCATACCTGCCCTCACAGTAAATAATTGAAACCTTTTCTACGTTTTCCAGAGAAAATCTATGGCGGTTGACAGTCAGTATTAATTTCTTTGTCGAAAAACAACGTTCTACATCAGTGTTCGTTAATCTCTTACCTACCGCCCACTAATGGGCATTCCAGCTTTGATGGTGGGTGGTAGGGGTTTTAAAAATTCATTTTCATTAGCTTTTTAATAGAGATGTGATAAAGAACTTGGTAAATAATTATTATCAAATTCTATCATATGCTGTAATTCTGCTTTATGGTTTTTGTAAAGTAAAGTTACTTCCCTAGTTTATAAATCATCATTACTGTGGAATCGGTCGGTGGTTAGGAAATTTTACTACTAACAGAGGTACAAAAGTGGACAGTTGGTAGAAAAATGTTTACTCCTGTTCTATATCAACGGATGTGACAAGGGCGTTCTTCACTTTCGGCACATGTTGGACAGGGGAGCTGGAATTTCCGCAGAGTATGCGTGCTGTTGTGCACAGGTCCTGTTTTTAATATGTCCTTCAGTTGAAATATTCGCGCACTGGAACTAAAATATTTTTTGAACAATGAACATGTTACACTTTATACGGCTATCGGTACACCACGTAGTACACTGAAGAGCGAAAGAAACTGGTACACCTGTCTAATATCGTGTAGGGCCCCCGCGAGCAGTGCTGCAACACGATGTGGCATGTACTTGACTTATGTCTAAAGTAGTGCTCGAGGAAACTGACACCATGAATCTTGCAGGGCTGTCCATAAAGCTGTAACAGTACGAGGGGATGGAGACCTCTTCTGAACAGCACGTTGCAGGGCATCCCAGATAAGCTCAACAGTGTTCATGTCTGGAGAGTGTGGTGGCCAGCGGAAGTGTTTAAACGCAGAAGAGTGTTCCTGGAGCCACTATACAGCAATTCTGAACATGTGGGGTGTCGCATTGTCCTGTTGGAATTGCCCAAGTCCGTCGCTATGCACAATGGACAGGAATGGACGCAGGTGATCAGACAAGATGCTTACGTACGTGTCACCTGTCAGAGTCGTATAGAGGCGTTTCAGAGGTCCCATATCACCCCAACTGCTCACGTCCCACACCATTACAGAGCCTCCAATAGCTTGAACAGTACCCTGCTGACATGTAGGGTCCATGGATTCATGAGGTTGTCTCCATGACCGTACATGTCCATCCACTCGATACAATTTGAAACGAGACTCGTTCGACTGGCAACATGTTCCCAGTCGTCAACCGTGCAACATCGGTGTTGACGGGCCCGGGTGAGGCCTAAAGCTTTGTGTTGTGCAGTGATCAAGGGTACAGGAGTGGACCTTCGGCTCCGAAAGCCCATATCGATGATGTTTCGTTGAATGGGTCGCTGGCTGACACATATTGATGGCCCAGCACTGAAATCTGCAGCAGTTTGTGGAAGGGTTGCCCTTCTGTCACGTTGAACGATTCTCTAAAGTCATCGTTGGCCCCAGGATTGCAGGACCTTTTTCCGGCCGCAGCGAAGTCAGAGATATGATGTTTTAGCGGATTCCTAATATTCACGGTACACTCGTGAAATGCTAGCATGAGAAAAGTCTCCACTTCATCGCTACCTCGGAGATGCTGTGTCCCATTGCACTTGCGACAACTATAACACCAGGTTGAAACTCACTTAAATCTTGATGACCTGCCGTTTTAAGAGCAATAACTGATCTAACAACTACGCCAGACACTTGTTGTCTTATATAGGCGTTGCCGACGGCAGCGCCGTATTCTGCCTGTTTACTTATATCTGTATTTAAATACACATGCCTATACGAGTTTCTTTGGCGCTTCAGTGTAGTTTAGTTTTGCGGATGGATAACTAAAATTCGAAAATGGCTTCGCTCTCCTAAAATGAGTGTCTGTATATAACCATTGGCCAGGCAGATTTAAGTCTCTCCTTGTGTATGCATGGATTCAGTAAATAATGTTCTTGAGAAATACAACTAGCTCTCACGAAGTAATGAGTGCTATCGATAGGGGATGTCAAATTGATTCCAGAGTTTTAGATTTCCAGAAAGCTTTGACGCCGTTCCTCATAAGCGTCTTCTAATCAAATTGCGTGCCTTGGAGTATCGCCTCGGTTGTGAGACTGGATTTGTGAGTTCCTGTCTGAAAGGTCACAGTTCGTAGCAATTGACAGAAAATCATCGAGTCGCTAAGGAAGTTTTACAAGCCCTCTGCCATTCCTGCTCTACACAAACGATATAGGAGACAGTCTAAGCAGCCCTCTTTATGTTGTTCACCGCTGATGCTGTAATTTACAACATGTTGTAAAGTCATAAGATGATCAAAACAAACTGCAAAATTATTTAGACAAGATATCTGTATCGTTAGAAAAGTGGCAGTTGACTCTAAATTTTAAAAAGGATCAAGTCATCCACACGAGTTCTAAAATGAATCCACTGAATTTAAATTACACGATAAATCATAAAAATGTAAAGGCTGTAAATTGAGTTAAGTACTTAGACATCACAATTACAAATGACGTAAATTGGAAATATTGCATATGCCGGCCGGAGTGGCCGTGCGGTTCTAGGCGTTACAGTCTGGAGCCGAGCGACCGCCACGGTCGTAGGTTCGAATCCTGCCTCGGGCATGGATGTGTGTGATGTCCTTAGGTTAGTTAGGTTTAATTAGTTCTAAGTTCTAGGCGACTGATGACCTCAGAAGTTAAGTCGCATTGTGCTCAGAGCCATTTGAACCATTTTTTTGAAATATTGCATAGATAATGTTGTGGGTAAATCAAACCAAAGACTGCGATTTATCGGCAGATCACTTAGGGAGTGCAACAGGTCTACTAAAGAAACTGCTTACACCATACTTGTCCACCTTCTTCCGGAGTATTGCTGTACGGTTTGGGATCCGCGTCAGATGAGACTGACGGAGGACATCGAAAAAGTTCATAGAAGGGAAGCTCGTTTTGTATTATCGCGAACTAGTAGAGAAAGCACCACGGACATGATACACGAATTGGAGTGGTAATCATTAAAACAAAGGCGTTTTTCGTTGCGGCAGTATCTTCCCGTGAAATTTCAATCACCAACTTGCCCGTCCCACTGCGAAAATATTCTGTTGGCATCGACCTGTATAGAGAGAAAATCATCATGATAAAATAAGAGAAATCAGACCTCGGACGGAAAGATTTACGTGCTTGTTTTTCTAGCGCGCCGTTCGAGAGTAGAATGGTAGAGAAATCGCTTGACGCGGTTCGATGAACCCTCTGCCAGGCACCTAATTGTGAAATGCAAAATTATCATGTAGATGTTATGAGAAGACTGGAACGTACTTATCCGGTTGGCCTATCAGTATCAACAGAAATGAATATGGATGCAGCCTCGCCTTCATCGTCTTAGCAATACGTGATGAAGCTACGCAAAAAATCATGCACATTCATTTTACATCTTCATCCAGTACTAGAGAGAGTGAAATAAATACTGATTCATTTAGGCCATCAAACTTCAAGTGTACGTCAACTAAAAATTGTAATCCGTTGTAGCAACTTAGGAGTTAGTTACTTGCATGTACCATGTACCATGAATGTGGAAGGAGTCATTTTCTCACGTATAGCGATTTTCCTTAATTATATTCGATCTCTTTCTTCTCGTTCTTTCTCTCTCTTTCTTTCTCTCTCTCTCGAACAGACACATACCTACACTCACACGCATTATGTTACATGTTCACGCTTTGAGAAATTATGATATGGCGTACAATCGACTAGAATCAGTCATGTTTTTGTTGGGAGAAAAAGTTTGAATCGTAAAAACGAGAAACTGTGGTCTTGCGTAACGCTCGCTTTTGCGCATCGATTGATGGGCTTTAAAGGAGCAGTTGATGGAAGCGCAAGGCCGCGCTAACCTTCAGAGGTCGTATTACACTGTGTGAAGTTGGTCTATCGATTCCGCGACGGCTGTGGACGTGAATCAGACACTGCAAAAAGCGGAATGTTAGTGAACTAGCCTGCAAGTATAGTGTGCTCTAAAAATATACACACGTACTCTTTAATGTAATGTAGTTCTTGCAAGTAATGTAGGTTGCTTTCGGTAACAGAAGGCTTTATGGGAATTGTCATATTTGATGTTTCAATGCCATATCTTTTCTATTTTATGAATCATGCGAAAGTTAGAGTGATACCACTCTTCTAATAACAGTACAGCGATGATGTAGATGAATAAAAAGAAGTAGATGGCATCGGATGAAAAAATTTGTAAGACACATCACGGAAATTTTATCCTTACCGACACTATTAATAAGAGCAAAAGTTCGATGGAATTTGTCACCGTAGCGGATAAAGCTTCCGCTTTTGACATTGTACCAATATGGATGAGATTGACGTCTTTTTCGGCACGGACGATAACGGAGGGGATAATCACACGACCGTGGAAACCGAATATTGTTCAGATACTGTCGCCAGAAGATTCCGATCTCAGAAAGGACTTTGCTGAATCCATGCGAGAATAGTCTGAGGAATAAATGTTCCATATTTATGTGATCGCCAAGAGCACAACTGCCATTATTAGGCCTAGGTTCCTCGACCAGAAAATCCGGAATGAGTAACTTGAATTACTCCCTGTGCGGGATGGACTTCAAGGCGACAGACTTTTTGTTTAGAACGTACGAGGGTTGCCCAGAAAGTAATGTACCGCATTTTTTTCTCAGATGAAAACAATGTTAGAATGCGTAACGTTACGTATGTATTGTTTGAAGTCTTCTGAGTGAGCGCGCCAAGTTACCGTCACTTCCGACAGATAGCGTAGCTGCAGGACAGTTTCGAAATGGCACCTATAGGTGATGTACTTTACAAGCAACGTGCCGTCATTGAATTTCTCAGTGCAGAAAAAGAAACTGTGGGGAATAATCACAAACGCTTGTGCAAAGTCGGGTGAGGTCATCAGAAAGCCGTTCGGCGGAGCTCCACTATTTGCAGCGGTCAGGGAGACCATCCACGGCTCTCACGTCTGACATACAGCTTGCTGATGTCATTTGCGAGGACAGACGAATTACGACTGGACAGTTGGCGCCGCATCTGTCAATCAGTAAAGGGAGTTCACACAGTGAAGCACTGGCTCCGCCAACAAGACAAGGACTGGTACCAATAGGGTGTACACGCCCTTGTTTCACACTGGAGGAAGGTCATAGAACAGGATGGAGATTGCGTGGAAAAATAGGGTGTGTAGATAAAACACCGTTCTTTCGTGTGTGTAATTCTCATTATTTTCAATAAAGAATTGTTGATGCAGTGCATTACTTTCTGGGCAACGCTCGTAATTCGATATATGACACATGCTAAGAAATATGTAGGGCCTACACTCGATAGTATTCCTTGTTCTCCTAATGTTCGAATATCGGATGACAAGATGATATCATTTTAAGCACAATGAAGTGTCGTCTCATTTCACAATCATGTCAAGCGCAAGGCTTGATAATGCTTAACGTGCGGGGATTATTGGAACGTTATGGCCCGTGAGAAGTCTTAACTTTACAACTCCAGTAGAAGTTTTCTTGAAGCGACGTCTAAAGCGAACCTCGAAAATAAGGCAAACTGGAAGCTAAGGAAAGTATGGTGTCGTGCCAAGAGCGATGTGCCAAACCAATGTTGGTGCCTTGCAATTCATCAGAAAAGAGAAGATAGTCGCTGCAAGCCGCATTGACAAATGAATGACACCGGTGTAGCCACGCCCTACACGTTTTGCTGCGCCGCCGCATCGACTGTTCTACACTTCTGGAAATGGAAAAAAGAACACATTGACACCGGTGTGTCAGACCCACCATACTTGCTCCGGACACTGCGAGAGGGCTGTACAAGCAATGATCACACGCACGGCACAGCGGACACACCAGGAACCGTGGTGTTGGCCGTCGAATGGCGCTAGCTGCGCAGCATTTGTGCACCGCCGCCGTCAGTGTCAGCCAGTTTGCCGTGGCATACGGAGCTCCATCGCAGTCTTTAACACTGGTAGCATGCCGCGACAGCGTGGACGTGAACCGTATGTGCAGTTGACGTACTTTGAGCGAGGGCGTATAGTGGGCATGCGGGAGGCCGGGTGGACGTACCGCCGAATTGCTCAACACGTGGGGCGTGAGGTCTCCACAGTACATCGATGTTGTCGCCAGTGGTCGGCGGAAGGTGCACGTGCCCGTCGACCTGGGACCGGACCGCAGCGACGCACTGATGCACGCCAAGACCGTAGGATCCTACGCAGTGCCGTAGGGGACCGCACCGCCACTTCCCAGCAAATTAGGGACACTGTTGCTCCTGGGGTATCGGCGAGGACCATTCGCAACCGTCTCCATGAAGCTGGGCTACGGTCCCGCACACCGTTAGGCCGTCTTCCGCTCACGCCCCAACATCGTGCAGCCCGCCTCCAGTGGTGTCGCGACAGGCGTGAATGGAGGGACGAATGGAGACGTGTCGTCTTCAGCGATGAGAGTCGCTTCTGCCTTGGTGCCAATGATGGTCGTATGCGTGTTTGGCGCCGTGCAGGTGAGCGCCACAATCAGGACTGCATACGACCGAGGCACACAGGGCCAACACCCGGCATCATGGTGTGGGGAGCGATCTCCTACACTGGCCGTACACCACTGGTGATCGTCGAGGGGACACTGAATAGTGCACGGTACATCCAAACCGTCATCGAACCCATCGTTCTACCATTCCTAGACCGGCAAGGGAACTTGACAATGCACGTCCGCATGTATCCCGTGCCACCCAACGTGCTCTAGAAGGTGTAAGTCAACTACCCTGGCCAGCAAGATCTCCGGATCTGTCCCCCATTGAGCATGTTTGGGACTGGATGAAGCGTCGTCTCACGCGGTCTGCACGTCCAGCACGAACGCTGGTCCAACTGAGGCGCCAGGTGGAAATGGCATGGCAAGCCGTTCCACAGGACTACATCCAGCATCTCTACGATCGTCTCCATGGGAGAATAGCAGCCTGCATTGCTGCGAAAGGTGGATATACACTGTACTAGTGCCGACATTGTGCATGCTCTGTTGCCTGTGTCTATGTGCCTGTGGTTCTGTCAGTGTGATCATGTGATGTATCTGACCCCAGGAATGTGTCAATAAAGTTTCCCCTTCCTGGGACAATGAATTCATGGTGTTCTTATTTCAATTTCCAGGAGTGTATTTACGGCCGAGCACAGGACCACTCGGCCCAGCCCACAATGGTCGAATAAGAGAACAGAATCGTTTTTTAGTATGCCAGCAGTATGATCAAGGTATTACTCTAGAACCACTGCATGTTGCTAGTATACTTCCCACCTGAATGGAAGATAATTCGGGTTATACTATTGTCTAAACCAGGTAAGGAGGTCAATTACCGACCAATTAGCCTGCTGTCAGCACTGTCCAATGACTCATACACTAGTGAATCAGACAACCTGTCTTGAAATATGACATTATTCGTCTGGATCAGTTTCCTTTCCAGTCTGAACTATCTTGACCTGCAGTCGCTCTGCATCCCAGAATATACAGCTTATAATTTAAACGTCTCCAACTAAAATGCAACAATATTCCTGGATGTGGAGAAAGCCTATGATAGAGGCTGGAAGGACAAATTACTGCTAAAGCTCCAGAACCTACGAACTTTACCAAATTAATGAATACCAGTCATTGACAGTGTTCTTCAAGTTCAGAGGATTTTGGTAAAAATCGATGGGCAACTTTCTGGTCTCAAACAGCTTGCTGACAGCATCCCACAGGGGGCAGTCCTCTCACCAGTGCTCTCCGTTATATGCGTGAATGAACTCCCGACCTTACCACACGTGGCACTCGCTCAGTTTGCGATGACGCTGCCCTTTTCACCAGTGGCCGACGAGTGACTGCAGTTGTCTAGCCCTTACAATGGCAACTGACCATCACTGAGCGCTGGGTCAATGAAAACTCGATCTCTCTCAATGATGTTCACTCGGAAGCATTCACTGCTACATGACCAGCTGATCCTCAGTCACCGGCATATTCCTTGTACCAACCTTATCAAGTATTCAGATTTCATGCCAGATACTAAGCTACTGTTTGACATTCACATTCAGAACAAAAATTTTACGGTTCGTCGTCCAACTCTACCCTCTACTGGCTAGTACAAACATTCAAGCAAGCACTAAGCTCTCGCCCATACCGATACTCTGTGGATGTTCAGTGTGAGGGATAAGCAGTACCTCAGATCTCAAGTCCATTCAGACGCTACAAAACTGCTGCTTCCGTCTTATCGTAGAAGCACCTAGATGGACATCCTGTCTGATCACCTGCATCCATTAATGTCCACTTTGCATTCCGATGGACTTGGGCAATTCCAGCAGGAAAATGTGATATCGCATACGTCGAGAATTACTACAGAGTGGCTCCAGGAACGTTCTTCCGAGCTTGAGCACTTCCACTGGCCACCACACTCCCCAGACATGAACATTACTGAGCATATCTGGGATGCCTTGCAATGTGCTGTTCAGAAGTGACCTCCGCCCCCTCGTATTCTTACGGATTTATGGACAGCCCTGCAAGATTCATGGTGTCAATTCCCTCCAGCACTACTTCAGACATTAGTCAAGTCCATGCCATGTGTTGCGGCCCTTCTGCGTGCTCGTGGGGGCCGTACACGATATTAGGCAGGTGTACCAGTTTCTTTAGCTCTTCAGTCTTCTTCTTCTTCTTTCGCTTGTGCCATTGTCCCGCAGTTTCGCAGGGTAGGTATTGTTACAATCGGATTTGGCAAGGTTAATTTGAAGGGGTGGCCAGATGCCCTTCCTGCCGCCACCCCGTTCCCCTCAGAATGGAATCAGTGCACCCCAGCTTTTTGTGTTTAGTGTAAATCATGAAATAGCGCGAATGTGTTTCAAATGACTGCGAGTCGTGTAACTGAGGTGGGATGTGGGAACCAGCCCGGTATTCACCTAGTGCGATGTGGAAAGCCGCCTAAAAACCACATCCAGGCTGGCTAGTGCACCAGCCCTCGTCGTTAATCTGCGGGGCGGATTCGATCCGGGGCAGGCGCACCCACCTGAGTCCAGGAAGCAGCGCATTACTGCTCTCAGCTAACCTGGCGGGTGTCTTCTTTGGCTCTTCAGTGTAGGTGTTAAAATGGTATTGTAGGTTTTCATGTCTAAATACCGTGGGAGGAAGCATTGCTTGTAAGAGCTGATAATTAAGTACCGCCTCGTAGCAGTCGCATATTAAGAAATGTATGCTGACCATTTCTCGAGAAGTTGATCATTAATATTTGCTTACTTGTTTGTTTGACCTATGTTTCACTTAAGTGGTATTTGTTAACAGCCCTGCTTAGTCTTCTGAGCATCGCGGCCTGTTTTTCGGCTGCTGGTGGCCACGGGGGCTAGTTTCTGTTAGGCACCACCTTGGTGTTTCTTGGCTGCCTTTGAGGCGCGTCCGCGATTGCGTTAGCGCTCTGGTTCACACTGCTTGCTCATAAATTTTAAGTAGCTATATTACTTAATGTTCTAATCTATGGGACTTTATTTAAAGTTTTACTTAAAACTGTATAACTCCTTTGGAATATGTTATATATTTTGGGTAGCTAAGCTTTTTCTAAACTTGCTCAAGCACAAGGTGCTGTCTTGATTATTATTTTATGCGAATATTTCCAAATCATTTAATCATAAGTACTGGTATGAGCCTAAATGGGGATTTTACTTGCCTCGCTTATGGACAGCCTTAATCTACTTTGTTCTTTTGGTACATTTTATGCTGATTTTAGCAGTGTGTTTGCCCTCTTGTGTGTTAAGGGCCTATTTGATTTAAAAAAAAATAGTTTTCCGACACTCTTTGGAAGGTCTTAAGTGGCCGTTTCTTAAATTGTCGTTAATATATTTTCACTGTTGCCGTCTGGGCAGCTTCTGTTTTATAAGGAAATAAGATTTTTTTAAAGAAGTTTTTGTTTTATGTCTATTGTGGCACGGAGTTTTGTGGCTTGTTGAGGTGAAATCATTTGTTAAAGCCGATTATTGCTGTAAGCAACTATTCACCCTTACCCTGTCACTCATAATTATTTGTGATTATTGCATTTATTTATTTGTTCTATTATGTTGTGGTTGAATAAATATAATCATTCAAACGACAAATGACGCTGCTATCCTGGGTTCGCCCTCCCACGGTTTTCTTCTCCTACCCCATCCTGTGTTTTGGGATTTCACACTGAAATGAAACTTTTAGGTACATTCAATACAGCTGGTTCGATCGTCCTGCTTAAAAGCGTCCGAGCATTCTCTCATTTGCATCTTACGTGCTCACAACATCGTGTTGCAAATGTTACCAAGCGAAAAGTATCCACTGAAAAGAAAATATTGAATTACGTGAATGATCGAAGCCCGTACAGGCGTATTCGGTAGTGCGGCATGCTCCCTTCAGCGACGAGTGCAGGACTTGTCCGACGCCCTGTGGACGTCGTAGAAGACTGTGGTGGCGGCCAGGTCCCAACCCACAACTCAATCATGCTGTCCCACAGACTCAACAGGGATGTTGGTCGGTGTTGCTTTCAGCCGGTATCGTGCAAGGGTTTCGCACACCTCCCAACGCTGTCAAGAGGCAGAGATCAGTGCAAAGAAATGTACACTACAGACCAGACAAGCACCATGAAGGAATTATCCGAATGGGACAGTAATCAGTTGATACGATGTGCCTGTGCAAACTAGGAAAGATTACAGATTCAGAAAAAAATGGCTCTGAGCACTATGGGACTCAACATCTGAGGTCATAAGTCCCCTAGAACTTAGAACTACGTAAACCTAACTAACCTAAGGACACCACACACACCCATGCCCGAGGCAGGATTCGAACCTGCGACCGCAGCAGTCCCGCGGTTGCGGACTGCAGCGCCAGAACCGCTAGACCACCGCGGCCGGCGCTTCAGAAAAAATGGATGATTTATTCAAGAGGGAGAGCAATATAAATTGAGCAAGTCAATAACATGTTGGTTCCCCTCTGGCTCTTACGCAAGCAATTATCTGGCTTGGCATTGATTGACAGAGTTGTTGGATGTCCCGCTGAGGGATACAGTGACAAATTTCGTCCTATTTGCGCGTTATATCGTCAAAATATCGAGCTGGTTAGAGGATCATGCCCACAATTCTCCAAATGTTCTTAGTTGGGGATGCGGCGGCCTTTCTGGTCAAGGTATGATTTGGCAAGCACGAAAACAAGCAATAGAAACTCTCGCAGTATGCAGACGGGCATTATCTTACCGAAATGAAAGCCAAGGATGGCTTGTCATGATGGGGGCGTAGTATATCGTCTACACACCTCTGTGCTATAAGCGTGCGCGGATGACAACTAAAGGTTCCGGTTATGAAAAGAAATGGCACCCCATATCATCAGTTCTAATTTTCAGGTCGTACGGCGGGCGACAGTCAGTCAGGTTGGTATCCCACTGATGTCTGTGGCGCCTCCAGACGCATCTTGAATGCGGGACTGATCACTGAAGATAATCCTACTCCAGTCAATGAGATTCCTGGCTGAAGACATGTCTAGAGATGGCCCAGTCAGCAGTGGGGTACCAATCTGGATTTCACCTGTCAAACAGCCCGAGAACCAGGTGTGGTGGTCTGGGTACCATTTCTTTCATAGCAGGACTCCCTTGCTTGTCATCCACAGCACCCTTAGAGCACAGCGGTCCATCGACGGTAGACGTAGACGCTCCGTTTTGTTGCTCTTCATAACAAGCCATCCTGGGCATACATCTGAGGAAAGTAATGCTTTTTCATTCGTGCTTCCGAAAGCCTACCTTAGCCAGCAAGCTCGCCAGATCTCTTGCCAGTCAGGAACGTTGGAGCGTTATGGGCAGGGCCCTCCGACCAGCTCTGTATTTTGACCATCTAACGCTTCAAATGGACAGAATTTGGCACGATGTCCATCAGGATGACGTCCAGCAACTCTGTCAGTCAACGCCAAGTCGAATAACTGCTCGAACAAGGGAGAGTGATTGACCAATGCGTTACTGGCATGCCCAACTTGTGAAGCCTTTTCTCTTGAATAAATCATCCAGTTTTTCTAAAACTGTAATCATATTCTTTTTTGTACATATACATCAAATCTACCGATTTCCCTACCCTTTGGGTAATTCCTTCAGGGTGTATCTTCTTTTTTCTTCTTCTTGGAGTGTATTTCGGTGTCTACTGACGTAAATCCGACTGTACTTGCGTGGATCCAGCTGAATATGCAGTGTGTCGTCTTAAGAGCCCTTCTCAGAGAGTAAAAGTGACACCAGGAGCACCGCCGTCGAAGAGTGGGAGACGCTTGAATAGCAACGCCTCTGCCACATTATGGGCAGCAAACAGAGGAAGATTGATACGTGTTACAGCCCACAGGACTTACCAGCACGACACTGAATGTTAACCAGCAGTAGATTCTGATTGCACAGGTGTTCAAGGATTTGCACTTCCGAACAGACTGCCTTCGTTTTTGTTATTGTTTTGTTGTGATATCTCAGACTAGTTAGCTTTTTAGATTCATAAAATTGTTCATTCACTCCCACTGCTGTAGGGACTGAGCATATACACATTCACAGACACGCACGTAATTTAAAACGCTCCAAGCATTTTATATCAATTAGCCACCTCCTTCCCTTTTTATTTTCCTTTTTTAAGGAGGGATAAGGTAGCGAATCTTTGATTAAATGGATGAATGCACTAGCCTTCCTTCGCGTAGAACTATGCACAAATCATCAAGAACCATCAGCAAGCTGCGACGGCAAAAGATAAACGTTACCATTAAGTCAGTAAGATAACAACAAAACTACACCGAAGAGCCAAAGAAATTGGTACACCTGCCTAATATCGTGAAGGCCCCCGTGAGCACGCAGAAGTGCCTCAACACGACGTGGCATGGACTCGAATAATGTCTGAAGTAGTTCAAAAGGTTCAAATGGCTCTGAGCACTATGGGACTTAACATCGGAGGTCATCAGTCCCCTAGAACTTAGAACTACTTAAACCTAACAAACCTAAGGACATCACACACATCCATGCCCGAGGCAGGATTCGAACCTGCCAACGTAGCAGTCGCGCGGTTCCGGACTGCGCGCCTAGAACCGCGAGACCACCGCGGCCGGCGTCTGAAGTAGTGCTGGAGGGAATTGACACCATGAATCCTGCAGGGCTGTCCATAAATCCGTAAGAGTACGAGGAGGTGGAGATCTCTTCTGAACAGCACGTTGCAAGGCATCCCAGATATGCTGAGTAATATTCATGTCTGGGGGAGTTTGGTGGCCAGCGGAAGTATTTAAACTCGGAAGAATGTTCCTGGAGCCACTCTGTAGCAATTCTCGGCGTGTGGGGTATCGTATTGTCACATGTCAGAATCGTATCTGACGTATCAGGGGTCCCATATCACTTCAACTGCACACGCCCCACACCATAACAGAGCCTCCACCAATTTTGAACAGTCCCGAGCTGACATGCAGGGTCCATTGATTAATGAAGTTGTCTCCGTACCCGTAGACATCC
Organism: Schistocerca americana; assembly: GCF_021461395.2. Taxonomy (NCBI): domain Eukaryota; kingdom Metazoa; phylum Arthropoda; class Insecta; order Orthoptera; family Acrididae; genus Schistocerca; species Schistocerca americana. The sequence continues at coordinate 291,701,348 of NC_060119.1, read as the reverse complement.
ACGTCCATCCGCTCGACACAAACTGAAACGAGGCTCGTCCGACCAGACAACATGTTTCCAGTCATCAACAGTACACTGTAGGTGTTGACGGCCCCAGTCGAGGCCTAAAGCTTTGAGTCGTAGAGTCATCAAGAGTACACGAGTGGGCCTTCGACTCTGAAAGCACATATCGATGATGTTTCGTTGAATGGTTCGCACTCTGACACATGTTGATGGCCTAGCATTGAAATCTGCAACAGTTTGCGGGAGGGCTGCACTTCTGTCACGTTGAACAATTCTCTTCAGTCGTCGCTGGTCCCGTTCTTGCAGGATCTATTTCCGGCCGCAGCGATGTCGGAGATTTGATGTTTGACCAGATTCCTGATGTTCACGGTATACTCGTGAAACGCACGTACGGGAAAATCCCCACTTCATCGCTACCTCGGAGAAGCTGTGTCCCATCGCTAGTGCGCCGATTATAACACCACGTTCAAACTCACTCAAATCTTGATAACCTGCCATTGTAGTAGCAGTAACTGATTTAACAACTGCGCCAGGCACTTGCAGTGTTATATAGGCGTTGCCGACCGCAACGCCGTAGTCTTCCTGTTTACATATTTCTGTATTTGAATAAACACGGCTATATCAGTTTCTTTGGCGCTTCGGTGTAAATCTCCCCTTCATACGTCTTTAATAAGGAGATAGAACACTTCTGTTGACGACAAAAGAAATCATTATTCGTTTATTCTTAAATCACGTCTAGAGAGATTGACTTGGCAATATCTTAATGAGACGCATGCTCCAAAGATACAACACGTTCGACGAATAATCTGAATTAGGAGAGAAGTGGCCTTAATTTTGGCGCTGAAGTAAAGACATGCGTTGGTATTATAGACAAAGGTAGCGAGAAAGAATCTTGATAATTCGCAGTCGAGGGCAATGTTATGCAGAATATGAACGTTGTTTAAATGAAAACGATGTAAATGTGACGCTCTGGCTCATTGATACTGCGTATCTAAATTAAGACTTCCAGGAGCCACTACCTGTAAATACCAAACAGAACTGTCCACCACTACCAAAATGTCAGTACTTAATGTTGTAATTCGACATTCTAACCACTTCTTGACTCACAACACGTAGACGTATAGGAAGTCTTACTTAGTTACGACGGACGTAATTTAAGTTAGAAATTAAAGTTCACTCGACCGCGTGATCGTCAGAGATGAATATCTTATTCGATTGGACAAGACAGGATAGTGATTAATGCTGTCTCTGCTCGTGATGCACAGTTACTTAGGAAAAAGAAGTTGGTGGCTTATAATATTGATACTCTTCAGCGGAAATCATTCAGAATAATTAATGGCTCCAAAACAAATGCCTTCAAGAATGGATTACAAGAGATGACATGTGATGAAATTTATAATAAACCAAAGGCCGACATAAAATTTAATCTATTCAATGATAAATTCATGTCATTATTTGAAAATAGCGTTCCGCCCAAGTTAATCAGAATGGGCACTAAACAGTCACGGATCAATAGAGGAACTGAACTATCTTGTGAAAGGAAAACGGAAACATATCTGTTGTCAAGAACAAGTACACATCCTGCAGTAGTTGCACACTATGTAAACTACTAAAATTGTTAAGAAAAGTTTTTAAAAATCAAGGAACATGCACACTATGTCAGAAATCAGTAAGTCCAACAACTGACTTAAGGCTATATGGAATGTAGTGAAACGAGAGATAGGCTAACCAGCCACAGAATAGGGTTATATCACTATTGAATTGAATGGAGGTGTTATAAATGATGACTCACAAGTAGCAAATATATTTAGTAATCATTTCTTAAATACAGCAGAAAATATGAGAACAAACAGTTCAAGGGAAAAATAACAGCAGTGCGTTGGAAAGGCAACTCTCATAAAATTCAGTCATATGAGTGTATCACCAACTTCTTCTTAAATTAGAAAATTATATAGTCTCTCAACAATAAACGCTCATCTTGATTTGATTTCAGAAGACTTGCTTTACTGAGAGCGCCATTTTCATGTTCACTAGTCAATTTTTACAAGCATTCAACAACAAAATAGTGCCGGTTGGTATTTTCTGTAACTTATCTGAGGCATTTGGTAGTGTGTATCACAGTATTCTCCTAATAAACTGAAGTTTTATGGGATGGGTAGTATAGCCAACCAATGGATCATGTCATACGTAATCAAAATAATGCAGAAAGTTGTACTCAGTAATTCAAGCAATGTAGTCTGGGAAAATTATTCTGACAGGGAGTAATCACATATGGGGTTCCGCTGCGCTCAATCTTAGGTCCGTTTTTGTTCTTCAGATCTTTTGTCTAATATACAATGTGCACAATTAATTCTTTTTGTGGATGACAATAGTATTGTAGTTAATCCAAACATATGTATAGCAACAGATCATCAGTTTTAAAATGGCACAACATATTCAATTCTGCACGTCTATGGGTACAACACCAGTGATAAGTGTTGTGCATGGCGAGGAAGTAATAAATAGGGTGGAAATTCTTAGGAATACATATTGGTGAGAACAACTGCAAATAGCATATTTTGAAACTCCTAAAACAAATTCGTTAAGCCATATTTGCAATTCGAATCACTGCAAATATTATGGAGAGATAAATTAGTAAGTTAACATATTTTGCATATTTTCATTCAATAATATGATATGAAATAAAGTTCTGGGTTAACCCATATTTAAGAGAGAAAGTCTTCATTGCTCCAAAACGTGTTTTAAGAATAATATGTGGTGCTCCCGCATGATCAGCTTATAGATGTCTATTTAAGGAGTTAGTTCTTTTAACTATTGCTTCACCTGGTACTTATTCCCTCCTGAAGCTTGTTGTAAATAATCCACTGCAATTCAAAAGGAACAATGATGCATATAATTGCAATAACAGAAGAAAAAAATGGCATAAATTACGACCCATTGAGACTGTCTTTGGCACAAAAAGAGGGTACACTGTGCTGCAAACAAAAAAAAAAGTCTGATTTTCAGCAAAGTAAAGTTTAAAAAGAAATTGAAAAAGTTTCTCCTTGAGAACGCCTTTTCTGAAGAAGAATTTCTATTATTTAATGCGTAATAGGTGGTGGGTGAGAATTACTAACTCAAATGTGTATATATCACTTTTTTTAATAACACTTGTAAATAATCAGCATGTAGGCATATTTGCAAATTAATTTGTGACATGAATATAGAATGTGTCGTTCCACATCGTTATGATTTATCGTGCAAATCATTCCTTGGATATGAAACAAACAAACATACCAATTAACCTTTAGCACACGCAAAGCCGTCTGGGGAATTTTACTCGCAATTATTGGAGGGATTCCAGAAACGCTCGGTTAAATTCGGATTAGGCAAAAGTGATCGTCACTGTTTGAAATTCTCCAGAATATCCCATAAATTATGTCCGTTGTCTTTCAGTGCATGATCTGATGCACTTTCCAGCTAGAATATCCGATCCTCTGGGTGTATGTGAAACTGACAAGGAAACGAGACTCATCACAAACAGATCATAATGGTCAGCATCAACTTGGGATATCCAAAGAGATCGATAAACACTATATATCACAAAATAACGTCCTAAATATGTACAAAATAACAAAGACGCCATTTTCCTCAGAGGATAATTTATTCTTTACAAGCATTTGGCTTAAGAATCATGAAAAAAATTGTATATTTGTAAGAGTCCTGCAGACACTGGAAGATTTTAGGTAGATTATGTCTAGAGATTTCTAAATCAAGTTTTGAACTGAAAATGTTTCCAGGGAAAGATGTGCACTCTACCCATAATTTATTGGTTATGATATGCAGATGAAAAATGAACAAATTGCAGAAAGGTAGAAAATTTAGGACACTGAAAGGTGGCTACACTGAGCCACAGCGCCACAGATTGCGCAAAAGAGTATTATTCAGCCGCCTCCACTGGCAGTGCTTATCAAGAAGTCGTGGTGGAGAGTGCTTGTTGAGATGTAGCAGTGGTGAGTCGTTGTTGAGAAGTTCCCATGGAGAGCGCTTATTCAGATGTTGTCATATTGTTTTGATGGGCTAGACACCAGATATTGTTGGATTGGGGATGCTGTAATGATCAGAGTGTGCTTTTCGTCAATATATATGAAGGTAAAAAATTACTTTTTTTTCTATTATTTCAATGTCTTGAACAATAATGCCTCTTGGTCACAGGTTCAGTCAACAAAGCATCTGGCTCGTGTTCTTGTATTAGACTGTATTTCTGGTTTCTATGTGCAATTATAGTATTTCTGCTTTTTAATTACTTCAGTATAAATGGTGTTTAAAATATCTGGTCTTATTGAGGAAGAACCGTGCCAGATGTTTATGTTGAATCACACTTCCACACACAGAACAGCTACACTTGTGTTTTGTTGTTTCGTAGGTTTTATAGTTGCTGGGGACTTAATTAATTAATTGTGTTAACGGAAGTTTTCTTTCATTCCTTGTTGTTATTCTATGCAGTCAGATTGCAGAGTAATACTAGTCAGGGCCAACCGTTTACGAGACTTCGTAATCGTACATACAGCGACTAAAATTAAAAAGTATTTGCATTATATTTAATTAAGCCCCCATGCAACACGTCACCTGGGTAAATTGAAGGTACCAGAGGTAGTTGAGAGTTTCAAATGGAGCATTAGGCAGCGACTGGTTGCAACAGGGGAAAGGAAAATAATAGTGGATGAACAGGTAATTTTGAGAGATGAAATAGTGACAGCAGTAGATGAGATTAGATTAGATCAGATTAGATTAGATTAATACTAGTTCCATGGATCATGAATACGATATTTCGTAATGATGTGGAACGAGTCGAATTTTCCAATACATGACATAATTAGGTTAATTTAACAACATACTTAAGTTAATATAACAACTTTATTTTTTTGTGTTTTTTTTTGTTTTTCTTTATTTTTTATTTTTATTTTTATTTATTTTTTTAATATTTTTGTTTTGGTTTTTTTCTTTTTTTTCTTAATTTATATCTAAAAATTCCTCTATGGAGTAGAAGGCGTTGTCATTCAGAAATTCTTTTAATTTCTTCTTAAATACTTGTTGGTTATCTGTCAGACTTTTGATACTATTTGGTAAGTGACCAAAGACTTTAGTGCCAGTATAATTCACCCCTTTCTGTGCCAAAGTTAGATTTAATCTTGAATAGTGAAGATCGTCCTTTCTCCTAGTATTGTAGTTATGCACACTGCTATTACTTTTGAATTGGGTTTGGTTGTTAATAATAACAAATTTCATAAGAGAGTATATATACTGAGTAGCTACTGTGAATATCCCTAGATCCTTAAATAAATGTCTGCAGGATGATCTTGGGTGGACTCCACCTATTATTCTGATTACACGCTTTTGTGCAATAAATACTTTATTCCTCAGTGATGAATTACCCCAAAATATGATGCCATATGAAAGCAATGAGTGAAAATAGGCGTAGTAAGCTAATTTACTAAGATGTTTATCACCAAAATTTGCAATGACCCTTATTGCATAAGTAGCTGAACTCACCCCCCATGAACCATGGACCTTGCCGTTGGTGGGGAGGCTTGCGTGCCTCAGCGATACAGATAGCCGTACCGTAGGTGCAACCACAACGGAGGGGTATCTGTTGAGAGGCCAGACAAACGTGTGGTTCCTGAAGAGGGGCAGCAGCCTTTTCAGTAGTTGCAAGGGCAACAGTCTGGATGATTGACTGATCTGGCCTTGTAACAATAACCAAAACGGCCTTGCTGTGCTGGTACTGCGAACGGCTGAAAGCAAGGGGAAACTACAGCCGTAATTTTCCCGAGGGCATGCAGCTTTACTGTATGATTACATGATGATGGCGTCCTCTTGGGTAAAATATTCCGGAGGTAAAATAGTCCCCCATTCGGATCTCCGGGCGGGGACTACTCAAGAGGATGTCGTTATCAGGAGAAAGAAAACTGGCGTTCTACGGATCGGAGCGTGGAATGTCAGATCCCTTAATCGGGCAGGTAGGTTAGAAAATTTAAAAAGGGAAATGGTTAGGTTGAAGTTAGATATAGTGGGAATTAGTGAAGTTCGGTGGCAGGAGGAACAAGACTTCTGGTCAGGTGACTACAGGGTTATAAACACAAAATCAAATAGGGGTAATGCAGGAGTAGGTTTAATAATGAATAGGAAAATAGGAATGCGGGTAAGCTACTACAAACAGCATAGTGAACGCATTATTGTGGCCAAGATAGATACGAAGCCCACGCCTACTACAATAGTACAAGTTTATATGCCAACTAGCTCTGCAGATGACGAAGAAATTGAAGAAATGTATGATGAAATAAAAGAAATTATTCAGATTGTGAAGGGAGACGAAAATTTAATAGTCATGGGTGACTGGAATTCGAGTGTAGGAAAAGGGAGAGAAGGAAACATAGTAGGTGAATATGGCTTGGGGGACAGAAATGAAAGAGCAAGCCGCCTGGTCGAATTTTGCACAGAGCACAACATAATCATAACTAACACTTGGTTTAAGAATCATGAAAGAAGGTTGTATACATGGAAGAACCCCGGAGATACTAAAAGGTATCAGATAGATTATATAATGGTAAGACAGAGATTTAGGAACCAGGTTTTAAATTGTAAGACATTTCCAGGGGCAGATGTGGACTCTGACCACAATCTATTGGTTATGACCTGTAGATTAAAACTGAAGAAACTGCAAAAAGGTGGGAATTTAAGGAGATGGGACCTGGATAAACTAAAAGAACCAGAGGTTGTACAGAGATTCAGGGAGAGCATAAGGGAGCAATTGACAGGAATGGGGGAAATAAATACAGTAGAAGAAGAATGGGTAGCTTTGAGGGATGAAGTAGTGAAGGCAGCAGAGGATCAAGTAGGTAAAAAGACGAGGGCTAGTAGAAATCCTTGGGTAACAGAAGAAATATTGAATTTAATTGATGAAAGGAGAAAATATAAAAATGCAGTAAGTGAAACAGGCAAAAAGGAATACAAACGTCTCAAAAATGAGATCGACAGGAAGTGCAAAATGGCTAAGCAGGGATGGCTAGAGGACAAATGTAAGGATGTAGAGGCCTATCTCACTAGGGGTAAGATAGATACCGCCTACAGGAAAATTAAAGAGACCTTTGGAGATAAGAGAACGACTTGTATGAATATCAAGAGCTCAGATGGAAACCCAGTTCTAAGCAAAGAAGGGAAAGCAGAAAGGTGGAAGGAGTATATAGAGGGTCTATACAAGGGCGATGTACTTGAGGACAATATTATGGAAATGGAAGAGGATGTAGATGAAGATGAAATGGGAGATATGATACTACGTGAAGAGTTTGACAGAGCACTGAAAGACCTGAGTCGAAACAAGGCCCCCGGAGTAGACAATATTCCATTGGAACTACTGACGGCCGTGGGAGAGCCAGTCCTGACAAAACTCTACCATCTGGTGAGCAAGATGTATGAAACAGGCGAAATACCCTCAGACTTCAAGAAGAATATAATAATTCCAATCCCAAAGAAAGCAGGTGTTGACAGATGTGAAAATTACCGAACTATCAGCTTAATTAGTCACAGCTGCAAAATACTAACACGAATTCTTTACAGACGAATGGAAAAACTAGTAGAAGCCAACCTCGGGGAAGATCAGTTTGGATTCCATAGAAACACTGGAACACGTGAGGCAATACTGACCTTACGACTTATCTTAGAAGAAAGATTAAGGAAAGGCAAACCTACGTTTCTAGCATTTGTAGACTTAGAGAAAGCTTTTGACAATGTTGACTGGAATACTCTCTTTCAAATTCTAAAGGTGGCAGGGGTAAAATACAGGGAGCGAAAGGCTATTTACAATTTGTACAGAAACCAGATGGCAGTTATAAGAGTGGAGGGACATGAAAGGGATGCTGTGGTTGGGAAGGGAGTAAGACAGGGTTGTAGCCTCTGCCCGATGTTGTTCAATCTGTATATTGAGCAAGCAGTAAAGGAAACAAAAGAAAAATTCGGAGTAGGTATTAAAATTCATGGAGAAGAAATAAAAACTTTGAGGTTCGCCGATGACATTGTAATTCTGTCAGAGACAGCAAAAAACTTGGAAGAGCAGTTGAATGGAATGGACAGTGTCTTGAAAGGAGGATATAAGATGAACATCAACAAAAGCAAAACAAGGATAATGGAATGTAGTCGAATTAAGTCGGGTGATGCTGAGGGAATTAGATTAGGAAATGAGGCACTTAAAGTAGTAAAGGAGTTTTGCTATTTGGGGAGCAAAATAACTGATGATGGTCGAAGTAGAGAGGATATAAAATGTAGGCTGGCAATGGCAAGGAAAGCGTTTCTGAAGAAGACAAATTTGTTAACATCCAGTATTGATTTAAGTGTCAGGAAGTCATTTCTGAAAGTATTCGTATGGAGTGTAGCCATGTATGGAAGTGAAACATGGACGATAAATAGTTTGGACAAGAAGAGAATAGAAGCTTTCGAAATGTGGTGCTACAGAAGAATGCTGAAGATTAGATGGGTAGATCACATAACTAATGAGGAAGTATTGAATAGGATTGGGGAGAAGAGAAGTTTGTGGCACAACTTGACCAGAAGAAGGGATCGGTTGGTAGGACATGTTCTGAGGCATCAAGGGATCACCAATTTAGTATTGGAGGGCAGCGTGGAGGGTAAAAATCGTAGAGGGAGACCAAGAGATGAATACACTAAGCAGATTCAGAAGGATGTAGGTTGCAGTAGGTACTGGGAGATGAAAAAGCTTGCACAGGATAGAGTAGCATGGAGAGCTGCATCAAACCAGTCTCAGGACTGAAGACCACAACAACAACAACAGCTGAACTCAAACGTTTCAGCAGATCATCAATGTGTTTCTTCCAATTTAATCTCTCATCAATGGACATACCTAAAAATTTGGAATATTCTACCTTAGCTATATGCTTCTGATTAAGGTCTATATTTATTAATGGCGTCATACCATTCACTGTACGGAACTGTATGTACTGTGTCTTATCAACATTCAGTGAGAGTCCGTTTACAAGGAACCACTTAGTAATTTTCTGAAAGACAGTATTGACAATTTCATCAGTTAATTTTTGTTTCTCGGGTGTGATTACTATACTTGTATCATCAGCAAAGAGAACTAAGTTTGCCTCTTCATGAATATAGAATGGCAAGTCATTAATATATAATAAGAACAACAAAGGACCCAAGACTGACCCTTGTGGAACCCCATTCTTGATAGTTCCCCAGTTTGAGGAATGTGCTGATCTTTGCATGTTACGAGAACTACTTATTTCAACTTTCTGCACTCTTCCAGTTAGGTACGAATTAAACCATTTGTGCACTGTCCCACTCATGCTACAATACTTGAGCTTGTCTAGCAGAATTTCATGATTTACACAATCAAAAGCCTTTGAGAGATCACAAAAAATCCCAATGGGTGGTGTTCGGATATTCAGATCATTCAAAATTTGACTGGTGAAAGCATATATGGCATTTTCTGTTGAAAAACCTTTCTGGAAACCAAACTGACATTTTGTTAGTACTTCATTTTTACAGATATGTGAAGCTACTCTTGAATACATTACTTTCTCAAAAATTTTGGATAAAGCTGTTAGAAGGGAGATTGGACGGTAATTGTTGACATCAGATCTATCCCCCTTTTTATGCAAAGGTATAACAATAGCATATTTCAGTCTATCAGGGAATATGCCCTGTTCCAGAGAGCTATTACACAGGTGGCTGAGAATCTTACTTATCTGTTGAGAACAAGCTTTTAGTATTTTGCTGGAAATGCCATCAATTCCATGTGAGTTTTTGCTTTTAAGCAAGTTTATTATTTTCCGAATTTCAGAGGGAGAAGTGGGTGAGATTTCATTTGTATCAAATTGCATAGGTATGGCCTCTTCCATTAACAGCCTAGCATCTTCTAATGAACACCTGGATCCTACTATATCCACAACATTTAGAAAATGATTATTAAAAATATTTTCAACTTCTGACTTTTTGTTCGCAAAGTTTTCATTCAATTTGATGGTAATACTGTCGTCCTCTGCTCTTGGTTGACCTGTTTCTCTTTTAATAATATTCCAAATTGTTTTAATTTTTTTATCAGAGTTGCTGATTTCAGACATGATACACATACTCCTGGATTTTTTAATAACTTTTCTTAATATAACACAGTAGTTTTTATAATTTTTGATAGTTTCTGGGTCACTACTCTTTCTTGCTGTCAGATACATTTCCCTTTTCCGGTTACAAGATATTTTTATACCCTTAGTAAGCCATGGTTTGTTACAAGGTTTCTTACGAGTATATTTAACTATTTTCTTGGGGAAGCAGTTTTCAAATGCATTTACAAAAATGTCATGAAATAAATTATATTTTAAATTGGCATCAGGTTCACGGTACACCTCATCCCAGTCTAACTGCTGTAGGCTTTCCCTGAAATTTGCAATTGTTAAATCGTTGACTGAATGTACTACTTTGGAGGACTGTTTAGTATTGCTGAATGGAGCTATGTCATATATTGTAACTAGCTGTGCACCATGATCAGAAATACCATTCTCAATAGGCTGAGCATTTATCTGGTTAAACTTATCTTGGTTTAGTGGTTAATAAAAAAAATGGGAGAAGAGAGACCGTGAAAAAGGGAAAGAATGAAAGAAATGCAGATCGGACTTTGTATTACGGAAAAGCTATCGGACTTCGTTATTCGGAAAAGCTATTGTTGGGGTGGTCCTTGTGGCGTTTTTGAGCAAAAGTTAAACCAATTTTCACTACAAAAGTTATTGAAAAAAAACAGAGAATAACAGAATGTAACTGACAGGGGGAAGTGGCGTAGACGAGAGATCATCCTTTACCAGATTAACTTATCTTCTTTCGGGCGGCGTCCACGTCTTCAAAAATCTCCCTCATTTCAGCGTGAAAAAATCTGCTCCGAAATCTTGTAATAGTCCAGGGATCACTAATTTATACCAATTAAAATCATCTTGATACTGTATGCAATTTAATTCACTTTGCTACTTCCATCCACCGAATTTCTTAATAATTTCCACAATGTCTACACATTACAATCAGATCAAGATTAGCCATTAAGTTTTTACGTCAGCATCCGATCACGCCTGCCTTAAGCTACCGCTAACAAGAGACAATTGAAACGGAATAAAAAAGCAAAAAAAGTTAACAATTTTGGTAGTTTCTCTGCCGTCGAGCGCTCATACCGCTGCGACGAGATATTTTTTATCTGAGGGAACGAGTGTAGCGCGGCGAAATTCAAAGCCCCGCTACATCGCCCCCTCGACTGTCACGCTAAAACATTTAGCGTGGCAGGCTAGCAAACCTAAAAGTCAATACATGTAATTTTCATTGGAAAGGCCACGTGCATCCATAGGGGATAATCTTAACCAACACTTACTTTCTAAACCTATATACTAAATACAATTATTACAGTTTGGATCCTTTTTACACAATTAATATATATATATACATACAGTGTGTTTGAACAAGCTGTTCACCAGAGCAGTTAATGTTGTGTGCTCCCAGCGTTGGTTTCCCAATGCACATCTGGCAGCACGTAGTCTTTGCGCATGCGCAGTAGCATCACTGAATTTCGCGTGCGGCAGTTTCAAAATCGCTGTGTTATGACAGTCTTCAACAGTATTCACTCTCACATAGTGTTCATTACAAGTTGTTATTCCAGCATAATGGGCGTGTTAAGTCCGGTGACACCATAAGATTGGGCGTGTGCGTGATCTGAAGCAACGTCCATGTCTTCTGTTACGACACAACACTCCAGGTCCTTGTGCGTTTTCATGACTATTGTTCCCGGGGCATATATGGTCGATGTAGTTTTTAGCCTCCACATCGCCTACGACAGGTGCTGAGTTTATTGTCTCCAAGCATCTGAAGGCCGGCCAGGAACAACAGCGTCGATGTTCGCAAAGGTAGGTGTTTCACCACATTGTTTACACTTGCCAACAAACGTTCATTTGCAGTGCGAAAATCCTCATTATCGTCAAAGTAAACTGCAGTTTATATCGATTTATAAACAGTTATTTGGTTTATGCGCCATAAGTTTCACAAACAACACAAAATTCGTCGTTTATAACGTTCACTGTTTAACACAGTTTGCATCACTTTTTGCCACATTTACATTTTAACAGTTCACTTTGTCCAAGCATGTTTACATCGTTAATTATGAAAGCTTACATTTCGTGGTCATGTTTCAAAATGTTGACAATATGCAAAGTTTTAACACATATACAAATACATATAAATTTACAAGAATATACACGTGAAATATTTACGCTAAAAAAAATTATACTAAGTCCCATTGGCTTTCTTTTATTGGGGTTTATGGTCATTTTGATTTTCTTTATTAAGGTTTTGACGTGCCAAGGGATATAAGACTTAATGTTTAAAAGCACGGGCTTTCCTTTATTTATTATTTATTTCTTTTCTTTGATTCCATATCTTGGCTGGCTAGTGGTTGACCAGGCTTGTAATGCCATCAATATTCAGTTTTCTTCATGTCTTTTTATTCATACCTGAAAGTTTACTGTCACACAATATATTCTTACATTCCATAAACAAACAATACCCAGCTGCAGTATGTGGTAGGATAATGGAGAAAGAAAGAAAGATAGACTGGAAGAAACTATTCACTACCTATAAACTACCAAATCCTACAGCTAATACATAAAAAAAAGAGAATATAATACATTGTAACGTTTGCATCACCTTCAAGGGGTGTGTGAAAGGAGGTGCTTACAATTTACCAAATCATGGGTACATGTAAGTGTCCTTACGTCAAGTCTGTGTAGTGTAACATCATGACAGATTCTCTGTTTGTGTTCTGACTGTTCATATGACTAAGTGTATGATACCTTAACAAATCCTTGCATGAGTAAATCACATATCTGCTCAGTACATCCTCAATATCTCCACTTCTTGTGGATACCGTCTATACAAATGGAAAATGTATCTCAGAGATTGTCTCTCTCATAATGTGTATTATATGATAACATATCAAATTTCCTCTCAAGAGTTCAACCATGAACTTTCTTCTACTTTTTGGAAGGTTAAACATTATGTATGTTGTGTGTATATACATCATGTCTATCTATAAATCATAAATAAAGAACATATTATTATAATTGACAGTAAAATGTCTCTTTCTCACTGTCCGTTGCTCGACGTCGGCTGCACGGATGGTCACTGCTACTTTGCACTCACCTTGCATAGCCTAAAAAGTCAAATGTCTTCAACGTAGATGTAATTTTGTCATCTGTTCGCTTAAGTGGAGGTGTTGTACGAGTCGCAAAACGGCCTTAATAACTCTCCTATCTTGTGCTTCCTCAGGGTTTTCTGTCATATGTAATTATAATAAAGGCTAATATGGCACTAAATTTCACTTTCGTATTTTTTTTTTTAACAAATGCATTCACATGAGGGCTGTGTAAAAACTATGTTTCAACTTAAGTTCCTTAAAATATCATTCTCCTGTCTGAACACGAACTATAAATGTTTTCTTCCACACAATGGCGTAACAAAACTTAACGAAAGGTTACTAAGTTACACTTCTGAAATAAATTAAAGCTAATGTGTTTCCAAGTTACATTCTTATTACACTTCTTTCCACAGCTGTAATCATCGTTATGTTCACTCTGCTTTTCTTGCATTCATTCCTTTTCAAGGGCTCTGAAAATAGATTCACTTTTAACGTCTTGTACTCACGTGTTCTAACTCATCACAAATGTTTTCTTTCAAACTGAACTTCTTATGTAATCTTAAAGATATAAACTGTTTACTCACTTCTCCATGTAGCACAATATTACCAAAACATTCTCACTCATTCCTTACTCACATATTCATCATAATATATATATATATATATATATATATATATATATATATATATATATATCCTTATACATTAAACAGATTCCTCATCAAACATTAATATATCACATACGTGGGGCCATTTGGCACTTCCATTCTCATAAAACTCCAATAATATTTTCCTCAAATAATCTCTTGTCTCCAACCACTTCACAGTAACTTACCTTCTTATATTAACTTAAATATTAACTCATTCATACTGATCATTCATTCTTACATCCTCATTCATTCTGCTACATACCTATGTCATTACTGATGTCAATAGCTATTATTTCCTCTCATTATAGTGCCTTGAAATAACTAACTAGTTGTTGATTCACCTTATAATTTACAATTAACAACCAATGTAACCTGCATAGACCTCATTCCTATATGAATATCTTTTCTCATTCAGCAAGTGTGCTCACCTGGGTTTACCTTCTCTTCATAATTATGTGTGCAAGTGTAACTGCAGTATATAATTTCCATAAATGAATGTTTGTGTTCTTAGGCTGTATAACTTAATGTTCGTGTATTCAATACAAATATTTATGATCTCGTTTTCACAGCAACTTGCTCATGTTCAACTTAGTTATCATTATATTATGTTGTTTTAGTGCACAAAGGGTTTCAAATGTCTGTGGGGATGCAGCCCCCTCGGCTTGTGAGATAACGGGTATTCTAGGGAGTAACAACCTGGGTGAGGTATGCTTGCTATTCTGAAAGGACCTGAATATAATAGCTGTCATTTTGTCGTCGTACCTGAGGAAACAAACCGTCTCAGCCGTTGCGCTCTTACAACACCCCACGACCGTTGCACGAGCGCTTAGCTCGGTCGTCGACTGTTTTCCGTCGTCTGCTGTGTTTGGCCGGGTTCATTGACCAGCTCCACTATGTTTACATTCCGGCCGGTTGGCGCCCACGCGTCAGCTGATAGCGCGCCGCAATTGTTATTGCTACTTCGTGGCGGGGAGTGCATAACTGTACTGGGGAACGGGGGCCGATTCCGTGGAGGGATATGATTTATCATGCGTGAATTTTGTGTGTTCCACATATTCTGTCGATGATTGTTGGGATTGTTATTGTTTTGGTGGTAATTATGTCTGTTATATGTCATGTTCCTGTCAAAGTAGCCCGGGTTGTACCGGTTATTCTCACGTCTCCTATTGTTGTTGTTGTACTGTCTGTAATTTTCATTTTGCTTGTAGTTACCATTTTGATATGGGTGATAATTATTGTTATTATTCCACGAATTTCTGCGGTTGTTCCTACTGTCATACACGTTTCCATTTGAATATGTTTCGCGCGCAGGCGGATGGTTCCACCAACCACCGTCACTACGGTTCCTTTGGGGTGGGTGCTGGTTTTGGTTACTAATATGAATAAAATTTGAATGGCGTGAATCGCCTCTGTAAACTACGTCCATTTGATCTAAGAAGTTTAAGAAAGTCTTAACGTCATTCTCCGGTACTCCTATTAATCTGTCTCGGTATGGAAAGGGTAAGTGGCTCTTTAAAGTGTCGATTATCGCTGACAAGTCGGCTGGTTTGGACCAGTACAGTGTCTTGTCTAAGTACCTCTCAAAGTATTGTCTTAATGTCTCTTTTTTAGGGTCATAGGTCTCGGGGTTGCACACTTCTCTCCTTAGACTCTGTTGCTCATTCTCGGACCAGAATTCGTCCAAGAAGGCTTGTTCGAACTGTTCAAACGTAAGGCACCGCCGCTTCATAGCGGCACCCCACTTAGCTGCTCGTCCTCTCATGAGATTGGTGACGTATCTGATTTTATCGACTTCTGACCAACTACGTGGAAAAACACCGTCAAATGATCTAATAAACACAATAGGGTGGACTTTGTGCTTGTCCTCACTGGAAAATGTCTGGAAATACCCATGTCTTACAAACGTGTCATCGGCCATGCCGGTAACGGAATATTGCTCGTTCGGTGGAAAAGAAAGCGGCACATTGTAATTTTGATTTGAAATAGGTGATTCCACAATAGGTGGTGTT
Organism: Schistocerca americana; assembly: GCF_021461395.2. NCBI lineage: Eukaryota > Metazoa > Arthropoda > Insecta > Orthoptera > Acrididae > Schistocerca > Schistocerca americana. The sequence goes on along the minus strand of NC_060119.1, from coordinate 291,685,464 downwards.
CTGTCTGTGTCATTAGCCATGGTTTTAGCTGTTTTGTCGTTTCCTGACGATGCGTTTGCACCTATCGCCAAACACGGCACAACATTGTCTCGTAATTTTGTCACTTCGTCTTCTATGTGTTTTGTCTCGTCTTTAACATGTGTCTTTGTTTTTGAAAGTATGTCCTGTGTAATTGTTTCAAGTTTTTTGTCCAGATAGTCGTCACACAATTTACATTCATGTACAATTCTTTCGGCCATGTTGGTGTCGTTGTTTAGTGACGCGAGGTCCGCTCGATCTTCTAACTTTTCTATCTTTTCTTTGAGGTGGGTCTGTTCAAGAACTACCATTGTAAGTTGTTGGGTAATATTTCCCACTTCTTCAGTCAGCTTTTCTTGGGTGGAGCTAGCTGAAGTGTGGGCCTGAGCTAACTCTTCCACACGGGTGTTCACTTCCTGCTGCACATTAACTATTTGAGTTAACTGATTCTCACATCGGGTGATATTGTTTTTTGTTTCGTGTGTGAATGTAACCAAAGTTTCTTCCTGTTTAGTGACTCGATCGGACAATGTCTCAAATCGCTGGCTGAGCTGTTGAGTGGTGTTATTTAATTCTGTCATCTGTTTTGTCGTCCGTTCAAAATTTTCGGTCATAGTATGGTTTAATATGTCAATTTTCTGACTAACGTCTCGTTTCATGTCTGCAAATAACTCTAATAGTCGGTCCAGTTTGTCAGTTTCCTGTGTCCGATTTGTGTCACATTGCTGAATTTGTCTCATATTCGGTTCTGACATTGATGTTAACAATGGTGCTGACGGTCTAGCCTCGCGTCCATTCCCCATTTCGTCATTTAAAGTCGCCATCTGTGTATTATCACAAATGTTGCGAGTTTGAGGCAAAATCATTGCATTGATCTGTGAACTCGTCCATGGAGGGAAACGCGGACTTTCTTGTTGGTTGAAAGATGAATCTACTTCACTTAACTCATCTGCCGAAACTATCTCTACCTTACCACGTTCCATTGTAGTAGGATGTATAATAGTAAGTCAAAAAGGGAATAATATAAGTCTGATTAATAAAGATTTGACTCAAATTTAGGTTGAAATATTTTCTCGTCAATGTAAATGATTGCTCTATTGCAAACAATGGTTGAGAAAGATGCAGCAGGGCGGACAAAATTTTTCGTAACAAATGACTGTTTGTCGGTCAAATTCACGATCTTCATATGCTACAACAATACTATAATTAAGACAAACTACAATAGAGATAGATAATTTTGGAAAAATCTAGAAGAAAACTACAGGATGTGTGGAAAGGGAAAAATGGATTCTGCAGTTGGCTATTGAATGCTTGAATGAAACATAATTGTGTGACTCACCATTAAATTTTCTGTCCTGCAGCGGCTGGTCAAACACTTCTGCGTAAATCGTATTCGTCAAAATATGGATTTTCTTAATACATCTCCATCGGATAATCACCAAAAGTCCTCAAAATAAGTTTCGCATCAATATATGCCATGAAAAGAAAAACAGATTGAATTAGTTACAAAAATTCTTTACAATATTGTGGTATCATTTGCTTAGGTACAATAAAGTTGGTGTTTTCGTTACCCTTTAAACTTCAGGATTTTATTCTCTGTTGGGAAAAATACAAATTAAAGTTTCAAATTTGCTCAAAAACGACACATCCGAAAATTGCGTCCTGTCGCGGGAGCCAGTTGTATTGGTTAATAAAAAAAATGGGAGAAGAGAGACCGTGAAAAAGGGAAAGAATGAAAGAAATGCAGATCGGACTTTGTATTACGGAAAAGCTATCGGACTTCGTTATTCGGAAAAGCTATTGTTGGGGTGGTCCTTGTGGCGTTTTTGAGCAAAAGTTAAACCAATTTTCACTACAAAAGTTATTGAAAAAAAACAGAGAATAACAGAATGTAACTGACAGGGGGAAGTGGCGTAGACGAGAGATCATCCTTTACCAGATTAACTTATCTTCTTTCGGGCGGCGTCCACGTCTTCAAAAATCTCCCTCATTTCAGCGTGAAAAAATCTGCTCCGAAATCTTGTAATAGTCCAGGGATCACTAATTTATACCAATTAAAATCATCTTGATACTGTATGCAATTTAATTCACTTTGCTACTTCCATCCACCGAATTTCTTAATAATTTCCACAATGTCTACACATTACAATCAGATCAAGATTAGCCATTAAGTTTTTACGTCAGCATCCGATCACGCCTGCCTTAAGCTACCGCTAACAAGAGACAATTGAAACGGAATAAAAAAACAAAAAAGTTAACAATTTTGGTAGTTTCTCTGCCGTCGAGCGCTCATACCGCTGCGACGAGATATTTTTTATCTGAGGGAACGAGTGTAGCGCGGCGAAATTCAAAGCCCCGCTACATTGGTCTGTAAAGAAGTTATCTATCAGTGAGCTGCTATCCTTTACCACCCGAGTAGGAAAATCAATAACGGGTGTCAAATTGAAAGAACCGAGTAATACTTCAAGGTCATTTTTCCTATTACCCTCTTTCAGAGAATCTACATTGAAGTCCCCACAAATAATAATTTGCTTCCCCCTGTCTGACAGATAGCTCAACAAGGAGACCAAATTTTTCAGAAATAGATGAAAATTTCCTGATGGGGACCTATATACAGTTACAATTATAAATGTGCCTTTATTTAATTTAAGCTCACAGGCACATGCTTCTATATGTTTCTCTACACAAAACTTTTTTGTTTCTATACTTTTTGCACAATGATAACTTTTGACATATATGGCAACTCCTCCTTTCTCGATATTTTCTCTCATTACATGCGCAGAGAGCTTATAACCACTTACATTTACCTTATCCATATCAGTAACAATGTGATGCTCAGACAGGCATAGTATATCTATTTCATTCTCAGCTTCTAAATCTTCTAAACAAACCAGAAGCTCATCTACTTTATTCTTTAAACTCCCAATATTTTGATGAAATATACTTACATTATTTTTAATTATACTTTTATGAGAACCTTTCCTTATTCTAACATTTGCAGTACTCTCCTGTCTGAGTTTCTCATTGTGCTTAGGCCTAGTTCCTATACCAGTGGTCACATGGTGTTCAGAGAGGCAGATTATGTCAACTGGGTTGGGTGACTTTAATTCATCAATGCAATTACCTAGGACTGAGATACAACTTGGTGGAGATAAAATTTCTGGTGATTGGTGAAAATTTATAATTGATAGCTGTGTTTGGTGATCCAATGTGCTAGAATTGTGCTGTTTAATTTCTTTCCTAAACTGAAGATTTGTTTCAATCCTGACCTCTCGTAGAACTTGACATCTTTCTGTCTTACCTATCCTAAAAAAGGTGCTGCTCCAACACCTGTAACCACTGGTATTTTACCATTCATGGCAGTGCCTCCCCCCCTTAAATTTCCTGCTATTACCCCAGCCAGTTTCCCCTTCCCTTTCCTGTTGAGATGTAGGCCGTGCCTGGTATAGTCCCACCTACTGAGATAATCAACAGGAACCACACCAATATGAGCCCCCGCACCCGACCCAAGCAGCCATTCCAACTCCAAATTAACTCTCCCAACAGAAGAGTTCAAATGAGGCCGGTCATGGCGTCTCAGGACAGATACAAATTCAACATTGGTGTGTCTCGATGCCGACGCAATCTTTACCAGGTCACACTCTATACTGTACCCAGGATCTCTGTCGATGCTGTTCCCTGGCCCTCCCACAATAACCACGGTGTCTTCCCTGGTAAATCCTTTACAGAGTGAACCTAAATCCTCTGTAACCTGATCCAGATTAGCACTTGGTTTGAAAAAATTTGTGACCTGGTATTCTGGTCCTAATTCCTCCTGCAGAAGTTGGCCTACACCTCTGGCATGAGAACTGCCTAACAACAAAACTTTCTTCCTTTTCGATGACTTTCCTACATTCTTTTTCAATTTCCTATTGAAAGTTTGTTGTGTCCTGTTTACACCTACCTCTGCTTGAGGCTCATCAGTTTCTAACTGAAGCAACAGGTCAAATAGGTAAACAGAGAAAGCCAATACAAATCCTTGAATAACACACGAGGTACTGAATTTAATCGACGAAAGGAGAAAATATAAAATGCCGACAAAAGTGAATACAGTCATGTAAAAGAATTATATAGACAGAAAGTGCAAAATGATTAAGCAGGTATGGCTAGAGAACAGTTCCAAGACTGGAGTAAGATACAAGCCGTCTATAGGAAAACGAAAGAGACCTTGGGACAAAAGAGAAGCTATACGATTATCAAGAGCTCATACGGCAAGACAGTACAAGACAAATATGAGAAACGTAAAATATCGTAGAAATATACAGAATGTCTATACAAGGGAAGTGAACTCGAAGACAATATCCTATAAACATACGACAAATTAAATTAAAATGAAATGGGAGATACAATTTTTACTTACTTCCTCTTTCAAGATTATGCTATTAGCCAGTTCCGAATTTAGTTATCCTGCCATCTCTTCACAGGTCGACCAACATCACATCTTCCTGTAAGATGATACATTATGTAAGGGCAAGTTTCGGAATTCTATTGTCCTCCGTCCTAAAAAAGTGGTTTACCCAATTTCTCTTGTTTAAGGAAATTCTGTCATTCAGCGCGATTATATTTGATTGCTGGCTTTTCCCTTCATTGCGTCTTTTGTCCTTTGAGGAGTACCTTTCACCGATCTGAGGAAGCCTATTTTAGACGACTGTATTTTGTTTCCAAAATTTGTTACATTCACACCTCGTCTCGCTTCCGTATGTCAATGTGGCACAGTGATAGTCTTATAAAATTTAACGTGAGTCTCTTCCATCACCTCCCCCTTCAACGTTCGCGAGAAGAACTTAACAGTGCACTAAAACAGCTAAGTCAAAAATCTGGTTCCTAGTGTAGTGTACTAGTATCAAACATAAGTTTTAATTTGAGGAAGAAATTTCTGAGAATGTACATTTGGGGTGCAGCACTGTACGGCTATGAGACATGGACTGTGGGAAAAGTGGAACAGAAGAGAATCGAAGTATCTGAGATGCTACAGAAAAATGTTGGAAAGTAGGTGGAATGAATAGGTTTTCCGCGCTATTGGCGTGGAAAGGAATAAATGGAAAACACTAGCAAGAAGAAGGAGCAGGATGATGGGACATCTGTTAAGATATCAGGGAATGGCTTTCATGATTCTGGAGGAAGCTGTAAACGGTAAAAAACATATAGGAAGACAGAGATTGGGATACATATAGCAAAAAATTGAGGACGCAGGTTGCTAGTGCTGATCTGAGATGAAGAGGTTGTGACAGGAGAGAAATTCTCGCGGGCTGCATCAAACCAGTCAAAAGACAGATGACACAAAAAAAAGCCATAAAGTGCGTGCCTGGAAGTCGAGAGGTTGCGGGATCGAACGTCGGTCGGGCCGCTGATTTTGCATTCTTCGGATTAACGTAACCTCCACCTCTCAACGACGTAAGGGGTCGCCAGAAATAACACGTGGTGCGATTTTCCACGTTGAACTGTAGGTGCCTCTCTTTCCGGTTGGAGACAAACAAGCTTTCGTGGGGGTTGGCTTCCATCACCTAATCGTCCAAGACATGGTGTGAACATACTGCTCATCTTGATTTTGACACATTTTTAGAAAAGCATTTAGAAGCAGTTGATGATTATTAATTACGACGTCGATAAAGATATATCGCTAACTCTTTTAATACGTGACCACACAAAATCCAATTTCAGTTTCGTAATCCTCTGATCAAGCGGAATCGTTTGGCATACATGACAGTAACGTTCTGTTTGATTTTATTTTGACATGTTTCTAATGACTTTCGTTTTTGTCTGTTTTTAGCTCTTCCACCCCGTTTCAATCCCATACAACACAAATAGTTTCATTGGGTATTGTTTACATTAGCAGGCCATTTAGTGCCGTGAGTAAAGTTTTGCCTTAGAATAATCGAGTTGGATTCCAGGTGTAGGTGTAACTTTTTTTATTTGGTACACTGAACGATATAGTGTCTGGCTTCTTAATCGTTACACAGTACGTAAAAAGCACGTAATTACTTAATGCTGTCACACAAATGAGAGTACAGTCGTTTCTTACTATTCCACTTTTAAGACGTATTTTGCCTTTAGTGTTTACTCTGTCTTCCACGCGCTATAACCCTCCCCGCTCTACGGTCCATTGTCAGCGGTTTTTCCCTTTTTACAATTATATCCCTTTTCCTAAATTCCCTTAAAGCCTAAAAATTTTTATTGCTCCTGTCTCCTTCTTGTTACATCTCTAGTTCTTTTATCCTAGTAACCATGCAAATCACGTCATCTAAGTATACTGTTTTGCACTACTTGATCGACTACTTTCGAACGCAGTTTCCACTGTACGTTCCTGCTATTATATCAATCGATTAGTGTCAGATACCAGACTTACCACTTTCATGTTCATTACGTTTCTTTCGGACATCGCGTCACCAATCAGGCTAGCAACACGCTTCACAGGTAATTACCAAACTCTGTTATTATTTTTATCATCCTCTTCATCATTATCATGTAACGACTAATTCAGCTTTCAGTTAACTGGCCGCTCTTACTGAAGACAGTATGTATGCTTAAGAACTCCACTCTATTAAGGTTTGTAGTTATTTCTGCCCTATAAAATATCAAGTACTTAATTTCAACTGGTTATTGCTCTTCATGTATATTTTTGACATGTTAGATCAATAAATGTTAGTTCATCATTTAAAAAATTGTAGTTATAGGATATGTATCGTTTCAGAAACAGTGTACTATTAGCAGTATTAGGCATATCAAAATGAGAAAAAAATTGTAGACCCAGAATTGAACTCCCTAAATCGCTTCAAGAAATTGCCAGGATGATCCTTTGAAAGGGCAAGGTGGTTTCCTTCCCCATACTTGAAACATTCCAACTTCTGCTTCGTCTCATATGAGGTCTATGCCGACGGGATGTTAAACCCTAATAACGCTAATCTTCCTTCCTTATTCCTTTGCCGCTAGCGATTCTGTACGGCTCTCGCATGACATCCTTCAAATTCCATCGATGAAAACTTCACTCAGTTTCTTTATTGAGCTGAGCTATCGTGCCTGCTCGCTAACTGGGCAGCACAGATAAACAGTACTGAAAGAAGATACTTGACGTACAAGCGATTACACTGTAGCCAAACTGTCAATCTTCTATGTCCGGTTTTCTACCGACAATATGTATGGGACGAAATTGTGTCAAACATATTCTTGGACTGTTGGCACACAAGGAATGGCGCTGTAGCGTCCGAGTGCGCGAATTTTGGTTCATCCTGTATAATGGAACCTTGGCTCTGAAACCCTGGATAACTGACGACGACGAGATAACGTTCTGGTGAAAAACAGACTCCAACTTTTCGACTCAGCCTAGAACAGGGACTCAGTGGTCGTAAGTCCATTACAGCATCACTGAATTGGTATACTAAGAAAGACAGGAAACTCTTTCAGTTTAGCAAGAGAGAGACAAGAAACGGATTTCAGATTATCTGACAGGACATCACGAAAATTTCATCTCTAGCACTGAGAATGTTGAGCATCAATGGACAAAATTCAAAACCATCGTACAAGACACTGTAGACACGTATGTCCCTAGAAAAATCGTGAGGGATGGAAAAGATCCACTGTGGTTCGACAACCGCATTAGGAAGCTGCTACGAAAGCAAAGAGAGCTTCACTGCAAATTTAAGCGTAGCCAAAGACAAACGGATAAAAAAAAATCAAACGAAGCCAAAATTAGGGTAAGAAAGGCTAAGCGTGAAGCGTTAACGAATATGTAAGTAAAACTCTAGCTACCACTTGGCACAAAATAATAAGAAGTTTGGGTCTTATTTTAAATCGGTAAATTAATCGGTACCATCTGTCCAGGCACTCTGTGACAACAATGGCACTGAAACAGAAAATGACACAGAAAAGGCCGAAATATTAAAAGTCTTTTTTTCCAAAACTATTTCACAGGGGAAGATCGCACTGTATTTCCTGCTTTGAATCGTGGCATGAATGACAAAAAGACGCACATGGAAGTGAGTGAGCGACGGATAGAAAAGCAACTTAAATCGCTCAACAGACGAAAGGCCACTGGATCTGACGGGATACCACCTCGATTCTACACAGAGTATGGGAAAGAACTTGTAGCGAAATGCAGGAGGACCTGTAGTAGTAGATCGAAGCTTTGAGCAGGGTATGGGAATTAACATTCAACATAAACAAGTGCAACGTATTGCAAATACATAGATAAAACGACGCGTTACTGTATGATTACAAAATTGAAGAATAATCATTGGAAGCAGTTACTTTCATAAAATATCTTAGAGTACGCGTACATTTCGATTTGAAATACAACGACCACATAAAATTAATCGCGAGTAAGGCAGATGCCAGACAGTGTTCATTCGAAGAAACCTCAGGAAATGTAGCACGTTAACAAAGGAGGTATCCTACAACAACATCGTTCGACCAGTACTTGATTATCGGTCGTCAGTATGGGATGCGTACAATATACGAGGGTTGAATGAAAACTAATTTGGTTTGGGTGGGAATATTTTAATAAATCAAACGCAGAAATAATCCTTAAAATGTGATCTTTAATTACCAATATTCACTTTTCCACGTAATTACCAGCCCGTTGGATACATTTCTGCCAACGGTGAACAAGTTTTCTGAAATCGTCACGGAAGAAGTCGACACTCTGTTTCCGCAATCACAGTCTCACAGTTCCCTCAACGTTTTCATCAGAAGCATAATGATGTCTTTCATTATCGGGAACAGATGCAAGGCAGACGGTGCTAAATCTGGACTGTATGGAGAATGCCGTACGGTGATGAGATTCATTTTCTGAAGTTCTGCAGTGGTGGCACGTGAAGTGTGTGGTTTGGCATTGTTATGCCGCAGGAAAACATTTCTCTTTTCGTTTCGGACCCTTGTTAGCCGTCGTTTCAGTGTTCCCAGGATTGTGATGTAACGCTCTGAATTTATTGTTGTTCCGCGAGCAAGGAAATCAACATGGATAACATCTGCGTCCCAGAACACTGTGGCCATAATTTTTCCAGCTGAGTGCTGCGTCTTGAATTTCTTTTCTAGGGCGAGTCTTTGTGTCGATATTCCATAGGCCGACGTTTCCTCTCCGGGTCGTAATGGTGTACCCACGTTTCGTCTCCTTTCACAATTGAATGGAGAAAAGCGTCACCTTCATTCTCGTAACGCGAGAGGAGTTCCTGGCAAATTTGAAGTCTGTGCGCTTTCATATCAGGAGTCAGCATCGGGGGTACCCATCGTGCACAGATCTTCCGATAGCCAAGCAAAGCAATAATGTGACCCACACGTTCTTATGAAATGCCGATTGTGCTTGCAGTTTCTCTCTGAGTGATACGACGATCGTCCTGAATCAATCTGTCAACATTTTGTTTGAGAAACTCGGTGGTTGTTGTCACAGGACGTCCAACTCTTTGTTTTTCACGCAGGTCAGATGTTCCCGCCTTAACATCTTTAAACTTACTCGCCTAACGACGCACAGTACTCAACATCAACACAGTCACCATAAACTGCTTTCATTCTCTGATGAATCTCCTTTGGGATGACACCTTCTGCTGTCAAGAATTCAATGACTGCACGTTGCTTAAATTGCATTGACCGACCGTCTGCACAGGGTTCCCTACTTCACACTGTAACAACACAAACGTTCAATGCTAAGGCTTCCCGCCAACTGGATCTGTAGAGAAGCTATGTAGCAACCTTGGTAGAGAGGAGGCTACGGAACAAGCCAGTACCTGCCGCACGCCAATGCCGCCAACTGTTGAAGAGTTATGAAGTATGAAGCATTACTTTTCAGTCAACCCTCTTGGTATTGACAGAGGATATAGAGAAGATCCAAAGAAGAGCAGCACGTTTCGTTAGAGCTTCATTTAGGAGCCGCGAAAGCGTCATGGAGATTCTCAGCCAACTACAATGGCAGACACTGCAAGAGAGATGATCTACTCCACGTTATTATCTACTGTTCAAGTTACGAGAGCGTACATTCCTAAAAGGGTCAACCAATGTATTGCTTCCTCCTACGTATATCTCACTAAAAGGCCATCAAGGTAAAATTAAAGAGATCCGAGACCACGCGGAGGCTTACCAACAATCGTTCTTTCGCAAAGCATACGCGAGTGGAACAGGAAAAGGGGGGAGTGACGCTGGTACACAAAGTACCCTCCACTCCACACCTTACGGCGGCTTGCGGAGTGTAGACGCAGATGTGAATATACACAGATGTTCAGTATTTGAGAATCTGCTGATGTGTACTAGAGATGGGCAAAGTCGTTCTTCCTTGGGAACTAATTAACTGGTGGTCGCTCTTTTTTGGGAACCGTTAATTTTTACTCGTTCACCGTACATTGTGCTTGGTATATGGTTCTTATGAAAAATTGAAAATTAGAAGGATAGGTGACTGAAGATGGAAGGCGCCAAGAGGGGGCACTTTCCTCCCCCTTGGAGTACAGACTTTATTCATAACAGAATTCTCACACACGTAATTTTCGTGATTCTGCAAAACCTCTCGTTTAGCCAACTGTAGCGTTATGTGGCTGATCGCAGTGAAGTAACATAAGGTGGCGCACGAAAAACCGACCCCGAGTACTGACTGCTCGCCAATTACGCTACGAGCAGAGCAATTAGGCAGTGAAGAAATAACAAATAAGCTAATGCAAACAACTTCGAGACAATAGATGACGACTGGTAAGCGACAATGAGGAGTCCAGTGCTCGGGGCCGATTTTTCCACTGTACCACTTAAATCCTCCCCATGAACCATGGACCTTGCCGTTGGTGGGGAGGCTTGCGTGCCTCAACGATACAGATAGCCGTACCGTAGGTGCAACCACAACGGAGAGGTATCTGTTGAGAGGCCAGACAAACGTGTGGTTCCTGAAGAGGGGCAGCAGCCTTTTCAGTAGTTGCAGGGGCAACAGTCTGGATGATTGCCTGATCTGGCCTTGTAACATTAACCAAAATGGCCTTGCTGTTCTGGTACTGCGAACGGCTGAAAGCAAGGGGAAACTACAGCCGTAATTTTTCCCGAGGGCATGCAGCTTTACTGTATGATTAAATGATGATGGCGTCCTCTTGGGTAAAATGTTCCGGAGGTAAAATAGTCCCCCCTTCGGATCTCTGGGCGGGGACTACTCAAGAGGACGTCATTATCAGGAGAAAGAAAACTGGCGTTCGACGGATCGGAGCGTGGAATGTCAGATCCCTTAATCGGGCAGGTAGGTTAGAAAATTTATAAAGGGAAATGGATAGGTTACAGTTAGATATAGTGGGAATTAGTGAAGTTCGGTGGCAGGAGGAACAAGACTTTTGGTCAGGTGAATACAGGGTTATAAATACAAAATCAAATAGGGGTTATGCAGGTGCAGGTTTAATAATGAATTAAAAAAATAGGAGTACGGGTAAGCTACTACAAACAGCATAGTGAACGCATTATTGTGGCCAAGATAGACACGAAGCCCGCGCCTACTACAGTAGTACAAGTTTATATGTCAACTAGCTCTGCAGATGACGAAGAAATTGATGAAATGTATGATGAGATAAAATAAATTATTCAGGTAGTGGAGGGAGACGAAAATTTAATAGTCATAGGTGACTGGAATTCGTCTGTAGGAAAAGGGAGAGAAGGATACATAGTAGGTGAATATGGATTGGGGCTAAGAAATGAAAGAGGAAGCCGCCTGGTAGAATTTTGCGCAGAGCATAACTTAATCATACCCAACACTTGGTTCAAGAATCATGAAAGGAGGTTGTATACATGGAAGAACGCTGGAGATACTAAAAGGTATCAGATGGATTATATAATGGTAAGACAGAGATTTAGGAATCAGGTTTTAAATTGTAAGACATTTCCAGGGGCAGATGTGGACTCTGACCACAATCTATTGCTTATGAACTGTAGATTGAAACTGAAGAAACTGCAAAAAGGTGGGAATTTAAGGAGGTGGGACCTGGATAAACTGACTAAACCAGAGGTTGTACAGAGTTTCAGTGAGAGCATAAGGGAACAATTGACAGGACTGGGGGAAAGGAATACAGTAGAAGAAGAATGGGTAGCTTTGAGGGATGAAATAGTGAAGGTAGCAGAGGATCAGATAGGTAAAAAGACGAGGGCTAGTAGAAACCCTTGGGTAACAGCAGAAATACTGAATTTAATTGATGAGAGGAGAAAAAATAAAAATGCAGTAAATGAAGCAGGCAAAAAGGAATACAAACGTCTCAAAAATGAGATCGACAGGAAGTGCAAAATGGCTAAGCAGGTATGGCTAGAGGATAAATGTAAGGATGTAGAGGCTTATCTCACTAGGGGTAAGATAGATACTGCCTACAGGAAAATTAAAGAGACCTTTGGAGAAAAGAGAACCACTTGCTTGAATATCAAGGGCTCAGATGGAAACCCAATTCTAAGCAAAGAAGGGAAAGCAGAACGGTGGAAGGAGTATATAGAGGGTCCATACAAGGGCGACATACTTGAGGACAATGTTATGGAAATGGAAGAGGAGGTAGATGAAGATGAAATGGGAGATATGATACTGCGTAAAGAGTTTGACAGAGCACTGAAAGACCTGAGTCGAAACAAGGCCCCCGGAGTAGACAATATTCCATTAGAACTACTGACAGCCTTGGGAGAGCCAGTCCTGACAAACCTCTACCATCTGGTGAGCAAGATGTATGAGACAGGCGAAATACCCTCAGACTTCAAGAAGAATATAATAATTCCAATCCCAAAGAAAGCAGGTGTTGACAGATGTGAAAATTACCGAACTATCAGTTTAATAAGCCACAGCTGCAAAATACTAACGCGAATTCTTTACAGACGAATGGAAAAACTGATAGAAGCCGACCTCGGGAAGATCAGTTTGGATTGCGTAGAAATGTTGGAACACGTGAGGCAATACTAACCCTACGACTTATCTTAGAAGAAAGATTAAGGAAAGGCAAACCTACGTTTCTAGCATTTGTAGACTTAGAGAAAGCTTTTGACAATGTTGACTGGAATACTCTCTTTCAAATTCTGAAGGTGGCAGGGGTAAAATACAGGGAGCGAAAGGCTATTTACAATTTGTACAGAAAGCAGATGGCAGTTATAAGAGTCGTGGGGTATGAAAGGGAAGCAGTGGTTGGGAAGAGAGTGAGACAGGGTTGTAGCCTATCCCCGATGTTATTCAATCTGTATATTGAGCAAGCAGTGAAGGAAACAAAAGGAAAGTTCGGAGTAGGTATTAAAATCCATGGAGAAGAAATAAAAACCTTGAGGTTCGCCGATGATATTGTAATTCTGTCAGAGACAGCAAAGGACTTGGAAGAGCAGTTGGACGGAATGGAGAGTGTCTTGAAAGTAGGATATGAGATGAACATCAACAAAAGCAAAACGAGGATCATGGAATGTAGTCGAATTAAGTCGGGTGATGCTGAAGGAATTAGATTAAGAAATGAGACACTTAAAGTAGTAAAGGAGTTTTACTATTTGGGGAGCAAAATAACTGATGATGGTCAAAGTAGAGAGGATATAATATGTAGACTGGCAATGGCAAGGAAAGCGTTTCTGAAGAAGAAAAATTTGTTAACATCGAGTATAGAATTAAATGTCAGGAAGTCGTTTCTGAAAGTATTTGTATGGAGTGTAGCCATGTATGGAAGTGAATCGTGGACAATAAATAGTTTAGACAAGAAGAGAATAGAAGCTTTCGAAACGTGGTGCTACAGAAGAATGCTGAAGATTAGATGGGTAGATCACATAACTAATGAGGAGGTATTGAGTAGAATTGGGGAGAAGAGGAGCTTGTGGCACAACTTGACTAGAAGAAGGCATCGGTTGGTAGGGCATGTTCTGAGACATCGAGGGATCGCCAGTTTAGTATTGGAGGGCAGCGTGGAGGGTAAAAATCGTAGAGGGAGACCAAGAGATGAATACACTAAGCAGATTCAGAAGGATGTAGGCTGCAGTATGTACTGGGAGATGAAGAAGCTTGCAGAGGATAGAGTAGCATGGAGAGCTGCATCAAACCAGTCTCAGGACTGAAGACCACAGCAACAACAACAACAACAATCACTTAAATAGTATTGTAGGAGTTATCATATTCTTTTTACAAAAAATGACACCATACACTCGATTACGAAGGGCGGGCTTCATTCGGTTGTTAGTTGGTCTGCCTTCTATAACAGTTAACATGCTCTTTTACCTTGGATCAAAAAAAGACGGAAAACGGTCACTCGTGTGTGCCGTGCCGACATCCTTTGCATGTGTAACAACAAAAATCTTGCCTTTTTACAAGAATTTCTTCTGTTGTTTATCGAAATAGTGAAGTAAGCTGATACGCTGTTTCGTTACCTGAAAAGAGCCCACCCGGTTAGCCGTGCGGTCTAACGCACGGCTGTCCTTATTGGGAAGGAGCTCCTGGTCCCCGGCACGAATCCGCCCGGCAAACTTGAGTCGAGGTGCGGTGAGTCGGCCAGTCTGTGGATGGTTTTTAGGCGGTTTTCCATTTGCCTCGGCGAATGCGGGCTGGTTCCCCTTATTCCGCCTCAGCTACGTACGCGTACACCACCATTACGCTACCACGCAAACATAGGGGCTACACTCGTCTGGTGTGAGACTTCTCTGGGGTGGGGGAGTCCACCTGGGACCGAACGCACAATATAACCCTGAAAGAGTAGTTCAGTGTGGGGCGGCGGAGTGGTGGAGTGGACTGCGGTAGTCGTCGTGGGGTTGTGGACCACTGCGGCTGCGGCGGGGACGGAACCTCTCCGTCGTTTCCGGCCCCCGGTTAACATACAACGCAAGACCTGTAAAGATGTATGTATTACATACCACGCAATTTTTATGTAGTTTACGTAATTATAAAATACATTTTAATTACCGGTTGTGGACGCTGAATAGAATACGAAAAGAACCAGAAGTTCAGAGTTGAAAAAAGATTTGAGACAAACCTAGAATGGGCGTGCAAAGCGAACGAAACAAACAACAACAACTCTATACTGAACTAACTATGAGCAGTCGACAGTGGAACTGCGACGAGTGGCCACGCGAAGAAGGACGAGTCCGGCCGAGCGAGATCGAGACCAAGACAGACGGGAACAGGACCGAGGCTAGAACGAGACCGGCCGACGTGCCCTCCGGGAACGAGACCGACCGTTTCCCGTTCCCGGGAACTATAAGTAGAAAGCCGCGACCGAAGTGAACTATGAAAGACGGTTGTTTAAAATTCGTTCCTCGCCCGTTCCGTTCTTCTTGGTGAACCGTTACTTTGGACCCGTTAGTTCGAGAACGACCCATCTCTAATGTGCACTCGCGTTTGTAAACTAACCTAACAGTACACTGCAGGCTGATTCCAAGCTCGACCGCTTGTGTTCGTCACCCTTCGCCCCGGCGCACTCAGTGTCCCCAGGAGAGGGTGTGACGGCGACGCCGACAGCTGGGCGCCGCGTTACCTACGAGACGAGGTCTCGGCTCGCGTGACGAGGCACACGCTGCGGTGCACACGTAGTCCAGCGGCTGGGCGAGCAGCGCGTGCAGGCACGCACGTTCACGTGCGCCACACGAGACGTCCGCGACGCCTTGACCCACACAGCGCCAGCGGCGGCTGCAGCTGTTCCCCACCCCGGGCCCGGGGAGTCCGGGAGAAACAGCACGTAGGCTCGCTCACCTGCTAATCGTAATCCGTGGCGACCTGCCCGTGTAAACATAGCTGTGGTTGACGACTTTCTCCTGATGCTGCAAATTCTGCTCCACCTACTGCACTTCATTGTTTTTTGCAATAGTGTCTGTACATTATCGTCCGCCAATCAGGATGAACACAACCCATTCTTTTCACAATCATTCATTTCTTTCACAGTTTTAATCATCACTTCGAATAAAAGGAGTTACATAATAAATTTTTTCCTGCAACATCGTGGCATGTTTGTACTGTCTGCTACACTGGGTCTCCAACCTGGGACCTTTACCTTTCGTGGGCAACTACTCTACTGGTATTTTTTGACGTATTTTCTTTCTGTCTGTTTGTTCATCGTTTTTCTTGTGCAGTTCTGTGCGGGCGTTACATGTATAACCTCCTCCTTCAGCATGGTATTTACTTCTGTATCCTTTTTTAATGTAAAACACTTTTTTTGAAATCAATGTTTTATCATTCTAATGAAAGAGGTTATACTATCATTTACTTTGCACATGGCATCAGCGTCTAGGTATCCGCGTCCATTGAAAATCTTTTTTAGTATGCCAAGACATAAGCATGATGTTGACTTTTTAGTTTCGACATTTTTTATTTTTATGTTCACTCAGAAAAAAATTGTTCACTAACTTTACATAAGACATTATAGAGTATCAAGTTTTAACACAAGTCAGCCGGCCGGAGTGGCCGAGCGGTTCTAGGCTCTACAGTCTGGAACCGCGCGACCGCTATGGTCGCAGGTTCGAATCCTGCCTCGGGCATGGATCTATGTGATGTCCTTAGGTTAGTTAGGTTTAAGTAGTTCTAAGTTCTAGGAGACTGATGACCTCAGAAGTTAAGTCCCATAGTGCTCAGAGCCATTTTTAACACAATTCAGAAACACTTTCATACGCATACATGAAATGTTCTGTACAAAAGAATGACACAATGAAAATTTGTGCCGGACCAGGATTCGAACCCATACTTCCCGCTTATCGCGAGCGGTAGCCTTACCATTTTTTTTTAGTTTGTGCGCTGTACACACATCAAAAAAAGTTTTGCATCAGCTCGATTCCGAGAGTTCCGGAACCTGTACAAAAAATTGGAATAGAGATCAACGTAAACATCATTTCCGCTATTTTTATTGCTCATGAAAACCACACGTTGCGTGTTGTACCACCATACAGCGAGACCTTCAGAGGTGGTGGTCCAGGTTGTTGTACACACTGGTACCTCTAATACCCAATAGGACGCCCTCTTGCATTGATGCATGCCTGTCGTGACATGCTATCCACAAGTTCATCAAGGCACTGGTTGATCCAGATTGTCCCACTCCTCAACGACGATTCGGCGTAGATCCCTCAGAGTGGTTGGTGGGACACGTCGTCCATAAACAGCCGCTTTCAATCTATCCCACGCTTCTCCGATAGGTTTCATGCCTGGAGAACATGCTGGCCACTCTAGTCGAGCGATGTCGTTATCCTGAAGGAGGTCATTCACAAGATGTGCACGATGGGGGCACGAATTGTCACCCACGAAGACGAATGCCTCGCCAATATGCTGCCGATATGGTTGCAATATCGGTCGGGGGATGGCATTCACGAATCGTACAGCCGCTACGGCGCCTTCCATGACCACCAGCGGCGTACGTCGGCCCTACATAATGCCACCCCAAAACAGCAGGCAACCTCCACCTAGCTGCACTCGCTGGACAGTGTGTCTAAGGTGTTCAGCCTGACCGGGTTGCCTCCAAACACGTCTCTGACGATTGTCTGGTTGAAGGCATATGCAACACTCATCGGCGAACAGAACGTGATGCCAATCCTGAGCGGTCCATTCGGCATCTTGTTGGGTCCATCTGTACCGCGCTGCGTGGTGTCGTGGTTGCAAAGAGGGCCCTCTCCTTGGACGTCGGGAGTGAAGTTGCGCATCATGCAGCCTATTGCGCACAGTTTGAGTCGTATCACGACGTCCTGTGGCTGCACGAATAGCATTATTCAACATGGTGGCGCTGCTGTCAGGGTTCCTCCGAGCCATAATCCGTAGCTAGCGGTCATCCACTGCAGTAGCAGCCCTTGGGCGGCCTGACTGAGGCATGTCATCGACAGTTCCTTCAGGAGTTCTGGGAACCGCGGTGATGCAAAACTTTTTTCGATGTGTGTATTTGGTCGTAGCGGACGTCACATGGCATCCATTGAAGTTCGTTGTTGATCCTTTCAGTCAGCTTTTTTATTACAGAGACCAGCTAGGTCTTTGACCGAGCACGCTGAGCTACCGTGTAGGCAACACCATTAGGCTATCCGAGCACAATTCACAGCCACATCCAAACTTCCATATGTCGTGAACCATGTGCCCACAACCTGTACGCGTACATCCATTATCTATATTTACGTACAGGCGAGACATTTTGCTTGAAACTTGCTTGCCCGGTGTCGGCGGATAAATACAATACTGCAGTGGCTGTGTTGTAGAGATATGGTTGCCGACATATGGAAATCTGGGTCTGGTACGACGCCCACGAGAAACACGTGCCGTGGTGCGTACAACACAGCACGTGCCAACACAAGTCTTAACACGAGTGCCAGCAGCCGTCTCCAGCGTGGAGCGAGTAACTGTTTCATACGAGTGTAATAATTCTTGACTGCATGTTGAAATGCTTGCAAGTCCGCGAGTGCACACGACGAAATTAAGACCTTTAGTGGATACTTCTCCAATTAGAAACTGAATTCTCGGGGCCTTGCATGGAACCGAGCTTTCGCAAAGTGTGTCGAACAAGCCGACTAGTGTGACATCACCAATTCGTTTCCGAGCCCGTATATCTCGTTGGCCTTGTTCTGGCCTAGACTCGTGCACGGAGAGGCTAAATGTAAGGCTACCTCTCGCGATAAGCAGGAAATTTGGGTTCGAGTCGCGGTCCAGCAAACATTTTCACTGTCGTCATTTCATTATACAGCTGGCGGCTGTCCATATTCGCAAAAGCGAATACATTTCATGTATCTCCTAACGGCTGTAGTCACCGCAGTGCCTGTTCCTTTGAACATGCATACATGTCCAAAGTAATTTTGCACCGCAATTCAGAATAACACAGTGTAATGTTATGTGTGCCTCACTGCTTTTTTTTAAAAACTAATTTGTGCCTGATTTTATTCTGAGAAGCTCAGTAATGTATGTAAATACCGTAAATGTAAATGTGATTCAAAAAGTACTTGAAGTGAAGTGAAGCGCAGCTGGACAGCAAGAAACTCTTTAGCGCGCAATGATAGTAGTTGTGAATCTTTGAGTATGGACTCTAAAACCCTTTTTTTTTTTTTAAAAAAAAAAAAAAAGAGGACTGTTAATCCGTATCTCGTGGAAAGGTGACGTGTTGCTAGGCCGTCGCTTAGAACGTATTGTTACATTTAATGAAAATTGATATTTTAGTCATAAAACCGAGTGAATTATGTGTAAGAGTTGCCAAACATTTATGTATACAAATTTTCTGGATGTGGAGAATAGAAATATCTTGTTTTTGGAAAAGGAAGTGAACTTCCTTGTCATCGCCGTCTATCAATCGACAGAATTGTAATTGTACAAAGTTCACTAAAATACAGGAAAATAAATGCATTCTCTATAGTTTTCATTCAATAAATAACAACCTCTCATGATATATTAATTACAGTAATTGGATTATGTTCTTGTACAATAGCATGGTGCTGAACTCCACTGACCAATTTTGATGTAGCAGGACGTGTAGTTTGAAGGAAGTTTGTATGCCAAGCAATCTTCTTTTCTCGAAAAAAGAAGATTGCTGTTTGATCTTATTTACTTACAACAGTGGATTCTTACGTATGAAAAGCTACGAAAACTTGGGCTCAAAGCTATCCGCAATACGGCCAAGTAACTAACAGAGTCGTATTTTAAACCTTAAACAACAAAAACTTCCTCCAAATTGTAATACGTCACCAACTGGTGCAGAAACTGATCATTCAAGGAGGCAGCAACCAAAATTCAGGTACCAGTTACGACTTAAAGTAAAAATCTCAATCAAAAATCAATCTCTCTCTCTCTCTCTCTCTCTCTCTCTCTCTCTCTCTCTCTCTCTCTCTCCAAACACATATATAAATATTCATATTATTAAGATAAAAGTCATTTTATAACAGCCACTGCAATATCATACTTTGATATTCACTGTATCATGATAATCGAACAAATGCTAAATGCAAAGCATATAAACAGCCTAAAAACTCACAAGAAGTGTGTGCAGTGCAGTGTGGGAAGGTATTGAAGTGATTGAACCGAAGTGACGCCTTTGGTGCGAATTTCGTGGTTATATAAAACAATATTCCTTTCAGAAACATCTAGAAGCTTCTGTTAGTCAAAGTCCTAAATGGTATAATTTCCGCCTTTTGAAAACAGAGACAAATTTAAATGAAATTATATTTTTTGTGAATGCAAAATTATTAGAAACGCAATAGAAACAAAAGATATTTATATAGCTACGAAAATAAATTCAGTAATTTTCAAAGTCTGTCAGGTTACAATGTTTGTTTATATTTAGCATTTACATAAACATATATTATTTCTGAAGTAGTTAACAATGGCACTACAATAGGAAAATAAGTCTTTCTTTAGTCAATAATAAGATTCTCCTATAATCACATAAATCTGGAAAACAATCATAAACAAGTGGCATTTGTTATCAATGACATCAAGAAAAAAAATAAAACCAGATAGCATTTTACATATATACATTCTCTGTTGTGAATCTATGTCATTCTAAACCGACAACTAATTTTCGTAGCACAACAATATCATACAGAAATATATAAAATTATTATTATACAACGGACAAATTTTTAAAGACACAGAACTTTGCAGATTCACCAGTGTACAAAGCGTTTATGTAAGAAACATGTATCTCGTACGTTGCAGAGGACAATCGGAATAAACATTACTGAAAATAAAGTGGTGTCGCAAATAACAGTTATTTCAAGAAGTTTCTATAAATCTTGGCTTATTATACATGACGCCACTCAAATTCCATATATGGAAATTTCACTTAGTTTCTCAGTTACAGGCGGTCGCCAGTCCTCTGACCGAAAATAATGAGCCATCGTGCCAGCAACCGATTGATCTACCCAAAGCACGCACGTCTCACGATCCGCCCTTAACGGCTTTGCCTCCGCGTGCCTCGTCTCCTAGCGTCCTAACTTCATAGAAGTTTTGCCGCATACCTTGCGGAACTAGCACTCCTGATCAGCGGCCCCTTGAATCAGTGTTGTTGCGCAATATTTCCGGATATGCAATGATATTGAATTTGTATGGGTGAGATTAAGTGGTTGCGCAGTAACATTGACCACATCAAAGACATCTGAAATACATTGCGCTGGCTTTAAATATTGTGCCGTCTGTGGGCAGTATTGACAATGCTCTTGCCAGTCACTCACATACTACAGACTCTGGACATCTTTATGTTCGCTGACTCATTAAAACTTGTATGGTAATTTCCCTTGACGTAGAATCATTAAATTTAGCGAGAAGAAAGAAAGAAAAGGAATGAAATCTGAAAATTGTTAATTTGTAATTATGTCACACGAAAAAAATATTTCTTATGTCATTTGCTATCCGACATCAAACTTGAAATTAAAACATTCTCGAAAGTCTTAGAATCCCTGGGATCGATATCTTGCCAGTATCAGTGTCGATAACAGGCAAAAATCGCCGCGATCCTCGATTCGCGGAATAGATGAATTGCCTACATACGTCCTTAGTTTGTGCGGAACCGTCAGCTCCCGAGAACTGCTCGTACCTGGCCATTCTTTTTTATTCTCTTCGCGATCGCCTTCTCTTAATAAATATGGGTTAGAGAAAAAGTCGCTGGCTGTAAAGACTACCCGGATCGAGAAGTTAAATAATAATACTGAACTTTATTAGATTCACTGAAATGAATCGAATGCGTGATGTGGATTAAATGAATGAATATGCCATGTCATAAAATTTTATCCAAAACATATTCAAAAACAACAACAAAATACCGTTAACAATAATAATAATAATGACGACGAAAACTCACTGCTGTGGCTAACAGCATCATGTGCCCATTCCCTGTTGCTCGCTGTATTTCGCAGAAATATAATTGAGATTGCAACTGCGTAATGTCGCCTGACAGTAAGAAAAACTTCCCGAATCACAGTAATTGGTAGGAGAAGCAAAATTATCAGACAAGACATACCGGTATTTCCATAAAGAAAAGCGTCACAGAAATGCAAAAACCAGATGAAAATGAGGTGGGACCAAGTCGGGACTGTGTGGGGGATGATCGATGACCACACCCAAGGCATCGAACTGTTGCACTTGTCACAGCAGAGCGTGTCCTGCATTGTCATGTTCAAAGAGAGGGTGCTCCATGAGTGGACGAACTTTCTGAGGTTCGAAAAGCTTGCCGTTGTGGCCGAGCGGCTCTAGGCGCTTCAGTCCGGAGCCACGCTGCCGCTACGGTCGCAGGTTCGAATCATGCCTCGGGCATGGATGTGTGTGATGTCCTTAGGTTAGTTAGGTTTAAGTAGTTCTAAGTCTAGGGGACTGATGACTCAGATGTTAAGTCCCATATTGCTCAGAGCCATTTGAACCATTTGAGGTTAGAAACTCTGCTTGAAATACAAACAGTTCTTACAGTTTATCCAGCGAACTATCTGTCACACTGACTGACACGGTATACAGTCGGTCTGCGAGTATCAAAATATACGTTACATGAGTGGCCGTGTCTTTTGATTGTATTTTTTCACTTTTTTTACACCACCAAGGGACGGTAGATCTTAATATGTGACAGAAATTTCAACTTGATGCTTCTACCTGTTCCTGAGGAAAACGGTACTGAACAGGACAGACAAACAGATGGACGGACGACAAATACGAAGGCAATGGTAGTCCCTACCGCCCACTAGTGCGCGTTCCAGCTCTCTTGGTGGGCGTTAGGCGGTTGGTGGTTAAGTTTTTATAAAATTTTCACGTAAGGTATTTGGTAAGAAATTATTATTTTATGCTTTAACTTGCTGCAACTCTTGCTGCCCGGCACGAATCCACCCGGCGGATTAGTATCGAGGTCCAGTGTGCCGGCCAGTCTGTGGATGGTTTTTAAGGCGGTTTTCCACCTGCCAAGGCGAATGCGGGCTGGTACCCCTTACACCCCCTCCGTTACACTATGTCGGCGATTGCTGCGCAAACACTGTCTCCATGTACGCGTACACCATGATTACTCTAACATGGAAACGTAGGGGTTACTCTCGTCTGGAATGAGGCGTTCCCGGGGGGTCCAATGGAGTCCGAACCGCACAATAATCCTGGGTAACTTCATAAGTTACCATTACTATAGGACTGGTGGGCGTTTAAATAATTTTACTGCTAACAGAGATACAAAAGTTGGCGTTAAACAAAAAATGTTGAACTGCCCCTGCTATAAGGGTTCCTTTTTTACCGATTCAAGTACGGAACCCAAAAAATTTATCGTTAATGTAGAACCAAACAAAATCATTTTTCTTGAAAAATACGTAAACAATATTAACGAAACTTAATCACTTGGTGAACTTTAAGTTAGTATGAACAGTCAAGATCGCAATAAGATTTGTTTATTTATCGGTTTCGGCTTATGTAAAAGCCATCTTCAGAATTTTTGGCACCCTATGACTGGTGCTGGCGGCTCCTGGTTGCCTCGTGATACAACGATCGAGGAGCAGCTAGTACCAGCCACAGGGTGCCAAAAATTCTGAAGATGGCTTTTACATAAGCCGAAACCGATAAATAAACAAATCTTGTTGCGATCTTGATTGTTTATTCTAACATAAATATAGCATCAGGTCGCTTTTCTCCATAGACTATGTTGTCTAAATTTATGGACATGGGGAACTGAAGCATCTGTTATTTCTTAATGGGATGTATATTGGCGGTAGGCAAAAAAGGTTGACTTCCCATGCTATAAGGGTTCCTTTTTTACCGATTCAGGTACGGAACCCAAAAAAATCGATCGTTAACGTAGAACTAAACAAAATTATTTTTCTTAAAAAAGAAAGTCTACAGTATTAATGAAAGTTGATCATTCGGGGAACTGAAGAATCTGTAATTTCCTAATGAGATATTGCACTGAATGTTTAAAAAAAATGGTTCAAATGGCTCTGAGCACTATGGGACTTAACATCTGAGGTCATCAGTCCCCTAGAACTTAGAACTACTTAAACCTAACTAACCTAAGGACATCACACACATCCATGCCCGAGGCAGGATTCGAACCTGCGACCGTAGCGGTTGCGCGGTTCCAGACTGAAGCGCCTAGAACCGCTTGGCCACACTGGCCGGCGAATGTTTCAAGACACTGTGTCCGACGGACGAGCTGGATACGTCGAATAGGTCTGAACAACGAATCTTGTACTCGTATGACAACCGGTCTCCATTTCCAACCAATTTCACTCGCCTTCAAATGGATATTTTCAGCCCATAAATTGCAACGTTGTCTTTCTTATTTTGCTTTGGTCGCAAACACACTATGCTCGTCCAGAGGCAGCGGTTCTTTGTTCATTGAGTTTGTTAACACGTTTGGCCATTCCCCGAACTACCACGTCTGACGGGGCGGGGACACCGAACGTGTTAAACGTGCGCAGCAGTATTTCGTGAACACTAATACACCAGTTGTGAAGAAGAGGCCGCATGTACCTGCCGGCCTAATAAAACGAACCCTAAAGAAAGGAGGTACATCTCCGCGTTTTCAAAGGTGTACGTCATCCGTAAAAAACGTTATTGTTGAAATTCATAAACATGACATAGATTTTGACGCCGAACTGACACAACAGTATTTCGAAAGGCTATTGGTACTAATCTGTAGAATTAAAGCATGTCCATGAAAACGAACCTTCACTGTTTCTTTACATGTCTTTAAAATAGTTAAACAGCTGGTCTATTTTGACACGGCATCGACGGATGGACGATTCTTCTGCACAATAGAAAAGACCCATTGCACTAATCGTCAGGTGGACTTCCATGAACCGATCAAATATTGCTAAATTACATATCCTTAAATAAGTCCTAGAGCTTTAATATAGTTGGACAGACGATCGTGGTGCAGGCGCCGATCCTGTGTCTAAATGAATTAATAAGCAAGGAAGGGCGCCTTAGTTAACGTAAGACGCGAGACACACAGTTTGCTTAGAGTTCATCTGAAATATCAGTTCGGTAAAGCGAGCACCTCGGTATCAGACTTGCAACGGATCACCACTGCAGCAGTAGGTGGGGAACTTTGGTAACTTTTCCTGGATTTCCTCACAACAAGTCGTAGACCAAAACGTGTTTGTAGTCCTTCTAGTCAGTCCTATAATTTACAACATACGTAGAATCCGTTTCCCCGACTGAAACTCCCCCCGTCACCTTCACATGATACGTTTGGACATTCCCGAACTGTTCGTGCGATTCAATATTAGAAGGTGATTTCAAACACACATTCTTTCCGTGTGAATGATAAGACGATTATCGAATAATTCTGCGCAGTATAATAACCAGATCGAAACGCCTAGTCCCCACTAATATCATCTTGATCCTCGATTTAGAAAACACACAAACTTACAAAATAATTATGAACTTTTTAAAAGATTGTTAGTTGTATATATAATCAAGTGCAACGGAGAACTCTGACCTACACGAACCACCGGTCAAGAGTATTTACATAATGCGTAACCGTTAACTTCTAGGAGCCACCGTGTAACGAGAAGACAATGTCGCAGATATCACTGCAAAACAAATTCGTGTATTTGTGCTGTTCCCTACCTTTTTCCCCAATAATCTGAAAGAAATGTATTTCTCATTCGTTGCCATGATGCGATGTTACGATCGGTTATCAGCTCATAAGTGGTCCGTATGTACTAACATAAATTTGTTGAATCATCAGATGTACTATTTATGGAATTTGGTAATGACTGCGTTTTATGCACTACACTTGCCAATAAACAGAGCGGCGTGCACCCTGCCCTGTTCGCAGCTTTCAGTCCATACAGTGGACATCTGATATCCGCGCTCGACACACTTGAAGAAGACAGCAAGGGAAACTTATGGAATATATTGGAAAACACAACAAAAATCTCACTGGAAACTAGTAAATCTGTAGACTAACCACTTGAATGTTGTATAAATTGATTATTTAGGTCTGGACACGAACGTAAATAATTTGCAACTGATTGGTTGTATTTTTTATTTATTTATTTTAATCGAAAGCCGATTGCATCACTAATGGTACGTGAAATCCCATCCAAGGTTAAGTGTGCAGGCCTTGTCGTTCGGTGTTGAATGAGATATGTCGGTCTGTGAAATTTAATTATAGATAACAGCATTCTGAAGGCAGAGGGCGACAGAAGCATTTTGTGGAATAATACAAGGTTTAGCGAAACCTACCAGGGACATTCAATAAGTACCGTAACACATTTTTCTCCGAAAACAGTTTGGTTTTATTCAGGATTCCAATACACCATGCCGGTCGGTGTGCCCGAGCGGTTCTAGGCGTTTCAGTCTGGGACCGCGCGACCGCTACATCGCAGGTTCGAATCCTACCTCGGGCATGGTGTGTGTGATGTCCTTAGGTTAGTTAGGTTTAACTAGTTCTAAGTTCTAGGGAACTGATGACCTCAGATGTTAAGTCCCATAGTGCTCAGAGCCATTTGAAGCATTCCAGTGCACCATGTTATTCTGCACTCTTTTAAAACCCTATTTTTCAGCATAGTGCGGCGGCGTTACTCCGCCTTACTGACAGGCTCTATATGCCCACATGGTACCACTCTACTCACATTGGAGCAAACGTCTTGCTGCAGCAATAACCTCCCTATCATCCACGTACTGCTTCCCATGTAGTGCACGATTCATTGGGCCACACAAATGGAAGTCGAAAAGTACGAGATCCGGGCTGTAAGGAAGAACACGTCTTCGTGTACCCCAACTGGTGTGTTAGCACTACCAACAGAGAAGTCCACTTGAGCAGCGAGGTGTTTGTGATCTGTCGATAATCTCGAGTCATAGCGTCCGCACGTCGCAGTGTTGCAGAGTTGGAGTGCGGGAGAAAGGAAAATGTGGAGTCAGTGGCACCGAGTGAAAATGTGTAATGGACATTCGAACATGGGATCTCCTGCGTACTAGGTTATTGTTACTACTGCGCCACCAAGACACAATGTTCATCACAATTGCGCGGACTGTCCCAGTATGCTCCTCGACCGACTCACTTTCCCACCTAACGCCACCCGACCCTGTCCATGGTCCTCATGCTCCCACAGGAGGTAAAAGAGGTTGTGCGTTTGCACTCAGGGTGGTGGATTCATAGCCCATCGTAGCAACTCGAATATATCAAAGTATGGTGTCTGCTCTTTTGGATATGTCCAATATAACAGGCAGCACGCATACAAAAAATTGAAGGAGTCACAGCTGTGTGCTGTCGGCCAACACGCGGGAGATCGGCAGGTTTGCGCGACCTTGTTACGATGATAACCGACGCGCCGCCCAACGACTCACTATGCTTTTCTTCACTGCCAGGTCTCCGCAGACATTCTGCAAGCGCCTATGAATTTCTACCACGCTCTGGTTTTCCTCCAAAAGAAACACAGTGACAGCTTCTCCTTGGAACGCACCTCCATAACGGATGCCATTTTGAAGTAACGTATAGCACTGCCACATATCGGAATTTTATGAAACTATAGAGGCTGAAGCGGGACTATGCCACGATGTCCCACAACAAATTTCGCATTTTTCAACGAAGCTGGCCGATAAAAGAAATGCGTAGTTTAAGTTATTGAACGCCCAGCGTTGAACGCAAACTGCATCCGCTCTAACTATATTAACATAACGACGAAATTAAAACAACCCAAACGATTGGCAGGTTAGTGGACAGTGCACCTCACCATTTATGACCTACCAGACGTCACTCTAACAAGAACTTTATCATCTGTAGGAGCAGCAAAAAAATTAATGAATGAAGAATAGCTGGTAGAAGCATTAACAAACAATAGGAAGATAAAAAGTGGCCGTGTAAGTTATCGTTGACATTACGGATTCATTTTCTAGAAAAACTAACAGCCTGTAACAATTTTCACGCGGAGTCTTATTTCTGTTTCAATACTTGTCTAAAACGCACAAAAGCATTTTGCGCACACTTTTTTTTCCTCTTCTTAGCTGCTTTAACGTCCTCACTGAAGTAAATACGTTTTTATTAGAGAAAAAATTCAACTGAAAAAACTACAAACAGAATGAATATTTCATTCTACAGCGGGATGTGCGCCGGTTTGAAGCCTCCAATGAAATTAAAGCTGTATGCCAGAGCGGTCTTTGAACACGGAACGTAGGCAAAATTTACTTCAAAGTTCGTAAAAAATTAACATCATAAAAACAGGTTGCATGCTTTACTTCTGTAACATACATTACGCCTTTTGCAAATGCTTCGGAAAAAAAAGACTTCTCAGGTTCGTAATAAATATGTTTCAGCACTATGGGGAGAAGAGGTGCGCAGCAATATCGTTGTGTCAGACACTGTTAAGTTTCAACAGAACTGAGATATCGGGAAAGCTGTTAACGTTTCACTCGAAGGCACGAGCAACGCACGTGACTAAGCTACGTGCTCAGGAATAAGGCAGACAGGCCATGTGATGTTCCAGGCATACGTCTCGGCTGTATTTCGGGACGCAGAGTCGGTCACGTAGCTCCGTGTTCCCAGAACCCGCAGCGAGAAAGCAGTCTCATCTGGCAGGGCAGTTGTGTCTGCGCGTGCGCGTTGACTCAGTGGGAGGAGTCGTGACAGCTTCCGCAATTAACAGGCGAACGGCGGCGTAGCCTGTCAGCTGAGCGCCTACTGGCCAACTGTCACGTAATAAGCGCAGGCAGCCGTAAGTGCACCATTCAGCAACATGGCAAGCTGTGGTACTGCTGTTGATATTTCACAAAACTCGAAAAATTACCATCCTTCATCCTTCACTTTAGTCCGAAATTATATTTTGACACTGCAAAACTTCAAACTGACGCTCTCACTTTAACTCATAAATAAATATATTTTTATAGCGAACTACAGTTTCAGATACTGAAACTTGTTCGTGAAATTCGGCGTAACTGTAACAGGTATAGATGTACTACCTAAAGCGAAATATGAAAATTTTTGCCGTATCGGGACTTAACTCGGATTTCACGCTTATCGTGAGGGGTCGCCTTACCACTTTGGCTGTCAGGCGGGAAATCTGGGTTCGAGTTCCGGTCCGGCAGAAATGTTCATCTTTCCGTTTAGGTACTGCATCTATATACTGATAAGCCAAACCATGAGGACCTCTGCCCATCGCGACGTTAGATGCCGTTGCGGGCACGTGGCGCGGTAACAAAAGTACCGGGTGAACAAAAAGTCAGTATAAATCTGAAAACTTAATAAACCACGGAGTAATGTAGATAGAGAGATAAAAATTGACACACATGCTTGGAATGACATGGAGTTTTATTAGAACAAAAAAAAAAAAAACAGTTCACAAAATGTCCGACAGATGCGCGTCGTTTGGTGATGATAATGTGCTCAGCCGCCACTTTCGTCATGCTTGGCCTCCCACGTCCTCAGACCTCAGTCCGTGCGATTATTGGCTTTTGGGTTACCTGAAGTCGCAAGTGTATCATGATCGACCGACATTTCTCGGGATGCTGCAAGACAACATCCGACACCAATGCCTCACCATAACTCCGGGCATGCTTTACAGTGCTGTTCTCAACATTATTCCTCGACGACAGCTATTGTTGAGGAATGATGGTGGACATATTGCGCATTTCCTGTAAAGAACATCATCTTTGCTTTCTCTTACTTTGTTATGCTAATTATTGCTATTCTGACCAGATGAAGCGCCATCTGTCGGACATTTTTTGAACTTTTGTATTTTTTTGATTCTAATAAAACCCCATGTCATTCCAAGCATGTGTGTCAATTTGTACCTCTCTATCTTCATTACTCCGTGATTTATTCAGTTTTCTAATTTATACTGACTTTTTGATCACCCAGTATGTAAACGGAGCAGCTAGACAAGGGATCACTCTAGGCTGCAAATGGGGAAACCCATTGCGATAAGCGACTTTGACAAAGGGCAGATTATTATTACACACAGCCTGTGAACGAGTGTCTCTAAAACGGCAAAGATGGTCGAATGTTTACATGTTACTGTCGTGAGCGTCTACGGAAAGAGGTAGGGCAGTGGGACTACCACTAGGCGCTTAATTTTCGGACGTCCACATTCCACACAAAACGTGAGGTTTGGAGGCTTGTCTGCTCTGTAAAGTAGGATAGATGGTGAACTGTGGCAGCTCTGTCCATAGAGCACAATGCTGGTGCACGCACAAGTATTTTGGAACACACTGTTCATCGTAAATTGTTGAACATGGAGCTCCATAGCAAACTACCACTACGTGTTGACATGCTTACCCAAAGACATAGTCAATTACAATTGCAGTGGTCACAGGACCATCGGGATTCGAATGTCGGCTGAATAACATTTTTGCTACACCAGGTCTCTAGTTGTCTCCACAAGCGCCGTCATCGAGGTGAACAGCAGCTCGGAACGTGCAGCGCACCATGGATGTGGGATCTGTGGTAGTAATCGAAGACATGCTGACAGCATGCTTTCATGTTTGATGTCTTCCCTCACAGCGATATCGTCTTTCAGCAGTATAATTGTTCATGTCTCGGAGCCAGAACCGAGCTACAGTGGTTTGAGGAGCGTTGTACTGTTCTCACGTTGATATCTTGGGGACCAAATTCGCCTGATGTAAATCCTATTGAATTCATCTGTGTCGCTACCAGGCGCCATCACTGCGGCTTGCCATTGACGCAAATTACATGACAAGTGCGTGGACATCTAATAGCACATACTTTCACAAACATATCCTGATATGTATAATCAGTTATGTATTTCGTTCCAAGGATGGACAAACAAGTTATTAAGCAGGTGGTCACCATGTTTTGGCTCATCGGTGTACCTATTACAGTTAAGTTGAATTTCAGGCATTAATTTCAATATTTGAAGCTGTAGTTCATCATAACAGTAAAAATATATACAAGGTGAAGACGGGCGCATGACGAAAATCACAATGATAGTCCATGAGTTGCCAGCTGTCTTGATTCTAAAACTTGCACAGGAATCACAGGAGGTCCGTGTGTGGGTGGATGAAATCATAGTCACCAAGGAGAAATAGGTACACATGTGACTCATGGAAGTTTGGATCGGTCTGGATAGTGTGGTCGAATAGCCTAAATGATAAGGCGATCGCTCGCCCAAAGTGGGAAATCTGAGTTTGAGACCCGCTCCGGCATAAATTTTCATATGTTGCTTTCGTAGTTGATGTATAACTGTTACATTTAAATTGAATTTCGGTAATAAATTTGATAAATAAGTGCTCATTTTTATTTTTAATTTCAAAAGTGTGTTGTGCTGTTGTGGTCATCAGTCTAAAGACTGGTTTGATGCAGCTCTCCACACTACTCTATCCTACGCAAGGCTCTTCATCTCTGCATAACTATTGCAAACCTACAGCCATTCAGTGAGGTGTACTGAACTTTTCCTTAAGATGAGTAGCTACAAAAGAATAAAATGTTTGTAATTGTGAAATTACCTTATACACGTAATGAACCTGGATTCTCCTTTCATCTTTATCAGACTCGTTGATAAACATGTCATAAAATTCAGATTCAGACTTCAGCTGCCATAGGAGATCCTTTTTCAGCTGGCAACAGAGCTACGTTTACAAGCCGTTTTGAATTTGTGAACTACATACAGACTTCTCTATACTTCTCACAACTGCGACACTGGAGGAAAGAATAGTCTAAATAAGTTCACAGAATTTTACAGTTTTGAGCTCATTTTACTTAATAAACCTCAACGAGTCACCAACACTTTTAGGACGTATTCCTCCTGAAACCAGGAGAAACCTTTAAAAATTGTCAGTCTTTTATACAGTGTAACCCAAAGAATAAGATTTGTGAGCCCATATAATGCTGATCATCTTTTAAGACATCTTTTGAGAACATTTTTATGTATGAACCACAGCTTTAGCTCTCACACTTTTTTTTAATTGTGTTTTTTTGTTACAAGTTTACATTATGCTAATTATTTGTGTTCACCATATGTACACATTACTCAAAATACGAAGTAGAAGCTTTATTTTTTCCTGAAAGTTCTTTACATTATTGTTTTTAAAGCAGACTATTGAAAAGATTGTGCTGTCATAAATTGTGGTACAAAAAAAAAAAAAAACATTTTGGTAATGAAATCAGGATTTTTCTTCAAGAAAGCATTTTATTTTCAAAGTTAAGTCACAAGAGTAGTCTACTATTTAGTTAAGCATGTTTTAAGACCGTATACAAAATAGCTTTTAGCCAAAGTGCACCAGAACATGAAATAATTTAACTTTTGAGAAATTAAAGTTAAATTTGCTTTTTCTATTGAACTTGCATGGCACTAATGCAACCCAGGTCTATTTTTCTTCCTATGCTGTTCTTCCTCCCTCCTCTTTTTCACACTATTTCTTCTTATTGTTGCTTCTTTGGTGGCTACAAACACTGATTTTTCTGCTTCAAAGAGTCTCCTTTGCTCAATGGCTATTAGAGCTCTATGCATATTTAGTCCACCAGGAACTCCATCGGTTCCATAACATGTACACTTGACACTGCTTCATCACTGAACATAGAACAGCATCTAGCACATCTATTTTCAAAGTATTTAGTCCTACTAGAACAGTTTTTGGTATTTGTTCCCATATACAATTGTTGAAACTTTCATGTGGATTTTGAGTTCTACGATGTAAACATTTCTCCAATAATCTTGTGTCACTAAGATCCCTATAAGTATACCTGATGAAAAGTATTTAAATCGACAAAGTCTTGGAGGTTGTAGGGGACATCAAAACAAATATTTTTCCCTAATGTCAGTTTTTCCTATGAGGATTATATAAACCGGTGGAGGTCGTATTACGCTCTTCACTTGTTAGAGGCCGTATTACGATCTTCAGTTGTTAGAGGGCTTCTTACGCTCTTCAGTTGTAGGCAGCTGCTGTCCACCAGTGTAGTAGTGAATTTTCTCTGTTTAGTAATGGAGCGATACACCTGGAGTGAGTACACTGATATGGTTGGTGCGTACTACGTAGCGCACCACAATGGACGAGCTGCACAGCGGGTTTATCAACAACAATATCCTAATCGCCGTATCCCGCATCATACGACCTTTGCTGCTGTGTACCAACGTCTGCATGAGACCGGATCATTTAGCAGATTACCTGGACAGGGATGCCGTCGCATGGTAAGAACGCTGCAATTTGAGGAAGCTGTCTTGTAGCATTTGGAGCGGGATCTTTCACTCAGCACTCGTGCAGTTGCACGTAACATGGGGACGAATCAGACGAATGTAAGAACAGTCCTTCGAGAGCAATTGTTATGTCCATTTCACTTACAGCGTGTCCACAACCTGGAACCAGTTGATTATCCACCCAGAGCACAGTTTTCGCAGTGGTACCTGGAACAGTGTGAAATGCATCCTACATTTTCATCCTCTGTGTTGTTTACCGATGAAGCAACGTTCGGGCGTGATGGAGTC
Organism: Schistocerca americana; assembly: GCF_021461395.2. Lineage (NCBI taxonomy): Eukaryota > Metazoa > Arthropoda > Insecta > Orthoptera > Acrididae > Schistocerca > Schistocerca americana. Next base: position 291,652,188 of record NC_060119.1, on the reverse strand, counting down.
TTCAACATGCACAATTCGACTGTTTGGAGTGAGGATAACCCACATGCCAGAGTTACTAGCGCTCATCAAGTTCGGTTCTTCGTTGATGTGTGGGTCGGTGTTGTTGGGGACTGTTTAATTGGGCTGTATCTGCTACCTAGGCCATTAAATGGCAGGCACTATTACAATTTTCTCGCCAGAGCATTGCCAGAATTGCTGAAAGACGTCCCGCTCCCTACAAGACAACGCATGTGGTTCCAACATGACGGGGCGCCGGCACATTTCAGTCGTCGTGTGCGTCGATTCCTGGACCGACGGTTCCCAGATTGGCAGAGGTGGTCCTGTACCATGGCCTGCTCGATCCCCAGATATGTCCTCTCTGGCCTTTTTTGTATGTGGAGAGATGCGCAATCTTGTTTACGCAACTCCTGTTGCATCAGAAGAGGGTCTGGTTGTCCGGATAATAGCAGCAGCAGGAACAATTCAGGATACTCCTGGGGGTTTTACCCATGTCAGACAGAACATGATCCGTCGGTGTAACCTTTGTTTACGTGTCAATGGAGACATTTTTTAAACTCTACTGTAATTGAAATTGGGTTGTGTTAGTGTGTTGTCTCTTGGTCATAAAAAAATGGAAAAGTGTTTGTTGGTTTAATTAATCTGCCATCAGAGAAACCTCCTCTACCAGTTTAAATACACCTCATAGGAAAAATATTTGGTTTGATGTTCCCTACAACCTCCCAGAGTTTGTCGGTTTAAATACTTTTCACCCTGTATAGGCTTTGTAACTTCCATTACAGCAAATGGCAAAGAATGTTTATAGTTGTAGGTCTCACCTTGAGTAACAGTCTTCTGGTAGCCACACCATGAATCACTGCCAGGTGGGCAGAGTGCATGACATGGATTATCATTTGTGGAGGATTTATGAAAGAAGGTGTGTTGTCCTTCGAGTAAGTTAGTTTAAGTTAGATTAAGTAGTGTGCAAGCTTAGGGATCTATGACCTCCACAGTTTGGTCCCATAACGCTTTACCACAAATTTCAATTTTCTTCGTTTGTAAGTCCACCATGTCTACTACTGCATTTACCATCAGCTAATTTCTTTCCCTTCAAATTGCTCTTCAAGTTCCTCAGTCTTGTACCTTACCTTTTCTGGACATGCCCAACTCATTCCATTTTTTCAGTTTTTGTGTGGTTTGGATTCACAAACTTTTTGGTACCCTTCTGAGTCTCCATTTCCTCAGAAAGATGTATACATCACACCATAGTTCGTCACTGACCTGTGAAATATTTTCACAGCTCCTCTAGATTCCATCCCCCCACTATAACCATTAAAATTATAAGACATTTATGATTTTCAGTTCCACTAGTACAGCCATAACAGTACTTGGTAATACATTCCACATCAATAACTTAACCATTTATAAATTATGTCTCCCTTTGGATGTCAGATCTCGAAGCTAGAGACATCTGAAGAGATTGAATAAGAGCCTTTGACCGTTCTTTTCACTAACCTCTCTCTTTTAAAGCTGTGTCCCCAACGCAGAAGGCAGCTCGTTGGTCGTGGGATCTTCTTCAGCGGAGGCTACTATGCTGTCATTTCGAACCTGTGATTGTGCTTTGTGCAGTATGACTTCCCCAGGTTAGTCTCTGTATGTACAGCGGGCAAGATCTGTAGTACTGACAATGATGGTAGACGAGACTTCTCATTAATGCATCCCATTTGGTTATTATTCAAATAGTCACACATTTTCACTATCTTTTACAACACCCGACATAACTTTCTTAATTGCATGGTCTTTTCCATCCAACTTCCGAAATATGATACATATGTCTGGTTCTCCAGTACGCACTAGACAGAGTGAGTATTGCAGATCCACAACTAAGTTATGCCTGATATAGAGTACAACATGTCCAGCTCTGAAGAGCACTCGAAACAGAGTGACTATTACATATTCACATCTAAGTAACGCACAAAACAGAGATCCGAGTCTGGTCCTCCAAAACGCCTGAAACAGAGATCCATGTGCAGCCCTCCAGAATGCCCGAAACAGAGTGACTAGCACAGCCAAAGTACTCCATCTCTAAGACATGCCAAAGCCACCCAAAGGTGTTTGAAGCACTTCAGTTTCACTATCATTACTCTTATATTTCACAAAACAAGTGAAATAAGGACTCATAGGATAACCATGAGAGGTTGTCATACAAAAAAACTGGGTTAAATACAATGAAAAGTATATAAATAATTAATAAGAGAAGTTAGACATTTTGGCGCCTAGCACCCGAATCTGCTGACCAATTAGAAGCAAGTTCAGTACAACTGGTGGATTCTCCCATGGGACTGGTACATACAGGACCATTTGTCACTTGTACCTCACTCCATTTTCGTGCCATATGCTACTTCACATGTATCAAGCTACATCAAGGCGAGCTTCTAGCAAAATAATGTACTGGTGACCGCAGCCAGGAATATCACACATTGTCCAAGGAGGTAGCTGTCACTACAACATTTAGGGAACTATAGCCTCTTCGTTGCCAGGATGCATCTAGGGCTGCAGACACATCTTTTGCTGCCATTCATCTCTACACCTTCCTGAACAGCAATTTTCATACTACCGTTTGCTACTTCTTCTAAAGTCTGTAGAATAATGTTATTGCACCTGTCAAACCTTGCGGAGGAGGTAAGTTCGTAAGAGCAGAGAAAATTTGAGCCCTTCTATACCCTTTGCCTATGCATCTAACAGCAAAAGCAAGTTTAATATTTGTGTTACATACTCTCTGTTTAGTTGTGCCACATTTGCTTAAATCACAAAAATTAGAAACAATTCTTAATTTTGATGCACGGCCTCTTCTAGCACATATCTCCTCAACTACCTTCACATCACTATTGCAACATTCCTTACATTGCAAAACTTCATTTATTACTTCAGGTAGAGAAGAGATTCAACAATAACACAACCTGAATCAATAGTTGGAGTTTCTATATTATAAGCATTAATAGTGTCAAGTCCATTGTCCAAACATTTCACTTTTATCTTCGAAGCATTTGGAGTAGTTGCAGCTGATTCAAGTGTTGTGTTACATTGTATTTCAGTATTATCAGAGTTAATCCATTTGGTGAACCAGTTTCCATAACATTTATGTTGTTTAACACCGAACTTCTAAATTCTTCCCATTGTTTTCATGTGGAATAAGAAACTCACGCACACAATAAGAAACTCCCGCACACAATTACTTTGCTGTAAAAAAAATATTCACACCAAAACAACATCAATGACTAAACTCTCTGTATAAACGAAAGATAAGCAACTGTACAGCTTTCGCAGGTTAGCCAACTTAAGCGACTAAAAAGACATAAAAACGAAACAAATGAGGGCAAAATTTTATTTTTAATAGACCTGACTGTGTGTTCTGGAGACATCACGGTGTGTGCAGCCACTTTTAAATTCCGCTAATTTTGGTACTTTCATGGTCTATTTTCCTGGAAGTAAACTTTTTCTTGTTCAGAAAACTACAAACAAATTTTTAAGACAAAAATTAAAAAATCGATTTTTTGACAGTTAATCACAAACAAGTCTGCTTAAGCAGGAAAAAATAAAAAAAAGACTCATAGCTGTCTTTTAGTACTTGAAATGCATGTTCAAGGGAACACTGTTTATACTGATCAAAATTAAGCACATTTAGAAGTTTCACAAACACAGATTCCAAAACAGTGAATTTATCTTATAGCTGTCCAAACTCGTGTCCATAATTTTCGAATAGATCCTTGTGAAGTTTGTTTCCAAACTTACTGGAGCATCACATCTAAGATGTTTAATTACTTGTTCATTCGCATGTTGACTATTAATGACTTTTTCCCATATTCTTTCAAATCCATTGGTCTTGAACATTTCCTCGAATTTATTAATTTTTGTTACATACTAATCAATTTCGTAAGCTCTGGCTTGCAATGTATCGAATAACGCATCAGTGAGGAGGAAAATATCTCCAAAAGCATGTAGAATGAAGTAGAAATTGACGTCTTGCAGCTTAATTTCAAATTCTTGAGCAGCAGTAAAGGCCTCTCATCTGAATCTATAACCTTCTTGAAAAGTGAAACCAGTTCACTGCGATACTCGTATAAAGTTTTCATCAAACGAAATGCAGACCACTGCGTGACAGACACTTTGGCCAACCGTTGCTTTACTTCATCTTCTAAGAGCACTGGTTCTTTTGATTGTCGTGGGGGCAAATGTACAATGACCATTCAGAATGAGGATAAAAATTCTGTATCCTTTGATCCTTGACACAGCTTGTGATGGCACTAAATTCAGTCAACAAGCGAAACCATTAAAGAACGGTGAAATTGGAAACGAATTTTTCACCACTCAAAAGACCAACCATGACTGCAGTTCTATAGTAACTATGAACGATTAGTTTTTCATTGCACGCGTAATTTTACATAAAATGTAAGGCAAATTGATATAGTTCATTGGCTGATCTATCATCAGAAATGTTAATGAATTTTAACAGTCTTTCACGCACTTGGCGATCAGCTGTGACTAGCAAAAGATCGAAGAGACCTGTGAGAGGTTGATCACAACTGTAGCTTCATCTAGAATAACTGAGACAAAACTCATTTTGCTTACGTCTATTCTTATTTTACTCAAGAGTGTGTTTGAACAAGAAGATTTAAGCCATTCTTTATCAGATTTGGCACTTCTGTATGCAAGGAAGAATGTTGTAAATGATGTTTCAGCTTTTTGTAATATTCACTGAGGAGCTGTACGAGTTCAACGTAGAGACCCATGTGATTAATCATGGCCTCCGATGCCGTATCTTGCGCTGGTGAGAAACAAACTACACCAATTACGCATTTCATTGTGTCCCTATTCTTTCGTACAAGATTGTTATGTTGTAAATCAAGAATTATCTTCTCCTCGTCCAACACGCGATCAATTCTGTCTATCCAGAGGTTCTTTAATTGATTATGGAGAGGAAGTGGTTCTGAGCTTTGTGAATGATAGCCAAGTCACAGTAACCAACACTATTCCAAATGGATTTGCCACTTATGAACAAAATTCACGATGAAGAAAAAAATATATTAGCATACAGCAAGACGCAAGCCTACTTTCATGGACCGCATAACTCAACATTTCTCACCACAACACCACAGTGAACACATTTAACTGTAACCAAAACTATCATTCATGTTAAGATCTCTTGAAAAAGTTGTGTTGTTAACTGACATTTAATTACAACGAATCATATTAAGAGTGACGCGACTGTGATAAATTTTCAATGTGCTGTTGCCTTGAAATGTCACACTGTCATAACATGCAACTTATAATGAGTGTACAATGAAATACGGCAAAATGTAATACGGCGATGGGCTGCTATCTACTTCCGCAGTTGTACTAAATTGCAATACAACGTCATGAATGTTAACCAATCAGCAAAGCCAATTCCTTGGCATCATGGGGCGCAGTTGCTTTTACTGGCCCATAGGTAACATCGGTTCTTACTTGAATCATAATCCACAGTGAGTTTGAAGTTACCAAATTCGCTGAAAATCGTTAGAAATCGGCAATGACGAGTCTAAAATATTGTGTATTTCCCAATTCATGTAAGCATAAAGGAATAAACTACACACACAACAGGATTTGGAGCCCTAGATAGAGCACACGGACAGTAATGAGGCCACTCCTTTGTCAGTCAGTACTGATCGTTAATCCACATACTGAGCATACAGCAGCCACTTCCGTGTTACAGCCTTCTGTATGAAGACACCAGGCCTGTCTGCAGGAAGTTTCTACAGGGGACCTGCTGCTGGTCTTCTGTGTGGTCTTCTGCATGTAAGTACTGACAAGGAGAATCAACACCATCTTGAAGAAGAAGCTGAACATCGGAGGGAAATATAGCATTAAGAACAGTTTAGATTAGGTAACAAGTTAACAGATGTTGAGGTTCCAATAAATGCAAAATTAGTTTCTTTTGATGTGCATAGTTTGTTCACATGTATTCCAGTGAAAGACTGTCTTGCTACATTAGGTAGATGGTGTGGTCAATCTGTACCAAGCCTAAGGAACACCACAGAAGCTGTAGATTGAGGAAGCCTGATTCAGCCTTTGCAGAACATTGCGTGAACAATAATCACAAATACACAATAGATGTACAACTACTACACACAGAGGAAAAGAGGGCCAAACTCGACCAATTAGAAATTTTAGAAATTGAAAAAATAGATGGGTATATCTCCACACCTATTATTAAACGAGCAAACCCAATTCAATTATTCAACTCTTTTAGATGAGATCCCAACCCCAGGATAGAAGCAAAACTTTGGCAGTCCATCATTGTTAAAAATATCTTGGCTGCTGCATAACTTTACTCGGTCCCTGTAGTATAATTGGTGAATGTGTAACAATGCATGTAATTTGTTAAAAATGATCATTGATGTACTTGTACATTAAGCTATGGATTGATACTTTAAGAAATTGAGATTATCTTTACCTTGTCATCATGTTTATCTGTGCGTTATCGTATTTTAGAATCAGTAATGTACTTGAAAATGGGCTTATTACCTGAAACCTAGGTTGTACAGTAAATAATAAACTGTGAAACAAGGCAAAAAAACAGTGTTTGTTTAGTTAATTGGAACTCCCCGCCATGCCCCCCTCAGATTTTGTGGTGAAATGGCCCAGTGGACAACCAGTCAAAAATTGAACACGGATCAAGCATGGAAACAGAAAGGAGGTGTACTGAATTGTGAGAAAAGAAGCAAAACAGGAACTATGAACAGGCCAGGCTCAGGATGTGCAACATCGAGCGAATTTCAGCAGTTGCAGCGTTGGACCTCAAAGCCATGTGCCATGTGCAAATCACCGTCGTGTCACTTTTTTTACAGGATTATGAACTTTCCATCTGGTCATTGACGTGTACGTTCTCCTTCTGTAGTCTCTACAATTGTCATGTTAGACACTGGTTACAAAATGTGAGTCATGTGGTAAGAAAGTATTAACATCGCAAGCAAATGTAACGAATTGTGAGAGCAGGCAAGACGTCTCACAGACCTCTCACAGAAATGAGTACAACAAATAAACGGGTATGAACTATGTTACAACAAAGGAATTCAAGAGTCAAAACTTCCAAAACGCAATGCAAGAGTCTTAACATGTGGTACTTGTGCAGAAAAAATAGGAGGTACGTATGTCTGGAAGTCTCTTCCTTACATCTCACGATTGTAAACAGACTTTACACCATAACACAGACACAAATCTGAATACAGTGAACAGACACGTTAATGAGCAGATTGAAGTTCATAATTTCAGAAAAAAAAGTAATAATAATATTGGGGACATGTGGGAGATTTGAACATGGATCCCTCTCTTCACAGTCCAACACTGTGACCACACATTTTGCTTCTTTTTTCACAATTCAGAACACCTACTTCCTGTTTTCATGCTTGATCTGTGTTCAGTTATTGACGGACTACACTCAGAGCCATCTTACCACTAAATCCTAGGGGTATGTGAGAGGGAGTTTCCCTTGTGGACAGCAGCATTTAAACACTCGCCCAGCTGAGTTCGTCAAGAAGGGCACTACGGGCGTGTGTTATGGCACCTGCCATGTGCCGATTGTGTGGCAACATCTACTGATGCGGGATTGAAGCCGCCACTGCTGCCACCTGACCACAATCCACGAATATCTGCAGGGCCGTTGCTAGGTGTTTTGCCGCCCTAGGAGAGAACTGAAAAATAATGTCCACTCCTTTTTACTACCACCAGTCTCCCCAATATCTCCACCTCCCCACTACCACCAAGAAGAAATGGCATCCGCAGCTAGTGGTCTAGTTGCTAGCATTGCTGCCACTGGATCACGGGGTTCCAGTTTCGATTCCCGGCCAGGTTGGAGATTTTCTCTGCCCACGAGCTTTGTGTTTCTGTTGTCCCCATCACTTCATCATCATCATCATCATCATCATCATCATCATCATCATCATCATCATCATTCGTGACAGTGGCTAGACTGGACTGTGTAAAGATTGGGACTTTGTAGGGGTGCTGATGATTGCGCAGATGAGCGCCCCACGAACCGAACATCATCATCATCAAGAAGCAAATCTCGTATTATATGTTTAATCATCAAATTATGCTCACCAGACATCCACATGTTTGGGGGGTAGTCCTCAGTTTTTGTGCTTTGTCCTCAATTCTTTTAAAGCTGACAGTGGACAATAAATGTCCTCAGTTTCTTCTTTCTTTTTTTACCTCAAATTTTGAAATTTCCCAAAATAATTGAAATTGGAAGAATGCAATGAACATTTAAAACTTGAACTCAATTAAATGTGCCAGTGCAACCGAATTTGCCATCAGTTACTTATTTTTTTAAATGCAAGAAAATGGACTAATGAGTGGATGATCAAGGTCGGACTGGGTACAAAGGGTCCACATGGCGTATTAGTGCGAGAGGGCCCTTGATAAGTACGAACCATGCAAGGGTGGGAGAGGTTATTGCCACACCATATAGCCGAAGGTGACAATTTTTTAAAAGTTCAATATGGTGTGTTTACGTTCTAAAGAATTTAAATTTCGAGTTGTTCAATGAAAGGAAATTAGAGGCTTGTGGCATACGTAGCAAAGAATTCTTAAATTTTCTGATATCTTAGTTTAACACAGGTAATAGTTCAGTTAAAATTATAATGTAAATTGTAATTTAATGATTAAACTATGAAACCTACAGAATTCGTTTCTACGACGTTATCACATCTGCTGAACTTATTAAAACTTGATTAATCAATCAAAAACTTCGTGAAATTTTTGGATGACGTGACACACTCATTATAACTTTATCACAAAACATTACAACAGTGTTATTAATACTGCCTGTTTTAGTGTTCAAGATTACGAATTGCTTCTAGGAGTTCTTGTCGTAAAAGTGCGTGAAGCCTAGTCTCTACTAGCTTTAAAACAGAAAATGTCCTTTCTGACGTTACGTGTGTAAATGGAACGTCAGCAAAGTGAAATATGCTACATAGAGATTGTAGTATGCACTACAGCTTGAAAGCACAAGGCACACAATTTCTGCTAATACGTGCACTCGATAAATAAGTAATGACAGTCTCTTACTGGTTATTACTTGCGAATACTTCAAAATAAGGAACCTACAGCTAATTTGTTTGAGGAAAGACAATGTAGTTCTTTTGTCGTGCTGCGAGTCTCAGACACTCAGAGACAGACGTATGCATTGGTATGATGAACTGCACTTACCTTTTATTCCTTCTAGATATGTTAAAAAGAGAAATATAAACCTAACCTTGTGAAACATGCCCCACTCCAGCGCTTCGACAGACATGAATCAAGATCACATTTGTTTCCGCTTCGTATTCAGTAGTGGCTACGACAGTTTTGAGGTAGGTAGAGGCAATGTGTTTACTTTCGTCAAAGTAAGTAAAGACTAATTAAGTAACTGTTGTAATGCTTTTGGAAACAATTTGGTGTTTCATTTATTCTCCACATTTGCTCAATTTTTTCGCTAATTGATTTGAAATTAATTTTTTTGCTCTTTGTCACCCCTAAATCTTACCTCCCTATGTGGCTGCCTAGTCTTGCCTAACGATAGAAATGGTGTTTTTTTTCTGTGAGCGGTCGTCTTACCACTTTTTTTGCAACTGCTCTACCAATTTTTTTTTTTGGGGGGGGAGGGGCAAGTACTCTACCTTCTTTTCCTTCTCCTTTTTGTTTTTAATTTTTTTAATTTTTTGTTTTTATTTTTTGTTTTTTTATTTTGAGTGCTCTACCGACTTTTATTTTTTATTTTTTTTTGTTTTTAGAAAAATGTCTTCGCTGTAGAGAACAAAAGGAATAAACACCCATTGCCTGAGCAAAAAGTTGCAGGTAATGAGAAAACAAATAGAAACCTCTATTGTTTGAAAATAAAAGAGAATATTCTCCATAAAATAAAAAAATATGCCTTGAAAACATAAATGAGTATATTTTCTCAACATCCCTCTTTTTCTTCTTGTAAACGTAAATAAGTATACATCAGCAGCATCCCCAACTTTTTTTGTTTTGTTTTGTTTTGTTTTGTTTTATGGGGGTGTACATGAGTAAGAAAACAAATAGGGTGCAGATTAAGAGCTATGGGTAGGTAGGATAATCATGTGTAAGGAAAAAAATTATAAGATGGAGAGAAAAGAGAAGTGAAAGGAATCACCAATACCGACTACGCCCTGCTCCACTTTGGTGCGTCGTCAGAACAACATCCTTTCTATATTGACCATTAGAAGGGGAACGTGGGATCGTCCAGTCTTGACTGGCATGTTTCGTTGAGATTCCAACTCCGTTGGCGAAAATACTCTGTAAATAGTTCACAAAATTGGCCCAATAGTGTCGATGTCGGCGAAAGGTGTGGTGGTGTACTTGGAGGCATGTCCAGAAGTCCGCTGGATTGACGATGTCGTCCAGGAAGTGGTAGATGGTAGCCATGCCACTGATCCATGTGATGGAGTGCCATTTAGACGACGGAAAGCAGGTCGTATCAGGATATATCATCATGGTAGGATGCGGGGGTACTCGGAGGCAGAAAGCCACAATCATCTGTATGAGAGTCCAGACAGCTGCTGCTGGCCCACACTCAAAACGATGTAAATCTGTATCTTCGACATTGCACTTGAGGCACAGGGGTGAGTCCACCAGTGCAATGCGATGCAGTTTCTGTCTTGTAGTACATTTGCTGTTGATGAGAAAGTACCACATCACAGTGGTGTCAGTGCTGTAGTATGGTTGGTGGATCGTTTTCCAAACTTTAGGCCATGAATCTTAGGGGTGATGTGCTTCAACGGGTTTTCAGGATGGGTACGTTTGGAGAAGGCAGTAGATGTTGGTTCTGGGAAGCATATGTAGCTGCTGTATTCCAAACAGAAACAGCTAATGTGCGACATGAGAGGTGGGTGTGTGCCAAAGACATCAGTGGGTGTCTCGAAACAGGTGTGAGCTCGGTGGTCAAAATTCCTGTAAAATTAGCATTTTGGCTTTTCCATAACTGGAGCATAGTATTGGTATAAAGTACCATAGTCCTGGCTCTCACATTAATCAGATTGAGGCCACCATTCCGCTTCGGTAAGGTGAGGGCATCATACTGGACTTTGAAGATGGGTCCAGAACACACAAAATATCCAAAAGTCGCCTGTAGTCTGGCTGCCACTGTTGCAGTGATGGGCAGAATCTGTGCAGTGTGGGGGATTTTGTATGTTTGCCTGCATGCATTGCAGTAGCACCCAGAAATTGGTCACTGAGGTGTGGCGAATGTCTCGCTTGTACACCAATCTGAGACAGTGAAGGGTTTCCACAAGTTGAAAGGGGACTATGCTGTCTGTGGGAAGGCCACGGCCAATCTTCATGGTGCATTATTTTGCGACATTCATAGTACTCCCTGTCCCTGCAGTGTAACGGGTAATCCACTGCATTACAGCTTGTACATTGGCCACTGAACGTACAATGAGGGCCAAGTCATCCGTATAGGGTTGGCAGTGGAACACGATTCCAGAGTGGAATACCTGTCAAGCATTGCCGTAATCCACAAATGAGTGGTTCCATGACATATAGCACCATCGACTATGGCAACCCCTCCATACTGAGTACTCAGTCCATGTAGGTTCTGTAACTCTGCTGTTGACAAGAAGCCTGGACATTGCCCCATGAAGAAGCTGCATAATCACCTATGTGAACATCAGGGGAATCGCCATTTGGTCAATCACTGAGTTGAGAAATGCTTGACTGATGCAGTCAAATGCTTGATTGGAATCGGTGGGGATCAAAGTGCCTCACAGTCATGAGTATATTGCCACAGTGATCAAATCTCAATATTCACTGAGGGCTGTCTGTATATTATGATTGCCGCCTAAGGATGTTTGTTTGTGGGAAACAATTTCTCTTAATACATGTTTGAGTCACACAGCTAGAAGGTGTGTGAAAATCTTGAAGTCAGTATTGAGTAACATAAACAGCCTATGACTGTCGATTTGTGTTCCTCCTGCAGGTTTTGGGACAGGTATGAGTAAACCTTCCATGAACGTTGGTGGTGGGAGTGCCACACCAGACAAACGTTCCCAGTACATGTCTCTCAATCATGGTAACATCAAAGCTTGGAAGGTTCTGTAAAATTCGAGCGGTAAACCAACCGCACCGGAAGACCGGTTCAGTGATCCTTTGGCCACAGCACCATGGACGTCATTGGTGGTCACTTCCGCAGTCAGGAGAGTTGTAGCTACGGTGTTTAGTGTACAATGTATCTCCTGGGCAACCCCAGCAATGACCTCTGCACCGGCAGGTACTTCTTGATAGAAAAGTCTGTAGTGCATTGTGAAGGCATCCACAATGGTAGCTTGTGAAATCAGCTGTCGTCCATCAGGTAGCTCTAAAGTTGTCATTAAGGCCTGTCAGCATCAATGAACATTTTGAATAACATGATGCATAGAAGGTTCTTCACCATTAATCCTATCTTGTCCATGTGCTCGTATAATGGCTCCTTCTAGACAGTACCTGATCAAGGTTAAAATCTTTGCTTTGATGCATTGAGCCCCTTTTAGATGGTCCAGGGATGGAGGATGATCCATGAGCTCGCATAGAGCGTTATAGTAGAACTTTGTTGTGTGGTGATTCCACTTGACGTAGGCCCTGCCAAACCTGGGCAGTTTGGCGCACAGTAACCACCATCGCAGTGTGGTCTTGTAATGCATGACGCATTGAACACAAGGATGCCACGTGTCGGTGACCTGTTGTTGACAATCAGGGTCCCGCAGTAGCGTGACATTGAGTTTCCAATGTACTGCGCTGCGCCATATAGATTGCCTATGTAGGTTCATGGTACAGATGTAGATGTCATGATCTGAAAAGGCAGACGGCCGACATTCCGTGTCGATGGGAAAGGGTTTTAGAGTGTCAGAGATATATGTTGAATTGAGTTGGCTGGCGGAGTGGCTCGTGATGTGAGTATGCCCCAGGTGGTCGACATGTACCACTCTCCAAGTGTCAAGGAGATGAAGGCAGCGGATAAGGAAGGAAAGTTCCAGACATGTGGTGACATGAGGGTATTGGTCTGTACGTTCGAGAACACAGTTGAAATCTCCACTAACGACGAGATGATCATATCTGCTGAGAAATAAAGGCGTGATATCTTCTGCGTAGACCTGGGATCGATCCCTCCATTTATCAGTGCCTAATGGGGCATAGAGAGTTGTGATTTTGATCCCTTCAAGTGTTATGGTCACCCCTCATGCCGCTGGGAGACATGCAACATCAGAAACTACAATCCCTTCTTGGAGGAGGATGGGTGGGCCTGTGTGTTCCATACTCACTGGGGCAGTGTATGTATCATATCCATAACACCCAGACCAAGTTGCTATCCTCAGTTCTTGTAGCAGGGCAATGTCGATGTTCACTGGTCTTAGTGTGTCGTGGAGCAGTTGAAGTTTAATGTGGGAGCCGATATTATTGATGTTGATGGTAGCTATTCGGTATGCCTGATGGGGGATCCGTACTGTCAATGGGTTTGTAGCTGGTGAAGATTGTCATGGTGGATTTTGGAAGCCTATAGCAGTCGCAGGAGTCATCATAGAAACATCCCCCATTTTAGTGTTAGTCTAATGGAGGTACAGATCTCATGTCAGCATAGGGTAAATCTGCGTCATCTGCTCATGATAAATGTCCATCAGTTTCAACTTTGATGAGAGGTAGCTCAATTGCGTCCTTGATGATGGATGTGCTACGTTCCATGGCTTCTAAGCGCAGGGCTTGCTCATGATCTCTGTTGGACAGCTCATTGTCTTGTGGATGATGTGTCTCCGCGGCAGAGGAGAAAGAGTTATCAAGTACTCTGTCAGATTTATGCTTCATCTCTTCATTCTGCAGAGGGGGCTCAGTGGTTGATTCTTATGTCTTGCAGCATTTCTTTCAACGTTTGGGCGACTTTTCCTTCTGGCAATGTGTTTCTGTGTCTGAGGAAGGAAGATATTCACGTCATTCTGGTACAAAACCCACAGGTGCAATGATGCGGTCTTCGGTCTCCATAAAACTCTCACTGATATCCTTCTGAACAGAATGTGTGTATCTGGCTGTAAGTTACATTCACGGGCAGCACTGCTGGTGGCGAGGTGGTGTCACACCTCAGAATGTACTGATCCCGTGAGACACTTATGAACTGCATCTTGTGAGGGCTGGACATGCAGTATCACGGTATAGGTGATTGGAGGGGCAGTTGTGGTTTGGTCGGTGTTCGTGTCATCATGTCGTAGTTGTGCGATGCAGCATTGCAGGCATTCATTACAGACATGGCTTTCTTTGCCACAACTGGAACATGTTTGAGGTTGTCCGACATAAATGACCACTGCACAGCAGCCGCCAACTGAAATGTACAACGGGATGCGCCGTTTGAGATCTATTTGAACTTGTCTCACACCATTAAGCACTAGATACGTCGGAATCTGTGCCCATGTCTCGGCTACGTGATTCTTGACTTTCCCATACGGGCTTAGTGCTGCGATGACTCCATGTTCATTCACCTCGAAAGGCAGTTCGAATACACGGATCGTTCGAAGTCCTGCATGGTCGACATTTACAGCCCCGATGTTGCCATCAGAGTGTCAAAATTTTAGACTATGTCACGTCCATTGAATAACCTCGTTGCAGGTAGCATTAGAAGTCATCTTAACATAAATGATGCTGCTAATGATCAATAGGTGTATGCCGATGAGATTGTCTCAGAGGATCTTCACATCTTCATGTAGGAAGTGTTCAATGGCCAGTGCTTTGGGTCGTGCATATTCATTTGAAAAGGTGAACTTAAGTGTGTTCTTCCTGTGAAAGTGGCCATTATAGATTGTTCAACTGAGAAGCATGGTGACAGAGAAGTAAACAAACATTCTGCGTGTGCATTGGTGTGGATCGCCGAGTGTGGTCTGCACTGCTGCCCTGTCAAAGGCTGACTGCCCTGAATATCTGCCCAACTGGCCATCCCCTGGCAGGTGGCATGCTGCTATCGCCTCTGCGGGGCTGATGGCCATTCCAGAGCCCTCCAGCCGCCGCCCTCCAGCTGTGGGTTCAGAGTTAAGACTCCGGGCAGTGCCGTGACTTGCCACTATGGAGATGAAGTTGGTGGATACCCTGTACTATGACACAGCAGACACTGTGCAGTGCTGTGGACACAGCTGTCAACTCAGCCTGGCATACTGACTATACCAGTTCAGCACTTAGCCACCTGAGCAGCATGTATTAAACTACTCACTGTGTCTACCTTGCTGCTCCTACAATGCCGGAATATTACAAGAGAACGCTGGGCTATGCCAGAGAACAGGGCACATACAGAAGACTGTCTAAGTAGAATAAATTAATAAAGAACTGTTTTATAATCACCATTGATTTCTCTGCAGCTTCCCTACACGTCACACCTGCCTGCTAAACCACCTACAAACCATACAACTCCCCACAAAGACTCAAGCACATCCTGACAAGCAACAGCTGTTTTGTGTTTTGCTCATATTTACCTACAGCTACTTGGGACTCTTACATATTGGCGCCCAATTTGGATCATCATGCTACTTCTACCCATGACATTTTGGCGACAGAATTGGGATGGCCTGGAGCAGTGGTCGTAAAACTGCAACCAGCAGGCCACATGCAGCCCTAAAAAAGTATTTGTGCTGCCTGCGGTTCTCAGCCGTATTCTACAACAATATGCATCAAGCAACAAATGGCTGAATCCAAATACGTCAGATAAGAGTGTATTTTTCTTGTTCAGTAACAAAGAAGTGGCCTTGGACCACCTGTTTATGTGTAGCGGCCTTCTTCTGCTTTTTTCCATTTCTTGGTACAGCTGCGGCTATGTGAGTTTGTGGCATGAGCGCCCCCACAGTTCACACACGTTGGCAGCAATGGTTTGTGGCTTTTCGCAGTCACGTGTAGCATGTGCTTTCACGCATTTCAGACATGTAACTCTGTCTCTGCAGGCCCTGGCTACATGCCCTATCTTTTGGTATTGGTACCACTGATGCGTCGGTGCACTGTTCCATTATTCCTTGTGTATGTGATACTACCCCCATTTGCATAATGTGCATACTGCAATCCCACAACATATGTCAGCTCTGTGTACATTGCCATTGTTGTAAGTGAGACTGACAGAGGAACCTCGTTCCATTACTTTTCAATAAAAATGTTTCTGAGTCGTCTGACGTAAGGTAAGTCATTTACGTCATTCTTCTTACCTCACTTGTATGCGCAGTAATAATTTTTTACCTTATCAATCTTTATATAACGTCCTTTGGCCTACAAATGTAGTTCCTTTTTATTTACTTCAGTTTGTTTGTATCTTCTGTGGATCACTTACGCCAACATGGCATCCAATCAGGAGAAGTGGCCACATTACTCCCGAGGAAAAGTGTCCAAGCTGTTCACCCCAATAAAGATTAATTACTTCCCAAAAACACACGTAATACAACAGATAAAACTGACTTCTAAACACTTTTATGCACAAAGATATCACCTGCCTTTCTGTCCTTTCATGACAATTTTGAATTAATTAGGTGCATTATTTTATTTCAATCCCCCCCCCCTCCCCCTGTTCTGTTCCATATGGCCCAGTACAAAAGGCCAATTGTAAACGGTCTGCAGCAATTGCCTGGTAATCAGTCGCTTGGTAATCCTTGACACTATGGCCAAAAACAAAATATGTCCTGAAATCAGACAAACAAACATCGTATCTTGTTGCAATGACACTGGCTGCAATATCCACTTAGGTACGAAAAATTGGTCACCACATGAGCCTTCAGAAAAATGCATGTCGTTTTAATAGAGTATGTTCTTTTTCACTTAAAATTATTTTGTGTGATGTTTTTAATACGTAGATTCACAATGTATAAGAGGTGATCTATCAGTAACCATAAAAGCACTCCATCTTCAGGCCACAAGTGGCATACCGGGACCGTCCGACCGCCATGTCATCCTCAGTGGAGGATGCGGATAGGAAGGGCGTGGGGTCAGCACACCGCTCTCCTGGCCATTATGATGATATTCTTGACCGAAGCCACTACTAATCGGTCAAGTAGCTCCTCAATTGGCATCATGAGGCTGAGTGCACCCCGAAAAATGGCAACAGCGCATGGCATTTGGATGGTCACCCATCCAAGTGCCGACCACGTCAGACAGCGCTTAACTTCGGTGATCTCACAGGAACCGGTGCATCCACTGCGGCAAGGCCGTTGCCTTCAGTAACCATAGGTTGGTGGAAATTACTGAGAAACAAGGATACAAAGACACCAGAATGTATGGATCCAATGAGTGAACATAAAAGATCAGTGCTGCTACTCCCTAAATTTTCTCAATAGTGTCCCTTGAAAAGAACATCATCTTCCCTCCAAGGATTCTGACATGTTCCACACCCAGGTAGATCCCTCTTCTGTGGGTCTATGGAATGAATAATTTAATCTAATCTAATCTAATTCCCATTTGAGTTCCCAAAGAATGTCTGTAATACTTGTGTTGTTCGAAACTACTGGTAAAAAATGTAGCTGCCCACCTCTGAATTTCTTTGATGACTTTCTTTAATCTGTAATTATATTACTTAATAAGTAGTTTCGCTGCTCACATACCTAGAAATCTATTCTGTATGCTTACACATTCATTGACAACCTGCAGTGGGGCACTGTGCAAGATGTTTTTCGGAAATCTGGAATCTGCTTGTTGCCCTTCATCCATAGTTCACAATATATTATGCAAGAAAATGGCAAGCTAAGTTTCAAAGGAGCGATGCTTTCTAAAACCACACTGATTCATCGACATGAGGTTTTCAGTCTCAAGAAAGTTTATTATGTTCAAACAGGTACTATGTTCCAAGGATTCTGCAGCAAACCAATGTTAGGGACATTGACCTGTAATTTTGCAGGTCCATTCTTTTGTCCATCTTATACGAGGGCTATTCAGAAAGTAGGGAACATTTACGTCTGACGCCGCTACGTGCGCGGAGATCGCGTATCTATATTTTGGAATGCGCGTGCTCGGCAGCTTAGTCAGCATCCGTCTGTGACGGCGGGAACGTCTCTGCCTGTCTGGTTTTATCGATATTCGAATTTGAACTGTGCGCTGCAATCGAAAATCCTGCCAGTTGTGAGGTGCGGTCTGTGATACTGTTTTTGTTGGTAAAAAAACCAAAAACCTATACAAATTTATCGTGAACTGTGCGAAGTGTACGGAAACACCGTAATGAGTGAATGTTCCATTCGGAGATGGTGCATTCGGTTTAAAAATGGCCGAACCAACGTTCATGATGAAGAGTAGAGTGGACGCCCGAGCATTGTGACTGATGATCATGTCACTAAAGTTGATGAAATGATCGTGAAAATCATCACTTCACAATAACGCAACTTTTGCTTTCTTTTCCACAAGTTTAACGGACTTTGTTGATCGAAATTGTCACTCAAAAGCTAGGCAACCACAAATTTTGTGCACGAAGTGTGCGCAAAATACTTACAGAGCACCATAAAAAACAGCGAATGGGGCTAACGTTGACATTTCTGGAGGCCTACCACAAACATGGTAATTCATTACTGGATCGTATCGTAACTGGTGATGAGACTTGGGTGAAACACGTCAATTGCGAGCTAAAATTACAGTCCATGGAGTGGGGGCACACACGGTCTCCCCAAAAACCAAGAAAATGTTTGCAAACCTTGTCAGCAAGGAAGTTGATGGCGACAGTGTTTTGGGACAGACAAGGTGTGCTTCTTATTGATTTTCTTGAACGTGGAGCTCCCATAAATTCTGCCTGGTACTGTCAAACTTTGCACAGCCTTAGAAGACTAGTTCAAAACGAATGCAGAGGAATGCTGCTGTCCAAAATTGTGTTTTTGCACAATGCGCGACCTCATACAGCAAACCACACTAAAGAACTCCTTAATTCATGCAAATGGGAATTTTTCCCTCATCCGCCCTACAGCCCCGATCTTGCACCAAGCAACTTCCACTTATTTCCCACGACGAAGATATGGCTTGCAACGTCGTGCTTTGACGACGATGCGGAATTCCAGGCGGCCATGACCACTGACTGAAGTCTCAGGCAGTAGAATTTTACGAAGAAGGTATTTCAAATCTTGTCCACCGCTTTGATAAGTGCCTCAATACGTTTAGTGAAAATGTGTAAAAGTAGTATGTCAGTCACTCTTTCTGATGTTTATAATAAAATGTATTTCTTGTACTTAGTATTTTTTTAATGCCAAAACGTTCCCTACTTTCTGAATAGCCCTCGTATATAGAAGTCACCCGCACTTTTTTCCAGTCCCCCCCCCCCCCCCCCACCTCCCACAAACACATACACAAACATACATACATTATCAACCTGTAGATTGCAAATATGTCAGGACGTATACTATTAAATGATCCCTTCTTTTAGTCAGGTTGCATTGTAATTTCTTTTCTCCTTGACTTGTTCAGTGTCTCCTCACTAGATATTCGATTTACTTGTCTAATTTTCACTATTCCTCCATAGCACTACACTGCAAAAGCTTCCATTCTCTTCTTGTCTGAACTGTTCTCTGTGCATGTTTCACTATTGTACAAGGCTCCACTCCAGATGTATTGGGAGATATGATACTGCATGAAGAATTTGACAGAGCACTGAAAGACCCACGTCAAAACAATGCCCCAGGAGTAGACGACATTCCATTAGAACTACTGATAGTCTTGGGGGAGCCAGGCATGACAAAACTCTTCTATCTAGTGAGAAAGATGTATGAGACAGGCAAAACACCCTCATACTTCAAGAAGAACATAATTCCAGTCCCAATGAAAGCAGGTGTTGACAGGGGTGAAAATTACTGAACTATCAGTTTAGTAAGTCACGGTTGAAAAATTCTTACATGATTTCTTTAGAGACGAATGGCAAAACTGGTAGAAGCTGACGTCGGGGAAGATTAGTTTGGATTCCGGAAAAATGTAGGTACGCACGAGGCAATACTGACTCTATGACTTATATTAGGAGATAGGTTAAGGAAAGGCAAACCAACATTTCTAGCATTTGTAGGCTTAGAGAAAGTTTTGGGCAATGTTGACTGGAGTACTCTTTTTCAAATTCTGAAGGTGGCAGGGGTAAAATATGGGGAGGAAAAGCCCATTTACAACGTGTATGGAAACCAGATGGCAGTTGTAAGCGTTGAGGGGCATGAAAGGGAAGCAGTGGTTGAGAAGGGAGTGAGACGGGGTTGTAGCCTATCCCCAATGTCATACAATCTGTATAATGAGCAAGCATGAAAGGAAACAAAAGAAACATTTGGAGTAGGAATTAAGAACCATGGAGGAGAAATAAAAACTTTTGCCAATGACATTGTAATCCTCTCAGAGACAGCAAAGGACTTGGAGAGCAGTTGAATGAAATGGACAGTATCTTGAAAGGAGGCTATAACATAAAAAAAGAGCAAAACAATGGTAATGGAATGGAGTTGAATTAAACTAGGTGATGCTGAGGGAATATGGTTTGGAAACAAGATGATAAAAATAGCGGATGAATTTTGCTATTTCAGCAGTAAAATGATTGATGATGGCCACAGTAGAGAGAATATAGACTCACAATGGCAAGAAAAGAAAATTGTTAATATTAAATGTAAATTTAAGTATTAGAAAATCTTTTCTCAATGCGTTTGTCTGGAGAGCAGTGTTGCACAGAAGTGAAATGTGGACAATAAGCAGTTCAAACAAGAATAAATGTGGCCCTATGGAAGAATGCTGAAGATTATATGGGTAGATTGTGTGACTAATGTGGAATTAATAAATCAAACTGGTGAGAAAAATTTGTGCACAGATTAATGTAAAGAAGGGATGAGTTAAGGTGACCACTAATAATAAGTGGTCATAAAGTTTCAATTGTTACTTGATATTCATTATACTGAAGATTTACCATATATCTGAACAGATCACAGAATTATCACTTCACATAATCAAGCCTTCAATGATTTCATACTCACTGATCCACTAATTTAATTAATTTCTTTTTGTCATTGTACCAGAGGTAATCTACAACCCTGTCATCTTGTGTGAAGGGGAATTAAATAATGATGGAAAGGGAAAAGTTGTATGGCCGCACACAAATCTTTCTAGTGTTCTCCAAGATCAAAGTTTTTGTTATGGCTGTGATGTCACTTGTCTAGAGGCCGGCAAAGTTGATCCACACCAGCACAAGAAATTTTCATCTCTGGGACTCTGCTAGTTTTATGGGTAAAGGTGGTATAAGTGCAAGTTTAAATATCAAATTACATTCCAAACCTATTTACACTACAGTATTCTACAGACTGGTGCATGTGATACTGTTGATGGTCATCTTTCCAATGGATGGGGACATTAAACTTGGGTACTCGTAATTCTTTTGGACTTCACTGTTGTCTGAGCACAGACCCTTTCTTTAAGTGCTTCCTATCCCTGACAACACAAGCACAATATTACACTTTATGATTCCCTATCATAGTCATCAAGATTATGCAATTACACATCTAACACACCATATCACATGAGGGAATGTGATCTGTGCAATCTGAAACTTTAATGAGTGCAGGATTTTCATTAAAGAGCCGTATATAAAACTGAAACTTTTTCACTAATATTCTGTATAATTGTGCTTCTTTCCATATTTTAATGATAATTACAACATTTTATGATGCACTAGAGAAATTGAATACTATATCACGATGACACGTCATAATGGTTGACAGTGACTTCTGCTTTTCAATCACTCACATGTCCTCCATGAAAAAGGTGAAGATGGTATGGCAATTTTGGGCTGTTAGATTTATTTGGGCTTGGATACTTATTTTTCGACAAAGATAATAAGAATTCACATACTGAGGAGAACATTTTAGGTAACAGGATACTTGTTGTATACTGCAACAATTAACAAAGCTTTTCTGCCTTACGATGACTCTGCTTCTGTCCACTTACCAAGGATTATTGTCTTCAAGCTCAAAGAAAATGGAATGCATTTGATGCAACAGCCAAAATGCTGATCAGAGTCCTGTTGAATTTATTTGTAATGATCTACTTTCATTTGCACACCAGATCAATTTGTTTAAAAAGTTGGTAACAATTATTCACCACAGTTAAGGAAGAGTGAATCAAATTAAACCTTCACTGTACCAGAACACAGTGAAAGTCTTCCCTGAAGATTAAGTGCTGTAATAAAGTGCTGTAAATAAAAAGAAAGAAGAGGACCTGAAATCTATTACAACTATAGATATACAATGACATAGAACAAGTTGATTGGTTATAGCAAAATTAACCAAACAAGTGAAATATCAAACAAAAATTGTGACTTTTAACTAAACTGGAATGTCTGCAGAAGAGGGGAGCAGCTTACATAAAGTACGGTCACATTGCAATTGTTTTGAAAAGAATCAAAGATCAGCAGCAGATCAAACAACATCTGTACCACAAGGTCTTGCGTAAATAGTAGTAAAAGAAAATGAAATAAATATTAGAAAGCTACAAAACTTTAAAATAGTAACACACAGTACTGTTGAAATGAGCATAAGTAAGATGATGTCATATGTCAACAGCAAAATTAAAGACAGTACCTCAGAGTGGTAGAAAATGTTTTCTTCTTTTTTGAGGCAGTAGCAACGTGTCTAACATTTCAGGGAGAGGAATGTCTCATACTGGATTCACAGGGATCACCTAGACCTCATGTAAATAGTTTAGTTGAGTAATTGTAAGTGCTTTTGTGTAAAGCTATTAAGGACTTTTCACACACAGTCGAAGTAATTGATCTCAATATTAATACACTGAAAGGTAATAGTTATATACAACGTTCTTATGATGTATGAACATTTACAGTGTTATTTTAGGAGCATATAGCCCTGCAATGCATACTCAGAGATCACAGAGATTAACAGATTATACCACCATTAATATACCTCAGAGTAGTCAAAATGTATAAATGCTACATAAGAACTACCAGTTCCTTGTGGTCAAATGGTTAAAATACTAGTTATGAAAGTGAGCTCAGAAAAAGTGCTAGTCGAGGTAAGGCAAATAAAACCAACAAAATCGTGCAAGTTAAAAACTGCAGATTTGAAAAACAAAAAGTGCCAAAATCACAAACTCAGGAAAATAAGTGTAAAAATACACCAGATATTTAATGGTCATAATTGCACTGTTAAGCTGTTTTATTTGAAAGTGAAGCATAGTATGGATCTAGTTTCCAAAAGAAATTACAAACATTGTATTGTAATAGTATGAAGAACTTATTGAAAGTGCAAATGCAATGAAAAGCTCTAAGTATCATACTCAGCAAAAAGATAGTAAAACTTGTCAGGTACCACATCATTTCAATCAGATGTTCTTTTCTTCACAGATGTAGCTTGTAACATCCAGGTCACGTAGTTGCATTTTCTTGATTTTGTCCTGTACTCATACATTTTCTCAAAATAGGAATACCTTCCCAGGCCTCCTGATCTTAACTACATAAGGCTTATGTTTGTCCATCTGTAGCCACTGTACTTTAGATATGTTTGGATTTGCTGCGTTTATATTACAATCTGATGCTTTTTTTGAAATTGAAGAAATCAGATGCATTCATGTTATGATAAAAAATGGTTTTATTTGTCTTGGTTGGTGTATCCCATCCTTTACATCTTCTGGAACAATAAATCTGGGTGGGATGAGCTTCTGCAGGAATATGTTTATTACTTTAACTTCTGTATTCATTCCTTCCACTTTTCAGGTTTTTCCTCATTGCTGCCACATTCAATTTTTCAGATTTTTCCTTATTGCTGTCACAGCACCTTCTCTTGTAATTTGTTGTTTCTTTGCATTCAAACTGTCACAAAAAATTGCTACCGCCTCCATTTTATCTAACACTGAGGAGTGAGTGGACAGTACATAGAGCCTTTCATATGTTAACAGCAGTAGCTGTTAAATCACATTCCATCTGTTGACTGCATTTGCTTCTACATTCTCATTCATGGCAGTTTGAGCCTTTTACACTTTATTGGGATTTACATGTGAATTCCATTTTGCACAAAACCTCAAAATTCCTTATAATGGCACTTTAGAGCCTCTTTCAATTTAAGTCTTCGATCTTGTGATGTTAAAATCTGGAGATAAATTTGTTCTTCTAAAAATGTAGAGATGTGAAGACTTTTGTGCAACTCTGGATTATTATAGAAACAGACATAATCAGAGAAGAGTAAGAAATGTATCACAATGACTGATTATCAAGGAAAGAACTATAAATGAAGTTAAAAAGCTCTCACATATACAAGACATAAGACAGTTGTGAGACTTACAGAAAGAAAACCCTAATGAGAGACACCAAATTCAGATTCCTCAAAAATGAAATTCAGGAACAAACTATCAAGATATGAAGAGATGGGATTCCACTAGGCATTGTCTGCACCCATCACGGCTGGGAAAGGAAGGTTGGTGGAGTTAATTAGTGCGAGTATAGCAGGTGGGTGTGGGGCCACACATGGACAAATGACTGTTTTCATGAGTATGACTAGACCTTTTTTTATGATAAATAATGACAACCAACTCTGCACCCCCACAAGTATCCCAACTGACTTAAAGATTTCTACATTGTGTACACAGAAGACAGGATGTGCCACAAAGGAGTGCACAAACTCCATAGAAATTGGCTTGGAAATATCTATTCTTTATCAAATATGCAGTCTATTAAAAATTAAATACACCAACTTATGGATGTCTATCCCATTGCATGGGCAAGGGACTTAAGCTGATGATATGTATGAGAAAAAGTACCACCACAGCTGTATCTTCAGAATGTCTTTGTTGTCTCACATGGCAAGTTTCAGCAGCACATCACCGCTATCCTCAGGCCCCATCACTGACAAAACAGTTTTAGACTTCCTTGGCAAATTTATTGTGGAGTCCTTTTTACTAGTACACATGGACTAAAGCCTGCCTGGTTAGCTGTGCTGTATAACGCACTGCTTTCCGGGCAGGAAGGTGCGCTGGTCCCCGGCATGAATCTGCCCGGCAGATTAGTGCCGAGGTCCGGTGTGCCGGCCAGTCTGTGGATCGTTTCCAAGGCGGTTTTCCATCTGCCTCAGCAAATGCGGGCTGGTTCCCCTTATTCCATCTCAGTTACACTACATTGGTGATTGTTTCGCAAACACTGTCTCCACATACGCGTACACTGTAGTTACTCTATCACGCAAACATTTGGGGTTACATTCGTCTGGCGTGAGACATTCCTGGGGGATCTACTGGGGGCCGAACCGCACAATAACCTTGGGTTTGCTGTGGGGTGGTGGTGGGATGAGTGGACTGCTGTAGCCTGCTGTGGGGTTGTGAACCACTGAGGGCTACGGCGAGGACGAAGCCTCTCCGTTGTTTCTAGGTCCCCAGTTCCATACAATACAATACAATACAAAACACATGGTCTAGGTTTTCTCACAAGGGACACTTCCCATTGCACCCTCCTCAGATTTTGTGGTAAGATGGCTCAGTCGATAGCCCATCAAAACCTGAACATAATTCAAGCATGAAAACAGGAAGAAGCTGTACTGAATCGTGGTGGTGGGGGGGGGGGGGGGGGGGGGGGGGGGGGGAATGAATCAGTGAATGGTCAAAGTAAGTACAATATACAATATAGTGTAGTTTCAAGTAGTAATGCCATCGTGGTCAAATGGTTATGGTGTTGGGCTGCCATATGGGCGACCTGTGTTCAACCCTAACTGCAACAAATGAATGTAACAGTTTCACAATCACACAGTTTCTCTGTGCACAGTCAGAAGATATGCTTTTAATGTTCTTGAAGTTGTGTTCTGTTTTGGAAGTTTTGGCTCTTGAATTCCTTTGCTGTAACATAGTTCACATGTCTATTTGTTGTTTTCACTTCTGTGAGACGTCTATGTGCAATCTCACCTGCTCTCACTATTCATCATGTTTACTTGCAACGGTAATGTATTCTTATCACATGACCTATTCTACAACCAATGTATAAAATGACAACTGCCAGGACTACAGAAAGACAACAAACATTTAAATGATCAGATGGACAGTTCACACTTTTGTGGAAAAAATAAAAATAAAGAGCATGAGAAAGATTTGAACGTGTGTCGCCTGCATGGCAGTCCATAACCATCTCCACTTAACCACAATGCCATTAGTCCTATCAGCTCACACTATACTGAACTTGTTTTCCTTCAATAACTCACTGTATCTATTTTGCTTCTTTCTTTCTTTTTTTCTTCAAAGTTGATTACACCTTTTTCCTTTCACGCTTGATCTGTGTTCACTTTTCAACAGACTGTCTACTGAGCCATGTTACCACAAAATCTGACGGTATGTGAGGGGTGGTTTCCCTTGTCAGGAGTCAAGTAGACACACCTGAGCAAAGCTAGCCCACGTGTACTAGTAACAAGGACTCCACAACAAATGCACCAAGGGAATCTAATACTCTTTTGGCAGTGGTGGGGCTGATGATTGTGATAATGTGTCACTGAAACTAGTCATGTAAGACAATAAAGACATTCACAAGATACAGCTGGGGTGGTACTTCTTCTTATATAAAATACACCAGTTTGAAGGGCGTCACATAGTTCAGAATCAGTTTTAGACTATGTGCTTTCAAGTATTGACAGGGAAAATTGTAAAATATTTATGCCATGCCTTTCTGATCATTACTGTCAGCTACTAATGCTAGATGGGTTTTGTAAAATCTCCAAAACTGCAGGCCTTCAGAAGTATCTTTTCAGAATGTAAAATACATACTTTTTCTAGGGCATTGGCAAATGAAACCTGGTATGAAGTGTATACGGACAACAATGAGGAGGCTAAGTTCTCTAAATTCCGCATATCGTTAAATTAATTTTTGAGATGGCATTTTCAAAAGTAGCCACCTCTACTAAGGCAGCCAAGGAAAATAAATGGATACCTGTGGGTATTAGAAAGTCCTCCCAGACACTTAAACTCATCAGTGCTTTACAAAAGCAATATACTAATCCACAGAGTCTAGATTACTGCCACAGGTATAAAGAAATACACAGGAGGGTACTGCTTGCTGCAAAAAAAAATATTCAATTATAAAATAATATATTATGTAGAAAATGAAAGTAAAGTAGTGTTTGGATGTCATAAAACAAGAAACTGGAAAAGGCACACACAAGTATAATAACATACAAATCAAACAAACATGGAGGCAGAATAAAAGAAAATTCTTAGGACCTGGAGAAAATTTTTAATGACTACTTCTCTGGTATTTGGAGATGTTGCCATAAAATCTACGTAAAACAAGTGTAATACCCACAATGACTTATGCAGCAAGCACAAAGCAGTTCTTCACAACAGAGCTTTAAATCAGGAAGACAATAACGAAATTAAAAATAAGAAGTCAGCAGGTATAGATGAGGCTTCCGTCCTTGTTCTAAAGGCACACAGTGGTAGCTTAAAAGCTCCATTAACAAACAATAAATGAGTCTTTCAGTTCCTGTATCTTTCCAGAGAGCCTAAAGCATGTACAAGTTGTGCTCTTACTAAAGAAAGGTAATGTAGACAGTGCTGAAAACTACAAGCCAGTTTCAAAACTTTCTGCATTCTCAAAGACAACTGAAACAATCATGAAGGATAGACTAATGGGTTATATGAATAACAAACAATGATTTGCTTCCTAAGGGGGAGAAATATTGGGTTGGTGCAAATGCCAATAATATTTTTCCACACACCAGATACACATAACAGAGACTTTAGTCATATAAATATATATTCTCCTTCACTACTTACAAAAGCCTGCCAACACAGGGATAACTTTTTGATTACACAACTGTAGAAATCATGTGGTATTGAGGCAATGAACTCATGAACAATCTTCATCCAGAAAAGAAATTCCTTGAAGGTTGTTTGAAAGAGAGCAGCAAATGTGGAAATCTGAGGCCATAAGATCAGGTGAATAAGATGGATACGGAATGACTTCTCAACCCAGCTCCTGTATAGTATTTATTGTCAGTCTAATTGAATGCAGATGGGCATTATCATAGAGTAGCATCACTTCAAGCAGTCATCCTGGTCATTGTTCTTGGATTGCGTCTGCAAGATGTCTCAGTTTTTGACAACAAATGTCAACAGTGATGGTTACACCTCGAGGAAGCAATTTGTATAACACCACACCATCGCTGTTGCACCAGAAGCATAACATTATCTTTTATGGATGTGCGCAGGTTTTGTATAGGGAGTTGCTGCTTGTTTGGACTGAACCATTCATTTCTTTTCCTCTTTTTTTTTGGGGATGGGGGTGGGGGTGGGGGGTGTCATCAGTCTTCTGACATTGTGGCATGCCACGAATTCCTCTCCTTTGCCAACCTCTTCATCTCAAAGTAGCACTTGCAACCTATGTCCTCAATTATTTGCTGGTTGTATTCCAATCTCTGTCTTTCTCTACAGTTTTTGTCATCTACAGCTCTCTCTAGTAACAAGGAAGGCATTCCCTCATGTCTTAACACATGTCCTATAATTCTGTCCCTTCTCCTTGTCAGTGTTTTTCACATATTCCTTACCTCTCCTATTCTGTGTAGAACCACATCATTCCTTACCTTATCAGTCCACCTAATTTTCAACATTTGTCTGTTGCATAACATCTCAAACGCTTTGATTCTCTACTGTTCCAGCTTTCCCGCAGTCCATGTTTCACTACCACACAATGCTGTGCACCAAAAGTACATTTTCAGAAATTTCTTCCTCAAATTAAGGGCTATGTTTGGTACTAGTAGA
This sequence comes from Schistocerca americana, assembly GCF_021461395.2. Classification (NCBI taxonomy): domain Eukaryota; kingdom Metazoa; phylum Arthropoda; class Insecta; order Orthoptera; family Acrididae; genus Schistocerca; species Schistocerca americana. The sequence goes on along the minus strand of NC_060119.1, from coordinate 291,623,472 downwards.
CTTCTCTTGGCCAGAAATGCCCTTTTGGCCATTGCTAGTCTGCTTTTGATGTCCTCCTAGCTCTGTCAGTCATTGGTTATTTTGCTGTCAGGAAGCAGAATTCCTTAATTTCATGTACTTCATGGCCATCAATCACTGATCTCATTTCTGCTACTTCTAATTATTTTCATCTTTCTTCAATTTACCCTCAATTCACATCCAGTCTGCAGCCCGTGGTCTCACGGTAGCATTCTTGCTTCCCGAGCACGGAGTCCTGGGTTTGATTCCTGGCGGGGTCAGGGATTTTCACCTGACTCGAGGTGACTGGGTGTTGTGTTGTCTTCATCATCATCATCATTCATCCCCATTACGGTCGGAGGAAGGCAATGGCAAACCACCTCCACTAGGACCTTGCCTAGTACGGCAGTGCAGGTCTCCCGGATCATTCCCCTATGCTCTGTCAAGGAGTATGGGACTTCATCATCACTCTCATCATATTCAGTACTCATCAGACTGTTCATTCCATTCAGCAGATCACATGATACTTCTTCACTTCCACTCAGGATAGAATGTAAGTAAGATGGCGCCTAGTGTAGATCGGGAGTATGTTAGTTCCGTACAAAAGTCAAAAAATAACGAGGAAAAGTGTTCGATATGCAACAAATTCTGTGTGTATTATGACAGTACATGTATGCCATGTTATATTATCGCAAAAGTAGACGCCAAAAAAAACCTGGTAACAGGAAAATGTTATAATCAGGCATCTCATCCAGCAAGTACTTCGACTCATTCGTGGGAAATGGTGAACTCTGATACAACATGCCATTGCAAGAAACGTGTTGTAAAAGGTATAATGTGCTTAAATTGTAAAACGGTTTTTCATTATTCGTGTGTTAATGTCAGTCCTAAAAGGAAACTATGGTTCTGCAATAGCTGTTTCAAAGGCGACTTAGGTCAAAAACCTAATATGAGAAACACCAAAGACGAAGTTATCAGTGCTCTACTGGAAGAGTTTTCAGTTATAAAACATCACGAACACGAACAGTATGAAAAAGAAGCAAAGAGGCTTAGCGTTTTACCTCAAGATACTGTAACTTTTGTTAATAACAGTTCTGTTGTTTATGTTTGTAGAAAGTGCGGGAAAAACACAAACAGTGGTGTAACCTGTTGCGAGTGCGAACGAAAACATCAGTCTAAAACTCCCGTCCATGTTCCAAAACTTTACATTTTAGGCGATAGCCACAGCCGCGGTATTGTCTCACGCATAAATAAAGCTTCAAATGTGAAATCGATGAGCTTTGTAAAGCCTGGGGCGCCCCTCTCAGAAATAAGAAAACTAGTTTTTTCTGAAGAAATAAAAAAGCTGTCTTCGAAAGATTTTGTTGTCCTCTTTGGTGGATCTAATGACATTTATCAAAATGATACATCTAAAGCCTGTTGCGAATTAAACAAGTGTTTATCTGAACTAAGTCATACAAACGTTATCCTCGTAAATATACCACAAAGGTACGACTTGATGTCCTGGTCGTGTGTAAACAAGGAAATTAGTGCCGCCAATGAACTTTTTTCCAGTATATGCAAACAATATAGAAATGTTTCTGTTGTTAATATTAATACCATTGGACGCAGATTCCACACTACTCACGGGCTGCACTTAAATGGCCTTGGAAAGCAACTTGTTACATTAAAGCTAATGGAAATTATTCAGAGACTGCAATACTTACCAACAACATCTTCAGTGGTACCTGTATCATCATCACAGAAAGTATCTCTAGGAGTGACTGATGCAGAATTAGATACAGTAACAGAAAATGCAGCAGAAGTACCTAAAGAAGCAATACTAACAGAAGTAGAATCAACAGCAGCGTCAGAAGAACCACGTTCAGTAACAGCAGAAGTAACTCCTCCAGCATTAGAACGAGCTCCTACAGCAGTAACACCATCTCCCTCACCAGCAGTAACAGCACAAACTACTTCACCAGAAATAGCAGAAGAAACACCATCAGCAACAGCAGAAGCAACTCCTCCAGCAGTAGAACTAGTTCCTATAGCAGCAGCACCATCTCCCACACCAGCAGTAGTAGAACCAACTCCTTTACCAGTAATAGCAGAAACAACTCCTCCACCAGCAGCAACTAAACCAACTTCACCAACAGCAGAAACAGTACAAGCTCCTCCTCCATCACCTTCAAGAGTAGCAGAAAAGAATAGACCAGTCACAGTAAGTAAAGTATCATCTTTGTCTCATGATGAAGTGATACCAAATGATTTGGGAAAACACGTTCCTATAAAACTTGTGGACAGTAAAGTGAAACAAACGTCCAACCGTGTTTCAAACAGACCCAAAAAATTACCTAAGAGAAATGAAGATTTTTTATGGTTTATCCCAAGGAAGTCCAACCGCCACCTAACGTAGATTCCAGGGCTGAAAAAACAATTAAATGTTCTCCATTGCCCCATAATACTGTACTCCTCCCCTCCTGTGACAGTAACTCTATCTTATTTCTGCACTTAAATGTCAGGTCTCTGAAAAATAAAGCTGATGAGCTTGGTATACTATTAAAAAGTAACAAAAGAATGATTTTATGTATAAACGAACATTGGTTAAAGGAAGAGGATATAAAATTGTATGTACCATCAGGTTTCAGATTAGCTACATACTTCTGCAGACCCAGTGAATCCTATGGGGGTTCATCCATATATATTAGCAATGATCTAGACCTAAAGTTTTCTGTTCTTGAAGTTAGTGACCTATGCACTAAAGGTGTTTTTGAAGCAGCTGCTTTTATTATACCTAGTATACAGCTCATAACTGTGTCTTTATATCACACTCCTGAAAGTAATGTAGAACAATTTATAGAACGTTTAGAAAAACTTGTGATCAGTATACAAAAATATACTAAATACAAAATTTTAATCTTTGGGGATCTAAACATAGACATTAGGAAAATGACAGCCAGAAATGTTAATTTAGTAAATATGTTAAGATCCTATAATCTCTTTTGTGCTAATGAAAGTCCTACAAGGCACTCCTCCTGTCTTGACAATCTAATAACAAATGTATACAAATGTGATTTTGAGCTAGGCTTACTTAATGTCGATTACCTGTCAGACCATAGAGGTATATGGGTGAAACTAATTACTAAAAAACCAAAAGAAGACGAGGAACAAACTCAGTGTGTCAGACTATCTACAGATACAAATATTAGCAAGTATAGAGAAGAACTTAAGTCTATAGATTGGAATACTGTTATACATTCCTCCAGAAATGTTGATGAAGCCTTCAGCACATTCCTCAAAATCATTTCTGAAATCTTCCACACATGCTGTCCACTGGTTAAAAAACAAAAAAACAAAAATGTTAGGAAACCTAGCCACTCAACTTTACAGAAGTGGTTTTCACCCCAATTACAAAAACTGAGACTATTGGTAATTACTTGTCACGATAAGGTCAAAAAGGGAGCAGTAGATAAAGAAACTTACAAAAACCTGAAAAGAAAATATAGATCTGAAATTAAAATAGCCAAGTATAAGGCAAATGGTGATTTCATTAAAAAATCACACAATAAATGTAAGGCTGCATGGAAAGTAATAAAAGCAGAGCTAGGTATGGATATAAACTACAAAGACAACACAAATGCTGCTAACGTCACTGCTGATGATTTCAATCACTTTTTTGTCAACTCTGCCAATCTTAGCCTTCCAACCCATGGCAACCAGAATTCCAATTCAACACATACACCTATTTCTCACCCCATATCTGGCAGAAATTTTCAACAAAACATTACAAACATAGTGTCAGCTTGTAAATGGAGAGAAGTACAAGTAACTGATATAATTAAAGCAACCTCTAAATTAGGATACTCTAGATCTGAAGATGTGTATGGCCTGTCAAACTATGTAATTAAAAAAGTTGTAGATCTCATAACATACCCCCTTTGCATACTGATAAACTGGATGCTCTCGAGTGGACACTTTCCAGAATGTCTCAAAAAAACAGTTGTCATACCATTATACAAAAAGGGTGACAAGTCCTGTATCAATAATTATAGACCAATTTCACTTGTGCCTATTCTTTCAAAAATAATAGAACATTGCATAATGCAGCAAATATGCATACACCTATCAGACAATAATATATTAAATGATTCTCAGTATGGATTCAGGTCAAACTTATCAACAATCAAAGCAGTTGAAAACCTTATCTCTTTTGTACTAAGTGCATTTGAGTCAGAATTATCTGCTGAAGCCATTCTAATTGACTTGAGTAAGGCTTTCGACTCAGTTAACCACAAATTATTATTAGATAAACTGTGTTGCTATGGAATCAAACACCTGGAACTCTCACTAATTGAATCATACCTCAGCAATAGAAAACAAATAGTAAAGCATAATGACCAACAGTCACAGACTTTAAGTATAAAACGAGGTGTTCCTCAGGGCTCAGTGCTTGGCCCTCTACTATTTATATTGTTTGTAAATGACTTTCCGAACAACTTACCCTGTAAATCTATCCTCTATGCTGATGACACAACATTAGCTAATTCTGGAAAGGATATAAACATATTGAAGGAGGAAAGTGAAGAGTGTCTCAAAATATCTAATATCTGGTTTAAAGCTAATGACTTATCTATGAACCATGAAAAGACTGTCAAGATAATCTTCAGTTTATCAAACAGTAACATGGAGTTATCATCTGTTAAACTACTAGGAATACACATTGACTCAAAATTAATTTGGGACACACATACAGATTATGTATGTCGAAAGCTATCACGAGTTATCTACCTACTAGCCAAACTACACACATGTGTTACACAAGATTTATTGCTTCAGTCATACTATGCCTTCTTTCATTGCCATCTACAATATGGCATTCTTTTATGGGGTAACTCTCCAGGAGCCAAAAAAATTTTCACTTGGCAGAAGAAAGCAATTAGACGTTTGTACGGAATCACAGACAACAAGACCTCATGTAGACCTTATTTTAGAGACTTAAAAATTCTCACAGTCCCATCTCTTTACGTATATTGTTGCCTATTAAACATAAAAGACAACTTAAACAACTACACTATAAGGAAATCGGTTCATCAACACAATACTCGACAAACAAATATGATTGATATACCCACAACCAGGCTTAAGAAAACCCAATCTAGCTATGAATACATAGGCATAAAATTATTCAACACTTTACCCGTACAGGCTCAATTGGTTTCAATGGATATTTTCAAAACTAAAACCAAAGTGTGGATGAAGAAAAATACTTTCTACAGTGTAGAAGAATTTCAGAATAGTTGTAAAGATGATCTAATTTATTGATAAACTAAGGCTTACTATTATGTATAGTTATGGATGTAGAGGCAGCTAGCTATAAGCTAATAGGGTACAACACTATCTTTTTTTTTCCATGTAATATTTTTGCTATATGAAACATAATGTACAAATAGCTATAATACTTCTGACAACATTGATTGCATGTTAATGCTGATAAATTATGGCTTACTGTTATGTATGGATCTAGGTGTAGAGGCTGTTGTAAGCTAATAGTTTACAACATTGCCATATTTTTACTATGTAATATTTTGGTATGTAAAACATAATGTACAAATAGCTGTAACTCTTCTGACGACATCGATTGCATGTAGGTGCTGAAAGATGGATAAAATAAATAAATAAATAAATAAATGTCATCAGTGAATCATATCATTGGTATCCTTCCACCGTGAATTTCAATTCTACTACTAAATGTTTCTTTTATTTCCATCACTGCTTCTTCGATGTACAGATTGAATAGTAAGGGTAAAAGACTACATCCCTGTCTTATGCCCTTCTTAACTGAGGGCTTTGTTCTTGGTCATCCACTATTATTATTTCCTCTTGGCTCTTGTACATATTGTATATTACCCGTCTCTCCCTATAGTTTACCCCTATTTTTCTCAGAATTTCGAACATCTTGCACCATTTTACATTGTTGGACACTTTTTCCAGGTGAACAAATTCTATGAATGTGTCTTGATTTTTCTTTACTCTTGCTTACATTATCAACCGCAGTGTCAGAATTGCCTCTCTGGTTCTTTTACCTTTTCTAAAGCCAAACTGATCGTCATCTAGCACATCCTCAATTTTCTTTTCCGTTCTTTTGTATACGTACCATTCTTATCAGCGATTTGGATGGCTGAGTTGTTAAACTGATTGTGTGATAAAGCTCGCACTTGTCAGCTCTCACAGTCTTTGCGATTGTACATATGGTATGTCGCCAGACTCATACATTCTACGCACCAATGTGAATAGCCATTTTTTTGCCACTTCCTCCAATGATTTTAGAAATTCTGGTGGAATGTTATCTAACCCTACTGCCTCATTTGATCTTAAGTCCTCCAAAGCTCTTTTAAATTCTGATTCTAATACTGGTTACCCTATCGTATCTAAATCAACAACTGTTTCTTCTTCTATCAAATAAGACAAATCTTCCCCCTCACAGAGGCAGTCAAGGTATTCCTTCCGCTCTCTCCTCTGCATTTAACAGTGGAATTCACATTGCACTCTTAATGTTACCACCCTTGTTTTTGATGTCACAAAAGGTCATTTTGAATTTCCTGTATGCTGAGTCCGTCCTTCCGACAATCATTTCTGTTTCAATTTCTTCACATTTTTCATGTAGCCATTTAGTCTTAGCTTCCCTGCACTTCCTATTTATTTCATTCCTCAGTGACTTGTATTTCTGTATTCCTGAGTTTCCCAGAACATTTTTGTACTTCCTCCTTCCATTGATCAACTGAAGTATTGCTTCTGTTATCCATGGTTTCTTCACAGTTACCTCCTTTGTACCTATGTTTTTCTTTCCAAATTCTGTGATGGCCCTTTTTATAGATGTCCATTCCTCTTCAACTGTACTGTCTACTGAGCTATTCTTTATTGCTGTATTCTTTATTGCCTTAGAAAACCTCAAGTGTATTTCAACATTCCGTAGTACTTCCATATCCCACTTCTTTGTGTATTGATTCACCCTGACAAATGTCTTTAACTTTAGTGTACTCTTCATCACTACTATATTGTGATCTGAATCTATATCTGCTTCTGGGTTCACTGTATTGGTAGGTAAGCAAAGCACTGACAAAAAACATTAGTGCGACCGCTGTATCAGCAAAAGATGTATTTTACTATGGTGGAAGGCAGTAACAAATGAGAGAAACCTCAGTCAATTTTTTTGTCAATTAATAGAGAGACTCTGTCTTTAGCTATTGTGGTGAGAAGACATTTTTCTCATGAATTAATGTGTTGTCTGAATAATAATCCTATGAAAATACTAAGTCTCAAAGTTCGTTTTTGTGCAAAATCACGAAAGTTTTCCTTTCTTCCGCACATTATCTCAGTGTCAGGTCAACAAGCAGCCTGCATCGGAAGAGGAAGTCTGATCACGAATTAATGTTACACACACGGTCAAATCCATGGCAGAAGAAGACAAATATAACCAAGGATACCAGACGTAAGTTCACAACACCACTGGCTCACAATTTACGGGCTTTGTGAACTAAATGTGAAAAACAATTTATTTGTTTCAAAAATCATAAAAAAATCAAATATGTCCATGTATAAACCAATCTTTTTTTTGCACAACACCTTACAATTCAGTACCTAATTTTTGAATTTCTGTATGACCATGATGTAATTTAACTGAAATCTTCCCATATCTTCCGGCCTTTTCCAAGTACAGCTGCTCCTCTTGTGATTCTTGAAAAGAGTTTTCCTTGTGCTAGCATAAAGACACAATTTCTCATCACCAATTATGATACAGTTCATGAGTCAGTTCATGATGAGCAAGCTGAGATCCACACATGGTCACCTGATGACTTTTGCGATTTTGAGCATGTGGTTCCCGATACACACAATTTTTTAATCTTCCCCATAGCATGCAAATGTGGTGTGATGGTGGAATGATCACAATTCATCATATTTGCCAGTTCTCAAGTACACAAACACGAATCATTGTGGATTAATAAGTTCAAATGAACTTCATCAAACAGTGTAGGTCTTCCTGAATGTGCGGTCATTAACGTCAAAATGATTCTCCTTAAAAAGAGAAAGTCATTTTCTTGCTGTACTCTGTCCAATGGCATTATCCCCATGAACAGCACGAAATTTTCTGGCTGCCTCTGCTGCTGTCAAACCCATTATTGAACTCAAACAGAAGAATATGTTGGAAATTTTCTGATTTCTCCACTCGGCACAAATGGCACATTTGTACTTCTAATGTCCACAGCGCCACTTGCTATCTCCAAGTGACAAAATGTTGACTCAAATAGCAATAGTGAACTACAAATAAAAAAAGAACACTCAATAAATAAGCCCATAGCAACTGGAATACCAGCATGCAGAACAAAAGTGTTATGAACTTGTGCACCAACCTAATACAGTATCAGCTATTACAGATTTCACAAAAGTGGTGCTTGAAGATTCTGACTGTGTCACTGGCATATTCTTTGACTTGCCCAAGACTCCTGGCACTGTTGACCACAAAATACTACTAAATAAGCTAGAAGCACTATGTGTAAGAGGTACAGCAAATGAGTGGCTTCAGTCTTACCTACAAAACAGGGTGCAGAAGGTGGAGATAGTTCACCCATCTACTGAAGATAAATTTCTAGTAAAACAACTGTCAGACAAGAAACACATAAACACAGGTGTTCCTCGTGATAGTGTGTTGGGTCCACTTCCGTTCTTAATATACAGGGTGAACCGGAACTCCACCAACAAACTTTCAGAGGTTGTTCAGGGATACCTTCTGAATATTTTGGTATCAGGGATTCATGGCCTCTGACAGTTCATTATGCAGTAATAATTTAATTACAATTTATTCAGTTTGTCACCTCAGTTACCTTTGTAATGAAGAAGACTGAAATATGCAATCATCAAAATGTACAACACATCCAGTCTCTCATATAACCCTATTTACAGTTGCAAAAGGACTCCAATGTGGTTACTGCCACTGCAGGAATAGCTCAGCATAGGCACCACTATGCTGCTCCTTCCCTGCATTTAGTGAAACTGCACACGAAGTGCGTATCGGTCAGCTCTTCATCAATAAACCTATCCATTATGTTTTGTATCATCGTTAATGTTCAGCTAATATTGCTGGACAAACAAACATGAGACAGAACAGTGCAATACTGAATGCAAGCTTGAGGTTGAACAGTAAAGTGAGAATTATTGTTGTCAATAGCAAGTGTGTGAGTGAGTGGAATATTTTTGTTTCAAAACAGGACACACAGCACATACTGTTGACATTTACACTACTGTGCACTATTTTCAGTGCAATATAGATGCAAAGGTAAATGGTAAATGGGGCAAGAAACCAAACAAACTGCATTAACTGTGTAAGAAGATGCTGGAGACTGTGGGTCCCTTATACCAAAATACTCAGAAGGTATTCCTGAACAACCTCTGAAGTCGTTCGGCGGAGTTCTGGTTCACTCTGTGTGTGTGTGTGTGTGTGTGTGTGTGTGTGTGTGTGTGTGTGTGTGTGTGTGCAAATGAAGCTCTCAAGGATGTTTATGACCAGGCAATATGTAATAAACTAACACTGAACATAAATCAAATGAACAGTGTGCTCTTCAGCATATAGAAGTAATACAATTATGCCACATTAAGCCTAGTGATCAATTTATAGAGGGCATAACAAGCACAAGGTTTTTGGGGTGAATATTGATTGTCTGTAAACACTGAATGAATACAGGAAGATGGTGGCGAAAATAATGTCTTCTGCATGTATCGCTCTTAGCTTTCTGTCGTGTATTGTTATGTACACTCACTTCTTAGGCATGAGATTCTCTTCTGGCTATCAAAGGTACAAAATGTGGATACAATTTTTACACTGGACAAAAGTACATAAGAATAAGAACTAGATGTAGTAGTTGGGTTCTCTGCAAAAAATTGTTTAAAAAACTGGGTATCCTTACTGCACCACAAGAGTACAACTACCAATCTGTTGTGCAGATCAGAGGAAAATATATACTATGGAATTCACTGACATAATGCATGCAGAAGGTCCATCAGGAAAGAAACTTTTAAAATACATCTGTTTAAAAAGGCAGCTCAAATTTTCTTTATAACTAGTGGATACTACATGTCAGAGATTACTTAGAAGAACCAGAGTGGTGGTTAATAATGAAACTGGATAACTATGTAACCACGTCACATTACAAAACTGTAATGTGTTGCAAGCATATCATGTGCCAAGACCTATAGTGCATGATAGTAATGTCTTATGATTCTCCAGAGTTCAACATCTCACTCATCATGGGAGGATGCAGACTCAGTTTTGCAGGTGGACTTAGGGGATGACATGAAGACCAACACAGGTTATAGTGGCATGTTTACTGGTTTGGAATCAGTTTTCTAAATGGATTAGAGTTAGTGCAAGGGGCACAGCAGCGAGTTTGTGGGTCTGGAGGCATTAGTGAGGGCCCTGACATGTGCAGTGATGAAGAGTAAAACTGTGTTTGTATCAAAGAATATTGTACAACAGTAATTAACTGAATGAGCCAAAGCAGTTAATAATACCCTGATCTCATATTCAGGAAGATGGAATTTTCTCTGTCTAGTCATCTGGATTTAGGTTTCCCTCAGACACTTCAGGCATATGCCAGGATGGTTCCTTCATCAAGACGACAGCTGAGCACCTGTTCTCCTTAAAGCGCTCTCACATCTTCTGTCTGTATGTATATTTCTGAGCTATTTAATTTCATTGCATTACGATGACAAACATTATATAATTGTACGATGATCCCTGGATGAACGAATGAGCAAATAAATAGTTTAAGATAATATTGCTGATATTTTATGGCCCACAGTGACATAAACAGCAGATGTGTCACATTTTTAATCAGTATTATGTTGAAATAATAAATAAACTGTTATAATGCCAAAAATAAAGAGCGTAAATAGCAGCACTCAGTGTGTAAGAATGCTTCCACATATTATCAACAAATCAAACAGGTGTGAATAAATAAATAAATAACTTCTACACTCATGGAAATTGAAATAAGAACACCGTGAATTCATTGTCCCAGGAAGGGGAAACTTTATTGACACATTCCTGGGGTCAGATACATCACATGATCACACTGACAGAACCACAGGCACATAGACACAGGCAACAGAGCATGCACAATGTCGGCACTAGTACAGTGTATATCCACCTTTAGCAGCAGTGCAGGCTGCTATTCTCCCATGGAGACGATCATAGAGATGCTGGATGTAGTCCTGTGGAACGGCTTGCCATGCCATTTCCACCTGGCGCCTCAGTTGGACCAGCGTTCGTGCTGGACGTGCAGACCGCGTGAGAGGACGCTTCATCCAGTCCCAAACATGCTCAATGGGGGACAGATCCGGAGATCTTGCTGGCCAGGGTAGTTGACTTACACCTTCTAGAGCACGTTGGGTGGCACGGGATACATGCGGACGTGCATTGTCCTGTTGGAACAGCAAGTTCCCTTGCCGGTCTAGGAATGGTAGAACGATGGGTTCGATGACGGTTTGGATGTACCGTGCACTATTCAGTGTCCCCTCGACGATCACCAGTGGTGTACGGCCAGTGTAGGAGATCGCTCCCCACACCATGATGCCGGGTGTTGGCCCTGTGTGCCTCGGTCGTATGCAGTCCTGATTGTGGCGCTCACCTGCACGGCACCAAACACGCATACGACCATCATTGGCACCAAGGCAGAAGCGACTCTCATCGCTGAAGACGACACGTCTCCATTCATCCCTCCATTCACGCCTGTCGCGACACCACTGGAGGCGGGCTGCACGATGTTGGGGCGTGAGCGGAAGACGGCCTAACGGTGTGCGAGACCGTAGCCCAGCTTCATGGAGACGGTTGCGAATGGTCCTCGCCGATACCCCAGGAGCAACAGTGTCCCTAATTTGCTGGGAAGTGGCGGTGCGGTCCCCTACGGCACTGCGTAGGATCCTACGGTCTTGGCGTGCATCCGTGCGTCGCTGCGGTCCGGTCCCAGGTCGACGGGCACGTGCACCTTCCGCCGACCACTGACGACAACATCGATGTACTGTGGAGACCTCACGCCCCACGTGTTGAGCAATTCGGCGGTACGTCCACCCGGCCTCCCGCATGCCCACTATACGCCCTCGCTCAAAGTCCGTCAACTGCACATACGGTTCACGTCCACGCTGTCACGGCATGCTACCAGTGTTAAAGACTGCGATGGAGCTCCGTATGCCACGGCAAACTGGCTGACACTGACGACGGCGGTGCACAAATGCTGCGCAGCTAGCGCCATTCGACGGCCAACACCGCGGTTCCTGGTGTGTCCGCTGTGCCGTGCATGTGATCATTGCTTGTACAGCCCTCTCGCAGTGTCCGGAGCAAGTATGGTGGGTCTGACACACCGGTGTCAATGTGTTCTTTTTTCCATTTCCAGGAGTGTATAACATAAGAAAACCACTGAGGGCTAGATGGTATGTCTTCCAGGTAACAAATAGGCAGAGACTAATGAAAACCTGTGCCAGGCAGCTAGTTACTAAATACCAAACCCATGGTAGGTTCAGCATACTCGAAGGGCTGCAGTGATATCATTTCATGTCTCTGCAACTTCACTGAATATCTCCATTGATCCACTCATTTTATTCCTGTGCATTAATTTCATTTGATATTTATTAGGCTTATGAAATGTTGCTGACTTTGACTGGTCTCATGGAAAATTTAAACAATATATTTTCGAAAATAACAACTAACACTCTGCAAAAGGACTGTCATTGAATTTAGATGAAACAATACTTGCAATTCAGTAAAGCACAAATTGTGACCACACTATTAGAAATGACACAGAATACTCTAAATTCTTAGGAGTTCCTAGTAATTTGAACCCAAACTGGAAGTTATATCTCAGAGTTCTTCCTTAATTTCTTAGCTCTGCAACTTTTGGATTAGAGATAAAATCAGATTTTAGAGACAAACATTTAAAAAAGCTGACATACTTTTCCTATTTTTCATTTGGTAATGTCTTGCCACATTATATTTTAGGGTAACTTGTTATTGAGGGAAAAAAATTTACCTCTTGTTGACAGCTCTTTAACAGCTGGAGATACTGACAGTAGCCTCAAACTCCATTATGAAGCTTGTCGTCAGAGTTTTTAAACAACATAACATTCACACATATAATACTGAAAGTAGAAATGATGTATACTATCAATCACTCAGCCTTAGTGTGGCACAGAAAGGAATTAGGTGTTTTCTACATGCTGATTATCCACAAGACTTTCAGCTGCATTTTAAAAAAATTTATTTCGATGTTTAACTCATGTACCTACAATCAATTTCAAGACAATATTGTCTTATCTTCAGGTATCTGTTATGTGTGCTTCATGAAATGAATGCCGTGAACACTGTTAACCGTCATATCGTCAAGGTAAGTACCTACTGTGCATCTGCAACGCAACTTGATAATTCATGTCAAACACCCTCTACTCTCTGTATCAAAATGAAAAATTCAACACAGAGAGCACTTGACATGAATGATCATGTGTGTGTGTGTGTGTGTGTGTGTGTGTGTGAAGAGAGGGAGAGAGGGACTATAACTTACTGTATGTAATGAGGCATTATAGTTGTAAAATTAACTCATTCCATATCATAGTGAGAGGTCACAATTATGATCCACAGAACAAGAAATAACTAATTAATCGTTCACTAAATTCAGCCATAGAACTAGTGCTTACAAATGGCATTAGTGTAATGGCTGTATTACATACAACAAACCACCATTCACAATAAAAAACACAGCGAAGAGAAACATATCTTAACACAAAATGGACATTATGTAATTTTTGCCTGTTTACTAAGTATAAAACAATGACGATGTTTTGAAGCAGTTATTGGAGAGGCACAATTTGAAAACAGAAACATCTGCCTCAACTGAGGAACGTATGTAGTTACTGTTAAGTAAGCAGCTAACTGTCAAAGCTGCATTGCTAAGTAAGAGGTGGAGAATGTCACTTTGTGTGGATTATGTGGTGTGAGTTGTGTGGTATACAAATATGTGTTGCTGTTCAAAGCCAAATTAAAAAAAAGTAATGTTATTATTCTTGTAATGTACTTAAACATTACTGTATAATTTTGTAAAATGACTCAAAGTCAAGTAAAGACTACTACTACTACTACTACTACTACTACTACTACTAATAATAATAATAATAATAATACTGATAACAGTGCTGTATGTCAACACCAATGTTTTCAGTTACAGCTATCAAATAGTCACTCTACAAATATGTAGTTCAAATCAAACAGTCTGAATTCCTACCTTGAAAAACAGATATTTTGAATCCTTAGGCAAATCAAATGTGGGGACATAATAAGAGTTAAGCTGGGATCATGAAGAAGTAACGCAGTTGGTTAAGGATGGGGAAGAAATTGGGTATGGATTTATTGAAGGAAATACAAAATTGTTAAGGCTTTCGTGGCCACTTGTTGACAAACTGCCTATTGGCTTCTGTCTTGGGTTCTTCGGCCGACGTTCATCTAATGATTTTTCTGACGTTTCACCAGCACGAGTAACTGGCATTGTCAAAGCTTCACCCTCCATTGCCGGTGGTGAACTGGAGCCGAGCTCGCAGTCGCACACTATATGTACCTGGCACGCCAACGTCCAAGGGCTTCTCCGCGGTCATTTCCGGTGCGGTTCTCCTCTTGCTACCTGCGACGGTCGTTCGCTGCAGTACAGGAAGCCAGGATCCGTTTACATTAAGGTTTTCCTCTTTCTTGTTGAAACTGTTCGCATGTTTTTGGATTTCTACAGCTTCTCTGAACAAGCACGTGTGATAGTGCTTCTCTATAGCCAGAACTTCCGTGTCGGCGAATTTTATTACGTGGTCGGTCTCATTCGGGTACGGCCTTTCTGCCATACATTCCCAGAGTGACGGACAGAATCGGCCGTATATTGCGCAAACACGGCGTAAGGACGATTTTCAAACCAACAAGGAAGATCAAAGAGTGTCTTAGATCGGCGAAGGAGAAAAGAGACCCACTTGCAATGTCGGGAATATACCGTATACCATGCACATGCGGAAAAGTTTATGTCGGAATGACTGGACGATCAATTAACACCAGAATCAAAGAGCATAAGCGACATTGCAGGTTGGGGCAGGTGGAGAAATCGGCTGTGGCAGAGCACACACTGAATGAGACCGACCACATAATAAAATTCGCCGACACGGAAGTTCTGGCTGTAGAGAAGCACTATCACACACGCTTGTTCAGAGAAGCTGTAGAAGTCCAGAAACACGCGAACAGTTTCAACAAGAAAGAGGAAAGCCTTAAGGTACACGGATCCTGGCTTCCCGTACTGCAGCAAACGACCGTCGCAGGTAGCAAGAGGAGAACCGCAGCGGAAATGACCGCGGAGAAGCCCTCGGACGTTGGCGCGGCAGGTAAAATATAGTCTGCGGCCGCGAGCTCGGCTCCAGTTCACCACCGGCAATGGACGGTGACGCTTTGACAATGCCAGCCACTCGTGCTGGTGAAACGTCAGAAAAATCATCAGATGAAAGTCGGCCAAAGAACCCGAGACAGAAGCCAATAGGCAGTTTATTGAAGGAAACATTGTCACATTTTTATGAAGTTTGTAAAACACCGTTTGCTAATACAAATCATAACAATCTTCTTTGTTGTCTAGGCTGTGTTTTACTGTTTCCATTCAAGTGGTGCTTCAATAATAATATTTGACTGAATGAAATTTTCACTCTGCAGTGGATGTGCTGATATGAAACTACCTGACAGATTAAAACTGTGTGCCAGACTGAGACTCAAATTCGGGGCATTTGCCTTTCGTGGGCAAGTATTCTACCATCCTGAGCTTCCCAGTACCTCATCTCCTATCTTCCACACTTCACAGAAGCTCTCCTGCAGACCTAGCACTCCTGGAAGAAAGGATACTGCAGGAGACATGCCTTAGCCACAGTCTGCGAGATGTTGCCAGAATGAAATTTTCACTCTACAGTGGAGTGTGCACTGATATTAAACTTTCTGGCAGATTAATACTGTGTGCCAGACCGAGACTCGAACTTGGAACATCTGCCTTTGTGGGCAAGTGCACTTAATCTGCCAGGAAGTTTCATATCAGCACAAACTCCACTGCATAGTGAAAATTTCATTCTGGGAACATCTCCCAGACTGTCACTACACCATGTGTCTGCAATATTCTTTCTCCCAGGAGTGCTAGTTCTGCACGGTCTGCAGGAGAGCTTCTGTGAAGTTTGGAAGATAGGAGACGAGGTACCGGCGGAATTAAAGCTGTGAGGATGAGTTGTGATTCGTGCTTGGATAGCTCAGATGGTACAGCACTTGCCTGCTAAAGACAAAGGTCCCGAGTTCAAGTCTTGGTCCAGCACACAGTTTTAATCTGCCAGGGAGTCTCAATATTTGACTGGCTCACTAGTGGCTAGCTTGCTTTGAACAGTGTTGTGGAACTATTTATCACCGTATTTACAATGATCTGATATCACATTTTTGCATCACTGTGCTTGGTGAGTAACAGTACTGAGAGGAAATATGAGCTACAAGTGGTGAAAGTAGGGTAGTGTCTGTACTCATATTTGTTCAGTTGTATCTGGAAAAATGGAAAAAGGGTCCTCATCAAAGAAAATATTAAGAATTAAATGAGAAATTTATACAAAACAGTGAGTGTTGCACTACAGTGTATAATAAACTTTTGCAACAATATCATGCTTCTTTTTGACAACCTCCAAACAACTGTACAACAGGCTAGTAGATGTAGCTTTTACAACCAGTCTTAGGATCTCCACTGAGAAGACAGAGTATGTTGGTCAAAATAAATGACACTAGCTGGAGGAAAAAGATGAAATACTGATAGAAATACCTTTGTTCAATAGCTGTGTCAAGGAAGCACTGCTGGAAAAAATCAGAAGATGAACATAAACTTTGTGTTGATACATAAGAATTTAGATAAGTATTCTTTCTGGCAAAAGAATAACAGTACTAAGTGATGTTATGATGTTTTTACACTTTGACCCATTCAGATCTCTGGGAGGGGACTGTCAAGGGGAAAATGACCATGAGAAAAAGATTGAATAACCAACAGAATGATAATGTTCTATGAGTTGGGATGTGGGAGTCAGAAGCTTCAGCATGGTAGGGAAGCTAGAAAACCTGGAAAGAGAAATGCAAAGGCACAAACCAGATATAGTAGGGTCAGTGAACTGAAATGGAAAGGAGACAAGGATTTCTGGTCACATGAGTATATGGTAATATCAACAGCAGCAGAAAATGGTACAACAGGAGTACGATCCATTATGAATAGGAAGGTATGGCACAGAGTATGTCACTGTCAACAGTTCAGTGATAGGGTTGTCCTTATCAGAGTCGATAGCAAACCGACACCAACAATGATAGGTATGCATGCTGATGTCACAAGCTGAAGATGAAGAGACTGAGAAAATATATGAGGATATTGAATGGGTAATTCAGTAAATTTATGCGAGATGAAATGGAATGAAATTGTAGGGGAAGGAGTAGCAGAAATGGCAACAAGAGAATATGGGATTGGGACAAGGAATGAGAGAGGAGAAAGACTAATTGAGTTCTGTAATAAATTTCAGCTGGTAATAGTGAATACTCTGTTCAAGAATCGCAAGATGAGGGGGTATACTTGGAAAAGGCTGGCTGCTAAAGGAAGATTTCAGCTAAATTACATCATGGTCAGACAGAGATTCAGAAATGAGATACTGAATTGTAAGGCATACCTAGGAGTAGAAATTGACTAAAATCACAATGTAGTAGTGATAAATAGTAGGCTGAAGTTGAGGAGATTATTCAGGAAGAATCAATATGAAAAGAAGTGTAGCACAGGTACAAAGAAACAACGAGATACACTTGAAGTTTTCCAACGCTATAGATACAGCTCAGTAGGCAGTACAGTTGAAGAGGAATGGACATCTCTTCAAAGGGCCATCACAGAAGTTGGAAAGAAAAACATAGGTAAAAAGAAAGTAACTGCTAATAAACCATGGGTAACAGAACAAATACTCAGTTGATCAATGAAAGGATGTACAAAAATGTTCCGGGAAACTCAGGAATACAGAAATACAAGTCGCTGAGGAATGAAATAAATAGGAAGTGCAGGGAAGCTAAGACCGAATGGCTGCATGAAAAACGTGAAAAAACCAAAAAAGAAATGATCGTCAGAAGAACTAACTCAGCACATAGGAAAGTCAAAACATTAAGGCTGCAACAGGAATTCCACTGTTAAATGCACAGGAGAGACCGGATAAGCGGGAAGAGTACACTGAAGGCTTCCGTAAGGGGAAGATATGTCCGACGTGATAGAACTACAAACATTGGTGGAAGGGTCAATGAAATGACTATTTACTCTGGTATGTAGAATGTATGAGTCTAGCGACACACCATCTGACTTTTGGTAAAATATAATCCACACAATTCTGAAGACTGCAAGAGCCAACAAGTGCCAGAAATATCACACAATCACCTTAACAGCTAATAGACACAAGTTGTGGACAAGAATAACATGCTGAAGAATGTAAAAGAAAATTGAGGATGTGTTAGATGATAATCAATTTGACTTTAGGAAAGGTAAAGGTGCCACAGAGGCAATTCTGATGTTGTGGTTGGCAATGGAAGTAAGACTAAAGAAAAATCAAAACATGTTCATAGGATCTGTCGACCCAGAAAAAGTGTTCGACAAAGTAAAATGGTGCAAGATGTCTAAAATTCAGACAAAAATTGGAGCAAGCTATAGGGAGAGACGTGTAATATATAATATGTACAAGAGTTAAGAGGGAATAATAAGAACAAAGCACTTGGATTAAGAAGTGTATATGAGAGGGATGTACTGTTTCACCCCTAGTGTTCAAACTGTACATCAAAGAAGTAATGGTGAAAATAAAAGAAAGGTTCAGGAGTGGGATTAAAATTCAAGGTGGAAGGATATCAATGATATGATTCGCTGATGGCATTGCTATCCAGAGTGGAAGTAAAGAAGTGTTATGTGATCTGCTGAATGAAATGAACAGTCTGATGGATTGAGGGTAAATCGAAGAAAGATAAAAGTAATGAGAAGTAGCAGAAATGAGATCAGCGAGAAACTTAACATCAAGATTGATGGTCACGAAGAAGATGAAATTAAGGAATTCTGCTACCTGGTAACAAAATAACCAGTGATGGACAGAGCTAGGAGGACATCAAAAGCAGACTAGCAATGGCAAAAAGGGCATTCCTGGCCAAGAGAAGTCTACTAGCATCAAACATAGGCCTTAACTTGAGGAAGAAATTTCTGAGAATGTAATTTTGGTGCACAGCATTGTACAGTAGTGAAACAAGGACTGTGGGAAAACTGGAACAGTAGATAATTGAAGCATTTGAGATGTGATGCAACAGATGAATGTTGAAAATTAGGTGAACCGATAAGGTAAGGAATGATGTGGTTCTGCACAGAATCAGAGAGGAAAGGAATATGTGAAAAACACTGACAAGGAGAAGGGACAGGATGATAGGACATCTGTTGATGCATCAAGAAATTACTTGCTTGGTACTAGAGGGAGTTCTAGAGGGCATAAAATGTAGAAGGAGACAGATATTGGAATAAATCCAGCAAATAATTGAGGACGTAGGATGCAAGTGCTATTCCAACTTGAAGAGATTGGCACAAGAGAGGAATTTGTGGCAGACTGCATCAAACCAGTTAGAAGACTGGTGACTGAAAAAAAAAAAAAAAAAGGCAGACTGCATCAAACCAGTTAGAAGACTGGTGACTGAAAAAAAAAAAAAAAAAAAAAAAACCACCACCAAAGCAGGAACACACTCACCTAATGAAAGAACAAGAACTCCCAAAAATTTAGAATGGGGTAAAGTTCCACAAGTTTTTAAATTTTATACTCCAGCATGAAATTTTAGTAGATGAAAATAATGATCACCATTTCATGATTTAAGTGGAAGCTAGTTTTTTGAAGATGTGTTGCTAAAACAGATTGAGGTTCAAACTACTCAAGCTTCATGAGAACTTATTGAAAGTATTTTAAACTCTCTCTGAAACAACAGGACAATGTACATTTTTGTCACAACTTTATTTCATTTTATTGACAAAACACATCATCAATGGTCACTAAGAAAACATATTTACAATTTGGCTTGCTTTCTAGATTTAAACACAGTTTATTACAAAATATGTTGATTTTGCTTATGAACTGTTTTTATATCTAGAAAATAAGCCGAAATGCAAAAATTACAAACAGAGTGTTTAGTATCAATAAAACAAAATACCGTACTTTTGATGGCAAAAATATGCATTTTTTGGACTTGCAAAGATGAATTGAAATACCTTGGACACTTATGAAGAAACTATAGACAATGTAGCTACAAAAATGAAAAATTCCATTAAAAATATAGAAGCTTTCTTCTTTACTAAAGGAATAAGCAATGTTTCTGTAAAAATTAACAGCAATTGTAAGGGAAATGAGATTGATGTAGAACTTAATTCTGAAATGAATAGCCGGCCGGTGCGGCCGGGTGGTTCTAGGCACTACAGTCTGGAACCGCGCGACCGCTACGGTCACAGGTTCGAATCCTGCCTTAGGCATGGATGTGTGTGATGTCCTTAGGTTAATTAGGTTTAAGTAGTTCTAAGTTCTAGGGGACTGATGACCTCAGAAGTTAAGTCCCATAATGCTCAGAGCCATTTGAACCATTTGAAATGAATAAACAACCCACAAATAACCAAAAATTCCAGTGAGTGAATTAAAAATAAGCAGAAACAGAGCGAGAAATTTTGATGTGACTGAAAACTAAAAGGTGCAAGTAAATTAGGTACATTTAATTATTATTTAACCTATACAATCCTAATGAATTTAACATCGCACAAGTCAGATGAAATCAAATAACTTTAAACTCTACTGTAATAAAAATTGTTCTAAAATTCAAAGTAAACTGGAAACTAATTTTTCAGTGTTGAGGCAGAAAGCAGAGAAGCTCTCAAAAACATGAAGCTCTAAAACAAACATTCCGCATGGTGAGACTGCAGAAACTGTAATGCTGTAGTAACTGCTATGTTTTGGTGAATCTAAATTACAAGTAAGTTATTAATTGTTGCCATTCAATGTTGAGGTCTACATCTGTCACATGAAACCTCTCACAGTACCCAAAAATAACTCTCATATTAGGGCAGAAAGTGGCAAATAAACTATGTGTGAGCAATGACTGATGCTTCAAAGTCAAAATTTACAATGCCAAGAAAAGTCAAAATTTTAAACTCTGCTGAATTCTAAACATAGTAAAATAACAGTAAAACAGCTCATTTTTACAAAAAAAGGGCTGTTATTTCTCTAAATATGCAAAACATATGCTGGATACTGAAATAAGTATATAATAATTACATAATTTTGTCACATTACATAAACAATTATTTCATAATTGCAACAACTCAATTAAGCTCTAAATTTACAAACCAAGAAACCCAGAATTTCCAAAAGCTATTTGTAGCAAGAGGGTAAAGCCAACAAACAAATGTGAAGTGTTAAAAGTGATGAAAAGCTTGAAACCTAAAATGTCAGTTGATGTGGTGCCAGTGTCTATCATAAAAATGACAGTTTCACAGAGTGCAAGACCTCTGGCATACGTAGCCAACTTATTAATCAGTGAGGGATTGTGTTCTGGAATGGCTGAAAATCCATAAAGTGAGTCATTATTTAAAAACTGTGACAAGCATTAGGTAGAAAACTATTGGGAAATATCACTCCTCCTGTTTTCCAAAATCTTACAAAAGTTGATAAAGCACAGGATCAAAAAGTATCTAAAGGACCACAAGTTGCTAAACAGAAATCAGTATGGCTTCCAGGCAGATAAAGGTATAGAA
Organism: Schistocerca americana; assembly: GCF_021461395.2. Lineage (NCBI taxonomy): Eukaryota > Metazoa > Arthropoda > Insecta > Orthoptera > Acrididae > Schistocerca > Schistocerca americana. Next base: position 291,601,594 of record NC_060119.1, on the reverse strand, counting down.
ACAGCAGTAATGTGCTACACTGAAGAAAAAAAATCAAAAATCTAGAAAAAGACAATAGCATAGTAAGAATAAATTTCGATTCCTCCAAAGCATATGATACAGTCAGTCACTGCAATCTGTAAGATAATTTGGATGTGTTTGGTATTCATAGGACAGAGAAAAGTGGTTTGATTCTTACCTACAAAACGGAACACAGATTGTAGGGCTGATGTCAGCTTATTACAATCAAAAAATAAATGTAGTATCTGATGAAAAAAATAAATAAATAAAAAAAAATAAAAAAGAGGAAATAGGAGTACGACAAGCCAGTATTCTAGATCTCATATTGTTTCTTGTCTATATAAATGACATCCACACCTTAGATGGTACAGCCAATGCTATACTATTTGCAGGTGATACTAATGTGATAATACATGCTCCAAAGCAAATACTGCAGACAATTTGTGATCAAATCCTTAAGAGTGTCTGTGGTGTCACCGCCAGACACCACACTTGCTAGGTGGTAGCTTTAAATCGGCCGCGGTCCATTAGTACATGTCGGACCTGCGTGTCGCCACTGTGTGATCGCAGACCGAGCGCCACCACAAGGCAGGTCTCGAGTTACGGAATAGCACTCGCCCCAGTTGTACGACGACATTCCTAGCGACTATACGGACGAAGCCTTTGCTCTCATTTGCCGAGAGACAGTTAGAATAGCCTTCAGCTAAGTCCATGGCTACGACCTAGCAAGGCGCCATTAGCCTTACATAGTTTGATAGTTATTGTATGAAATGTCTCATCAAGAACGTTGTAAACCAACAAAGAATAAAAGTTAAGTATTCGTGGAGCTGCATACTTTTCTTATTAGAATTCACTACTTATCCTGTTCCAGAATTCACGCCAGTCGGCGTGTGCGTACGCGTGCCTTTCTTTCGGCTACCCGTCACTGTGGACTGGCTGCCTTGTCAGTCCACTACAGTGTCCACTCTTGCTTCAATGCAAACAGAATTACATTAAATGCAAATAAAACAAATTATATGCACTTTGGGAAAATAAGGGGCAACGGCCTTGCCACAGTGGATACACCGATTCCCGTCAGATCACCGAAGTTAAGCGCTGTCGGGCGTGGCCGGCACTTGGATCGGTGTCCATCCAGGCCGCCATGTGCTGTTGCCATTTTTCGGGGTGCACTCAGCCTCGTGATGCTAATTGAGGAGCTACTCGAGCGAATAGTAGCGGCTCTGGTCAAAGAAAACCATCGGAACGACCGGGAGAGCGGTGTGCTGACCACACGCCCCTCCTATCCGCATCCTCATCTGAGGATGACACGGCGGTCGGATGGTCCCGATGGGCCGCTTGTGGCCTGAAGACGGAGTGCTTTGGGAAAATAAGCCAAAATGTAAATTATGATATGGTGTTGGGTGACAAAGTCATAGATACAGTGACATCTACAAAATTAGTGGTGATTCATGCTGATAAAAACTTAATGCAACTTGTTTTGCCTATTTTAGCTATTTTCAGTCTCTTGCAACATATGGAATACTATGTTGGGATACCATCACTTGCTGCCTAAAACAAATTTTTTTGCTATGGTAGACGATTATCAGAACAGTAACACTCATCCACATACACATAGCTACAATACCCAAAATAGCACAGCACTCTGTACCCAGTGAACGAAAAGAACAAACACTCAAAGGCATGTGAGCCATACTGATACAAAACTTTACAACTGACTGCCAGTCAAGACCAGAAAGTTAGACAAGGAAAACAAATTTAAAGCAGAATTTAAAAAAAAATTATGTTTGAACATTGTCTCATTGGTATTGCAGACCAATAAACATTTTCTGGTGTTTATTATTATTATTATTATTATTACAGAATTTGGCTCATTATAGACTGCTTAGAACCTAAGACAAAGGTACAATCTCTTTCTTTTTAGCTTCCCAGAACCTCTTCATGCGTTGGCCGATGGCCTGCTTCTGTTCATTTGACGTCACCCTCCCAAGTAGCAAATTTCATCGTTGGGCAGGAAATTTTGCAGTATTGATCAATAGCCTGAAATTTTCCATATTCTGTATGATCTTTTCTGTGACATTAAGTTTTCATAAGTCCTTTCCTTGTCTCTTCCAGCCATCTCCTGGTACTTTTTAATTTTGAAATGAAGTTAAAAATTTTCTTCGTTAGCCTATTTTCATTTATTCTGCACATATGACTGTAAAATTGTAATCTCCTCTTTCTTATTGTGTCCGTGATGGTTTCAATGTTTCCTTATGGACCTTCTTTACTTCTCTATTTTTGTTCTTTTGTGGTCCTAAAATTTTACTGAGTATTTTCCATTCTTTCTTTTCCAGTTCTTCTTGTTCACCTCTTTTATTCACTGTTAAAGTGCTTCTGGTCTAATTACCGTTGTGTACTGTTTAATTTTTGCCTGGAATGATACTGTCTTTTATCATATCAGTTTTGGGTGAGTTTGTATGCTAATTCCATTTTCTTCGGTCTTTTCTTCCTTGTGGTGTAATCTAACCCATTTGATTGTATCCACTCTCTCAAGTACTTAAATATATCAACTATTTTGATGTATCTCAGTTGTGTTTAGGTTTAATATATGCCATTTTCTCATATGATATTAGTAGGTTGGTTGGTTTGGGGAGTTGAAGGGACCACCAGATTACAAAGGCCATTGGTCCCTTTTTCCATGACGATGAAACCCACAAGGAACATAAACAAGCAACAGAGGTAACAAGGGATGACACAGAACAAGAAAGACACAGACAAAAACCAGAAAACAAGGAATTAAAGCACAGAGAGTTGTACAGCAGTTGGCCGACCATGGAAACAAACAAGGAAAAGCCAACCACAAAGAGACACACTAAAAACCCCAATCTAAAACCGTAGGCCAAAGGCCAGACGCAACACACAAAAGGGACAAACCCTCAGATTGAGCAATAAAAGCCCCCTGATCGAATAAACCTCAAAACTAACTCAACTAACTCAACTAAACTCAAAACAGCATCAGCTGCCTTGTGCCAAATCCAGCTGAAGGCCTGGGTGGTGCACACACCATGGGGGTATACGTAGATGGGCCCAGAAAAGAGGTGGAAGAGGGAGAAACTAAAGCCCAGAGAGAAGAGACCGTACTTGAACTGCAATTGTACACCCTGACCAGGGCCGCCGTTCTGGAAGATGGACAACCGAGTTGGGGAACAGAAGATGGTAATTGGGATGCCCAGGCAAGCTACAAACATGCACAGCAAAAGTGGCCAGCAGTCATAGGCGCTGGATCCGCAACGGAGGGACAGCAGCCTCCACAAGTAGGTTGTAGACAGGGCTTGTGCGGAAAGCTCCAGTGGTGAGTCGGATCCCGCAGTGAAGGATGGCGTCAAGCAACTGCAACGGTGAAGGCAATGCCAAACCATAAGCCAGGCTCCCATAATCGAGACGGGACTGAATCAATGTGTGATACAGTCGGAGAGGGTAGACCGATTGGCACCCCAGCAGGTGTGACTCAAGCAACGAAGAGCATTAAGATGACGCCAGCATGCTTGTTTAAGCAGCCAAATATGAGGAAGCCAAGTCAACCGGGCATCAAAAAGCAAGCCCAAAAACCAATGCGTCTCCACCACGGCACAACGTTCGCTGTCAAGATAAAGCCATGGCTCAGGGTGAACAGTGCGACGCTGGCAGAAATGTATGACGCAGGTCTTGGCGGCCAAGAACTGGAAGCTGTGCGTGACAGCCCAAGACTGTGTCCTGCAGATGGTGCCCTGTAACTGCCATTCAGCATCTGCAATGCCAGTGGAGCTACAGTAAAGGCAAAAGTCATCAGCATACAAAGAAGCCAAAATGGATGTTCCCACAGCTGCAGCTAGCCCATTGATAGCAACTAAAAAGAGGCAGACACTAAAGATGGAGCCTTGCGGGACCTCATTCTCCTGGACTCGGGAGGAACTGTTGGAGTGACCAACTTGCACGCGGCAGGAACGAAGCAACAGAAAGTTCTGAATAAAAATCGGAAGCAGGCTCCGAAGACCCCACCCATGAAGCGTGGTGAGGATGTGCTGCCGCCATGTTGTATTGTATGCCTTCGCATGTTAAAAAAGACAGCAACTGGATGCTGATGGTGGGCAAATACCGTGTGGATGACAGGCTTCAGGCAGAACAGATTATCGGTGGCAGAGCAGCCCTTACGGAATCCACCCTGAGATGGAGCCAGAAGGCCCCGAGACTCAAGTAGCCAACTCAACCTCCAGCTAACCAGGCATTTGAGCAACTTGCATGGAACATTGGTGAGGCTAATGGGGCAGTAGCTGTCCACCTCCAGTGCGTTCTTGCCAGGTTTCAACACGGGGATGACGATGCTTTCCCACCATTGTGATGGGAACTCACTCTCAACCCAGATATGGTTGAAAAGGTCTACGATGTGTCGCTGGCAGTCCACCAAGAGGTGTTTGAGCTCTGATAGTGGATGCGATCCGGCCCGGGAGCCATGTCAGGGCAAGCGGCTACAGCACTTTGGAATTCCCACTCACTGAATGGGGCATCATACAAATCGGGATGGCGCATAATGAATGAAAGGCTCCAACGTTCCAATCACTCTTTCAGGGAGTGGAAGGCCAACGGGTAATTCATAGAAGCAGAACTCTGAGTATAATGCTCTGCTAAGAGTTCTGCAATCGTGTCTGATTCAGTACAGACTGCTCCATTCAGGGAAAGCCCAGGTGCGCTGACGGGGGGTATGAGATCCAGAGTCGCCTAATCTTGACCCAAACCTGCGATGGAGAAGTACAGATGCCAATGGTGGAGACATACCTTTCCCAGCACTTCTGCTTCCATGGGTGAATAAAACCTTGGGCTCATGCACGGAGCCGCTTAAATGTAAGGTGGTGTTCCAGTGTTGGGTACCGCTTATGACATTGGAGGGCCAGCCTGCAATCTCTAATCGCTTCAGCGATCTCCAGTGTCCACAAAGGCACAGTCCTCCGCCGAGGGGACCCGGAAGAAAAGGGAACTGCAGATTCTGCTCAGAAACGATGCCGGTGGTTATTGTGTGAATCACCATATCAATGGCTTCATGAGAAAGAGGCTCAATAGTGGCAATGGAGGCGAACGAGTCCCAGTCAGCCTTATTCAAAGCCCATCTGGGGAGGCGTCCAGAAGAGGGACGCTGTGGCAGTGACAGAAAGATTGGAAAGTAGTCACTACCGCACAAGTTGTCATGCACAATCCATTGGACAAACGGTAATAGGCCAGGGCTCAGAACGAAAGGTTGATGGCTGAGTAGGTGCCATGCGCCATACTGAAATGTGTGGAGGCATCATTATTTAAAAGAGAAAGGTCGAGCTGTGCCAACACTTGTTCAGCAACAATGCCTCAGTCTGTTGCCACAAATTCACCTCACAAAGGGTTATGGGTGTTGAAGTCGCCCAGGAATAGAAAAGGTGGCGGCAGTTGGGCTATCAGTGCAGCCAGTATGTGCTGTGGGACATCACCATCTGGTGGAAGATAGATACTGCAGATGGTAACAGCCTGTGACGTCCACACTATAACAGCAACAGCCTCTAAAGGCATTTGAAGAGGCACATGCTCACTGTAAAGAGAGTTAAGGACGTAGACGCAGACGCCACCAGTTATCCTCTCATAAGCTGCCCAATTCTTATAATAACCCCAACAACCATGGAGGGCGGGGATTTGCAATGCCGGAAACCAAGTTTCCTGGAGAGCAATGCAAAAGAAAGGGTGAAAGCTGAGAAGTTGTCAGAACTAAGCAAGGTGGTGGAACAAATCACAGCAATTCCACTGAAGAATGACATCGTCCACAGCCAAAAAAGGTGTGAAGCAACCAAGGAGGCAGATTACGCTGCCGGGTCATCTACTGCCACTGAGGGAGAGCCTGAATCAAGAACCATTGCGTCTGAGGTAGAGGCGAGATTGAGGTCTTCGGGGGACGCAGAATCTCCACCTCATCCTCAGACGCAGAGCTGGTAGGTAGCGGTGGTGGTGCGGGTGCCACCGCAATTTCCTTGGTCTTAGGGGTCTTCTTTCTTGACTTGTCTCACTGCTCCTTTGGTTTCTCTGGGTGGGTGGGCTTCGCGGATTCAGTCTCCGGGACAGGAGGATCATGAAGCCATAAGACCAGCTGCTTCTGGACACTTCAGCCACTGGCAGGCGTCAACCTTCCCACTAGGAGAACCCTGGGGAGGAAGGGAACCAAGGGACCCCTTCTGAGCGAGAGGAGCCGAAGAAGTGGTACGCTTCTCTGGCTTAGAAGGTGGACGTCTCCGATGGTTGGGGGGAGGGGGGCGGGGTTTGCTCCCGAAGTAGGTGGTGCAGGAGCAACAGGGAGAGAAGCAGCCCCCACCATCAAGGGGGTAGGTGTAGTCTTACAGCTCCGAGCTCTGAGAGCTGACCGGAATTGGTGCAATGGATGGGGCTGGAACTGCAGTTATAGTGGAGGCATTAGACGTTGTCATCCACATTGGATGAAACCCTTCAAATTTCCGTTTTGCCTCTGTGTAGGTCAGTTGGTCCAGGGTCTAGTATTCCATTATTTTCCTCTCCTTCTGTAGAATCCTATAGCCCCGCGAGAAAGGGGAGTGGTGCTCCCCCGCAGTTGACACAGATGGGGGGCGGGGCACATGGACTATTGGGATGGGACGGACAACCACAATCTCGACATATGAGGCTGGAAGTACAATGGGAAGACATATGGCCGAACTTCCAACAATTAAAGTATCGTATCGTGGGAGGGATATATGACTTGACATCACAGTGGTAGACCATCACCTGGACCTTCTCGGGTAATGTTATCACCCTCTATGACCAAGATGAAAACACTGGTGACAATCCGATTATTCCTCGGACCCCGGTGGATGCGCTGGACGAAATGGAGACCTCGTCGTTCTAAGCTGGCATGCAGCTCACCATCGGACTCTAAAATAAGATCCCTGTGGAAGATAATAAATAACCCTGGACTGTATTTAAGCTCTTATGGGGCGTGATAGTAACAGAAAGATCCCGCACCTTATCACAAGTGAGTAATGCCCATGACTGGGCAGAGGGTGCTATTTTGATCAAGACTGACTCAGATCACAGTTTGGACAAGCCCTCCACCTCCCCAAACTTGTCCTCTAAATGCTCTACAAAGAACTGAGGCTTCATGGACACAAAGGATTCCCCATCAGCTCACGTACATACTAGGTACTGGGGAGAATAAGATTCGCTGCCATAAGTAGCCTTCCGTTCCTCCCATGGCATGGCCAGGAAGAGGAACGACTTGGGGTCGTGCTTCTGTGCATTGAATTGAGCCCTGGAACACTAAAGAGACTGCTGGTGGCTGGCCACCAGCAAGAGATGATGTACTACAGTTCATTGTGGGTCATCCACCCTGATGCCACCCACTCCGACCAAGGACTCTCTGCGCGTGCGCCACTCAGGCGCAGCAAGGGCCACCTGGCAGGATAGCCATTGCCGGGAGTCCCAATGCACCAAGGAAATAGGCATCTACCCCTTGGCATACATGGGGAGTTAACGGCGGGGCATCAGCAGAGCGATCCCTTTGTTGTCAGGAGGCTACAACCAACAGGGTACATGGCGGCCCCACCACAACAGATTGGCTACCGTGCTGGATATCAGGTGCAAATAAGTCCATGGTCGTCTTCGGTGCAGAAAGCGACACTGCACAGCGCATGGTGGAAAACGCACCCAGGAAAGTGTCCTCGCTCAAAAGATGGAGAATGAGTGGGACTGCAATGCGACGACGAGAAAGGGGGCTAAAGATCTCAATGAACTATGGACACAATGGACCATGTAAGGCACCCCCAATTGGCTCGCTCTTCAGGAAAATTTAGAAATATGGAGGTGAAACCCTAAGGGGACCATCACATAAAGGCCGAAATGTGAGACACTCCTTTTAGTCGCCTCATACGACGAAAGGCCGAAATGTGAGACACTCCTTTTAGTCGCCTCATACGACAGGCAGGAATACCTCGGGCCTATTCCAACCCCCAGACCCTCGGGGGGTGGGGGGGGGGGGGGATGGGAGGGGGTATGATATTAGTAATCTGGTTCTAGCTGCAGTTTTGTGAAGTGTTTCTATAATTATCTTTGCATCTGTTTTGTCCTTAGAAATTACTGCAATATCATCAGCAAAAGTGATACATCTCACCTCAAATCTTCTTCTTTGTTCTCCTACATGGATTCCTTCAATGTTTCTCTCTAGTAGTTGTTTATCCCACTCCTTCATCACCTTGTCTAATACCAGATTGAAGAGAATTGGTGAAAGCCCATCGCCCTGCCGAACACCTGTGTTAATTCTGATAGGTTCAATTTCTCCTAGAAATTTAATTTTTGAAGTTTTATCTGTGAGTGTCAGTTCGACTAATTATCAGGTGGTTTTGTTAATACCTGCTTCTTCCAGTGTTAGTGTTTATATTAAGGCAAAACCAAAAATCTTGTCTTTGATTCCTAAACTTTTTATTATATTTGCAAATCTACTGGACAAGTGTTGTGCAAAATGAAATGTCTACTTAATTATTGTAGTGTGTAAAAGTATTTGCTGGCTAGGCACCCAAAAGTAAAGCTCTATGGAAAACAGCCTTTACAATTATGATATCCTAAGTATACATGTATATAAAGTTGTATTACTATGTACTGTGTGATCTTGTACTATTCTATGTTACTATGTATTGTGTGACCTTGTATTATTTTCTTTGTAGTTTTTAATTAACATATTTGCATATTCTATTTCCTTGAAATGGTTTCCCATCAACTTACACGTACATTTGTGCAACATCCAAACAATATTTATTTTCTGCAGGTGGATAAATAAAAGAAATAGCTGTTTTGTTTGTTAGGGAACAAAAGTTGTACACCTGTAAACGCAGAGCAAATGAACTGATCTGCTGCTGTATAATGTTAATGCCAGTGCCAATGCCAATGAGTCGTATATTATATTCATGTCTAAATGTAATGGCTTGTCTTGTCGAAGATAGATTTTTCACTTGCACCTAATATAAATTCACAAAGCAATGTCAGCTTGTTTTTCCCTCCCTTCCCCTAAAAAATGGGTTTCTCTTATTTGAGTGACCTTAATTATTATCTGTGAGGGTTAATCATAAAGATTTAGTTATCACCTCAGAAAAGGAAAGTTACACAATTACTTTTTGTTTGTTTGCAAGTAGGTAAATGTCATCTGCTGGGTACACTTTGTAGTCTTTGTGTCAGAGAAATTCAGTACATTGCTGGAGGAGCAAAACAAAATGACAAATCTTAGTGATAAAGTGAAGTAGGCCCTATTGTGGAATGATTGGTTTTCTTTACTTGATGAAAAACGACACTCCCACAATAAACGCTGCACTGTTGGATGTTACCGCAACTATGCATCATCGTATGACAAGGGTTAGGCGGCACAGACAGTCAACCACGTGTGAATGATTACAGAATAAGGTTAATACTTGTTTCATTACATTTCTTCTAGTCACTCCATGTTTAAATGTGAGGTAATGTCAAAAGCACAGATCTTATGTATCAGATGTTTATTACATAACTTATTTGTTAGAAAATTGTTGACATGAGTCAATGTGATAAACAGTAAGTCTTGTCCAGGCATGGTACCTCATATATGTAACACACAGATCATTAATCTCCCCAGCTAGTAACTGCACACAATAATGAAATTAATACCATTAATTAAAAAAGCTGATGTGTAATGTTTTCTTTTAATTATGAGGCTTGAGAATACAACTCTTACACCAGTCTTCCAAAATATTTACTTCTCTTATATTTTTCGTGCAATTCTTTCCACTGGACAAAAAATTCGTCTACAACATAATACAATATTTTTCCAGAAAGAGATAAAGTATTCACTCTACACACACTTTCCACAAAAACTGTATAGGTATCACTTATAAACATGACGTTCATTAAAAAAGAAATTATGCATATGGGTATACATGTGCCAGGTCCATTGCACAACAGTAATTTTGGCCTTAAGGCCCACATAATTGGAACGCATACACAGAAGGAATGTAAAGTTGTAAACACAGATGTAAAATACGACTGACTGACACTCCTACTACGTGGTATCTTAACTATCTTGAATTCTGCTTCCTTCAGATCACGATTTAATTTATTTGCTAAGGCCTCTTCCATTGACAGTATCTTGGTTTCGCTAGAACTGTCTGAAGATGCCACGATGTAAATTCTGGGACTGTAGACACTTGGATTCAGGCATCGCATAAGTCTTAGTATTTCGGCTGTGTGGCCACCGGAGCCAATTACGATCGCCGTTTTAATCTTGTTGCTGCAGACATGCTTATTGTACTGTGTTCTCTTAATTAAAATGTTCACTATTACAAACAAAATTCTCCCAATCAAAAGTAAAAGTAGTGACAACAAAAGTATTACTAACATCCTGAACTCTGCACGTTCGTTAATTACCTGATACACTGCACACCACTTCTACAATACAGATGCATATTTTTATATTACGTTTACATATAATAAACGTAAACAAATCCAGCTATCGCAACAAAGATATTATATGGAAGACATAAATTATTCCACAGCAGAGATGCGAAAATTAAGATAAATCGCGCTGTACCTCTTGCTTAGACGATGCTCTCGATTGTAAAAACCTGTATTATTTGTAGGGGGAAAGATAACTGTTGGATTCTCTGCTTTTATTGTTCGTTGTTGTACTACTACACATCGATTTGAAGTGTACATCTTTAATGCCATGATTTGACGTCTGTGAGCTTCAAAGACAAGTAGACAACAGACCTGAGACCGGTAACGTGGACGATGGTGGTGGGGCTGTGACAGTGTTAAGTGTAAACTAAACATTGTGTTAAATTCAGACATACATTCTACAGCTTTCAGCCGTTATGTTCAGAAAAGTTATATTCTAGCAGCTATCATATTATATATCATAATTGCTAGTTAATATTCAGTTACGAGCTGGACGAGAAAGAGTAAAGTTAATTAAGTAAACAACTATCAAGTAAGATATTAATTATCGTGTATTATTTAGAATACTAAAATTGCGTGTAGCAGCAGAATGACTTCGTTCTCGAAAGGTGGTTCAGAAGACCAAACCTACACACATTTAGACCTTAGCGGGAAACTCATCATAAAGGTTTGTTACAACATAATCCTTTTCATTATACGTAGTTTTATTTTTGTTTAATACGACAACTGGAACTGTTTAGGTGTTCAGACAGCGTGGTTCTTTTAAGACACAATCTACCCACCATCATATAACTTGGATCCCATCTGATGTAAATATTTCAGCCAAAAGTGTTAACCTCGGAGAGAAAGTAAAATTTGATTGTGAAAAATTATACATTCGCAGCTTTGGTGTCGGAGAGAAGTTAATGGTGAGCTATTGCTGGCTCATATTTAAAGTTTTCACATTGATTTTATATTGTTCCAGTTGTGGTAGCCATAAACTAGGTATTTAGAAAAGTCGTAGTGATGTGTGAGCAATTTAATAAGTTTCCGTTTTACATAAATCAGATAGGTCTACGATGTGTAAACAGATTTCAGGGATTTGTAAACAGATGATATCATGTGAATATTTGATAGTTCTCTCTTATGCATATCAACATTTGCTCTCTGTAACCTCCCTAACAGGGTTTGGGCAGGCTACATTACATACTGCTAGGCCTATATCGCTTTCTCTTTCCAGTCGTGAACTGTATGTAGAAAGAATGACTATTGGGTAGCCTCTGCATGAAATGGAAACGATTTTGTTACTACGTTATTGTATTTCATGAGATGTATGTGAGAGGAAATTAGTGTTAGGCCTACTTGACTCCTTCGGGGCCCTGAACCTTCGGAATTTTAACAAGAAGCCTCTCTATGATGCACTGACTATGTCTGGTGTGTCCAGAACTGGATTTGTATGAATATCTCAATGGTGCTCGCTCCCAATGACGAAATAATCAGCTCCTCATTAACTCTCCTATAGCTTCCCTACCTTATACTACCAGTTCCAGATTGACGACCAACAACCAAGAACTGGTTGAACAATAGTTTCTTAAACTACCTCATTTAGCATACATATCATTACATTTCCTTAAGGGTTCTTTCATTGTATCTGTCTGGCATTTGCATTTTGTAAAACTAGTCTTTAGTGCTAATTTCCGAAGTTCAGTTGCCCAGGACATACTTTCCTATAAGTGTGATGCTTGTGACTATCCATTGATTGCCTACGGCGTAAACAGATTGAGTATTTCAGCATATTTACTCTTAGCAATTTCTTTGTCTTTAGCATCAGTGCCTGTCCATAGCCCAAGCATCAGTCTTCTGCAGGTCTTACTGCATTTTACCACGAGATTTTGGGGTAATGATTACTCTGTTCGCGAGGTAGCCATATGTAAATGGTCTTGTGGAACTCCTGACGCACATAGGGACAGTTGCATAGCACTTCCTTGGAGCATGTTATAAGCTATTTTCACATCTCATGACTTTTCTCCATATGCAAAATAGTGATTGCTGTTTGCTGAGACTCCTTCAGTCCAGTTAAAACTCGTTCAACTTCTGGAAAGTATTTTTACTCAGTGACAGCTTGGAATTGTATCAAAAGCCTTCCAGAAGTTAAATAATGTCAGGTTGATACCACTATTGCTGCTCTCTGAATCTTGTTGATGAATATAATGAACAGAATTTCACAAGTCACCATTGATAAATATAAACTCTGAACAGGAGTCTGTTGCCAAGGCAGAATACTCAGTTTCTGGTTGTGTGAATTGATGAGAAATTGAATTGGAAGAAACACATTGACGATCTACTGAAATGGTTAGGTTCAGCTACTTATGCTATTGGGGTTACTGCAAATTTTGGCGATAAACATATCAGTAAATTAGCCTACTTAGCCAATTTTCATTCACTGCTTTCGTATGGCATCATATTTGGGGGCAATTTGTCATTAAGAGAAAAAGTATTCTTTGCACAAAAGCATGTAATCAGAGTAATAGCTGGAGCCTACCCAAGATCACCATGCAGACGTTTATTTGAGGAACACGGGATATTCATGGTACCTTCACATACATATATTCATTTATGAAATTTGTCATTAATAACCCATCCCACTTCAAAAATAACATAGAAGTGTATAGCTACAAACCAGAAGAAAGGATGATCTTCACTATTCTTGATTAAACCTCACTTTGGCACAGAAAGGGGTGAATTATGCTGCCACAAAAATTATTAGTCATTTTCCAAATAGTCTTAAATGTCTGAAAGATAGCCAACCAACATTTAAAAGCAAATCAAAAGAATTTCTGAATGACAACTCCTTCTACTCAATAGCTGAATTCTTAGATAGGAAGTAGTAACTGAAAAAAAGTGTAAGGAAAACTTATGTTAAAGTCACATGTTACACATCATTACGAAATGTTGTATTCATGACCTATGGAACAAGGATTACTGTATGTATGTAAATAGCGGAATCCCTGCTGATTTCCACAGAGAACATATTTGATCTCCTAATGGCAATAACGTGTAATTGTAAAACATTCCATTACTCTACAACAGAGTGGCACCAGCAGTCAAATGAATCTGTAATAGTATTGTGTGAAGTGTAGATAAAATGTAGGCATTTTCGTGTGAGAAAAATATGGCATATGCAATGCTTAGTTGTTATGTAGGTCTGTGTTTACACTACTGTTGCAGATGAAAAGTGCTGACTGCTTTGTTTGAGGGGTATAAATGGAAAGTTTCTAGAGAAAGAAAAATAGCAAGCATGTTTGTTTGCACCCTCGGTATATTACCATATGTAACTGACACTGCAGTTCAGGTATCATCAAAACATAGAATATTCACACAGGAATTGCTCATGAAGTGTAGCGTATCCAAAATTGTTGCTGACTAATTTGTTGTAGAGGTGGTTGTCATCTTTGGATACTGATGTGAAGATCTTGGATTCAGTTCCAGATTGGAATTATCTCCAGGAATGTTATGAAAAGAATAGTTGCTACTCACCATATATCTACATCTATGCTCTGCAAACCACAGTTAAGGTGCACGTCACATTGTACCGTTATTAGGGTTTCTTTCTGTTCCATTCATATATGGAGCGCAGGAGGAATGATCATTTCAGTGCCTCTGTGCAGGCAGCAATAATTTCAATCTTATCCTCATGATCCCTATGTGAGGAATACGCAGGGGGTTGTAGTGTATTCCTAGAGTCGTCGTTTAAAGCTGGTTCTTGAAACTTTGTTAGTAGACATTCTCAGGATAGTTAAGTCTATCTTTGAGTCTTACATTTCTATTCCTGCAATATCTCTGTGACACTCTCCCAAGGATTAAACAAACTGTGACCATTCATACTGCCCTTCTCTGTATGTCCCCTGTTAGTCCTATCTGGTACGGGTCCCACATTTCCACATACTTGAGCAATATTTTAGAACTGGGTGCATGAGTGATTCGTTAAGCAATCTCGTTTGCAGACTTGTTTCCACTTCCCCAATATTCTGCCAATACAATGAAATCTACCGCCTACATTTCCCGCAGTTGAATCTATGTGATCATTTCATTTTACACCCCTACAAAGTGTTAGACCCAGGTATTTGTGTGAGATGGCTGATTCCAAGAGTGACTCATTGATATTATAATCATAGGATAGGCCTACTATGTTTTTTCGTTTTGTGGAGTGCAAAATTTTTCATTTCTGAACATTTAGAATAAGTTGCCAATCTCTGCACCATGTTGAAGTCTTATCAATAACTGACTGAATATTTATGCAGTTTCTTTGGCAGTACTTTGTTATACTTAACTACATCTTCTGCAAAAAGCCTGATTTTTACTATTAGGCTAATATTGTGTGCAAGGCCATTAATGTACAATATGACCAGCAAAGGTCTCAACACACTACCCCACAGCACATCTGAAGTTACTTCTACATGTGATGATGGCTCTCCATCCAAGATAACATGCTGTGTCCTCCCTGCCAAAAAGTGCTCAGTCTAGTCACAAATTTCACTTGATATCCCATATGATTGTACTTTTGACAACAAGCGTTGGTGTGGTACTGAGTCAAATGCTTTTTGGAAATCAAGAAATTTGGTTGCCTTGATCCAAAGCTTTCAGTATATCACATGAGAAAAGTGCGAATTGGGTTTCACATTATCGATGTTTCCGAAATCTATGCTGGTTGACACTGAGGTGGTCGTTCTGTTCAAGACACCTCAGCTTAGAATGTGTGCTAAGATTCTACAACAAATCAATGGCAAGGATATTGGACAGTGGTTTTGTGGATCACTTCTACTACCCTTCTTGTAGACAGGAGTGACTTGTGCATTTTTCCAAGAACTGGGTGTAGTTTTCTGTTCAAAGGACCTATGAGAGATTGTAGATAGAAGAGGGGCTAACTGAGCCACAAATTGAGTATAGAATCTGACAGGGATTCCATCAGGGCCAGGAGCTTTGTTCAGATTTAATGATTTCAGCTGTTTCTCAACACCTCTGACATTAATACTTATTTCATTAATCTTTTCAGTGGTACGAGAATTAAATTGGGGCAATTCTCCTGGGTTTACTGTTGTAAAGGTACATTTCAAAATGGAGTCAAGCATTTCAGCTTTTGCTTTGGTACCCTCAATTTCAGTTCCTGTCTCATTCGCTAGTGACTGGTCACTAACTATAGTGCCAGTAACAGTATTTATATACAGCCAGAATTTATTTGGGCTCTGTGAAAGATCATTGACAACATTCTGCTAGAGTTAGTCACTGAAGGCATCAAGCATTGGTGTCTTGATGGCCAAACATGTTTCATTCAGCATCTCTCTCTCTCTATATATAGCCCTGTGCTTTGTTTTACACCTGTTACACAGTACTCTCCGTTTCTTTAGGAGTTTCTTTACAGTGACTGTATACCATGGAGGCTCTCTCCCATTATGAACTGTTCTACTGGGTAACTATCTATCCAGTGCATGGTCAACTAATATTTTAAACAAGAGCCAGAGCTCCTCTATATGCTCCGGACTTGTGCTGAAAATTTCAAGTTCCTCATTGAGATATGAGAAGGCTGATTTTTTATCTTGTTTACTGAACATATATATCTTTCTGCTTGTTTTAGTTGTCCTTCGTACTTTGGTAATCATTGCTGCCAGAACCATATCATGTTCACTGATACCAGTTTCGATGTCGACATCCTCAAAGAGGTCAGGTCCGTTTGTTGCCACTAGATCCAATATATTTCGGTGATGAGAGGGGTTTTTAGGTAGTTTTCAGAGAAGGCTTTTAGTAAAGTTTCACAGGATGTCTTATCACACCCACCACTAACAAAACTAATTTTCCCAATTAATTGTTGGATGATTAAAGTCTCCACCGATGATTGCAGTATGATTGGGGAACTTATGTGCAAGTGAACTGAAGTTTTTTCTAAAGTTTTCAGTTACATCGAAGGTGAGTCTCATTGGCAATAGAAGGATCCAATTATCAATTTATGCCCACCCCAGATACTAAGTACTGCCCAAACAATTTCACATGCAGCTTCAGTTTCTACCTCAGTGGATAGGCACAGCAAAAAGATTGTACAACGCACACTCACGCTAATGCAACTCACACACATATGACTGCAGTCTCTGGCTGTTGGTGCCCTTAACAGCCAGAGACTGTGGCTGTGTGTGTGTGTGTGTGTGTGTGTGTGTGTGTATGCGCGCGCGTGTATGCGCGCGCGTGTGCACTTGTGTAAGTTCTGTCTCCAACGAAGGCCTTGTTAGCCGAAAGCTCATTTTCTGACATTCTGTTTGTTGTGCCTATCTGTGGCACAGCATCTCCACTATATGTTGAGTAGCAACTGTCCTTTTCATAATATTATTACATTTCATCCTGGATTTTTCATTGTTAAACAGTGAATGTGACAAGCAAGCCTTCGAAGTGCAAGCTATCAGAAGGCTCGCTCCAGACTGGGAGCTACGTGGCAGTTATTTATTCAAAGTTAATTTGATGAGAAAACTTGTAACTTGAGCAGTAAGCAGCATATCAGCATGTGCCAAAAAGTTTTTCTTCCAGCCTTGACTGCACTAACACAATGAAAAACCTTGAGTGCTGATTTCAATGTGTTATGACCATCAACAATTGCTGTGTTAGTACTGAAACTGGTATTTAAGTGTGTGCATAAATGATAAAGACGGATAAAAGGAATGCCTTTTTATTTTCAAGAAGTATGATTTCTATTTTCGGCCAATATGAGCAAATGAACATGTACAGATATGCTAAGATCTATTGCCTCAGAAACACTATGCCTGAATTATTGTGAAGAGGTCTTCCATACACTGGAGTTGATTCCATTATGTACTACATTTTGTCTGCTTAGCAAAGATACAACTCTTTGTTGAGATTCTATCCTGTTACACTAACCATGTTAGCATAAAGCTTCAGTGAAATAGGTTAAAAGGGTCAGTAGTATAGCTTCATTTGTAATTGATGTTTCAGATGAGACCAAATAATACAGGTAAAACACCCAAATTTTTATCTTGCTTTGTGCCCAAAGTACCAAATTTCCTCAAACTGAATTTTAAAAAACACTGTTTACGTTAGGGGCTACATTTATATTTTGTACTGTGGTTTATTCGGAAAAAAAAAAATTCAGTACTTCTCCCGATACTTGCTCGGATATCGATATTATCGTACAATTTGCATGTCACGTGGAACTATTGGTAGAATTCTGGGCTCAAGACTGTGTGGTAGTGCTAATACCTTAAAATGACAGAAAATTTTTGTTTGCCAGCCATGAACAATCCATCTGGTGTGTGTGTGTATATATATATATATATATATATATATATATATATATATATATATATATAATGGAAGGAAACATTCCACGTGGGAAAAATTATATATAAAAACAAAGATGAGGTGACTTACCGAACAAAAGCGCTGGCAGGTCGATAGACACACAAACAAACACAAACATACACACAAAATTCAAGCTTTCGCAACAAACTGTTGCCTCATCAGGAAAGAGGGAAGGAGAGGGGAAGACGAAAGGAAGTGGGTTTTAAGGGAGAGGGTAAGGAGTCATTCCAATCCCGGGAGCGGAAAGACTTACCTTAGGGGGAAAAAAGGACAGGTATACACTCGCACACACGCACATATCCATCCACACATACAGACACAAGCAGACATATTTTGTCTGCTTGTGTCTGTATGTGTGGATGGATATGTGCGTGTGTGCGAGTGTATACCTGTCCTTTTTTCCCCCTAAGGTAAGTCTTTCCGCTCCCGGGATTGGAATGACTCCTTACCCTCTCCCTTAAAACCCACTTCCTTTCGTCTTCCCCTCTCCTTCCCTCTTTCCTGATGAGGCAACAGTTTGTTGCGAAAGCTTGAATTTTGTGTGTATGTTTGTGTTTGTTTGTGTGTCTATCGACCTGCCAGCGCTTTTGTTCGGTAAGTCACCTCATCTTTGTTTTTATATATATATATATATATATATATAAAAAGCAACTTTTATGAGAATGAAAAGTATCAGTGTCTAACAGTAACTGATTTACAGGACATCTACTGTAACGACAAACAATGTGTGAGCTATGTGTTATATTTTTTTGTTTTTACTTTTGTTAATCACTTGGTTATCTCAGATGCTACTTACTTTTAGTTGCAGACAACAGTTGTCAAGTACAGTAATGTAAGTATTGTGATGTATTTTCATCACATAATTTGTTTCTTCTTATAGTGTCTTTGTTATGCTACAGTGCATCTGACACATGCTGCAAAACTACTTAGACAAGTGGTAGCAAACTCAGCAATATCCATTAACAGGGAGCTTGTGAATACCTCTGGTGCAGCACCACACAGCAGTTGCTACCAAGGCATTACTGCATACTCTCTCATAGACATGGAGATCACATAGTGTTGTTTATTCGCAGTTGGTGCACTGGTATGAAGTTATCCACACTAAAGGATTCAGTCATTCTCTCATTTTGATTTTCCATTTTTTAAATCTGCACTGTGAGATAACTGTTATTGTAGAAACAAACTGGGTCAGCTAGTTGTCTTGACAGAAAGGGATCTGGTTGCCCAGCGTGTTGGTGAGGTGTCTGGGTGACTGCTGCGCTTCATCATGAAACTGAAGCATAAAGGTAAACACTGCATCATAGGGTACTAGTGTCTTTAAAGGTGCATAATGAGCTTCAGGGCCTCTTCCTGTACATATTGAAGCTGGCATATGTAAAAGTTAGTGGATTCCGTCACTGTGTGTGCCAGTACTCAAGCACTGGCCTAAGGAGTACTAAGTGTTAATACAGACAGACATTGTACTCTTGCATGCTCAGCTGTTTTGCTAGTCGCTTTGTTGTTCTGATCCAGATATAATATTTACTCTTCAAAATCCTCTTCAAAAGAATCTGATCTGAAGGGAAAAAAAAGTAATAGGCACGTATGCTACAGCAAAGATTTTACATTTAAAAATTATTATATTCATATGCAGAGGACTAAGTGACGCTGTCATTGAACTCTTTATTAATAAATAGTCTCCTCCTCCTATTTACAGGCTCAACTTGGAGATGATGTACGTAGAATCCCTATTCATAATGAAGCTATAACATATGATGAACTTGTACTGATGATGCAGAGAGTATTCAGAGGCAAATTGAGCAGTTCTGATGAAATTTTACTTAAATACAAGGATGAAGGTTAGTATCCTTCAGTTTGCTTTCTTTTTTTAAAATGTAGTGTTAGATACAGAGGAATATCCAATATTGTTGGCCTTAACCAGTGATGTAGGAATGGTGACAGATGTTATAAACAAAATGAAGAATACTATGTGATATCAGTGGCAATTTTTCCAAAACAGGCTAAGTTACAGACAGATCTCGCACCTCACTGATGTATTTTGCTTGCACATTCATTCACTTCACCAAATAACAACCAAACTGTGAAAATACACACCAAAAAGTGATGTCACAGCAGTCATTAACTTTGCATGACTCGCCAATGCTACTCAGAAAAGTGTTAGCATTATTGAATATTCCTCTTGACTCGTAGTATGTAACATTTAGTAGAAAAATATTATATTTCTTGTTATAGCATGGTAAAAAAATTCTTAGAGGACAAATCTCTCAAGGTGTGGTCATAGTTATCTGAAATGTCGTGGTGGATCCAGTAACCAAAATTACATTTGAACTCAATGGAATTTTTTTTTGTATATTCTTTTTCTTTTACATCTATTGTTTGTAAGGGAATTGAATGTATTAGCTGGAATGCATTTTTTCACTTATATTCTGTGTTCATGTTAAATATATGCTATCCATATTGGAATTAAAAATCTTGGTTTCCTGGAAGACACTGTATAAATTACAATACATGAAGTAGCTAAAAGTACCAGAACAGGTTTCAAATTAGTGTCCGTAAACTTTTAACCTTGACGACCATGTAAAGATTAGATTCCTAGTTTAGGGACTTCTAGTCTTTGCTATTAAATTGTGATTCTCATAATGCTGTCAAAGTGATTGAGATAAACCACTCATTGAAATCTATGTTCACCGTAACTAAGATTTCACATTCATATTTGTTGACTCTGATCCTATGTATTAGTTTCCAAGATGGCGTAGTCCTCAGGCTTCATTATATATCAGTCCGTCGCCGCAACCTACATCAGAAAAATTATACACTACTAGAAAAATATTAGAACACCTGCCTGGAAGGATGACATTGATTTTGATCCGATGATGGCATATGCCACCTGAGGGATAGTAAATGTACTGATAATGGTTTCATTGTTTTCGACCAACATATAGCATAAATTCATAAATTCACTGTAGCTCCATTCATTGACATATGGTCACGACACACTACAGATACATAGAAAAACTCATAAAGTTTTGTTCGGCTGAAGCCACACTTCAGGTTTCTGCCACCAGAGCGCTCGAGAGCGCAGTGAGACAAAATGGCGACAGGAGCTGAGAAAGCGTATGTCGTGCTTGAAATGCACTCACATCAGTCAGTCATAACAGTGCAACGACACTTCAGGACGAAGTTCAACAAAGATCCACCAAATGCTAACTCCATTCGGCGATGGTATGCGCAGTTTAAAGCTTCTGGATGCCTCTGTAAGGGGAAATCAACGGGTCGGCCTGCAGTGAGCGAAGAAACGGTTGAACGCGTGCGGGCAAGTTTCACGCGTAGCCCGCGTAAGTCGACGAATAAAGCAAGCGGGGAGCTAAACGTACCACAGCCGACGGTTTGGAAAATCTTACGGAAAAGGCTAAAGCAGAAGCCTTACCGTTTACAATTGCTACAAGCCCTGACACCCAATGACAAAGTCAAATGCTTTGAATTTTCGGCTCTGTTGCAACAGCTCGTGGAAGAGGATGCGTTCAATGCGAAATTTGTTTTCAGTGATGAAGCAACATTTTTTCTTAATGGTGAAGTGAACAGACACAATGTGCGAATCTGGGTGGTAGAGAATCCTCACGCATTTGCGCAGCAAATTCGCAATTCATCAAAAGTTAATGTGTTTTGTGCAATCTCACGGTTTAAAGTTTACGGCCCCTTTTTCTTCCGCAAAAAAAACGTTACAGGACGTGTATCTGGACGTGCTTGAAAATTGGCTCGTGCCACAACTGGAGACCGACAGCGCCGACTTCATCTTTCAACAGGATGGTGCTCCACCGCACTTCCATCATGATGTTCGGCATTTCTTAAACAGGAGTTTGGAAAACCGATGGATTAGTCGTGGTGGAGATCATGATCAGCAATTCATGTCATGGCCTCCACGCTCTCCCGACTTAACCCCATGCGATTTCTTTCTGTGGGGTTATGTGAAAGATTCAGTGTTTAAACCTCCTCTACCAAGAAATGTGCCAGAACTGCGAGCTCGCATCAACGATGCTTTCGAAATTGATGGGGACATGGTGCGCCGAGTGTGGGAGGAACTTGATTATCGGCTTGATGTCTCCCGAATCACTAAAGGGGCACATATCGAACATTTGTGAATGCCTAAAAAAACTTTTTGAGTTTTTGTATGTGTGCAAAGCATTGTGAAAATATCTCAAATAATAAACTTATTGTAGAGCTGTGAAATCACTTCAATCATTTGTAATAACCCTGTAGTTGCCGTTTTGATATCCATGTTGATCAAACCTAATGGATTGTATTGTATTTTTCATTACTTCTCTGTAGACCCTCAAATTTATTTTAGATAATAGAAGAGATGTATTGAGATTAAATTTAATGCACAAAATACTGCCTAGTGTTGCTCCCTCGTCACTGTTGTTGTTGTTGTTGTTGTTGTTGCTATTGCTCTTGCTATTGCTATTGTGGTCTTACATCCCAGAGTCTGGTTTGATGCCGCTCTCCATGCTACTTAATCCTGCACTACCCTCTTCATCTCTCTCTGAATAACTACCGCAACCTATATCCTTCGTAATCTGCTTAGTGTATTCATCTCTTGCTCTCCCTCTAAGATTTTTACCCTGCATGCTTCACTCCAATACTAAATTGGTGATCGCTTGATGCCTCAGAACGTATCCTACCAACCGATTTCTTCTTCTAGTCAAGTTGTGCCACAAATTCCTCTTCTCCCCATTTATATTCAGTATGTCTTCATTAGTTACATGATCTGCACATATAATCTTCAGCATTCTTCTGTAGCACAACATTTTGAAAGCTTCTATTCTCTTTTGGTCTAAACTGTTTATTGTCCATCTTTCACTTCCATACATGGCTACACTCCATACGAACGCTTTTAGAAAAGATTTTCTGACACTTAAATATATATTTGACATAAACAAATTTCTCTTCTTCAGAAACACTTTCCTTGCCATAGCCAGTCTACATTTTATGTCCTCTCTACTTCAACCATATCAGTTATTTTGCTCCCCAAATAGCTGAACGCATCTACTACTTGAAGTGTCTCATTTCATAATCTAATTCATTCAGTGTCACCTGATTTAATTCAACTACATTCCATTATCCTCATTTTGCTTTTGTTGATGTTCATCTTATATTCTCCTTTCAAGACACTGTCCATTCCATTGAACAGTTCCTCCAAGTCATTTGCTGTCTCTGACAGAATTATAGCGTCTCCAGCAAACCTCAAAGTTTTTATTGCTTCTCCATGGATTTAAATTCGTACTCCAAATTTTTCTTTTGTTTCCTTTACTGCTTGCTCAATGTACAGATTGAATAACATTGGGGATAGGCTACAACCCTGTCACACTCCCTTCTCAACCACCGCTTCACTTTCATGACCCTCGACTCGTAGACTCGTGTAACTGCAATCTGGTTTCTGTACAAATTGTAAATAGCATTTTGTTCCCTCTATTTTAGCCCTGCCACCTTCAGAATTTGACAGAGTATTCCAGTTAACAATGTCAAAAGCTTTCTTTAAGCCTAGAAATGTAGGTTTGGCTTTCCTTAACCTAGCTTCTAAGATAAGTCAAAGGGCCAGTATTGCCTTATGTGTTCCAATATTTCTCCGGAGTCCTAACTGATCTTCTCCGAGGTCAGCTTCTACCAGTTTTTCCATTCGTCTATAAAGAAATCGTGTTAGTATTTTGCAACCGTGACTTACTAAACTGATGGTTCTGTAATATTTACACCTATCAACACCCGATTCCTTTGGAATTGGAATTATTGTACTCTTCTTGAAGTCTGAAGCTATTTTGCCTGTCTCATACATCTTGCTGAACAGATGAAGAGTTCTCCCACGGCTATCAGTAGTTTTAATGCAGTGTTGTCTACTCCCGGGGCCATGTTTTGACTTAGGTCTTTCAGTGGTCTGTCAAATTCTTCATGCACTATCATATCTCACATTTCATCTTCATTTATGCCCTCTTCCATTGCCATACTATCGCCCTCAAGTACATTGTGCACAGACCCTCTATATACTCCTTCCACCTTTCCGCTTTCCCTTCTTTGCATAAGATTGGTTTTCCATCTGATCTCTTGATATTCATACATGTGGTTCATATTCCCCCAAAGGTCTCTTTAATTTTCCTGTCGGCAGTATAAATCTTACTCCTAGTGATATATGCTTCTACATCCTTACCTTTGTCCTCTAGCCATCCCTGCTGAGCCATCTTGCACTTCCTGTTGATCTCATTTTCACCTGCTTAATTTACTGCATTTTTATATTTTCTCCTTTCATCAATTAAATTCAATATCTTTTCTGTTACCCAAGAATTTATACTAGCCTTTGTCTTTGTACCTAATTGATACTCTGCTGCCTTCACTGTTTTATTCCTCATAGCTATCCATCCTTCTCTTACTGCATTTCTTTTCCCTGCTCTTGTCAGTCGTTCCCTAATGCTCTCTCTGAAACACTCTATGACCTTTGGTTCTTTAAAACAGTGGAAAATCCAGGGTGGAATGTAATAATATTATGAAAAGGAAAGGTACTACTCACTATATAGCAGAGATGCTTAGTCACAGACACAACAAAAAAAAAGACTCTCACAAATAAGCTTTTAGCCAGCAAAACTATCATCAAAAATACAGTAGATCACACACACACACACACACACACACACACACACACACACACACACACACACACACACACTCACTGAGACGCGATCCACACATGACGCACAGTCACATGTGTTTCTTCTGTTTTAATCTATAGTTCATAATCAATAAATTGTGGTCAGATTTCACAATTGCCCCTGGAAATGTCTTACAATTTAAAACCTGGTTCCTAATTCTCTGTCTTACCATTGTAGAATCTATCTGAAATCTTCCAATGTCTCCAGGCCTATTCCACGTATACAACCTCAATTCATAAATCTTCAACCAAGTGTTAGCTATGATTAAGTTACGCTCTGTGCAACTGATGATGGGATTCTAAGGATGTAACATGCTGATGACATTCTGTTTGCAAATACCTTTGTGTGTTCACACTACTTCAACTGAGAATCAATATTCATTCCTAGACATTTTGCATTTGTTACACAGTCTATAGAGGTGCCATCTACATTTAACTTAACATTGTCATTTTTCGTCTTCAAATTGAAATTCATAGCATTAGTTTTCTTTATGTTCAGCATCAATTTATTGCTTATTGATCAACCATAAACTTCCTTGAGAGTTTCATTTGCTTTCTCTGCAAGGAGTTTTCTTGTTTTCTCAGTGACTATAATATTGCTGTCATGAATGAAGAGAATTTTTTCACCATGAGTACCACTACTGGGAAAGTCACGGATGTATATCAGACAAAGTATTGGTCCTAATATGCTATCTCACGGAACTCCTATATTAATGTATTTTGGTTCTGATCAGTGTTTTACTAAATGTTTAGATCTATTTGAAGTATGTGTTATCTCTACTCTTTGTACCCTATCTGTTAGGTATGATCGAAACTAGTCATTAGCAACCCCTCTTATTCCTATTGCTTCTAATTTATTTAATGGAATCTAGTGGTCAACTGTATCAAAGGCCTTAGAAAGATAAAAAAATATGTATGTGACACACTCATCTTTATCAAGAGCATCAAGTACAACTTTTGTGACTTCTACTATGGCTGACTCTGTATTTTTTCCACTTCGGAAGCCAAACTGTGATTCGCTTAAAGATTGTATTTATTCAGGTAATTTATTAATCTGTCTTTCATAATTGCTTCTATTATTTTTGAGAATGGCGACAGCAGGAAAATGGGCCGGTAATTTTCTATGTCTTCTGCATTACCTTTCTTAAGCAAAGGTACAACTCTTGCCTGTTTAAACTGCTCTGGAAATGTCCCTGATGTGAAGGATTCATTTATTATATTTGGTAAGGGGCCTTGCATAATCCCTTTGCATTGTTTTATTACGCACATTGATACTTCATCTAAGCCAACTGACTTTTTAATTTTTGAAGTGTTATTGACTTCATTCTCTGTGATTGGAAGTAACATCATTGTATTTAGTGCAACATTATTTACAGGTGTTATATTTGTTTTGGGGAATTTTTGCTGTAACTTCTCTGCAGTACTTGAAAAATGCTTGTTTACATAGTTTGCTAAGTGTTGTGGATCATTTATTACCTTATCCCCCTCCCGTAGCAGTATGTTATTTGCATTATATATTATTTTGTTATTAAATGACTTTTTTTGCAGCAATCAGCACTTTCCTATAGATCTTTTTGTATCTATGACAGAAATTTAAGTATTCTGGATCATTGCACATCTTTTTCATGGAACTGAGGTGTTTAAGTGTTTGGGAGGACTTCTTAATCCCTGCTGTTATCCATCTCTTTTTGTGAGATGTTGAAACAGATATGCATACTTTTGGAAATGCCTTTTCAAAGTTAAAATTAAATAATGTGGAGAGTTTAGAGAATTTCATATTCACATTGGTTTCTGTATACACTTCATCCCAGCTTTGTTTTGCTAGTTCTTTTGAAAAATCTTTTATTTCAATTTCTGATGGATGTCGTTTGTAGGCTTGTAGTTTAGGGAATGATTTGATGCCTGATTTGATAGTCTGAGATCTTTTACAGCTACATCTCATTTTTCCCTGTCCATATTTGTGGCCACATGGTCAATTACTGATGCAGTCATTGTAGTAACGCTTGTTGCCTGTTGACCAGTAGGGACATGCCAAATCTTTGAAGGATATTTATGAAGTTGCTGCTGGATTCATTTATGATATTAGCGCTGATGTTAATGTCCCCACAGAATTATGTTGATCTTTGTACTTGAGACTTTATCTAGAACTTCTGTTAATTTTTTGAAAAAAGTTTCCACACTACTGCTGGGAGATTTATACACACACAAAATTATTAATTTCTTGATGATATAAAGCCCTGTTAATTCAGTAGCTGATATTTCAGAGTGTTTGTCTTCACTTACTGTACTGATGTCATGTCTTGATTGATCCTCCATCCCTTGAAGCAGTTCTGCAGTAGGAGTTTGCCCTTTCATATAATGATAATACTACATGTTGGATTTGTGTGTCTCTACACCAGTGCTCAGTAACACAAACTACTGTGCAGTTCAAAGATCGGAGCTCAACTTCTAATAGTTGTATTTTATTTTTTATGGATTGCATGTTTTGATGGAGGATTGTTAAGCCTGTGAAATGCCCCATGCCCACCTGCGGGTTCGGGGGTAAGAATAGGCCCGCGGTATTCCTGCCTGTCGTAAGAGGCGACTAAAAGGAGTCTCAACTGTTTCGGCCTTTAATATGATGGCCCCCCTTAGGGGTTTGACCACTACCTTTCCAAATTTTCCGTTAGTGCGTACCATTTGGGGAAGGACGCCTTACGTGGTGCATCTTAAATCCATCTTGCCCTACGATCTGGCACACCCGATATTGTCATGGAGTTGGATTTACATCGAGCTTCCGGCCACATCCGCTGCAGTGTGTTCCGGATAGCATACATTCCCTCCTTTGTGCACTTCCATCTTTGCCCTCGTGATGTACATGGATATTTCGACACCCGACGTCCAGCACGGTAGCCAGTCCGTTGTGGTGGGGTCGTCATGTACCCTCTTGGTGGTAGCCCCCTGACTACACAGGGATCGCACTGCTGATGCCTGAGCTGCTACCTCCCCACATATGCCGAGGAGTAGATGCCTATCCCTCTGGGGCATCGGGACTCCTGGCAAAGGCCATCCTGCCAGGTGCTCTTTGCTGTGACTAGGTGGCGCCTGTGGGGAGAGCCCCTGGTCGGAGTGGGTGGCATCAGGGCGGATGACCCGCAATGAAGCGTGGTACATCATCTCTCGCTGGTGGGCCTCCACCAGCAGTCTCTAAGCAATCGAGGTCTAACCTCAATGGAAAGAAAATTGATCAGAGATCGTTTCCCTCCCTGGCCACTCCATGGGAGGAACATATGGCTAAAGAAGGCAGTGGAGATTATGCACCCCGATACCTCGTGTGTACGCGAGTTGATGGGGAATCGTTTATGTCGACCAAGCCCCAGTTTTTTGTGGAGCATTTAGAGGACAAGTTTGGGGAGGTGGAGATCTTGTCCAAAATGCGCTCTGGGTCGGTTCTCATCAAAACAGCATCCTCTGCCCAGTCACGGAGGTTGCTCACTTGTGACAAGTTGGGGGATGTTTCCGTCACCATCACTCCCCATAAAAGTTTAAACGTGGTCCAGTGTATTATATTCCACAGGGATCTTCTACTGCAGTCCAACGATGAACTACGCGCCAATCTAGAACGACGGGGTGTTCACTTCGTCCGGCGCGTCCATCGGGGTCTGAGGGATAATCAGGTAGCCACTGGTGCCTTCATCTTGGCCTTCGAAGGTGATGTTTTACCCGAAAAGGTCAAGGTGATGGTTTACTGCTGTGATGTGAAGCCATATATTCCTCCTCTGATGCGGTGTTTTAAATGCTGGAAGTTTGGGCACATGTATCCCGCTGTACTTCCGGCATCACATGCCGAGATTGTGGACGTCCTTCGCATCCCAATACTCCATGTGCTCCGCCTCCCATCTGTGTTAACTGCGGAGAACACCATTCCCCCTGCTCACCGGACTGTAGGATCTTCCAGAAAGAACGGAAGATAGTGGAATATAAAACCCTGGACCGCCTGACCTATTCTGAGGCTAGGCGGAAATATGAGAGGCTCCATCCTGTGCCAATGACGTCAACATACGCCGCTGCTGCAACGACGGTTCTTCCATCTCCTGTGTCGTCCCGCACGGTTGGTTCTGTGATTGGTCAGAATCCATCAGCCCCCTTGATTGTGGGGGGCACTTCACACCCTGTTGCTCCTGCTCCATCTTCTTCAGGAGCAACACCCTCCCAACCATCGTGGACATCAGCTCCCCCTTCCCAGCCGGAGAAGCGTAAGATTTCTTCGGCTACTTCGCCAGGAAGAGATCCCTTGGGGACCTCCCTTTGCAAGTTCCGACCAGTGGAAAAGCGGACACCCGCAAGTGGCTGAAACAACCACCAGTCCCTGGTCGTAGAGCCTCACGGTCGTTGTCCGTCCCTGAGACTGACCCAGTGAAGCCCATGAAGCCTGAACCACCGAAGGCACAGCGCGACAAGCAGAAAAAGAAGAAAGTCCCCAAGACCAACGACATTGGGGTGGCACCCGTCCCACCGCTTCCTACAAGCTCTGTGTCTGAGGACGAGGTGGAGATTCTGGCGTCCGCTGAGGACCTCGATCTCGCTGGTCCCTCAGACGCCATGAATAGTGCTAGCACCGGTGCTCAATTGGAGGCAGCAGGTGACCCAGCGGCGTAATCTGCCTTCCAAGTCCCGTCACGCCTTTCTCAGACATGGACAGTACCATCCTCTAATGGATCTGCAACGGTTTCTTCCACCATCTAGCTGAGCTCCGACAACTTATCAGCCTTCACCCTTTCTTCTGCATTGCTATTCAGGAAACTTGGTTTCCAGCAATGCGAACCCCCGCCCTCCGTGGCTATTGGGGTTGTTATAAGAACCGGGCAGCTTATGAAAGGGTGTCTGGTGGCGTCTGCATATATGTCCTTAACTCTCTTCACAGCGAGTCTGTACCTCTACAAACAGCTTTAGAGGCTGTCGCTGTTCGGGTGTGGATGCCACAGGCTGTTACCGGCTGCAGTCTTTATCTTCCACCGGATGGTGCTGTCGCGCAGCATGTCCTGGCTACTCTGATGGCCCAATTGCCGCCACCTTTCTTGTTACTGGGCGACTTCAACGCCCATAACCCTCTGTGGGGTGTGTCAGTGGCGACAGGTCGAGGCGCCACCATTGAGCATTTATTGGCACAGCTCGATCTTTCGCTTTTAAATGATGGTTCCTTCACACACTTCAGTGTGGTGCATGGCACGTACTCCGCCATCGACCTTTCGATCTGCAGCCCTAGCCTCTTACTGTCTGTCCAATGGAGACCTGTGTGGTAGTGACCACTTTCCGATCTTTCTGTCACTGCCACAGCGTCAGTCTTCTATGCGCCCTTGCAGGTGGGCTATGAATAAGGCTGACTGGGACTTGTTTTCCTCCACTGCCGCTATTGAGCCTCTCTCTAGTGATGACATTGATGCGGTGGTTCAATCGGTCACCACCAGCATCGTTACTGCTGCCGAATCTGCCATTCCCCATTTTTCTGGGTCCCCTCGGCGGCGGACTGTGCTTTGGTGGTCGCCTGAGATCGCTGAAGCGATTAAAGATCGCCGGCGGTCGCTCCAGCATCACAAGTGACATCCCTGCTCTGAACACCTCATCACCTTCAAATGGCTGCGTGCGCGGGCCCGCCGCCTTATCCCCCAAAGCAAGCAGGAGTGCTGGGAGCGGTATGTGTCCACCATTGGCCTCCGTGTCTCTCCATCGCAGGTCTGGGCCAAGATCCGACCCCTCTATGGCTATCGGACCTCTGTCAGCATCCCAGCGCTCTCACTGAATGGAGCAGTTTGTACGGACTCCGACGAAATTGCCGACAGCTTGGCAGAGCATTTTGCTATGAGTTCCGCTTCTGCGAATTATGCCCTGGCCTTCCGCTCCATTCAAGAGCAGATGGAACGTCGGAGCCTTTCGTTTTGCACCTACCATCGAGAATTGTACAATGTTCCATTCAGTGAGTGGGAATTTCGCAGTGCCCTAGCCGCTTGCCCTGCTACCGCTCCTGGGCCAGATGCCATCCACTGTCAGATGCTGAAACACCTTTCAGTGGACTGCCAGCGACGGCTCTTCAACCTTTACAATTGTATTTGGGTTGAGGGTGAGTTTCCGTCGCAATGGCAGGAAAGTATTGTTATCACCATTCTGAAACCAGGCAAGAATCCTTTGGAGGTGGACAGCTACCGGCCCATTAGCCTCACCAACGTTCTTTGCAAGTTGCTTGAACGGATGGTGAGCCGCTGCTTGAATTGGGTACTGGAGTCTCGGGGCCTTCTGGCTCCATCTCAGGGTGGGTTCCGTAAAGGCCGCTCCGCCGCCGTCAATCTGGTGAGCCTGGAGTCGGCCGTCCGTACTGTCTTTGCCTGCCGTCAGCACCAGGTCGCTGTCTTTTTCGACATGTGGAAGACGTACGATACGACATGGCGTCATCACATCCTTTCTACACTTCATGGATGGGGCCTTTGTGGCCCTCTGCCGATCTTTATCAGAAATTTTCTGTCATATCATACCTTCCGCGTGCAAGTCGCGGCCTCCCATTGTTCCTCCCGAGTCCAGGTGAATGGTGTGCCACAGGGATCTGTTTTAAGTGTCTGCCTGTTTTTAATAGCCATTAACGGGCTCGCTGCGGCAGTGGGGACATCTGTCTCAGCGTCCCTGTATGCTGACGACTTCTGCCTTTACTACAGCTCTATTGGCATTGCAGCTACTGAACGTCAGCTACAGGGCGCTATCCGTAAGGCGCAGTCTTGGGCTGTAGCGCATGGCTTTCAGTTTTCGGCTGCCAAGACCTGTGTTATGCATTTCTGCCGGTGACACACTGTTCACCCGGAGCCGCGGCTTTATCTTGATGGCAAACTTCTTGCTGTGGTTGAGACACACAGGTTTTTGGGTGCAGTTTTTGATGCCCGGTTGACTTGGCTGCCTCATATTCGGCAGCTTAAACAGATGTGTTGGTGGCATCTAAATGCTCTGCGATGCCTGAGCCACACCAAGTGGGGCGCCGAGCGATCTACTCTCCTATGGCTCTACCAGGCGTTAATCCAGTCCCGCCTGGATTATGGGAGTTTGGCTTATGGCTCAGCATCCCCATCTGCATTGCGGGTGCTGGACCCAATCCTCCACAGCGGAATACGCCTTGCCACTGGTGCTTTCCGGACCAGCCCTGTGGACAGCATACTTGTGGAGGCTGGTGTCCCTCCACTGCGGTTACGACGCCAACAATTACTGGCTGCTTATGCTGCCCATGTTTTTAGCTTGCCCGGCCATCCAAATTATCGACTCCTGTTCCCACAGACAGTCGTCCGTCTCCCAGAACGTCGGCCCAGTTCTGGATGTACGATCGCAGTCCGCGTCCGAGAGCTTCTCTCCAGGCTAGGGGTTTTCCCTGTTCCACCTCCTTTCTGGGCCCCTCTGCATACGCCGCCGTGGTGTGTGCCTCGCCCTTGCCTTCAGCTCGAATTGGCACAGGGCCCGAAGGACTCAGTCCCCCGGAGGCCTTCTGCCGCCGCTTTTATTCCATCTTAGCCATGTATCAGGGCTCTGGCGTTGTCTACACTGACGATTCGATGGTTGATGGTTGTGTCGGTTATGCGCTAACTCTAGGGGACCATTGTAAACAACGTTCATTGCCGGCTGGCTGCAGCGTTTACACTGCTGAGCTGGTCGCCATCTTTCGAGCCCTAGAGTATATCCGCTCCTGCTCAGGTGAGTCCTTCGTCATCTGTATCTTCGTCATCACGACTCCCTGAGCGGTTTACGAGCTCTCGACCAGTGTTTCCCTCGTTCTCGTCTGGTGATGGCTATCCAGGTGTCCCTGCATACTCTTGCCCGTTGCGGCAGATCTGTGGTCTTTGTTTGGACCCCAGGCCATGTTGGGATACCCGGCAATGAAACTGTTGACCGCCTGGCGAAAGAGGCCACCAGTAAACCATCTCTGGAGATTGGCCTCCCGGCAACTGATTTGCGGGCACTATTACACCACAAAGTTTTCGATTTATGGGACACTGAATGGCGCAACCTGCCCGTGCCAAACAAACTCCGTCGTATCAAGGAGACGATGACTGTTTGGCGGTCATCCATGCGAGCCGACTGCAGGGACTCAGTTGTCCTTTGTCGTCTCCGTATTGGCCACACCCGACTGACGCACAGTTATTTGCTGTGTCGTGAGGATCCACGTCTTTGTCATTGTGGGGCGTCCTTGACGGTGGTCCATATTCTGTTGGAGTGCACCCTTTTAACTGTGCTCAGGCAGACTTTCGCGCTGCCTGATACGCTCCTTGCGCTTTTAACTGACGACTCTGCCATAGCGGACTTAGTTTTGCGTTTTATTTGGGCAGGGGGATTTTATCGCTTAATGTAAGTGTGTGTGTTTTTGTGTTGATTCTGGCCTATGGCCTACAATTTTAGTCTGATTTTTTAATGTGTTTCTCGGCGGTTGGCTTTTCCTTTTTTGTTTCTATGGTCGGCCAACCACCGTCACACTCTGTGTGATTTTAGTTCGTCTTGTCTGGTCTTTGTCTAAGTTTCTCTTGTTCTGTGTCGTCTGTCTTCTCGTCAGTTGATCGTTTTTATTCTCTGTGGGTGTTTTTAATATTTGGAAAAAAGGGACCGATGACCGTAGTAGTCTGGTCCCATTAATCCCCACAACCTACCAACCAACCAAATAAATGCCCCATGTTACTCTTTCCAATGGTTTGGTTTTCTTTGTGACATCTGGTATGTGTGATATTTGAAATGTTAAAGTCTGTCTTTTGAGTGATTGTTTCAGAATTTTTTAAACTGCTGGAGATACTCTTTAGCCAGGGGAACCTGTTGTCTGGTTTTATCCTTAAAAATACCTACTTTTCCTACCCAGAACAACAGGTATTTGACCATGTGCGGCCTGAGATCCACGCCCTATACTTTCACGAATCAGCTGTACCAATCTTCCCTTCCCAGTCCTGATTAGGTGTAGGCCATGCCTAGTGAAACCCCATGTGTTGATAGTCCCAATGGGCAACAGAGAAACATGAGCAAAGTTGGCTGCCCTCAGAACCATCCTTAACCCCACATTGATCCACCTCACAGCTCCATCAAGGTGTGGTCGATCATGATGCCGGAACAGCTCAACAGTGTATACGTTGGTGCCATGAGTCACGGAATCTGTGTTGTCCAGGTCACCACCTATGTCATACGCCCCATCCCTGTCCAAACTGTTTCCTGCGCCACCCACTATCACTACATGGTCCTCTATTGTAAAGTCCTTACATAAAGACCCTAAGTCCTCTATCACATGACTTAGCCCTGCATTTGGCTTGAAGATAATGGTGGCCTGGTATTCTGCCCCTAAACTTTCCTGCAACTGAGGGCCTAACACCTCGTCTATGGCTACTACCTAGCAGCAGCACTTTCTTCTTCCAAACACTTTGTACACTCCTAGGCTTCTTGGCCTCGGTTTAAGTGTGCTGCATGTTTCCTGCTCCTCGTTCTACCCGAGGCTCTTCTCCTCTTAACTCTGGCAGTGGTAGATACCTGTTTTTGGTGTTGATAAGACTGTCAGATTGTGTTTTCTTTCTTCCTATCCTCTTACCAACTGCCAGTTCCCAACCACCCTCCTCCCCCCTATCTCCCTTGATCCTTATCAGTTCCTTCCTTGCTTCCTCAAACTGTGCCTGAAGGGCACAGATTTTCCTTTTCTGTTCCCCAATCAAAATGTTTCTACTGCATACTCTGCAGTTCCAGGAGAGAGCTTCTTCTGTTCTCCCAACATTCTCCCCACTGCATCCCCCTAGTGAAAATATTTCTTAAAAGACTGGCAAGAAATCCCTGTACTATCTACCCTATAACAGCTCCCACGTTTCTCACTCATGGTCAGTTTCAAAAGAATAATTAGTGCTTTAAATTTGCCACGGACGTGAGATTGGCTGTGTGTAAACAAAAAATGACACAAAGTACATTGCGTTTAGAGAATTTACACTATCAAGTGTCTTTGGTCAGGTTTTTAAACATTTATAACTCAGAAAATTTAGGCGCAGATCGCATCTATCTAACTAGTAAACAATACTAAATTTGTTAGTTAAAAAAGATTTAGAAACGTTTAATTAAACTTTTATTGTGACAATACACACTGATGAAACTAGTAGCTGTCTTCTTTAAACGAATTTTGCACTATCAAGAAAACTTGAATAGAATTTTTTGTGTTTGTCACGCAAAATTTCCGGTTATGTCGTGATTATCAGGACTTCAGATAACACGAAGTTTTTCAAGAACAAGCTCTGCCGGGATGCTAATATTCAGTTATGTGACAAGAACAGACGCTACAGCAAGTATATGAAACAAAGAAAATTTAAATTTGACACGTTTTCCTCTTAAATAAGTTCTTTTAGCGGACGAAGAAAATACCTGTGATCTCAGTGGGCGGCCATCTTGTACTGTGCACACACAATGGAATAGTCAGTTATGGTTATTATACTTGTATCAGTCATTGGAAAATAATGTAGCTGTTGATATTTTCTATACTGTTAATTTTATTTTTATAATTTGTAACTGCTAATACGTGCTTAATATTGGTATGTGTATTCTGTATTTCAGACACGAACAATATTTTGTCACTGACTGTTTGCCAGTTCTGGCTGGTAACTAAGGTGAGTCTTATCCATATTTCTTAGTGGATTCAAATATATTTTAATAGCACCTTTAATTTGTTCACAGATGGTGATCTAGTAACAATCTTCGACAGTTCAGATCTCGCTTTTGCAGTACAGTATAGCCGGATCCTGAAACTACAAGTGTTAGTAGGTGGTGAGGCAACATTACGCACTAAAGGCTTACCTCCATCTCAGGTATCAACAGTGAGAAAAGAACTGCAGGAGATTCGTGACCGGGTGAATTACCTGCTGGACACAATTGAGCCCCGTACAGTTGAAGTCACTTCATCCACAAGTGACTCACGAAGTTAGTACCAAATTTTGATATTATAATAACATATGTTAATGATTTTGTGTTTCTATGCAACTTTATCAAAGTGAACAGCTCAGTGTTGTGCCACTTTAATGAGTTGCAGATGTCATTTTTGAAAGAAAACCTATTTCTCAATCTCTTCGACTCAGGAAACAACTATGTATAGTTTAACCCAGCTCTCTTCTCTTTGTTGGTTTCAGTTATCGAACAATCCACAAACAATTTGCGAAGTTGGACATCTATAAACAATGCATCAATTTGCTTAATAATAAAAAATGACCAAGTGGCTGTTAAAAACAATAAAAGTTACTTGACTTTGGTCTCATTGATGTAAAATTTATCTTTGGCCGGTTGTTTTGTTCGGTGACCTCACCTCCTATGCAGGGAATGGGTCATTGATTTTATATATGTATGGTGAAATGTAACAATGAAGCAGGGACTGAGATTTCTGTCCAGATTTTTAATGACTGTCAGTTTCTTTCACTTAACATAAGTCAAAACGGTTTGCATAATGCAAAGAAAACATTTACAAACACCGAAGTTCAGTACAGCTCATCATGACTGCTTGCATCTTTTTCCGTCTCAGCTGTACAACACCAGATTCCAGAGTCCAACCAACTACACCATCATGCAATTAACACTAAGTCAGGACTGCTTGTTACACACACAAATTAACAAGTGCATTGATTCATAAAGTCACAGTTGAGAGATGTTTGAATGCATCAGTCTTTTATGCTACAAAGATGTGTGTACAGTATTAATATGACTGAAATTATTTTCAAAGAGATTTACATGTATTTAACATTTCATTAATAAAAGCAATGATTGTAGGAAACAATACATGCTATATTTATGGTGTATCAAGAAGGTAAATACTTTAGCATTTCATTTATTGTAATCTACAATACTTTACCAAAAAAATGAGGCGTGTTTAGCACTTCCATTACAACAGCCACCTCTTGCTTTATTTTTATTACATTATTATTATTATTATTAAATTTTTTTTTTAAATACACTGCTCCCTTGCAGACACACAAATGACGAACAACATTTTTAAGGGGAAAGATGGACTGTTCTGAAACTGTTGTATGAATGACGTCCCTCCTTCACAGTCATCCCCAATCATTTCAAAATTAATAGTTTCTTTCAAGTGTAGCCTTTGGCTGAGACCATTGTATGGGCAAATGATAGAGTGAGAACTCATTACGTATGTCTGATAGTAGAATCGACACCACTGAATATTCATCTGCAAATTATATACTGTTTATTTAATGTATGCCATAACGTTGTGAGTTTAAACTGCCCCAATTTAACTACTTAGCTGGGTATTAGCATGTTCCATAGATTATAATTGCAGTTTCTATGATGTGGAATGAGCAAGTTTTATAATTATAGTATTCTTTCTCAGTGAAAAATATGTCAACATATTTGTGACTAACACTGCTGTTACAATTTATATTTTGTGGTGTACACCATGGTATGTATGCTTAAACTGCTGTGGGCCAGTTAAATTGTCATGCTCTGCTACTCCACAGGTGCTGAGGACATGTTTAATTGCCATCCCTGGATTCTCCTGAAATGCTGTTAATGTGTTACGTATCAGGTTCAGCCGCTCTCTCATGTCTGCTGACTAGTTACTTCCATATCTCAGTGAATAAAAAAGTTTTGATTATTTATCACACAACATATGTACATCTTTGCATGCTATCATTTGCAAAAAAACTTGTTTCAATATTGTGAACGATTTGTTAACAACCATATGATTCACGATGGGCAGGGACGGAAATCGGAGCATTGCACATGACCATCCTTTGGATATAAAAATCAATAACTCAAGAACAAAATGAGGTATAATTCTGCTCTAAATTTTAAATAAAATTTTGATATCTTATCTACATTTCATACTCTGCAATTATATAAGCTGAAATCAGCCATACCCGAAGTTTATGCAGTGCAAACTCTTTAAAATTTTGTGCAAGGTTTTATTTAAATTGATGCAGTGTATTAACTGTGACACAACATGAAAAGAAATTCAGTCCTTTATCGAGCAAAGGTATCCAACTGTAAGATGCACAAGAATCAAATTTTTTCATGTAGTAGTTTCCTTAAAATTGAATGACAAGCATGTCATGTTACAGCATGTCATAGCACTTGTACAGAAAGCAAATGGCAGTTATGGGTGAAGGCGAGTGAAAGGGGAGCAATGGTGGAGAAGGGAGTTTCAGCGTTGTAGCCTATCATTGATGATATAAAATATGTGCATTGAGCAAGGAGGAAAGGGGAATAAGAAAAATTTGGAGAAGGAATTAAAGTACAGGAAGAAGAACTACAGGGTTATTACAAATGATGGAAGCGATTTCACAGCTCTACAATAACTTTATTATTTGAGATATTTTCACAATGCTTTGCACACACATACAAAAACTCAAAAAGTTTTTTTAGGCGTCCACAACTGTTCGATATGTGCCCCTTTAGTGATTCGGGAGACATCAAGCCGATAATCAAGTTCCTCCCACACTCGGCGCACCATGTCCCCATGAATTTCGAAAGCATCGTTGATGCGAGCTCGCAGTTCTGGCACGTTTCTTGGTAGAAGAGGTTTAAACACTGAATCTTTCACATAACCCCACAGAAAGAAATCACATGGGGTTAAGTCGGGAGAGCGTGGAGGCCATGACATGAATTGCTGATCATGATCTCCACCACGACCGATCCATCGGTTTTCCAAACTCCTGTTTAAGAAATGCCGAACATCATGATGGAAGTGCGGTGGAGCACCATCCTGTTGAAAGATGAAGTCGGCGCTGTCGGTCTCCAATTGTGGCATGAGCCAATTTTCCAGCATGTCCAGATACACGTGTCCTGTAACGTTTTTTTCGCACAAGAAAAAGGGGCCGTAAACTTTAAACCGTGTGATTGCACAAAACAAGTTAACTTTTGGTGAATTGCGAATTTGCTGCACGAATGCGTGAGGATTCTCTACCGTCCAGATTCGCACATTGTGTCTGTTCACTTCACCATTAAGGAAAAATGTTGTTTCATCACTGAAAACAAATTTCGCACTGAACGCATCCTCTTCCATGAGCTGTTGCAACCGCGCCGAAAATTCAAAGCGTTTGACTTTGTCATCAGGTGTCAGGGCTTGTAGCAATTGTAAACGGTAAGGCTTCTGCTTTAGCCTTTTCCGTAAGATTTTCCAAACCGTCGGCTGTGGTATGTTTAGCTCCCTGCTTGCTTTATTCGTCGACTTCCGCGGGCTACGCGTGAAACTTGCCCGCACGCGTTCAACCGTTTCTTTGCTCACTGCAGGCCGACCCGTTGATTTCCTCTTGCAGAGGCATCCAGAAGCTTTAAACTGCGCATACCATCGCCGAATGGAGTTAGTAGTTGGTGGATCTTTGTTGAACTTCGTCCTGAAGTGTCGTTGCACTGTTATGACTGACTGATGTGAGTGCATTTCAAGCACGACATACGCTTTCTCTGCTCCTGTCGCCATTTTGTCTCACTGCGCTCTCGAGTGCTCTGGTGGCAGAAACCTGAAGTGCGGCTTCAGCCGAACAAAACTTTATGAGTTTTTCTACGTATCTGTAGTGTGTCGTGACCATATGTCAATGAACGGAGCTACAGTGAATTTATGAAATCGCTTCAATCATTTGTAATAGCCCTGTAAAAACTTTGAGGTTTGCCGAAGACATTGTAATTCTGTCAGAGATAGCAAAGAATTTGGAACAGCAGTTGATTGGAATGGACAGAGTCTTGAAAGGAGGATATAAGGTGAGTGTAAACAAAAGCAAAACAAGGGTAATGGAATGTAATGGAATTAAATTAGGTGACTTTGAGGGAATTGGATTATTAAATGAGACACTTAACGTAGATTATTAAATGAGACACTTAACGTAGATTATTAAATGAGACACTTAACGTAGATTATTAAATGAGACACTTAACGTAGATTATTAAATGAGACACTTAACATAGTATATGAGCTTTGCTATTTTGGTAGTAAAATAACTGGAATATAAAATGTAGAATGACAATAATAATAAAAGCATTTCTGAAGAAGAGAAATTTAGCATCGAATGTAAATTTAAGTGTTTTGAAACAGTTTCTGAAGGTACTTGATTTGCGTGTAGCCTTGTATGGAAGTGAAACGTCAGCAGTAGGCAGTTCATACAAGAAAAGAATAGAAACCTTTGAAGTGTGATGCTAAAGGAGAATGCCAAAAATTAGTGGAAGGTGTGTGTGTGTGTGTGTGTGTGTGTGTGTGTGTGTGTGTGTGTGTGTGTGTGTGTGTGTGTGTGGGGCGGGGGGGGGGGGGGGGGGGGGGGCCTTGCACACTCCCTTCAGACCAGTCTTCAGACTGAAGACTACAGCAACCATCACACTAACCGTAAAAAACACCCATGTACCATAACACAACCTCACTATTGGCACTACGCCTGATAGCAGATGACATTCTTCTGGCATTTACCAAACCGCCCTCCCATTGGATTACCAGAGGGCACTTATTTCCAATCATCTACTGTTCAGTGGCATCACTCTTGACAGCACCTCAAGCATTGTTTAGCAGTAACTACAGAGATCTGTGGCTTGTGAGGAGCCACTCTACCATTGTACCCTGTTCCTTTTAACTCCTTATATTCAATTGTTGTGCTAGCTAGACGGTTGGTAGGGCTTTGGAACTTGTGACTGGTTGTTCAGTTGATTTCATGCATATTTTTTACAGCTATCCTCTGCAAAGGTTGGTGAGCCCTGTCAGCAAGTAAAGTATTCCAGATCTTGGTTTAGTTGTGGTCGTTTCTCTGCATTTCCACATCACAATCATATCACCAACAGTTGACTTGGGCAGCTTTAGAATGGTTGAAATGTCTCTGATGAATTTGTTATTCTGGTGACACGCAATGACTGGTCAACGTTCAAAGCCACTGAATTCTCCTGACTGACCCATTCTGCTGATACTGCTTCTTTAATGACAACACAGTACTACCTGCCTCCTGTTATACTGACAGGTCTGTGTTCATGACATCTAGTGATCAGTTCCACAGTACAAATTGGTGTTCAGATTCTTTGATCAGATAGTGTATCTCAATTCAGGTAATTAATTACACATAGAATATGATGGTTTAATTAACATCAGTTGGTTAAAACAGTGGCAAATTTCAAAATACTTTGCCTTGACAAAATATGTGTACAGATTTTTACCCTCCTAATCAACCAGTCATTTGATGTACATAAAAACAACATGCGTTTGATTTTTGTTTTCATAGGAATTGTTGTTTTTGTCTGTGGTTAGGTCTTCTATCTCCAGGTCAACCTTGATGTGCAGAACATCTGAGAGTATCAGCAGTGTGACTGGAATGACAGGTAATGATTGGTCTGGCAGTACAGCTGTGTGTCACATCATTTTTGCTTTGAGTAATCATGTGGTGGAAACGCTGATGGGAGGCACATTGGAGTGATTTAAGCAATGTTTTGTTGGTGTGGATGTTGATAAACCCACTGCATAGTTTTTTGTTGTTCAAACTCAGTATCACGTCAGACATCGAATGAAGTTGTAGTCTGGCAGGTGGGGACAGAACTGTCAAATAAAATAAGAATATCCATTGGAAATAGGGATATGGGTACCTATGAAATCCAGCTAAATTAAAATATAGAAATGAACAAGTGTATACATCTCAAGATACTAAAGAAAGTTAAAATTTATCTTTTTCCAGGCTTAATTAAGTTTTGTTGTTAGGTACCATTGCATAAGCAGCAGAGGCAGGATCAGCTGCAACAGTTTGTAGTACAAATGACTCCTTACCAGCAATGTAAACAGTGTTTCTGTAATTTAATTTTGTACTACTGATTTGAACTGTTATGCAAACTAGCCTGAATTGTCTTCCTTTTCATCCTCCTGCTTCAGTTGTTATCCTTGCAAACAATGATATAGGCCAAAATCTGTGATGAGTACAGTTTTTCTGCTGCTCTATTTCAAAAATTATTTTCTTGTTGCTGAACTGCTAAAAATAACAGTGCAGTCTTCTCATTATTACAGTAATGCTCATACGTCTTTTTCAGCTGGTCAGCATGAGATGAACAATCCCAACCCGAATATCAGTTCGCGAGAGTTTGACCCTCTGCAACAGGCACATCAGAAAGCTGCTGAGAGTGGCCAGGTTGTCAAGGATGAGGTTTCGCAACAGCCACACCCTCCAGTAGACGGTAACTACTTCATTCTCAATATATAGTAATGTTAGTACACCCGCGTCATTATTCAGTATTTTGGGTGCCTGCATGTATAGGAGGGGAAGAATCTCAACTTATACCTTGATATTTATTAGTAAATTATTAAATAAATTTATTTCACTTTAAATAGCTAAATTATTCTCATAAAACTCAGTTCAGTGTAACACACTGGTCTTCAAGCCTTAACTGGAAGGATAAAAAACAGTACAGCTGGATCAGTTCTCGTATTTTAATAGGCGATTGCTTCTTTTTCTGTCATCATAACACTGGTTTCAAGCACCATGAGGAGAAGGCTACCACTGAGAAAGGATCCTGCAGTGATGCCAGTAAATTATTATGGTAGGTGTCAGTAAAATTACCTGTAAAACTTCAACATACTAGATAACCCTTTGTTACAAAATTGTTACTCGGTAAATGCAGAGAATGGTCACATGATAGCAATTTTCAGAAAGATAATACTAAATCTAGATTTGATATGATTGGATGGATAAAAGATAAAAGAAATGTACACACCAAGCAGCAGCAGGAAGAAACACGTATAAAGATTAGAGAAATATCTAAACTTTCGGAGCCAGTGGCTGCCTCTTCTGGCAGAAGGGTTGAAGGGGAAGAAGGAGGGACAACGGAAAAGGACTGATGATGTTTAAGAAATTGGAAATGTTCAGAAAAAGTGGCCCAGAACCTCTGGTCATGGGAGGCTTACCGAACAGGGTGACAAGAACCTCACCAGTCCTTTTCCTTTATCCCTCTTCTTCCTCTTCAACCTTTCTACCAGAAGAAGGAGCCACTAGCTCTGAAAGCTTGCACAATTATTTAACCTTCATGTGCATTTCCTCCTGCCACCACTTGGTGACTAGATTTTCTCTGTCCAGTTATATTTTCAGAAATTGGCTATTTTCGTTGATAAATCTAGATTTGATATGAAATAAAATCTACCAACATCAGTGTTTTGTCGTTGAGAAACGGGTACCTAAACAGTTTGTTAGCTATGTATACACAGTTAGGTTATTTGTAATATTTCTTACAGCAGTGGCTTTTGAGATTCATAGGTTTCCCTGATGTCAGACGCAAAATTGCACTTAAACCTTGCTCCTTTTCTCCTATGATCTCTCTCTCTCTCTCTCTCTCTCTCTCTCTCTCTCTCTCTCCTCTCTCATATGTATATGTACCCTCAGAAGTAATTTTATATGAGCTGTCGTAGTTTTCACCCATATTACTTAATTCTCAAAGTCAGTGACTAAAATGTTTGTTCTTCTTTGCCATCAGGTTCATTGCCAGATGGTGGACGTGGCAGCACGCCAGATAGCTTGGGCAGCGCTGGGTCACGGCGAGTCTCCTCAGCATTTCCTGATAA
This sequence comes from Schistocerca americana, assembly GCF_021461395.2. Classification (NCBI taxonomy): domain Eukaryota; kingdom Metazoa; phylum Arthropoda; class Insecta; order Orthoptera; family Acrididae; genus Schistocerca; species Schistocerca americana. The sequence continues at coordinate 291,558,599 of NC_060119.1, read as the reverse complement.
CCAGCAGTCTACCCCACAACCACCACCTCAGACTGGCTTTCAGCCAATAAATTCTGGTCAGCCACAACAAATGTACCAGTCTCTCCCACCTGACCATCAGCAGCAACAGCCTCAGCAGCAACAGCAGCAGCAACAACAACCACCACTGCAGCAGCAACAGCAGCAGCAGCCCCAGCAAGGTGGACAGCCTCAGCAACCTTTCCAACCTCAGAGTATGTAAAACTAACTTTTTCTCCTGATGTACAATCCATCGCCTACAAACTCTGCTGAAGCGTATTGTGCAGTGAATGATTATATCTGAAATAATTTGTTTGTGTGAATTGCTGACCCCAGTGTGAAATTACAAAAACCGTTGTATTCTGAAAGAATTTTCCGAAACTTGATTCTCTTATGATGTGGCTTCATAATTTTTACATGAGCAAATGTACTATTGATTGTACCGGTGAAAAAAATGGAACAAATGTCTGTAGATAATTCAATTTGTTCCGTCTCTCTCTCTCTCTCTCTCTCTCTCTCTCTCTCTCTCTCAATTCGTTGATGTCCCGGAATGTGACCATCCTTCTTATTGTCAGGTTATGCCATAAATCTCTTTTTCTCCCCAATTTCATTCGGTAGCTCTTTGTTAGTAATGTGATCTACCCACCTGAACTTAAAAATTTTTCTACCCCGCTACACTTCAAAATCTGCTATTCCCTTCTTGTCTGAACTGTTTACTCTCCACATTTCACACCCATACGAGACTACACCCCAGTTTCAGGCAAGACTTCCTATCACTCAAATTAATGTTCAGTGTTAACAAGTTCTTCCTTTCTTTCCTATAGCCAGTTTGCATTTTATATTTCCTCTGATTTGGCCATCGTCGTTATTTTATTGCCTAAATAGCAAAACTCAGATTCTACTTTTAGGGCTGGTTGTGTAAAGCAGTTGACCTTCATTTAACACAGTAAATGACCTCAGTTCAAGCTGAACTGGGAAATCTGTTTCATACAGATGTAAATCCAAACCACCACGCACAATTCCTGCTTCGTATTTATGGTAGACACTTTATTAATATCTGCAGTTGAAGTGCAATAATGATGTCAATAGCTGATTTTAGTGGTGTTGCCAAGTGTGTTTTGAGTTAAAAACAGTGAATCTCCCTTGCTGGAGTCAAGGATCGTGTTATACAATAGAGCAGAGTACTGAACAGAGTTCAGTTTCTGAACTAAGAAAAAAAAATTACCTTCCGTCAGGATTCTTTCTACGATTGCTCCTTACTGTCTCATTTCCTAATCTGATTCCCTCAGCATTACTTGATTTAATTTGTCTACATTACCCTTGTTTTACTTTGTTAATTTTCATCTTACGACGACACTATACATTCCATTCAGATGCTTGTCCAAGTCCTTTGCTGTCTCCAAATAGAATTGAAATGTCATCAGCAAACTTCTAAGTTTTTGATTCTTCTCAATGAACTTTAATTCCTTCTCCGAATTTTTCTTTGGTTTCCATTACTGCTTGCTCAATGTGTAGATAGAATAACATCGAGGATAGACTACAACCCTGTAAAACTCCCTCCTGAGCCATTGCTTCCCTTTCATGTCCCTCAACTCGTATAACTACCATCTGGTTTTTGAACAAGTTGTAAATAACTCTATGCTACATGTATTTTACCCTGTAACCTACATAATTTCAAAGAGAGCTAACATAGTCAACATTGTCAGAAACTCTCTTTAAGTATGCAAATGCTATAAACATAGGTTTGCCTTTCCTTACCCCATCTTCATAGACAAATTATAGGGTCAGTGTTGCCTTGCATGTACCTACATTCCTCCAGAACCAAAACTGATCTTCACCAAGGTTAGCTTCTGTCAGTTTTTCTTTTCTTCTTTAAACAATTTGTGTCTACATGTTGGAAGCATGACTTATTAAACTGATAGTTCGGTAATATTCACACCTGTTAGCACCTGCTGTGTTTTTGTAACTGGAATCATTACATTCTTGTTAAAGCCTGAGGATATTTTGCATGTCTCAGACATCTTACAGATTCATATAAACCGGTAAACCCCATATCCCGTTCTTTAAAGAATCGAACTTGCATGTATAAAACTACTTCAAACATCTGATTGCTTTACAAATGAGTTAATGTGTCAGGTATTTAAAATGAAGCACATAAACAAGAAAAAGTTGAGGAAAGGTCTGAAGGTATGTTTAAAGTTTGTTGCAAGTCACTAAGAGTTCTCATTCTCAAATACGGGATGAATACATTCTTGGTAATTTGCATGCAGTGAGTTACATTGCCTCAAGTCAGAAGTGCCCTTTCAAATATAATTGAGTTACTGTGTTAAACATTTAGTGTAAGATAACAGCTGTTAATGAGTAGGTAAGGACAACATTTTAAATTTTTAAATTTGGTCAATAAGTGTATGGAATTTTGAAAATCAAATATTTGTTGCTCTTGGAAGCCTTTGGGTAGGCGCTGACAACTGGAACTGAGTATCCATTTTCTGGATTAGACTTTTAGTAACATAGATGTGTAAAAATGATTTCAGATTTGTGTTATCACCTCCAAAAGTCAAGCGAAAGGGATATGAAAATAAACAAGAAGGGAAATCAGGTGAGAAGAAACTGTTGGTCAAAACCTGTAGATGAAAATAGAATAAGGAAACAGCTTGATAGAATACAATTAGGATTCTTTATAAGGCGAATAATTCTTTTTGTGTGTAGTCAGCTGGTTTTTTTTTTTTGTGATAAGTGCTTATTAAAGAAATCATAAAGTTAGGACATGGAGTGACACTGGACGTAGTTAGTAAGGTCTTTTTTGGACTGTGCCCACTGAATATTTATGCCCTTTTTCCATTATCTTTTACCTTGATTTTAGAGAACAAATGATTGCTAACAATACAGCAAGACAGGCAATTATTTTGATAGGTTACATCCTTCAGTTCACTTACTTTGTCTTCCACTGAATGTGATAAATCATGTACATTTCCATGTGACTTTGTAAGATTTATCTTACTCATTAATTGCTATCTTTGAGCAACACAAGAGGGAAGTGTTGGTTTTTTCCTCCCTACTAATAATGATTAGTATCTATATTGTGTATCACCTGTGGTTAACTATATGTAGAACAGGATGACTCAGCCCCATTCCACTTTTATCCCGTTGTGTTGTGTAGTCGCATTTGATAAATTGTGGAACCTAAAAGGAAATGAATATTAAACTTTTATTACCATTCTCATTTAAGTTTACAGAATATGTTCTTGAATACTGCATTATGATAGTTTCCTCAACTAGGACAGTGAACACACTGCTTTAAAATGTTAATTTCAAATTAATAATGAAGTTTCAAGGTGGATGTTAAGCTGTTCCTAATATCTGTAATGAACTTCTCTATAGTAGAAACTTATTGGCAGATTAAAATCATATGACTGACTGAGGCTTAAACCTAGGACCTTTGCCATGCATAGACAAGTACTCCAACGACAGAACTTCCCAAGCACAACTCATTACACCCCCCGCTCCCCCCCCCCCCCCCCCCCACCACCACCACCACCACCACCACCTCCAATTGTCCCGCCCCTCACAGCCTTACATCCACAAATACCTCTCTCCTATCTTCCAATCTGTATAGAAGCACTCCTGTGTATGTAGAATGTCACTAAGCCATTTCACTGCTATATCTTTTCCCCAAAGAATAATAGTTCCACAAAATAAGCAGAACATGTGTGAAGTTCAAAGTGTAGGAGAGAGTTACTGGGATTTAAGATTATAAGGCTGAGTCACATCATCAGTCACGCTTGGATAACTGTCAGTAGAGCATGTCCTGCTAAAAGCAAAGATGTCAGGTGCAATTCCTGATCTAGCACACAGTTTTAATCTGCCTAATGTTTCTGGTTTGGATATTTTAATCGACATGAAAGTGTAGTCTCTTACTCAAGAATTTTTGCAAATGACTGGTTCTTTTAAAAGCCAAATGACAGTGGATGATTTTGTTACTCATTATTTTATGGCTAAGGGTAGCAAACATCTGTTGCCAAAAAAAATTGATGTACAGACATTGAAAATAGAATAGAATGTGCCTGAGTGTTCTGGTGAAAATTTTAGTGTCATAGCTAACTGTCGATTCTTAATTGTTTATCTCCCTGTGTTACCACTGAAATCAGATTTTTGCTTATATTAGTTGACCATAATATCATTGCACATGTAAACGGGGGCACTTCTGTCAGTTTATCATGAGTTTTTATCATGATATTTCATGAAGACACACTGAACCATTTGATTGTATATGCATAGCTGTCCTGAAATCATTCACAGTGTGATGAATTTTCTTTAGTTGAAACTGTACTAGTTTATTGTAATGTCATCGCGTGTTTGGAATAAGGACCATGGGAGGCCAAGTGCAATGACATCGTCATCAGTGTTAATAAAATGTCATATAAGTCATTTCCCTGAAAGTTCAGATAATTGTCTTAAATGCTGCGATAAAGAGCATGGTTAAAGATCTCCAGTCATAGTTGTGACATTAATAGTTTACTACCCAGTCATAAGAATTGGTTTTCTTGTTAATGATAGTGACGCTACAACCAATCTTCTGTATTATCTTGTTCTGTGTAGTTCTGTGTGCAAAAGCTATGTTGTTCGAACTGAATCAGATTATCAGTGTCAAACATTTTATGTAAAATAATTTAGCTGATTTTTTAAATGATGTCTGGGAACTGGACAACTATTTTGTGATATAGGTAAAGCAAGACTGTGATTATAGGAGGTATTAGATTGTTTTGGATTTCCAGCATACAGTGAAACGCTGCTTTTACACTTTTCAAAGAACTTCGAAAAAAATGGTGTAAATGTGGGAAATAATGTTTTAAGCTGTAAAAGTTATGTACAGGATAACCCCTGGCAATTTATGTATGATATACGTACATAACGGTATCAAAAGACTTGTCAGGGACTTGTTTATTATCTAATGAAGATTTATTATCTAATAAAATCCGCTGATGTAGCTGGAACTGATACCTGTCTGGAAAGTAGGAACATTTGACTCAATTTCATATGTCACAATCGATGTTTCTGAAAGCCTGCATCTGTCATTCATTATTTAAATAATGAAATACAGCACTAGTTAAGTAGTTTTTCATGCTTAGCACTACGCGTTTTGAGAATTTTTTCTTGTCAAGTGCAAATATGTACATAAGTATTTTGCATGGTGTTGGAATATATGTGATTCTTCGTCTCTTGCACTGTAGTCGTCTTTTTGAGGTTATCAGGTACTGTGCCTCATCAGTTATGAAGAAAACCACACACACATGCAAACTATCTCACTTTGTTTGTTTGTGTAACATCACAAAAAAATACATATTTAAATATTGCACTTGACAGTGAGAATAAACTTTCAAAACACATTTTGCTCAGATGCATAAAATACGTAACCGATGCTCTGCTTACACTAAAAACATTTGAGCAACTCAAAGTGAATGACGGTATCAACTAGCACTCCAAGTGGCCATACGCCGAAACACACTAAATATTGTTTGACAAAGATGTTACGATAATCACAGCAATCACGAAACTGCGTTTGTGCAATAGAGACAGTTTGGAAATGTTTGTGATTGGTCATGACATCTTCATTCGAACGAACCTAGTTACTCCCAGGCCAAGTAGAGCTTGGTAGCGGTGGGAGATACGGAATGAATTGTTCCAACTTTTACACGTTTACCGATTCAAGTCCGCTGAGTACAGTGCCCTGGTGTCAAGAAACTTAACCACGTAATATATGTAAATAGTACCGGATGGTCAACATCATGCCAGCATCATTTTTTCTCCACAAATGTTTTTTCATAATGCGTAAATTGTGGGAAAATTATAAATATGTTGACACACAACTGGATGCAAATTAACATTGTGGGCATAGGAAATTTGCCAGGACCGGTAAAAAAAAAAAAAAAAAAAGGTCATAAGCAGTGGGAAAACGTTAATTCCGGGAACGTAAAAGAGGGGTTATACTGTAGTACATTTTTTGTATAGTGAGCACCATAGTACTCACATCTACACGGTGGTGTCATGCATATAGATGCTTTAAAAGCTGACATTGTCAGTAAATGTAATTGCTTGTCTTAATGTAAGCCATTTAAGATTTTTCAAGGGTATTCGTGAAGTGCAATAATTTCCTGTCTTCATGCTGGATCAATAATCCTTTTAGATGCAGTACCAGCATAATGGATTACCTGTGCTTGGTGGAAGGTATCAAATGGTGTAAGGGAAAAAAAAGCAGTTGGCCTTCAGAAAATACTTCATCTGTGAAAATTGTTCCATCTCTCCGTACTTTGGGAGACACATGTTTTTATCTGGGAAATGTATACAATCAAGTGGATCAGTGTGTCATTGTGAAATATCATGATGAAACATTTTGTTTCTGAATTGATATACTTTTCTACCCATTAATTATTTACATTAACTTACCACCTAGCTTTTGCTCTGTCGAGCAATTGCATCAAAGCTACAGTATTCAGCTAGAAATTACAATGAGAAATAGTTCAGTGTTGTGTGTTTCAGATTTTCAAGTCATATAAATATACTATTATGTCTGTAAAAGTCGCTATTTGTGTGAAAGAGAGAACAAATTTGTTACAAAAAGAGGTGACAATATTACGTGGCAAGACAGACCATAGATTTGGCAGTAGCAGGAAACTACCGGCGACATGTGACCAGATGCAACCGTGCTCCAGTCACATGCAAGCTTGCAATTAGCAAAATTAAATTTATTGGTGACAAGAAAGAAAAAGCAATGACATTGCAAATGCTAAAGGTGACAACACAATTAAGCAAAATATTAAGCTGATAAACTCGATGTGCAAATTTTGTCATGAGGGACACAATGTTAAAATGAAGAGAACTGAAGTATTTAAGTCACATAAAGAGCAGCAGAGTGCACACAGTAAATATACCACTAATCATAGGGATAAAATTGTTATTTGGCAGCAGTTGCTGTGGTATCATGAACAATACCAGGAAATACCAACTATGCAAGAACTTCACAGCTGATGTACAGAACCGAACTTCAAAGCTAGCAAATAAATGTGTTTATGGAGAGAGTATGGAGTTGAGGATAGAAATCAGAGAATGGACTGAATGGTGATGTGGCTTACGGTGCAATGTACCTGACCCTAATGTTTATCATCGTGGGCCTTCATTCAAAAGATATTGTCCTTGGAGAGCAGACGAGACGAAATTAGATGCCGCCTCTTAAAATAATGGTGAGCTACGGAAAAACATTCTGGTGTAGTGAGTTTAACTTAGTGAGCTAATGCACTGAATGTTGCTGGTGCAGTCCTAGTTAGATGTCAGTTTATTTTTCTTCAGTGTTAGATAAAAAGTTCTCGGTTTACTTGTTGTGTCAAATTCAGTTAAAATCCTAATATTTCAATGATTGCCTTCATTGTAATCATCAGGGGCTACATTTGCCTAGCATGAAACATTCTTATTCGTTCAAACAAAACATTGAGTTTATCTAACAGGCTGTACACGATCACTGCTGATCTTTTGAAATTCCTGTATTTAAAGTGACGAAGTAATTGTCCGCAGTTTGTTAGGAATGGCCCATGTAACTTTTGTCACATTTGCAAGTAATGTTATAAATACCTGTTACTCTCAGGCTAAGACTACCTTTAACAGGTCGTGACATTTCTTTAATTTTTCTGGGTCACCTTAAGATTGGTGTGATTCCTTGCCTGTTTAGGACTCTATCTTACTAGTTGTTGCACCACAGAATTGAAGCTGTGCTGTGTGTTGGTCCTCCTGGCCTTCTTTGAATACTGTCACACATTTGTTTCCTCAACAGTGTTGACGTAATATCACAGATAGAATACCCATTCTTCCTCCCAGGGGGCTCACGGTCCTTTCGTGAGATTGTGCCTGGCGAACATAGGACCCTGATCTATTGCAACCAATTCTTCCTTGCCTGGCTGCATTTCTTTCACACTGCCCTCCCTCCCTATCCTTGCTCCTTCCTTGTTGCCCCCTTGTTCCCCTCTCTGTGTTCTGATTTATATCAACCTGGCTATCCACCAGGTTTCCTGTATTGCTTGCAGTTTTGTTCCTTCTGCCCGTTCCTTCATCCTTTTTGACATTTAGGTCCCCTCTTGAAGTTTGACCTCCAAAATTTCTTGTTTTTTGTGTGAGCCATTTGGGGAAGAACTCTCCCTAGCATCTATGGCGTGGATTCCTCCCACCCCTCCCTTCCCCTCTCCCTTCCCCACTTTATTCCCTTTTCAACCTGCTAGGTCACCAGCACGTGTAGCCAGTGGGGCTGTTATGTACCAATATGGCTGAGCCCCCTGACAGCACAGGGATTACACTATTGATACCTGAGATGTTCCCTCCCCATGTATGCCAATAAGTGGTTGCTTGTCTCCTTGAAGCATTGGAACTCCAGCAATGGCCGTTGTGCCAGATGGCCCTTGCTGTGGCTGGGTGGAGCCCATGGGGAGAGCTCCTGGTCGGAGTGGGTGGTATCAGGGTGGGTGCTTGGCACTTGAAGCATATCGAGCTGCAAAAATCTGGCCGTTCTCAAATGGTTGTTTCTTAAATGATGAACGATCATTGAATGCTGCTTCATGTGACTTGTAAACCTCCCCTTGCCTGACTGCACATGTGAGGTGGGCCAGTCTTGCCGTCTTGGGATGAAACACTTTCTCGATACCTCGTGTGTATTAGGACAGATGGGGACACATTCCTCTCCACAAAGCAACTTCGATTTCTTATATTATTAGTTGATCGTATGTAAATAGCAGTTGCCGTAGATTAGTGATTCCTTGATAATTATACAATTTCCAATTTCTTGAAGATTAATTATGAGTTACAATTGTAACGTGAACAGTGCTTATCCAGTTGCACTTGACATTGAAACTTCAGTGACGGCGGTGCATGTGGTTGTCCCTCCACCTATGTGGTGATTGCATTTTGGGTATGTGTCTTCGCGCTGTACGGCGGATCCTCTGTGTTGTGACTGTGGACACCGGCTCCATGAGGGAAGCCCCTGTGTTTCACCACCTGTGTGTCACTGGATTGCCTGGCTTACCAGAGAGAAAAGAAGATCCAACAATACAAGTCCCTGTCTCATACGGAGGCTCGCTGAAGGTATAAGAGATTCCATCCAGTGTCACTATCTTCAAATTTTTTCCTCTGTTACTTCGTTTCCTCCTTGTACTTCTTCTTTACCCCAGCCTCGTCCCCCTCTCCCCTCCCCCTCCCTTCAGTTTCCAAGACCTCCTGTCCGGGAGCTGCTCCCCCTCCCTGGGCGAAGAAGTGCCCCCTTTCTTCGGCACCTGCCCCGGTGATTGAGCTCCTGGCACCTCTCTGCCTGGTGTGTCTGATGCTAGAAGACTCCTGCCACCACTTGGCAACGAGATGCACCATCTGTGTGCCCCAAGGTCACCCGCTACCTTTCGGTTCCAGATCTTGCAGGCACCTGTCCTTCCCCTGTGCCCTGCCCTCCTCCACCATGACCACTCTCCCATATTTCGTGGTCATCAGACATTCTGTCGGAACCGTGACAGTTAGGGGGAAGCATCCGGCGGGGTCTGCACCTTGGTTTGCTCCAACGTCATTAGGGACTAGATCCCCCAACATACCAACCTGGAAGCAATAGTGATTCAAGTGCAAACTACTCCCGCAATCAACATTTGCAAATTCTACCTCCCTCCAAGTAGGCCACTTCCATACATTGAACTGTCTACCTTCATCCAGCAACTCCCACCCCCATTTCTCCTCCTTGGGGACTTCAATGCCCACCACCCACTGTGGGTAGTCCACTTCAGAGAATAGGGGGTCTCCTAATTGACCAACTTATTATGGACCTCGATTCGTTTCCCCTAAATGATGATTTCCCTGCACACTTCAGTTCCGCTCATGGCACCTTTACTGCTATCGATCTCACGATCTCCTCCCCTGCCCTCGTGGCTTCCCTACGTTGGTCATCCTATGACGACCTTTGTGACAGTGACCACTTTCCGGTGATTCTATCATTCGCTTGCTGCCACCAGGTGGGCAGGCCTCCATGTTGGGCATTCCGCAGTGCCAGTTGTCCTTTATGTACATCTGCTGTGCACTTTGACACCTCCCTCTCGAATTCCATTAATGTCAGTCACGCAAGGGCGACTCTGCCACTATTCTTCACGCTGCTGGCACTGCTGTCCCCCTACGGTGATGGACCAAGGACATCCAAGCTCCATAGCCTTCTGGGCTGCCAGCGACGGTCAACTGTCCAGGGTCCTAACCTCCAAGGTGCTCTGTGCACTGATCCACTGGTCCTCGCAGAACCCCTCGCGACACACTTTGCGACAGCATCTGCGTCCTCTTCCTATCCTGCCACCTTTCTCCAACAGAAATGCAGAGTTGAACAGAGCCCCCTCTGTTGTGTCCCACACCATGCTGAGCTCTATAATGAACCTTTCACTGAAAGGAAATTCTTGCAGGTTCTTGCCCCGATTCCATTCACAACTAGATGATCCAACACTTGGACATTCCCCAGAGGCAACATCGCCTCAGGGTCTTCAACCGCATTGGTTTCACAGGTGCTTTTCTGTCACAATGGCGAGACAGTATAGTTATTCCTGTCCTTAAGCCTGGGAAGAACCCAACATCTCTCTGGTATGGTGCCTAGACCACAGCTTAGGACCGATCTTGTGGTGTCACCGCCAGACACCACACTTGCTAGGTGGTAGCTTAAATCGGCCGCGGTCCATTTAGTTCATGTCGGACCCGCGTGTCGCCACTGTGTGATCGCAGACCGAGCGCCACCACAAGGCAGGTCTCGAGTTACGGAATAGCACTCGCCCCAGTTGTACGACGACTTTGCTAGCGACTACACTGACGAAGCCGTTCTCTCATTTGCCGAGAGACAGTTAGAATAGCCTTCAGCTAAGTCCATGGCTACGACCTAGCAAGGCGCCATTAGCCTTACCTAGTTTGATAGTTATCGTATGAAATGTCTCAACAAGAAGAGCGATGTACCACAAGGATCGAATAAAGTTAAGTATTCGAGGAGCTGCATACTTTTCTTATTAGCTTTCACTACTTATCCTGTTCCAGAAGTCACGCCCGTCTGCGTTAGATAGCGTGCCTATCGGCCCCCTCAAATAACACTGTGTCGGCACTTCTGTCGACACATCTGATCTATTCCAGGGTCCTAAGATCTGTCATCCCTACGGTTTTCCAGCATCTTGTATGTGCCACCCTTGCAGAGTTCCAGGGTGCCACCATCTTTTACACTGTTGGTTCCAAGACAGTCGATAAGGTGGGATATGCTTTCACGTCTCCCACTGGCTTAGAACACCATTTATTGCTGGAATCAAGTAGTGTGTTCACAGCAGAGCTTCTAGCCATTCACAGAGGCATCCTTTTTGTTTCTCAGGCCTGCCTCATCAGTGTTTTAATTTAAACAGATTCAATGAGCAGCCTGCAGGCTATCGATCGATGCTACTCTTGTCACCCTTTGGTCTCTGCTATCCATAACCTTATGTCTGCCCTTGGCCATGCCACCTGCTCAGTTGTCTTTCTCTGGGTCCCAAGACATGGGGGCATCGCAAGGAATGAACTGGCTGGCTGTGTGGCTAGAGAAGCAGATACTTAACCCCCCACCCCCAATTTCGTTTCATGATTCCAGCTGCAGATAAGTGAATTTATGTCAAATCTCTCTTTGGCCAAAGATGGAGTGACATCTTGTGCACTACTGCTCATAGTAATAAACTGTGCACAATCAAGGAGTCTAATGCAGTTTGGCACTCATCCTTCCACTCTTCTCAGAAGGAGACCACAGTTTTATGCCATGTACGCATTGGTCATACCAGGCTTATCCATTGTTTCCTCCTATGTAACGACCCTACCCCACAACATGGTTGTGGACCCAGACTGACAGTATCCCACATATTGGTGGAATGTCCTCTTTATTTGGCCCTTCATGGTAAGCATAGTCTTCTCCATTCCTTAAATTTAATATTACCAGATGATTCGTGGATGGTTGAACTGATACTCTGTTTCCTTCGTTAAAGTGATTTTTATTTCCAGATATAAGGTTTTACTTTACTCTTGGAGTGTGGGCAGGGTGGTTGTGAGTGGGACCTCTTTTTCAGTCTTCTTGGTCTGGGACCCCATGACCACTCCCCCATGAAAAAAACCACCCTTTTTTTCCAGTTTTTAGATTTGGTCTCAATTTTTATGCCTTTCATTGTGTGTGTTTTAATCTTCATTATTTTATTATTTGACTCCCCTGACTGGATCCGTCCACTTTCAGCAGACCCTCTTTCTTCTGTGACTAGTTTCGGAATTGTGGGACTGACGACGTCGCCGTTTGGTCTCATAACCCCTCTCAATTAATCAATACCCATTCTTTCTGAACACTGTTATCTGATGTTTAACCTCACAGACTAGGTATTCCTTTTCTAAAATAGCCCTGCCTGTGCGTGGGTGTTCAACACAGCTCACTTCTGGATGAGATGTGAATGCTACACCCACTGAGGTGCAGCTCTCCATGTGTTAGTTTTCTGTACATTGAATTGCAGACTCATCCATCTGATTTCCATTTGACCACTGCATCTAAGAAAAGAAACTTCCCAGCCATCCTCCACTTCAGCTGTAAACCTTATGTTAGGATGCATAGCATAGTGAACCGCTGCAGCACTTCTCTGCCATGAGGCCAGATTAAAAATGTATATTCAGTTTATCTGAAGAAGCAGGATATATGGAAGAGAGTGCTGTTCAACAACAGATCTTCAATATCCTCTGTGAAAAAAATGACTGGTAAAAGAGGTGAACCTATGGCTGGTCCATCAGTTATTTTATAATAATTGCCACCATACAGAAAATAAGTGATCTTAAGGGTGTGCCGTAATAATTTCTCGTGTTTAGCATCAACGTGGTTTCCCCTTTCACAGAGGTACCAGCGGAACGCATTTGAAAACTATCTAAATATAAAATACATATTAGTCGACTGGATGTTGAGAATGTGTAAACTATTGACTGCTCATTTCTTCCCTGAAATTTTAAAATTATTTTGGTGCACCATGAGGACCATTTATTTTTTGTGTAGTGGAAATTATTGTGAAACGAAACAGATCACTTTTCTAGCCACCCATGAAAATTAAAGAAATGTTGTGACATGTTACAGTCTTGACAAAATTATTTAATTGGATAGATAAAAAATCTACTTACCAAGCGGCAGCAAAACACACACATAAAATATGGTTGTAATTGGCAAGCTTTCAGAGCCAGTGGCTCCTTCTTCATGTAGAAGCATTGAAGGGGAAGGAAGAGGGGTGAAGCAAAAGGACTGGAGAGGTCTAGGATAAAGGGGTAGATTTTGGGAAAGTGATCCAGAACCGTGGGTCAGCAGAAACTTACTGACTAGATGAGAAGGAAAGACTATTTTATGTGTGTGTGTGTGCTGCCGCCACTTGGTGAGTAGATATTTTTATCTATTCAATTAAATAATGTTGTCAATAATTGATTGTTTTTGTTGTCATGTTATCGTCTTGGCGTGAGTGTGACAGTGCTTTATGGTGTTCCTTGGGAGCGTGGAAACAGTTTCATGGTCCAGTCTATACAGATTGTTGCCAATTGCTGCGTTTAGCATCAGTGTAACCTTAAATATAGAAATTAAGAATAATCGGTGATGGCTGTTAAATATAAACAAGATTTTATTTGGATACACGAGAATTCTTGTTCATGCAACAAACTATTGGGCCCGTGGCATAAAGAAAGCAGTTGAAATCAGACTAAGTGAAAGCATCTTTAATAGAGACTCTTGCTATGCATTTAGCAATGCATAGAAGCATGCAGTTGATAAAGAAAGAGCACAGAGTAAGACTTCTCATTGTGTACTCTCAGAGGCGAGTGATTACACTGTAAGCAATTCTGAATAGTGGGTGCAAACATAATCTATGGATGCAGAGGACGCCACCTCAGTTCATGCAATTGTTGTGTTTCCATGATGTAATTCAGCCCGTCAGATACAGTCCTCTGCGCATAAAAGTGGGAGTCTTGCCAGGTTCATGACAGTCTGACTCTTACACTGACGATGATGGTGGAGGCAATTGAAAGCTTGGGATTTTATCCAAATTTGATGCAACAACTAGACCTATGACTTTTTATCCAGGGCTCTGTCACGAGATGCTTCATAGCCCTGTTTCTTCATTCTTGCGCTACTTTCAGTTCTGATAATCCTCGTCATTACATTTGTTACAGTATTGTACTGTGGGATTAAGAGATAAAATATAATTGATTTCTTGTTTAATATGCAACAGAAACACACAGATTTATTTATGGTGTTATGATTTACAATTTTTTGAGTAATAGTCATTGTAGAAACATTGGCAACTTCAATTGTTCTTGCACCATAAATGTCTCATCTTGCCACAGAGGTATCGAATTTTCAGTAAATTTCAGGGAAGTAAAATTGTTTATTAATTTTAAGCTTCTGCAACATTGGTTTCTTATGTGTGTAATTTTGTTCCCATAAACCAGCATCAGTTGTACCCTTTATTTTCAGCCATACCATTGCATTTCTCACTGACAAAAATAAAAAGTTTCAGACAACTAGCATTAAATCCAGCTCCTCATATATGTCATTCTAATACCATACACACTTCGACAATGGAAAGCCCAGGAAGAATCAGAAAGTAGGTCCCGGGTTCGATTCCCGGCCAGGTTGGGGATTTTCTCTGCCCGGGGACTGGGGCATGTATCTTGTCATCATGATCATTCATGACAGTGACTAGATTGGACTGTGAAAAAATTTGGACTGTGTAAAAATTGGGACTGTATGGGCGCTGATGACCATGCAATTGAGCACCCCACAAATCAATAATAATAATAATAATAATAATAATAATAATCAGCATCAGAAAGTAGGGTTCCAGTGCCTGGAGACATTGGCCATGTGTATGAGAGTTGTACTTGTGTGAATGTGTGTGGGTGGGTGTTCAACTTCAGGACTGTATCCAGAAACTTACAAGTAGATATTTTAGCAGTATTTTTTAATTGTGTATTTCTGTGACTCAACACCACTTCTGTGTAGTGAATAGCAATCTTTCCGCTCCATAATACCAAACCCACTTAGCTGTTTCTCCACTGCTCGCATTATGCCTGTTTTTGGTGGACTGTGCAAGAATGTATCGTGTCCGTTTTCTGGGGATTACATCACCTGTATCAAGACCCTCCAGTGTGAATAGCTATAGTGAGAGGTAGCTGGCACCTTACACTACATTGCCATTTGGTTCATTCTCCTATCCCCATCCTGGAACCGCATCATCCTCTTGTGAGAAAACTGTTTTGTACATGCCACTTGTTTTTAAAAGGTGCCAGAATAAGTGAATTGTCACGTGTGAACAGGACTTCGCAGTTTCAAAACTGCTGAACTATGTTAGATTTTTCTGAAATAATGTATCAGAATTAAAGTGGCCAGTGTCTTACTTAAGCAAAATATGGATTCGTGTATATTGTGCTGTGAATAAATGCTGGCAAAGTGTCCAATGGGTATTGTCAAACAGAAATGCCGATCAGCTTAATTGTTATACTACACAAGGCATTGGTGTACAGAAGTGTAGCCTCTGGGCAGTGCTCTGCTCGTAAGGATACTGGAGTGTATTCTGTTACTGCCTCCCCTCCCTGTGTGTCTACTGTAAATATGAAGGTGCTGCCCCTGTGGCCCACGTACTCAGTTTGCTTTGCCTGTTAATGACTTTATCATCACTACTAAAATTGTATGATCATGGCGAGCCCATTTATCACCTAACAGGGAATGGTAGAAAATACCGAGTAGACTCTTAAATCCTACGCCAATCACTTTCATGGAGTACCTTGTGCATAAACTTGTTCTTGAGAAATAATTCAGGAGTGCAGTGAGAAAGCCATGTAAGGTGGTATGAAATTATGAACCACTAATTTATGAAGGTATAAATGTTGTAGGAAAGTTTTGTTACACTACAAATACTTTTGGATTAAAGGAGACCATTCACCAAAAAGCAGGAGTGTAGAGTTGTCGATAGGCACACAAAATGAAAGAAAACTTGCTAGCTTTTGGACTAATCCTCTTATGACGTAGAAATGCAAAACTGACACTGTTTGTACAGTTGACACTGTGTAGGGAGGTGTATGTGTGTTATTCTAGCTCATAAGAGGATTGCTCTGAAATCTGGCAAGTTTTCTTTCTTTTTGTTTGTGCCTATTGACAACTCAGTGCTTCTGCTGTATGGGGAGTGGTCACCATTAATCGGAAAGTATTTAGAGTCTCATGAAGGCATTGAACAGTTGTGGGGACATTTGAGCAGCTGTCAGCTGGTGAGAATATTGTGCAGCGGCTATAGCTTGACTGCTGTGGAAGCAGGCTGCAGGAAGCATCTAGAAAGACTAGCAGGGAGCAATTAATTTCTCTGGTGGTCAGAGCTAGTGTGGGAACTCAGTGGCATGCTTGTGGAGCATGCAGAGAAATTAAGGCTTCAGATGCATGAAATAGGGAGACAGTCTAATATTTAGTGAAAATGCATAAAACACCTTACACACGTGTCACAAAACAGCTGAAAACAGCTTATGAATTGCGACAGTGAGATGAGCTCATGTAAACACAATACTTAAAAAGTTACCAACATTTATAATTATCATACATTATGAAAATAGATACCTAATGAGCAATGAACCCAACAGCCAAGCAAGATTCGTGATGCATCATATGAAAGATTTTGTGTGTGTGTGTTTTTCGATCTTACATCTGTTCAATGGTGAGGTTATCAATGCCCTAAATGCTGATGATGTCAGCAATTATGGCAGCAAGTTTTACAAGGAAACAAATTAGTGATTCATTACAAACAATTTATTTGTGTATAAGCATATAATGTCATAACTGTGTATTCCTTCACATGATTGCACTGTCTCAGGCCAGCATGAGTATCCCCGTTTCCTTATCCAACTGATTCTTACGTTTAGGTAACTGTAATTTGATGTTCATAATGTATTTAAAGTTGTGTTATGACAAGTCAGGCTGCAGCTCTGAATGTAGCAAGAATTTCATAAAGTTATGTATTATTATTATTATTATTATTATTATGAGATGCCAAAGTGACCCAGAGTATTGATTATATGACATTGATTATGTGTTCTAATATGTATAGATGTGAAATTTATGTTTAAATTTCTTGAATGGTGGTCATTTTGAAAGTGTGTTGAATAGCATAGTGCCCGCATGACCAGATCCTTCTAACAGTTTTCAGAGTAGAGCTTGAGGTCTTTTGTCGGGTGCTGGAGAGTGTGATAAAAACAGAGAAGTTTGGGTAACCAAAGTGCTGTTGGGCTTCAGACTTGGAATATTTTGTGATCGCGAGCTGAACACATGCGAACATGTCAGGGCCTTGAATTACATTGACACAGAATTTTCAAACCACTTTTGGTGACTGTTTCTTTTTCAGTCACACGAACTTAACTCTGTTTAAATGTTTGTAAGCAACAGTGGAATTTAGTGATTTTGCTGCATTTCACGATTTGAATTGTGTAACAAACCTGTTTTGTATTAGTCGTGATAATCTGTCTCAGTGATGAAGAACTTCAGATTACACTGTGAACCCTATGAAGTTTTGTGATCTTGAACTTTTAAGATTTTGCTGCTGGCTCTTCATGAATTAATATATGGCTTCATGGATTTAGGCCTGTTTGTAAGTGCTCTACTGGCTGTCACTATGTAACTGCATTTCCTTTACTCATTTTAATGTTGTTCAGTTATCAATTCAATGTGTGGCCACTAGTCACATACATTTGTGTGGTTTTTTTTTTTTTCTTTTTTTTCTTTTTTTTCTTTCCTTTTTTTTTTTTTTTTTTGTTTTTTTGTTTTATATAAACTTTGGGTTGAAATTATAAACAACCTGCTGTAGATAAAAACATTGCTATACAGGTTCCTTTTAAATATTTATTTGTTGCTCATAACTTGTTTTATTTCTCTAAAGTCTACAGTATTTTAGGACTTCAAGATTAATTTTATGTTAAAATATGGCCTTGAAAGCAATTGTATATGACCATCCCCTACTGATTTCAGTGAGTCATACTGAAATATTAGATCATCATGGAAAATCTTTAAGTGTAAGAAAGGTTTTCAGTGCAACTTCCCCACTTCAAATTCAATAGTATCTGAGTTGGTCTTAAGATCGGTCCTCTTATTTCCACAGTTCCTATTCCTAGATTTGTAATTTTGTGTTTTTATGTATTCAGGGCTATAATTTTATTGTTATTATTATTATTTTGTGCAGATTACCCACGTTACCCTGTGGCATTTGTTGGTGGGCCTGTAATGGGACAGCAGCAACCACCTCCACACATGATGGTGCAGGGTGCTTCAGGTCAGCAGCCAGGAGTGCCACAGAATGCTTATCAGCCATCATACCAGTACCCCTCTGTACAAACGTAAGTCACTGGAATATTCTGTATGAAAGTGCACAAAGAGTTGTTAGGTTTGTCAATTACACTACTGAATGATTGATTGTGATGTGTGTCAAACTTGGTTCTTGATAACATCAGTCCTTCCTGTGCTCACGTAGGCTGGGTGCAACCAGATAAGTGGTCTGATTTTCACACACTCTGTTTTTGTCATTGGTTTCTTAGTGATTTGTGTCCTCAGAGCCTCTCCTCATATATGAAATACCAATCATCATCCCCTAACTCCAATACCAGGTTGGATACAGCCAGCATTCATTGCACAACAAGAAATCTTTCTCCTTCAGCACTTTGGCCCTACTACTCTTCTATCCTGCATCTTACCCAAAACTGCCCAGCTTTCAAGAGGAGATAAAACCTTTATACATGTTATCATCAGTATAGCTTCGTGCTCAACATATCCCAGCTGTTTTCCTCCTGTGCAACAGTGAACCACTTTCTCTGTTATATTCCAAAGTATTCATGCTTTTCTCTTCCCTATCAATTTCTGTTTTCTTCCTCTCCTCTTATCTGGTAATTTTAACCTATTGTTTCCCACACTTCTGATGAGTTGACTCATTTGATTCCCTCTAAACTGCTGTAATACATTCCTGTTAATGCCATAACCTTTAACAGCAACATAGTGAGGGCAATTCCTAAGACAGTATTAAAAAGATTTACAGTTTCCTGAATACCGTAGATTCTATACTATTTATTATTACATTATTATTATTATTATTATTATTATTATTATTATTATTAAAATATTGAAAGTTGACTCACTGAGGTGGTCTGGTTACATGTAAGGGCATGAAGGGTCCAACATTAAAATGTCAAGTAAATGCAGAAATAAATAAAAAAAATTAAAAAATGGTGAACATATATCTTGAACACATACAGTTGTCACCTACTAACAGACTACTCTGACCATAAAAACTTCTATTAAGCTCTATAGCCTGTCCAAAATACTTGGAAATGACACTTTAGCAGGAACACGTGGAGAAACCGAGCAAAGTTATCATGTCCTGCCCGGAACACATGTAATCTTACATTTCATCAACTTGCTCAAACTCACTAACTATGTGATGTTCGAAGGTGGAACCACATCAGTATCTTCTGGAAGAGCTGTACTATCTTTTATTTGAGGTAACAAATTTTTAAGGCGATGTACAAAAAGCCTATAAAAACACATGTACTGACAATGTTACTGAATTTTTAATGTAGAGGGTAATTATTTTGTAATTGATTTAGAGAAGAAATTATGTGAACAAAATCTCAAGAGTGGATCATATTTTCATTTGCCCCAAACTGGGATTTCATTGGAAATCTCTAGCACAAGATAATTTTGAGTTAAGTGTGATGCATGATGCTGTGTTCACCCATAAAAACCTCGTCAGCTGTCCATTTGCTTTCATTTCCAGAAGCAGAATGCTAGGTTTATAATTAGCCCATTATTATGTTTTATGAGAAACCTATCAACTTATTTGTAATAGAGCAAAAAATATTCCTCTTAATTGTGGTGAGGAAGCTTTCTGGTTTGGAAGGAGGATTAGGGGTATCAGATACACTACCTCACTAGTGCAGCAATTATAATGCAAACAGTGAGAGGGATTTCTTTTGTTCAATGAAGACTAAAGTTACTGAGATTAAATTAATTTGACTCTGTTGTTGAAAGCAGTCTTCTTATTAATAGTAAATATGTATGTAAATATAATTTTGCCATATGGGTACACTACCATATTTACTCGAATCTAAGCTGCACTCGAATCTAAGCCGCACCTGAAAAATGAGACTTGAAATCAAGGAAAAAAATTTTCCTGAATCTAAGCCGCGCCTGAAATCTGAGACCCGAAATTCGAGGGGAGAGAAAAGTTTTAGGCCGCACCTCCATATCGAAATAAAGTTGGTCCATTGTAACACGAGACACAATTTAGGTCGAATGGATGAAGATACAGCTACAGTAGTTTGGTTCGAGTTGTAAGCTAAGCAGTTAAGCTTTACCATGTAGCCATTGCTATGCGGCAGGCGCTCCATCCATATTTATTGGGTATCCTTCCTTTTTCACATGCTTCATCTGCATTATTGTACTGTGTCATGCATTGTTTGTCTCATTCTGATAATGAGTGTTTACGACATGTCGCCGCGCGTGGCATGCCTTGCTTTTGTGCGCAAGAATTGTATCATTAGTGAAACAATGGCAAAAGACTGCTATTTGTTGTTACTTACACTGCTGCTTTCTTTGATAATGATCAACAAAAACCAAATATCAACAAAAACCAAATAATAGACTGCATATGATAGAAAATGTTCTGAACGAGAGTTTAGTGAAAATTTTTCTCCATTTGAAAATCTTTGTAGACGTCTCTTTAGTACATTACATTCCGCACAGAAATTAGTCATCTTAGATTTAAAAATCTAGTCAGTTGCCTGCTTCATTTCTGACTGTATCACTATCCAGCATAAGAATAATACAAATATAAACATGACATGATATGTATATTCTCCCACGTTTGCTGTTGTCTCACTCTAGTTTCGTAGTTTATTAGGCAGACACGATTTAAATGAGATAGCAGCAAACACGAAAGAATACATGGCATAATGTTTACATTCTTAGTATTCTTATGGTGAAGAGAATACTGCATGTGATTCACGATTCATAAAAGTTCCTATTAGCAACAATCTCTTGTCACAGGTAGGAAAAAATTCAGAACGTAGAGTTGGCCATATTGACATACATCCCAAACAGTCTTGCCAGCCGGATTTTCGTAGTAGATTTTTAGTGATGACTTCAAATTCAGTGTGTATTGTTGTGGTCTTCAGTCCGTAGACTGGTTTGATGCAGCTCTCCACGCTTTTCTATCCTGTGCAATGCAAAGTAGCAAAACTTATAAAATAAGAATGAAAATAACTTAGAAATTAAATGCTGAAATTTAAAACAAAATTTTATTAGGTTTGTAATACATCTTGTAATGTTTAAAATATCAGTCATGATTCTGAATCACTATCACTCAATTCTTTGTTGCTCATTTCTTCATAGAGAGCATCGTCCTCCATACCATCTACTGCATTGGATAGCAAACATTTTTAAATGCTTGTTGCACAGTCTGGTTTGGAACACACTTCCATGCATCATAAATCCATTGGCACACCTGTGACAAACTTCCACATTTTATGCGTCCTGTTGGTGTCAGTTGTTTGTCACTTTTCGAAAGCCAATCTGTGTACATGCGTTTAAACTTGTCGCGTCTTTTACCTTTTTTTACTGACACAGAAGTATTGGTGCCAGCATTTATTGTTGTGCCTGCAAATCATGCCTGTGTAGCGCTACATATATTTGACGTCAGAAGTTAATTGTGGCAGCACCTACCAACATTTTTCAGGACTTCCGCTTACTTTGCACTCGATTCTAAGCCGCAGGCGGTTTTTTGGATTACAAAAACCAGAAAAAAAGTGCGGCTTAGATTCGAATAAATACGGTAAGTGCACCCACCAAACATTCAGGTGACTCCACCTGTGCATTTTTGTGTGTGTGTGTGTGTGTGTGTGTGTGTGTGTGTGTGAGTGAGATTACAATGGTAAAACTCTACCAACGTTATTTTTTTCACCTATCACAGATCCTTGATGATGTGATCATTTCTTAAAAATGAATTTTTTTAAATAGCTTGCATATGATAGATTCCTTCCAGTTTTCAGGGGTGACTTTCCTAACAGTTGCTGACTGGCTTGACTGCAGACAGTGTTTTAGTTTTTTTATTGTTATTGCTGGCATTTTTTATTGTTATTGCTGGCAGTGTTATCTTTAATTTGGGCCCATATCAATTTATTGGCTTTTAAAAGCAATGACAAGGTGGCTGGACATGTTTTTGATAGTTCATCAATTTTGTATATGGGGAACTGAGGTATTAGATCCATAAGATCTACATTTTTTAAATTATCATTAACTTCAATATTCTGATGCTGAAGTCAATTATCTCCTTTCGCTGCTGCCGTTCTAGGCCTCTTGTTAGTAGTAACAAATTGGTTGGAAGCATCATCAAACACTATTGTTGATGGTCTAGGCACATAATAAACAATCATTTTCTCTCAAAATGGCAGTGGTGTGGACAAGAGCAACATTGAATTTGCCCACTGAGTAACATTTGACAATCCTGCTTCTGACGCTATTCACTGTGCCACACCACACAGCACACACTAGTAGTAATGTGATCTCCAAGTTTTCTCATTGTGAATGATTAATGGTGTACAGTCGAGTTGTTGTTTCCATTTTATTCAAATATTATGACAAACAGCTCAGTCATCTTCTTCAGGTGCTGAGAGTTCTGATGTTGATCAGTTTGGACTCCAACCAACTGTGAGCTATCATTGGCATCAACTGTTATTTATAGTTGCTTGTGAATTCAACACTGTACCGTTATGTTTTACAGAGTCCAGACTGATATTCACATTTTGTTGCTTGTGGTGGCCAGATTTTTATAAACTGAGCGCTGGAGCCCAAGCTTTATTTAAATTGTAAACTTCATCCTTCTTTATTAGGTTTTCCATCTTTATTTCAATAGACTCCATAATTACGCTGTCCCAGAAACTAGGCATATGTCTCTTCTGGTCTCTTCATATTTCATTTCATGATGGTATTCGAGACAGTGCTTGGTGGCAACTTCTTTTCTAGGCCTTTTTATTCGGGTGTCCTGCTGACATTCCTTGCATCTTTCCTCAACAGATCTAACTGCTTGTGAGCCCCATGTAAGACAGTGCCATGTAAGACAGTGCCACATTCACGGAATGCAGTACACACCTGGCTTTTGGAAACCTAGTTCATCTGTAGCATTACACAGAAGACTTCTTACCGTTGTTGATGGGAGCAAAACACACTGGATATCATGTTTCCATAGGAGTGTACCGATCTTTCCAGATATTGGTCCAACATGGGATAGATAGCGATTCTTGGCTGCTCTTTCTCTTTCTGTTTCAATGTCTTTCTCAGATGTTCTTGATTTTGACAGCAATGTCTGACAACAAGTAGTAGTGTGTCACAACTTCAAGAGGAATAAATAATTATGTCGGTGGCCCATGGAATAGTGGACATAGTTTTTACAATGTTCTGAGTCAAAATATATGGTGTTGCTTTTAGATTGGATAGGTGTGTGATGACTGGGCAAATTTCTGGTATACACTATTGACATGAACATGTCGGCAAGACTACAGTCTTCAATGAATGATTTACAGTATTCTAGACCTTGTGTTTCTTCTCAATTGTTTATTACCTCTCTAAGAGCTAACTCTGATCAGTACTTTTAGATTAGCTTTGTTGTTAAGAAATAGGAATTATCCCACTTGGGGCTTTCATATGTGGTAGCCGTTGAAGTTGTTAATATTACTTTGTCATTTTTACGTCATATAAATAAGACGTCACTACTATAACATGTAAATAATATTTATAGCACCTAGATTACAGCCATATGTATCAATACAGCCGTGCACTTACGTTTGTAATTGTATCTCATCAACCATTAACAAATACTAGGATATTCCTACTCTTTATGTTATGTTAAATTTAAATGTGCTGTTTAACATGAAAACTTTTGAGTCTTTTATTTGCTTAAATGCTTTTATGTACAAGACATGTTTCACATACCTGTGTTACTTGCACTTATTCCTAAGTAATGTTCCAACACATGTAACAGGATTTACATGCCTGATGATACATATCTCATAGATATCGCTTCAAGCCTCACTGGTTAATTACTGAGAGAGAGTAGAATAAGAAATTGCACTGCATTGTATTTATTCTGCATTGAGGCAAAATTACACAATTTAGAGTTGGCTATGTGTTAATTTAACGTACAAAGCTGTATATTTACCTACTAAAATGTACTTTAAACAATGTCAGTGACTAGCTGGACTTAAATATTTATGTATGCAGTGAATATTATATAGAGGTTTGTTACTGTTTATGTTTGTGAGCAGGCAACTTCATTGTATACTAAGATAAACGGGTACTGCAAAGATGTAACAACTACCAAAGAAAATAAATTGCCCTAAACTTTCGTATCCTACTGGATACTGAGTCCAAAGACTAAAAGAGGTCACCTGCTTGTAACAGGAATTTCTTTGACCAAGACAATTTGACACTTAGCCAACTGTCATTCAGTCAAGATGGTGTACTCAGTAATGAAACAAAGCAGTAGGCTCTGCCAGAAATATCAACTCTTAGACGATGTGTCTAATTTTGTACTTTTAATATGACAGTATGCAATCTTAGGCAATTTATAATCCTTGTAAATAAGCATTACAAACATGGATTGTTATACAGTTATATCGCTTGTTATGTATCTCACTGTTATTGGCTTTCAGAAAACACTTGGTAATGGCACTTTGAAGCCAAAATCATGATTGTGTAAGTGTAAATGTAACACTGTAAGTAAACAACAGTCTAATGGCAGTAATAACTTTTTATTATGACTGTGACCTGGCATTATGAAAAAACTATTACAAGTGAGTGTCTTTTTATCATGCGTGTCTGCAACTTGACATGTCTTCTTTGTGGTAAGTAGCAATCTATCTTTTCCCACATTGCAGACTTCTTTATTTGAAACACTTAAGTTCAGTGGCAAATTTTAATTTGGTCACCATGGGCATTATCAAGTGACAACACACACACAATTTTAGATGTTCCTCGAGGTGAAATTTGTTAGTTGACAATGAAATAAAGTATTTGTTTCTAATAGACAAACAACTAGCTCTAGAAAAATGACTTCTTTCAGAAAATAACGAAGTCTTCTTCAAGAATGTAAGAAAAAGATAGATATGACACACTGAGTTGCAGACAGGCACAATGAAAAGACATTTGCACATTAGCTTTTGGTGAAGGCCTTTGTCAAAAAGGAAACATGCACTCATTCATTCACACAAGCAAACACCCCCCCCCCCCCCACCCCCTCCTCTCTCTCTCTCTCTCTCTCTCTCTCTCACTCACTCACTCACACACACACACACACACACACACACACACACACACACACACACACACACACACCCTCTCGGGCACCTCAGACCGGAATTTATTCTTGGTATGTGTTCTAGCCTTTACTGTTGACTATGACAAAATGAATGAATGAGTCATCACCATGCCAGTGCAAGATGGCAGATATGGTGGTCGGGCGCAGACAACTTCATTGTATACTAAGATAAACAGGTACTGCAAAGATGTAACAACTACCAAAGAAAATAAATTGCCCTAAACTTTCGTATCCTACTGGATACTGAGTCCAGAGACATTTTGTGCTATAACATTTATTATAATTTATGTTGAAAGGTGCTGAGTATTAGTAATATTGTAAAACAGGCCTACATAGCTTAAATAATGTGGACTACCATTTCTCATTTAAGCTATGAAGTGAAATTGTTGGTGGCAGCTACTTTAATGATGACCACCACAACTTGCGCGCGCGCGTGTGCGTGTGCGTGTGTGTGTGTGTGTGTGTGTGTGTGTGTGTGTGTGTGTGTGTGTGTTTACTTTTCTGACAAAAGCTTTGGCAGAAAGCTAATGTGTAAGTGTCTTTTCAGTGTGCCTGTCTGCAACTTAACTGTCATTTTTACTGTATGTAGCAGTCTCTTTTCTTTGTATTGTTGATATTCCAACCTGAATTTTCCGTTGTTTGAAATGTCTTCTTCGGTACTTCCCAAAAGTGTTCGGTGACTGGGTTCTACAAGATGCTTTAGTGTTCAGCAGTCTATTCCCATGTTTCTTACATTTACTGGGTTGTAGTTTATATTTTTGTGTTTTTGATGTTTTCACCACCATCACCACCACCACCATTCTATATGCACAGATATAGCTCCCATCAAATATTTGACAGAATGCAACGGTTCATTTTGTTTGCTAATATTTAGCTTGGCATCACTTTGTTGGTGCATGTTTATTCGTATAAATTCCTCATTGCTGTTAGTTTCCTAGTGGTAAGCTATCCTGTTAGTGGGTTTGAGTCGGCATTATCAACCAAAAAGATACAATGAGAGTTATCTGAAAGCTAAAAACTCTCTCTCTCTCTCTCTCTCTCTCTCTCTCTCTCTCTCTCTCTCTCTCTCTCTCTCCCCCCCCCCCCCCCCCCCAAAAAAAATCCCTCTCCTCCCTCCCTCCCCATGACTGACCCCTTTTAAGATGAATGAAAAATAAAAGTATTTTGAAGTTTTTGTATTGATTTCAGGTATGCAGGTGCTCCCCAAAGTTCTGGTGGGCCTCCAGCAGTTGTTAGTGGTGCTTCACCTGGTCCTCGACCTCAGCAGGGCCCTCAGTCATTTTCAGGGCAAGAATATGGTCAGCAGCAAGGTGGATACATGCAGCCACGTTTCATGCAGCAGTCTGCTGCTGTTGGTGGAAATCCTTACAGCAAGGGTAGTGCCTATAATCGCCCATCGTCGCAGCCAGGCTATCAATAAATTGTCTATGTTTTTGGCTCACATACTGTATTGCAGCACGTTCCTATTATAAAATTGTTTATTAGTTGGGCATTTTTTCCTTGCAATGTATGTGCAATTATGCTCAGTAATTATGTCCTGCATGTACAGTATAGTCCCAATAAAATTGTTTAATATGTTTAGATTTTATACTACTGCATGTATAAGCTCTATTTTTGCTTGTATCTGCAAAAGAAGATTACTAATATAGTTATATGTCATGTAATTAGGTTTTACGATTGAACTTGATACATTGCTGATGTATTGAAATTTTTCATAACATTGAGTAACTTCCTGTTAATTAGTAAACTATATTCCCATTACTGTATAGTTTTTTTCTAAAGATGAGTGAAAAGTGAATAATTCAGAAAGGCAAAATGCTTATTTTGCATTACAACTTGATTACCCTGAAACTTATTCTCCTCCGACATACCTTGCAACGATATTACCAAGGAGACCATAGTGTAAGGTCATTGATGAATGTAGGCCTTCTGCACATCAGTTGGGTAGAAGTAATTTGCTCCTCAATTTTGAATAACAGTATCACCCTTATGCAAAAGTAACTGGTCTAAAAAATATGCTTTTTAATTAATAACATAGCTTTTTGGATGTCGATAAAATGAATTCAAAATCAACAATGCTGGAAAAGACAGATTTCTGTAAAGACATGTTAAGTTGCAGACAGGAAAAACTAAGCTTTCGCCCACAGCCTTCATCAGTAAAAGAAAGACACACACGATTCATACACACAAGCAAGCACACCTCTGCACACAATTGCCAACTCCATCATCTCAGGCCGGAACACAACTATTGTAAGAAAAGTGCAAATGTCAGCATTTTGGGTGAGTTTTTGTTATATGGGTATTAGGCTGTAGTCTAATGCAAGTTCCTGTGCCTAGTGCTGAAAAGTATCTAGGCTATAAGGATGCAGTTAGAGTTTTCAAATTTAAACAACTTAAGTTTGAAAATTGTCTTTATAGACTGCGATTATTTTTCTATCATTGTGAGAGTAAACATTAGGTGCAAAACCTGCCTTAGACCACAGTCTAATACTGACAAAGTCTGCATTGTATGTAACATTTGCTTACCCTGTAAGCTACTTTAAGATTGTGTAATAAGTGTAATATAAATTTTGTTGCTAGCAGAGACGTTTTGTGCTATAACATTTATTATAATTTATGTTGAAAGGTGCTGAATATTAGTAATATTGTAAAACAGGCCTACATAGCTTAAATAATGTGGACTACCATTTCTCATTTAAGCTATGAAGTGAAATTCTTGGTGGCAGCTACTTTAATGATGACCACCACAACTTGCAGTATATGATGCAATGATGCAGCAGACTTGACATTAACATGAAAAATGTGTAATAATTGTTATTTGATAAATAAAGTACAATTTTTGTATCGTTGGCTTTTATTACTTCCACATAAAGTGAAGTAACATGGTTATTAAGATGATACACATGTTCAGAAGGAGCGAGGGTCAAACTGCTGCCATTCAGACATCCCCCCCCCCTCCCCCCTCCCCAGGGGGCTCATGGTTCTTTTGAGAGTTCATGCATGGCACACATGGGGCCCCAAGCTATTGCAGCTCATTCTTCATTCCCTAGCTGCTTTTCCTTCTCCCTGCCCCTTCCCCGTTGCCACCTCCATCCCTTCTCTCAGTGTTTTGCTTTATGTCGACATGGCTATTCCCCTGGCTTCCAGTATGGATTGCAATTCTTTCCTTTTGCTTGTTTTTTCACCGCTTTGGCATTTCGGTCCCCACTTGAGGTTTGATCTCCACTTAAAAATTTCCTGTTTTTAGTATGAGCCATACGGGGAAAAACTCCCTCCCTAGCACCTACGATGTGTATTCCTCTCCCCTCTCCCTTCCTCACTGTAACCCCCTTCCACCTTGCTATGTCACCAGCATGTGTAGCCAGTCCGTGTGGTGGAGCTATACCTATGGATGAGCCCCCTGACAACACAGGAATCACACTACAGATACCTGAGCTGTTCCCTCCAGGTTTATGCCAGTGAGTGGTTGCTTGTCTTCTTGGAGCATCGGAACTCCTGGCAATGGCCTCCGTGCCAGATGACCCTTGCTATGGCTGTGTGGTGCCCATGGGTAGAGCCCCGGGTGGGAGTGGTTGGTAACAGGGTGGATGCTTGGCACATGAAGCGTATCAACCTACAAAAATCTGGTCGTTCTCACAAAGATGTCTCTTCGAATGGTGAAGGGTCCTTAAATGTTGGCTCATATGACCCGGCAGCATTCCCTTCCCTGGCCACCCCATGGGAGGAGGGCCAGGCTCGCCGTCTTGGGCTGAAACCTTTTCCCTGTTACCTCGTCTGTACTAGGACGGATGGGAACACATTCACCTCCACAAAGCCATTGTTTTTCGTGGAAACTATCGAGGACAGGTTTGGTGAAGTGGAGTCTATTAGTAAGATGCGGTCAGTCTCCCTGTTGATCAAAGCTTCTTCTGCCACCCAGTCCGCAGCTCTTTGTGTCTGTGATCATCTTGGCAATGTCCCAGTGTCTATCACTTATCACCCTCCTGAATATGGTCCAGGGAGTAATTTTTTATAGGGACCTCTTCCTGCAAACTGATTTGGAATTCCGGGCTAATCTGGAGCGGCGTGGCGTTCATTTTGTTTGACGTGTGCAGAAGGGTTGCAAAGACAACCGCACCGATACTGGCTTTCGAGGGGGATACAGATGTGACATGAAGCCGTACATCCCTCCACCTATGCGATGCTTTCATTGCTTCCGTTTAGGGCATATGTCTTCCCACTGTACGGTAGACCCTTTGTGTGGTGACTGGCCACCCTGTCCATGCGGGAACCCATTTGTGTTCTGCCGCCTGTGTGTGTCAATTGTGCTGACCGCCACTCCCCTCGCTCACCGGACTGCCTGGCTTACAAGTGAGAAAAGAAGATACAAAAATATAAGTCCCTGGATCGCCTGTCTTACACTGAGGCTCGCCAAAAGTATGAGAGACTCCATCCAGTGTCACTATCTTCCACTTTTACCTCTGTTACTTCCTTTCCTCGTCCTCCTCCTCCTCCTCCTCCTCCTCCTCCTCCTACTACTACTCATACTCCCTCGTCCTTACCCCAGCCCCATCCCACTCTCCCCTCCTCCTCCCCTGCCATTTCCATGACCTCCCATCAGGGAGTCACCCCCCCATCCCAGCGGAAAACGTGACCTACTTGTTCGGCATCTGCCAGTGATCGGGAACCCTCTCCCCGGCGTCTCTCAGGCCAGAAGACTGTTACCACCACTCGGCCATGAGGCGCACCATCTGTGGGCCCCAAGGTTGCCCCATCTCTTTCGGATCCTGATCTAGCAGACACCTGTACTCCCCCGGTGTCATGTCCTCCTCCACCTCAGAAAGAGAAGAAGAAGAAGAAACATAAAACCCAAGAGAAAGCATCTCCGGCACCATCAGTTGTGCCAATTCCCCTCATGCAACCTGAGTCACATTTATGGATGTCACCCCATCCTTGTCGATGACAACTACTGACCAAGTGACCTGACCTCCTCCTCGGCTCCTTCATGCCTACCTTGGACTCTCGCCACACGATCATCCAGTGGAACTACAACGGCTACTATTGTCATCTAATAGAAATGCAACGTCTTGTCTCCTCTTATTCTGAGTTCTGTCTTGCTCTCCAAGAAACGCATTTCCATGACAACCGGTCTCCCACTTTACATGGTTATCAGGCGTTCTGTTGGAACTGTGCTGCCCCTGGGATAGCATCTAGTGGGGTCTGCACTTTGGTTTGCTCCGATGTACTTAGTGACTGGATCCCCCTACGTACCACCTTGGAAGTGATAGCAGTTAGAATGCAAATGACTCTGACAATCACTGTTTGCAGTGTCTACCTCCCTCCCGGTAGGGCACTTGCTTATCTTGCATTATCTACCCTACTTCAGTAACTCCCACCCCAGTTTCTCCTCCTTGGGGATTTCAGTGCCCACCATTCTCTTGGGGGACTGTTACATCAACGGTTTGGGGTGTCCTAATCGACAAACTTATCATGGACTTCGATTTGTGTCTCCTCAACTATTGTTCCCCTACACGCTTTAGCATTTTCTCTGCTATCAATCTCGCGATCTCCTCCCCTGCCCTCGTGGCTTCCCTACATTGGTCATCCCATAATGACCTTTGTGACAGCGACACTTTTGTTTCCCTGCTGCTGCCAGGCAGACAGGCCCTCACGTTGGGCTTTCCCCAGGGCCAGTTGGCCTTTATACATGTCTGCTGTTCGCTTTGACACTTCCTCCTCGAATTCCATTGGCATCTCTGCCGCTCTTCTTCATGCTGCTGGCACTGCTGTCCCCCTATTCACAGGGCTCCCTCATCACAGGCCGGTACTATGGTGGACCAAGGACGTTGGAATCGCTGTCCGGGACCGTCGATGGGTGCTGCAGCGGTTTAAGCAACACTGCTCCCAGACCAACCTCCTCACTTTTAAACGTCTTCCTGCTAAGGCTCCTTACCTTATTATGTAGAATAAAAAGGAATGCTGGGAGTGCTATGTTTCCTCCCTGGGGACATACGCCTCTTTATCGCAGGTTTGGTCAAAGGTCCGTAGCGTTCTGGGTCGCCAGCAACAGTCAAATGTCCAGGGTGTGAACATCCAAGGAGCTCTGTGCACTGATCCATTGGTCCTTGCAGAACACCTTGCGACACACTTTGTAATGGCATCGTCATCTGCTTCCTGTCGTCCTGCCTTTCTCCAGCAGATATACAGGGTTGAACTGACCCCCTCCATTTCATCCCACACAGTGTTGAGCCCTACAATGATCCTGTCACTGAATAGGAATTGGTGCAGGCTCTTGTCTCTTCATGAGGCAGCCACAGGGCCAGACTCCATTCACAATCAGATGATTCAACACTTCGACATTCCCCAGAGGTAAGAGCTCCTCAAGGTCTTCAATAACATCTGCCTCACGGGTGCTTTTCTGTCACAATGACGAGACAGTATAGTTATCCCTATCCTTAAGCCTGAGAAAATCCCAACGTCTCTCGACAGCTACTGCCGCATTAGCCTTACTAATGTGCTTTGTAAACTGCTTGAAAGGATGGTCAACTCCAGATTATGTAGGGTACTCGAATCTCAGGGCCTTTTGTCACCATATCAGTGTGGCTTCCGGGCAGGGTGATCTCTAACCGACCATTTACTCCGATTGGAATCAGCCATCAGACAGGCTTTTACTCATTGCCGGCACCTTGTCGCAGTGTTCTTTGACCTACATAAGGCGGATGACATGGCTTGGTGCCATCACATTTTAATTAGCCTCCATGACTGCGGTTTCCGTGGTCCCCTTCTGATTTTTATCCACAAGTTTTTATCTTACTGACTCTTTCGGGTTCGAGTTGGCACTTCACTCAGCACCCCTCGGATTCAGGAGAATGGTTTCCCACAGGGTTGTGTGCTAAGTGTCACACTCTTCCTCATTGCCATAAATAGGCTTGTGACCTCTGTTGGGTCTCTGGTTACACCGGCGTTGTATGTTGACGATTTTTGAATCTGGTGCAGCTCCCACTCGGTTTCTGCTGAGCGCCAGCTCCAAGGTGCCATCCGATGGTCCTCTACATGGACCACCGCCCATGGCTTCCGGTTTTCCTCCCCCAAATTTCGGGTTATGCATTTTTGTCGTTGACCCACAGTACAACCCGATCCAAAACTTTACTTAGGCGGCGAGCACAGACCCGTTTCTTGGGCCTTGCTCTTGATAAAAAGCTGACATGGCTGCCCAACATTTGTCACTTAAAGACTACATGCAGGCGAAAGCTTAATGCTCTCCGCCTCCTGGCCCACAGATCTCGGGGTGCAGACTGTTACATTCTTCTCCATCTTTACTGTGCTCTGGCTTTGTCCAGACTCGATTATGGTAGTCAGGTTTATCGCACAGCAGCTCCTTCTACTTTGAAACTCGACCCTGTCCATCATTGTGGGGTGCATCTGGCTATTGGTGCCTTTCGAATTAGCCCTCTTGATAGTTTCCTCACAGAAGCAGGGATTCCCCCTCTACACATCCGACGGAGCCAACTCCTTGTTTCTTATGCAGTCACCATTCACCAATTCCCTGACCTTCCTGTATACCCTGTGGTCTTCGTCAATGAGGGGTATCTCCCTCCTAACACCCGCCGACAGGTGGGATTGCCGGTTGGCATGCATCTCGCTACCCTCTGCCGGGATCTCCATCTGCACTTATTGGACTGCGCCCCGTGTCTTTCCTCCCGCAACCCCCCCCCCCCCTTCCCCCCCTTGCATGGTGCCTAGACCCACGGATTAGTACTGCTCTCTTCCATTGTCCTAAGGTCTCTGTTGCTCCAATGGTTTACCGACATCTTGTATGTGCCATCTTTGCAGAGTTCCAGGGTGCCATCATTCTTCACACTGATGGTTCTAAGACTACTGATAAAATGGGATACGCTTTCACATCTCCTACCAGCTTTGAGCACCATTTGTTGCCAGGATCATGTGTATTAACAGCAGAGCTTCCATCCATTTATAGGGCCCTCCTTTTTGTTTCTCAGGTCTGTCTCCATAGTGTTTTAATTTGTGCTGACTCCATCAGCAGCCTTCAGGCTATCGATCGATACTGCTCTCGTCACCCCTTGGTCTCTGCCATCCATGACCTTCTTCTGCCCTTGAGCATGCCACCTGTTCAGTCATCTTTCTCTGGGTCCCAGGGAATGAATTGGCTAGAGAAGAGGATACTTACCTTCCCCCCCCCCCCCCCCCTTTTCCTTCCACTATTCCAGCTGCGGATATGCGGATCTACGTCAAATCTCTCTTTGCCCAACAGTGGAATGCCATCTGGAGTGCTACTGCTCATAGTAATAAACTCCGCACAATCAGGGAGTCTACTGCAGTTTGGGGCACTTCTTTCCACCTCTCTCGGAAGGAGTCCACTGTTTTATGTCGTTTATGCATTGGCCATATCCGGCTCACCCATTGTTTCCTACTAAAGCCGTCGGCACACGGACCGTGCTGTCGAACGTCAACATTGAGCGTGCCAAATTCAACGTGCTGCTGAATGCTCAAGAACGATGCGACTTGTGCATATGGTACGTGGGTCACAACGTGGTAAACGCGATCACAACGCACTCCAGCGGCAGTTGAGGGATGTTTCTAGTTCGTAAATCACACTGATTACTCAACGGGCAAGCGTAAAATTGCCACGTTAGCTCTATTAAAATGCACATTTCCTCCTTCGTCCACGAAAAGGAAAGTACCATGTCCAATCAATAAGGACACAGGCTTATAAAAGTTCCATTATAAACAGTGCGGTACAAATTTGGAATGCTTCTACATCTACATTTATACTCCGCAAGCCACCCAACGGTGTGTGGCGGAGGGCACTTTACGTGCCACTGTCATTACCTCCCTTTCCTGTTCCAGTCGCGTATGGTTCGCGGGAAGAACGACTGTCTGAAAGCCTCCGTGCGGGCTCTAATCTCTCTAATTTTACATTCGTGATCTCCTCGGGAGGTATAAGTAGGGGGAAGCAATATATTCGATACCTCATCCAGAAACGCACCCTCTCGAAACCTGGCGAGCAAGCTACACCGCGATGCAGAGCGCCTCTCTTGCAGAGTCTGCCACTTGAGTTTATTAAACATCTCCGTAACGCTATCACGGTTACCAAATAACCCTGTGACGAAACGCGCCGCTCTTCTTTGGATCTTCTCTATCTCCTCCGTCAGATGAACATTATTTCATCATTCCCACATTTTAATAAAATCACAA
Organism: Schistocerca americana; assembly: GCF_021461395.2. Taxonomy (NCBI): domain Eukaryota; kingdom Metazoa; phylum Arthropoda; class Insecta; order Orthoptera; family Acrididae; genus Schistocerca; species Schistocerca americana. The sequence goes on along the minus strand of NC_060119.1, from coordinate 291,523,959 downwards.
GGTCAGTCTTACTTGATAACTGTTCCTACACAGTAGCAGAATCTTTGCAACATGTGAATTATGAAGTGTAAAAGAAGAAGGAGTAAAATATCTTTATACAAGTAGCACAAGCTGTCCTGTAGATTAAGCCAACTGCAAAAAAAGGAACTTATATTTACATAGCATCATATATTATAGTGTATACTTATATTAAACTAATAATAAAGTGTCAGAAGCTAATAAAAATGCGAATCTTAAGAAAAAAAAATTTGGGAGTGTCAAGTAGCGAACCATTGCCATCAATAAAATTCTTGCTATGGGACAGTGACGCTACTCATTACGCTAAACCAACAACACATCTCGTGTATCTATTCACAGTATGTTACCCCATGCTGTAAACCTTAATCATAGACATCTTACTAATTAAATTTCAATTATAACAAATTGTACCAAGAACAATGCGTTTTGGGTGGATCTTCAGTGTGTCGCTGCCTTCAAATAGCCTACTCTCATAATACGCAAGTTACAACAATTCTTTTGTCACGAATATGATGTTTCTCATTATTTTATTGGAACGAATAACGCAGTTAACAACGGGTTTTCCAGTGATTCTTAATTTGCTGGTGTTTAGAATCTCCATATATACATATAGGCTTGAAATGAATGCCAATATGGTGCCTCACAACTCTGTACTGAAGGGAGACGGCGTGCGTGTGACGTAGGTGGCGTTGTGCCATCTCGTTGGTCAACGCTCAGAAGCACGCTCAGAATATCTGACATGCCAGATATTGCTCTGCATGTTCGGAAAGACTCCCGAACGTGCTATTCCACACTATGACGTCAGAAACTCGGCACGCCCAACCTTCGGATGCATGGTCCGTGTGCCCACAGCGTAAGTAACAACCCACCCCCACAATGTGGTTGCGGCGCCAGACTGACGATATCTCTCATACTGGTGGCATGTCCCCTTCTTTCGACCCTTTGTGCTGAGTATAGTCTTCCTGCTTCCTTAAATTTAATATTAGCAGACAATCCACGGATGATAGACCTGGTTCTCTGTTTCCTCCGTGAAAGTGGTTTTTATTTCGAGATGTAAGGTTCTCCTTTTGTCTTGGCCCAGAAGTGAGCTGGTTGTGATAGGGACTCCTTTTGTAGTCTTCACGGTCTGTGACCACATGACTGATCCCCCCCCCCCCCCCCTTTTCTCCAGTTTTTAGATTTGGTGTCACCTTTTCTGCTTATACTGTGTGTGTTTAATGTTCATTCTTTTATAATTTGACTCCTCTGACTGAATCCATTCACTTTTAGCAGACACTCTTTCTTATGTAAACCCCTTTTGGAATCGCGGGACTGATGACCTTTCCGTTTGGTCCCATACACTCTCAATTAATCAGTCAATCAGACATCATCATATTGACTGCTCCAGTTGCTAATCTGTCCTACCCATGTCTTTACATGAATGTTTAGGTGTCATGTCTTTATATCCAATCCGGTGTTAGTTTCTATAACTTGATTTTTCCCCAAAGGCATGCAGCTTTACTGTATGGTTAAATGATGATGGTGTCCTCTTGGGTAAAATATTCTGGAGGTAAAATAGTTCCTCATTTCGATCTCCAGGTGGGGACTACTCGGGAGGATGGCGTATCAGGGAAAACAAAACTGGCCTTCCACAGATTGGAGTGCGGAATGTCAGACCCCTTACCTGGGCAGGAAGGTTAGAAAATTTAGAAAAGGGAAATGGATAGGTTTAAGTTAGATATACTGGGAACAAGTGAAATTCAGTGGCAGGAGGAACTGGACTTCTGGTCAGGTGAATACAGGGTTATAAATACAAAATCAAACAGGGGTAATGCAGAAATAGGTTGAATAACGAATAAAAAAAATAGGAGTGCAGGTAAGCTATTATGAACAGCATAGCGAACACATTATTGTAGTCAAGGTAGACACGAAGCCCACGTCTACCACAGTAGTACAAGTTTATATGCCAACTAGCTGTGCAGATGACAAAGAGATTGATGAAATGTATGATGAGATGATAAAATTATTCAGCTAGTGAAGGGAGACCAAAATTTAATAGTCACGTGTGACTGAAACTCGATAGTAGGAAAAGGAAGAGAAGGAAAAGTAGTAGGTGAATATGGTATGGGGGTAAGGAATGAAAGAGGAAACCGCCCGGTAGAATTTTGCACAGAGCATAGCTTAATCATAGCTAACATTTGGTTAAAGCATCATGAAAGGAGGTTGTCTCCATGAAAGTGGCCTGGGGATGCTGGAAGGTTTCAGATAGATTATATAATGGTAAGGCAGAGATTTAGGAACCACATTTTAAATTGCAAGACATTTCCAGGGACAGATGTGGACTCTGTTCACAATCTACTGATTATGAACTGTAGATTAAAACTGAAGAAACTGCAAAAAGGTGGGAATTTAAGGAGATGTGACCTAGATAAACTGAAAGAACCAGAGATTGTAGAGTGTTTCGGTGAGAGCATTAGGGAACGATTGACAAGAACAGGGGAAAGAAATACAGCAGAAGAAGAATGGGTAGCTTTGAGAGATGAAATAGTGAAGGCAGCACAGGACAAGTAGGTAAAAAGACGAAGACTAGTAGAAATCCTTGGGTAACAGAAGAAATATTGAATTTAATTGATGAAAGGAAAAAAATATAAAAATGCAGTAAATGAAGCAGGCAAAAAGGAATACAAATGACTCAAAAATGAGATTGACAAGAAGTGCAAAATGGCTAACCAGGGATGGCTAGAAGACATATGTAAGGATGTAGAGGTGTATATCACTAGGAGTAAGATAGATACTGCCTACAGAAAAATTAAAGAAACTTTTGGAGAAAAAAGAACAACTTTTATGAATAGCAAGAGGTCAGATGGAAAACCAGTCCTAAGCAAAGAAGGGAAAGCAGAAAGATGGAAGGAGTATATGGAGGGTCTATACACAATGTACTTGAGGGCAATAGTACGGAAATGGAAGAGGACGTAGATGAAGATGAAATGGGAGATACGACACTGTGTTAAGAGTTTGACAGAGCACTGAACAACCTAAGTCAAAACAAGGAACCAGGAGTTGACAACATTACATTAAAACTACTGATAGCCTTGGGAGAGCCAGCCCCGACAAAACTCTACCATCTGGTGAGCAAGATGTATGAGACAAGAGAAATTCCCTCAAACTTCAAGAAGAATATAATACACTCCTGGAAATGGAAAAAAGAACACATTGACACTGGTGTGTCAGACCCACCATACTTGCTCCGGACACTGCGAGAGGGCTGTACAAGCAATGATCACACGCACGGCACAGCGGACACACCAGGAACCGCGGTGTTGGCCGTCGAATGGCGCTAGCTGCGCAGCATTTGTGCACCGCCGCCGTCAGTGTCAGCCAGTTTGCCGTGGCATACGGAGCTCCATCGCAGTCTTTAACACTGATAGCATGCCGCGACAGCGTGGACGTGAACCGTATGTGCAGTTGACGGACTTTGAGCGAGGGCGTATAGTGGGCATGCGGGAGGCCGGGTGGACGTACCGCCGAATTGCTCAACACGTGGGGCGTGAGGTCTCCACAGTACATCGATGGTGTCGCCAGTGGTCGGCGGAAGGTGCATGTGCCCGTCGACCTGGGACCGGACCGCAGCGACGCACGGATGCACGCCAAGGCCGTAGGATCCTACGCAGTGCCGTAGGGGACCGCACCGCCACTTCCCAGCAAATTAGGGACACTGTTGCTCCTAGGGTATCGGCGAGGACCATTCGCAACCGTCTCCATGAAGCTGGGCTACGGTCCCGCACACCGTTAGGCCGTCTTCCTCTCACGCCCCAACATCGTGCAGCCCGCCTCCAGTGGTGTCGCGACAGGCATGAATGGAGGGACGAATTGAGATGTGTCGTCTTCAGCGATGAGAGTCGCTTCTGCCTTGGTGCCAATGATGGTCGTATGCGTGTTTGGCGCCGTGCAGGTGAGTGCCACAATCAGGACTGCATACGACCGAGGCACACAGGGCCAACACCCGGCATCATGGTGTGGGGAGCGATCTCCTACACTGGCCGTACACCACTGGTGATCGTCGAGGGGACACTGAATAGTGCACGGTACATCCAAACTGTCATCGAACCCATCGTTCTACCATTCCTAGACCGGCAAGGGAACTTGCTGTTCCAACAGGACAATGCACGTCCGCATGTATCCCGTGCCACCCAACGTGCTCTAGAAGGTGTAAGTCAACTACCCTGGCCAGCAAGATCTCCGGATCTGTCCCCCATTGAGCATGTTTGGGACTGGATGAAGCGTCGTCTCACGCGGTCTGCACGTTCAGCACGAACGCTGGTCCAACTGAGGCGCCAGGTGGAAATGGCATGGCAAGCCGTTCCACAGGACTACATCCAGCATCTCTACGATCGTCTCCATGGGAGAATAGCAGCCTGCATTGCTGCGAAAGGTGGATATACACTGTACTAGTGCCGACATTGTGCATGCTCTGTTGCCTGTGTCTATGTGCCTGTGGTTCTGTCAGTGTGATCATGTGATGTATCTGACCCCAGGAATGTGTCAATAAAGTTTCCCCTTCCTGGGACAATGAATTCACGGTGTTCTTATTTCAATTTCCAGGAGTGTAATTCCAATCCCAAAGAAATCAGGTGTTGACAGATGTGAAAATTACCGAACTATCAGTTTAATAAGTCATGGTTGCAAAATACAAACATGAATTCTTTACAGGCAAATGGAAAAACTGTTAGAAGCCGACCTCGGGGAAGATCAGTTTGGAATCCATAGAAATGTTGGAACAATTGAGACAATACTAACCCTACGACTTACCTTATCTTAGCACTTGTAGACTTAGAGAAAGCTTTTGATAATGTTGCCTGGAACATTTTCTTTCAAATTCTGAACGTGGCAGGGGTAAATTACAGGGAGCAAAAAGCTACTTACAATTTGTACAGAAACCAGATGGCAGTTACAAGAGTCGAGGGGCATGAAAAGGAAGCAATGGTTGGGAAGGGAGTGAGACAGGGTTGTAGTCCATCTCCGATGTTATTGAGTACGTATATTGAGCAAGCAGTAAAGGAAACAAAAGAAAAATTTGGAGTAGGAATTAAAGTCCAGAAACAAGAAATAAAAACTTTGAGGTTTGCCAATGACATTGTAATTCTATCAGAGACAGCAAAGGAGTTGGAAAAGCAATTGAGTGGAATGGACAGTGTCCTGAAAGGAGGATATAAGATGAACAGCAACAAAAGCAAACTGAGGATAATGGAATGTAGTTGAATTAAGTTGGGTGAAGCTGAGGGAATTAGATCAGTAAATAAGACGCTTAAAGTAGTAGATGAGTTTTGCTATTTTGGGAGCAAAATAACTGATGATGGTTGAAGTAGAGAGGATATAAAATGTAGACTGGCAATGGCAAGGAAAGCGTTTCTGAACGAGAGATATTTGTTAACATTGAGTATATATTTGTCAGGAAGACGTTCATAAAGTATTTTATGGAGTGTAGCCATGTATGAAAGTGGAGCATGGATGATAAATAGTTTAGACAAGAAGAGAACAGAAGCTTTCGATATGTGGTGCTACAGAATAATGCTGAAGATTATATGTGTAGATCACATAGCTAATGAGGTGGTACTGAATATAATTGGGGAGAAGAGGAGTTTGTGGCACAACTTGACTAGAAGAAGAGATCGGTTGGTAGGATATGTTCTGAGGCATCGAGGAATCACCAATTTAGTGTCGGAGGGCAGCATGGAGGGTAAAAATCGTAGAGGGAGACCAAGAGATGAATACTTTAAGCAGATTCAGAAGAATGTAGGTTGCAGTAGGTACTGGGAGATGATGAAGCTTGCACAGGATGGCGTGGCATGGAGAGCTGCATAAAACCAGTCTATGAACTGAAGACCACAACAACAACACCACATAATTAGTCCTAAGGCAGATGATACAAGCATTGTTGTCAAGCAAAGAACTAGTAAAATATGCTTTTGCTAAAGATATTGCCTATTTGTTAAGCAAATGAGCTATGAAGAGCTTTTCTTCTGTGGTGAGCCACAGCCTCTAAGCGTTTAACAAAAGAATCCATTGTCTGTTGTAGGCTGTATTAAAATCATGTTATTAGCTAATTTTGGCTGTGAGCCATGATCAAGCTCCTGAAATAAACCAATGTGGAAGAACGTTACATGTCTGCATAGATCATCATGTATAACTCATGCAGGCATGTAACATTCTTCCACATTGGTTTATTTTAGGTTCTCGATAATGTATCATGGTCGAAATTAGCTAATAGCACTATTTTAATAAAACACAATACAGCCTACAATTGACAGTGTGTTCATTTATTAATTAAATGAGCTTGCTTTAAACTTTTAAAAATATTAAAGTGATGTACCAACAAAAGTAACACATAGTTCTTGGATGTACATATTGATGAAAACTTAAGAGTAGAAAGACCACATAGCAGACATGTTAAAATGTTTAGACTTAGCCATTGTTCTCATAAGAGTAACGGCAAGCTTTGGGAAACCAGTAAGTTACCATATTTTCATTTAATGGTACTCTACAGATTACAAACTTTTAAGACACTGATAACTTCCAACTTCAGTAAAAACTGTTCACAGCACAAAATAAAATAATTAGAATCGTATGTGGGTTCACACACGTACATCTTACAGCGGTCTCAAACTTTTAACACCATTGATGTTAACAGTGCATGGATTCACATAGTATGGAATGTTCCACACAATTGAGCTCCACTGTATACGAAAGTAATATGTCAGTGAGAGGATGCGTGATGTGTAACCAGAGGCAATGAAATAAAGTACGTGTTTCCCATTCTTTCTTTAGATCTGGGCTTCAGAGTGGTGCTATCTAAGTTAGAAGTATCTGTTTCTGTAGATCGTTATTTTTAGATTATAAATTACTGCTTATCACTTTTGACATGAAATATGGTTTTAATTTTACATATATACCTAAGGCAAGTAGGTGTGTGTTGCTACAGCACTCTTAAAAGGAAAATCCAGCTATGCTCAAAAACCAAAAAATGCTTTTCCATTATTTTCTACATAATTATTTATATTCAGTTTTATTTTATAAATATATCATTACATTATTATAGGTATAATTTTATTGTTTTATTTCATTACTAACTGAGAGTATAGAAATAGAAGAAAATGTAAGAGAAATGTGACTGGGATTCACTACTTCAATAAAGGGGTTCTGAATATACATTACTTCACTCAAAAGACATCACCAGAAAATCAAGGAAAACAGGACATAAGAAACAGAAACTTTGATTGGCTGGGTTACATTTTATACCACTACGTTGACAATATTGAATAGCTTATAAATTTTCTTTCATCTATTAGTATGGGCACACTTTCATTAGGCTGTCATATAATGGGCCTCACAGTGAGGCACACTTTCATTGGACCGTCAAAGGGCAGGCCTCATAGTGAGGGAATGCTGTTGTCTGTTGATCAGGTGATGGGTCTTGAGTTTAAGCAACTGGGAATACTAATTGCAGTCTCGGTGATAATTTATTCATTAATGAAACTTGTCAAAAATCTACTGCAGTTTGAGAGTAATAGAGGTATTACACATACAGTACTAGAAGGAATAATGGTCTGCACTTTCCTCCAGCAAATGAAATTTTGGCTCACAAAGGAGTGAAATACATGGCTTAAAACTCTTTGGCAATCTCCTCATAAAAATAAAATGTCTGAGAGTCATCATAAATGTTTTCAAATATAAATTTGTTTCTTTTTCACAGCTTTCTCTACACCATAGATGAATTCTTGAATAGAAATAAGAAGTCAAATACGAACCTATAAAACATGGAAACTCCAGGTAGGAATATCAACAATGTAGGAAAAGATAGATTGCTACTTATTGAAAAGAAGACACGTCAAGTTGCAGACAGGCACAATTAAAAATACACTCACATTTAGCTTTTCACACACACACACACACACACACACACACACACACACACACACACAACAAAACAACGCTAACTCCAGCATCTCAGGCCGGAATGGTGTCCTGAGATGCTGGAATTGGCGGCAGTTGTGTGTGCATGAGGTACAAAACAAAGATGCTGTGACTTACCAAGTGGGAAAGCACTGGTAGATAGACACAACAAAAAACACACAAACACGCACACAACTTTCAAGCCTTCGCAACCCACGGTTACTTCATGAGGAAAGAGGGAAGGAGAGGGAAAGACGAAAGGATGTGGGTTTTAAGGGAGAGGGTGAGGAGTCATTCCAATCCCAGGAGCGGAAAGACTTACCTGTCCACTTCTGGGATTGGAATGACTCCTTACCCTCTCCCTTAAAACCCATGTGTGTGTGTGTGTGTGTGTGTGTGTGTGTGTGTGTGTGTGTGTTTTTTTTTTTTTATGCAACTTGACGTGTCTTTTTTAGTAAGTTGTAATGTTATCTTTTCCTACATTGTTGATAAACCTATAAACAATCCACATGTTGCCTAGGGATGGTGATTGTCACTGAAACAACTGGATTTTGGTTAGATAGTTTTTTTTATATGCCAATTTAACATGACTGTTAAAACTGCTCAAAGTAACCTGTTCCTGAAACAACCATTTTTTGATTTTTTTATTCCTGTAATAAATATAGAAATTGAACAAAGATTGCAAAATTTTGGCTCTCTCAGGTTCAAGACACATAGAATCAAAATATTAAATAGGCAAATAAAAGAAATCTTAGTCCATCCACCATTTGCTGTTTTTCTCAAAAAGTGATAAGTGGCTGAATACTACAAAAAATTGCTTGTATTCTCCTGCTGATTCTAATTTTTTTCAAACTCTGCTCAAAAACCATGTTGTAATTGTGGATCATACCATTATTTGGCCATTATGAATAGTCACTGCTAAAGGGTGAAAACAGTTTGAATATCTCTCTTTTTTTTGTGTTAATGTGTCCATTTTATTGGGCTAAAAGCAGATGAACACATATTATGTAGATATAGGCAACAGTTCAGGTACTTTCTGTTCTTATTGTATACTATGGATGAACAGCTGCTAAGTTTATAATTTACTACTGTTACCATAATTGTTTTTCTCTTTTATCGTTTTATAAAAATGGCAGAAAAATCTTTAATGTTTTAAAGCAAATGAAGCATCAAATGTCAATATTTCCAGACTAGGGTTGGTGCCATTCTGCAATACAGCAGATGTCTGGTGACGACAGCAAGAAACCACTGTATACACCAGGTGGAGGCAAGTCTCGCACACAGCACATACATGCATACCTTAAACCACAACACAAGGTAAAAGGGACATTATCACCTCAGCAATGCTGTACAGTCCTTATCCCATGTGCAGCACTGATTGTTTTTCCCATTTTTTATAACAACACACTATTTCAAACCAATACAAAATCAGCAAACAAAAGTTATTCCTTTTTTAATTTCCTTCATTTAGAAATGAAAAATTTTAACATTGCTGCTATGGTTAACTGATGTTTTTTTTTTTTTTGCCCAGTCATGAGCAAATTCTAAAAAAAAAAGCACCCATTATAACTGAGGACAGACAACTATCAAAACGTATTGTTTATACAGAGCTAAAATACCGGTATCAGTTTTAACCAGTCAGTTTTTCCCATCCTTAATGTACCCATATAAATTTATACACTGCACATCATAAAATTTACTATAAATATGATCTACAGGGCATGGAACTAACTTTGTTTTTATTTTTTTGGTCAAATGTTTTTGTGGAGCGAAACAAGAATTCCTACGAATAACACAATAGGCTCCTGTCCAAATTTACCAATATGTTTGGATTAGCCAGGATTACGGTGACGAGTTTCTAGAATGAAGTATACGAAGCAGATAAGTAGGTACATCATGGTAACAAATGGGAACAGGTGTGGGAACAATGGCTCACTCTCACTCTCTGCCCTTGTTGTTGTGCATTGTTGAGTCATTTGTAGTGTCTAAGGTAAGTGCACTGCCAGTTGGCTTGCAAAACATTTGGTTATGTTAGTTATCGATCGCTGTCACATGTAACAGTTGTATTGTATTCATTCAGGTGTAGTGGTGTACATATTTTTGTCATGAGTAAACGGAAACATACAACATTAACTCTCAAAGAAAAACTGAATGCTTTACAGCAGATACACAATGGTGAGAATGTATCTAAACTGTAAACGGAACTGGGTGTTGGTAAAGCAACCATTTGTGATTGGAAGAAGAACCGAGTGAAGCTTGAACAGTCCTATGCAACATCTTCGGGAAAAACACTCAAAATTCGGCAGACTTTGAAACAGTCCCAGTACAATAAAGTGGATGAAGCTCTTTTCCTTTGGTTTACGCAGGAAAGAGAAAGGGGAACTCCTCTGAGTGGAGCACTGGTTCAGGAGAAGGCTGTTTACCTGCATGTTTACTGAATGGTGATGAATCATTTAGTGCGAGTATAGGTTGGTTGCACAGATTCAAAAAATGTCATGGAATCCATCAGCTAACAATTACTGGAGAGAAGCTTTCTTCTGACCATGATGCAGCAGCGGAATACTTGGCTGAGTTTGAAAAAATGATAGAGAGGGAAAGTGTTCTCCCCAACAAATTTATAATGCTGACGAGACTGGCCTTAATTTTAGGGCATTGCCAACGAAAAGCCTGGCATCAAAAACAGAAGACCATGCTCCGGGTTTTAAAATGTGCAAAGAGCGTGTGACCTTATTAGTGTGCAGCAACACTGCTGGTAATCACAAGCTGCCTTTAATGCTGATCGGCAAATCTGCTAGGCCCAGAACTTTTAAACACTGCAACATGAAGTCCCTGCTCATATATTATCTCAACCAGAAAAAAGCATGGATGGATGGTAAGCTGTTCAAAGAGTGGTTTCACAGCCAGTTTGTTCCCTCTGTTCGACGGTCTCCCCGTGCAATCCTTTTGATTGATAATGCACCATTTCGCCCCAGCACTGAGGAATTATGTGATGGAGAAATTCTGGCGAATTTTTTTATGCCGAATGTTACACCACTTCTACAGCTGATGGAGCAGGCTGTACTGCAAACATTAAAACTGATTTACAGAAAACAATTTTCAAGAATGCTGATCCAAGACGATAGCATTCCTTTAGTGGACAAAATAAAAAAGACCAATATGAAAGATGTTGTTTATTGGGCCACTCAGGCATGGCAGAATATTTCAGAAAATACTCTGAGAAAATCATGGAGAAAACTGTGGACATCTCTTGATTTTCAGAACAATCTAGCTGAAAATGAAGAGGAAAATCTACTACAAATAACACGGACAATCCCTGGATGTGAAGAAGCTAGTGAAGGAGACGTAGATAAGTGGATGGCAGCAGATGGGGCATGTATGGAGAACCTTACTGAGGCTGATTTAGTTGCTGTTGTGACTCAAGACCAGGAAGAAGTGGAATGCTTTGACAGAAGTGAGAATGAGCCTGAAAGCAACAAAGGAGAGCTGGTGCCACACAGTGACACAGCAGAAGCCCTTGATCTCGAGCTACGTTATTTGAAGCAACAGCCCACGGCTGCACCTGCTGATTTAATGTTTATGAGACAATGGCGCAACTATGCATCATATAATAGACTGTTTTCATTATGCCAAAACACAATGAATGAGTTTTGGTCATCTAAAAAGTAGGGATTAAATGTCCGCTGTATTTTATTAAGTTTGACAGCTTTTCTTTCATTGTTATGCATTGTTTAAACCTAATGTTTTCTTGCCAATATTTCTAATACATGTTTACTGTACTGGGTAAATTAAAATAGTGTGTATGTACAGCAGTTTACCACACAGTTTTCCATACTTAAACTAACATTTCTCATGTTCAGATTAACCGAATGTTCAGATTAACCGAATGTTCAGAGTACCGGGGTATGGACTAGTGGGACTCTTCCATTCTTGAAAGTAATCAGGGTAATTAAAAAAACTTAATTAGTGTTTACAGGCAAAACTGTAATATTTCACAAGCTGCTGCTGCTAGCTACTATGAATGAAGTGTTAAAAAATATATCATTTCAAATTTCCCTCTATTTTGCCCATAAAAAATTACACTGAAGCAGTCAATATTTAACTGTCAGAATGGTTTCCTTCAAACTAAGAATTAAATACTGCACATTTTGAGAACAGAAGACGCTAGGAAAGCAAATTAGGAGTCAGTAAGATCACACTTCCTGAACAATAGTTGAAAAAAAAATGGTCCAATGTTTTGTGAAATCATTTGCCTGTAAGTAAGAAATAAAACAGATTGAGAAACATTTGATGCACCATTGAATGATGCTTGGAATCGCACAGCAAATGAGGTGTGTCAAAAGTTTCTCTGATCTATCTCTTAGTTGCAGACAAAACATTTGACCACTTTTTCCAGATTTTTGTTTTGTTTTATAGTGCTTTATTTTCTTCTTAAGTGCTCTTCACTCTTCAGTATTATGTTATCTACAGTACTAAATGACTAATCCGGGTTATGGCATTCACTCTAGTTCCAGGTTTCCAATCTAATGGTTCCCAGGAGCAACAAAAGTTTAGTTTTAATATTTTACATGATTATTGACAAATTTAAAATGGTGTCATAGTCTTCTTATTAAGAGGTATTATGTTAATGGTTTAATACAGCAAGACAAACATTACAGTTAGAAACTGTGTCTTTGTTTTGTGGCAGTGTAACACAGTGCGCGCAAATACCTAGACTACATTCATCTAGTATTTGAGAATGAGACCACTTAATGACTTGTATTCATACATAATTTCCAACCTTTACGAAATTTCTCTTGCTGACACAAACCCCCTCCCCAAATTATGAAAGGGAAAAAGTTTATTGCCTACTGTATTTTTGCTGTTCATGCAGTAAAAACTTCAGCATTAGGTACGACATTTTAATTTATTACTTCTTTACAGTGGGCTTTATTTGCCAACAAGTTCACACACAGTACCCATATACATCATGTAATGTACCTGAAAAATTATATGATTATATGTGACACAGTTCAGGATGTAGGACATCAAATATTTAGATGTGTGAAAAACTAGCTGCTGCTTAAAGTGGAGCACGAATTACTCACACTATACTCATCTGATGTTTGATAATGAGAGCACTTAGTGACTTCCAAACAAACTTAAAACTTAATTTCATACCTCTAGAAGAGAAGTAATAAATTAAAATGTCGTACCTAATGCTGAAGTTTTTACTGCATGAACAGCAAAAATACAGTAGGCAGTAAACTTTTTCCCCTTTCATAATTTGGGGAGGGGGTTTGTGTCAGCAAGAGAAATTTCGTAAAGGTTGGAAATTATGTATGAATACAAGCCATTAAGTGGTCTCATTCTCAAATACTAGATGAATGTAGTCTAGGTATTTGCGCGCACTGAGTTACACTGCCACAAAACAAAGACACAGTTTCTAACTGTAATGTTTGTCTTGCTGTATTAAACCATTAACATAATACCTCTTAATAAGAAGACTATGACACCATTTTAAATTTGTCAATAATCATGTAAAATATTAAAACTAAACTTTTGTTGCTCCTGGGAACCATTAGATTGGAAACCTACAACTAGAGTGAATGCCATAACCCGGATTAGTCATTTAGTACTGTAGATAACATAATACTGAAGAGTGAAGAGCACTTAAGAAGAAAATAAAGAACTATAAAACAAAACAAAAATCTGGAAAAAGTGGTCAAATGTTTTATCTACAACTAAGAGATAGATCTGAGAAACTTTTGACACACCTCATTTGCTGTGCGATTCCACTTAATGTCAAATATGTAAAATGTTAACTCATTTGTAATGTAATCCAAATCTATTTTATACATGGAAGTTTTAACTTTTACTTTAATTTTGTGGTCAAATGGCCTTCCTGTAATCTGTTATCAGTTAACCTAAAGGAGGGAAGTTGTATGTGCCATGAATCACGCAAACTTTGTTCTTTGTGTTATTATATAACTGTTTATGTGTCATATTTTCTGACTTAAATATTGAGACTAACCCAGCATTTGCATAAATGTGTACGAATAACTATCTACTGTAGAAATTACATTCAGGGTGGCCAGTGTTCCAGACCAACACTCAATCCGACACGTGGATTCTGCCCTGCGTGTGGGTCACGTTCCTGTCTCTCAAGCTAGTGCCCTGTTTATAAAGTCATGCAAAGACAAAAGAAAATACTGTTACGAAATTTATAAAATATTCTAAATTTGTGGAAGCCCATAATTTATTGTCCGTAACAGGTACCTTAAACTTCCTCTTGTGATAGAACTTTTGATACGTGACTGTCTATGGCTGTTAAATATTTTGAAAAAAGCGTATGAATGCCATTTGCTGTACAACTGTACATTTATTCCCTACTGCTTTCAGTTATTAACACAATCTTTACAGGAGGAAAACAGTGTACATCAGTGGATTCACTGCTGTATATTGTTCTTCTTCTGTGAAAGTGGTTATAATAATTCTTTTGATTTGAGGTAAAAGTGGAGAGTTCCTGCCTGTAACTGTCCTGCAGGATAAGAATATTGCATTTGCTGGAATATACAACTGTCTTCATATTGCCCATTTATTTATCTCAGGCTAATAATCAATAGAGCTAAAGTAAAGATTACAAGTTAATTCCCCTGCAGCAGTATAATAATCAAGAAAGTAATAAGTTCATCATTAGGGTCTTCAGTCAACCAACAAAGTCTGATGAATTAGCTTCATAACTGTTTCCAGGAAAGATTGAACACTTTTTCTTTTCTTTTCATTTTTTTTTTTTTTTTTTTCAAAACATTTGGTTTTGGAATGGTGTGGACTCATTTGACTGATGATGTCGATGGTCAGAGGTCCTGTCCGGTTTATCAGGCCATGTGCTAGTAAGATTGTTCACTGCCTCAGCCGTGCAGCACGTGGCGTCTCTGTTGATAGCAGCAGCTTCTGAAACAAACAGATAAAGCACACTGGCAGCCAACAGGCCGTCAGTTTTTATATTAAGATATTTAGTTATTAATACAAGAGTGATTGTGTGGAACACAAACATCCAGCAAACATCAGCTGTAACAGTTGGCACAAAAATGTATATTGTTTTATTATTGTTTCACGTTGATAATATTGAGCCTTAGCAATAATGCAAATTAATAAAACTATTTGTCACAATTTTTCTTGGTTTTGATTATTTATTCAGTGTGTGTGTTATATTACTGATGTTTAATATGTAAATTTTACAAGTTGCACTGCAGTTTTGCATTATTATCATTACTGGAACTTCCAAACCTCATATGGGTACGTTGCTTATTAGTTCAATTTGAAAATGAACAATTACGTATGGCACAAACAAAGGGACTTAAAAAAAGTGAGTATTTTAAACTTCAAATAGAATGTTATTTTTATAGAGCCTTCGTTTCAGTATACAGTTATCTAAAGCGAATCTGACTGAAGCCTGTATGTGTCACAGACAGGTGTAGAGTACTTCACAGATTCAGCAGAAGCCTCTTGTGAACAACAGCAGAGGCAAGTTCATATAACAATAAGTTACAAGGAATGGATTCCTCTTCTACAGAGACTTATGTTATCTGCTGCTGCATCAGACATATTTTGTTTGTAATTGTGCAGTCTACAATACAATGAAGCTGTGTACCAGTTTTTAAAATAGGAGTTCTTGTTTCAATTCATGTTACAGTTACAAATGTACTGGCATCAAGAAGCTCCTAATTTCATCTTGAAAGAACAGAACTAGAATTTTAGGCACTTCCTAGGATTTAAACGTTTATTTTATCCTAAATAAATCTTTTTGGAAAAATGAAATTAATTTTTACAGTAATTAGAATAGTACTGGGAACTAAGCAGATACTCATACATTGCATACTGAATCGATGATAACCACTTTATTCCTGCTGCCATACATTTAAGTTTAGAATAAGTAATGTGGGATTCATTACACTCACGAAGCAGCCAATTGCAAAGCCGTTGAGATTTATTCTAAAGCAACATCTGGCACAAGCAAAGTGGTTCGGGCACTCGATTTTGTTCCAGGAAATTAAAATCGCAAATTTCCAGGAACTGGCATTTCAACCACTTGCGACATTAGATTTCGACGGTAGTTAGAACGTCATCGATTTGAAGACTTACTTAGAAAGCTCTATGAGGGCAATCATTACAACTCATTTTCTTTTCAAATCGCTAACATTTGTGGAAAGCAGTCACTGCTATATCTGTAACAGTGTTGCGACAGCAAATTTCGATTCCGCATTCTAGCCTTGAGTCAGTTTTACTTTCATCATAATTGACTATTATTGTGTATTTACGCGAGTGAAAGGCCCTGATTCCCCTTTTGCGCCTTCGTTATCGGTACACAAGATGTAGATGGGTAAACCCCAGAAACAACAGATTAACGATTTGGAGGTTAATGATGGTTTTTCTCCAATCTGCATGAAAAGCTCTATACGATAAACGTAAGAAAATAAAACCTCCAATTGAATGTACACTTTTATAGCATCACATCTTCAATAACAACCTTAGAAACATTCCAGCACCGTTGCAGGATACGTCTACAGGACAATTATGCTCTCGTTGTTCTTTGCTTCTATAAAGGCGCCGAAACGTTTGGGAAAATAACAAAAAATGACTCAGTGCTAAAAACTACGAAGCTGTAGCTTACATTACAAGGGACACGAAGTTATGTTAATACCGTACACCATTATGAGTGTTAACTATATAAGCCTATGATCTTATTTTTGACACGGCATCTGTTGCTTGTTTCATGAGACTTGCGCGCTGATAGCAAGCTGCTTGAGGCGTGAAGTGATTCGCACTGTGATTTGTGCCTATCTAATAGCTTGCAGCGATGTGTTCTATGCGTTATTTACAACTAGGATCCGATTTTCATTAAATAATAATTCGAATGCTACATATTCAGGCGCAACTGTTGCCCACAGACTTCGACGGCATGACTCAAAAATATTAAATTCTTCGAATACTAAGTACCAGATCATCCAGTGGGACTTGCTTCTCGTTCACTCCGTTCAACTTTTCTCTCGTGTTGGTAACCGTTACTGATAGCCGCGATTTCCTACCCTGGTTTTTATGTTTCTCACCTTTTGTGTTGTAAGAAAGCGGATATTTTTACACGTGGGCAGTTCGCTTTCTCTTCGTTTTGTTTCCCAGGCTGAAAGAAAAGACAACAATAACGATGGCGTCAATGCAATTTGTTTCTCTCACGTGTGGCACTGTGACAAGCACAATATGACATGAAAATGGTAACTGTAGGCGCAATTCGCATCCGCAGCGGAGATTTTTCGTGAAAACGTTGGGATAAAATTGTAAGGAGTTTTTCGTATTAGCATGTAACTCAATTATCAACCTCTTTAATACAACGGGTGTACCAGTAAGACCATAGGCTACTGTAGTACCCTCCATCGATATTCGCACATTGATAACCGACGGGTCAGAGTCGGCGGACAAAACGACGATATTTGGTCGTCGCGATACATATTCGTCTGACTCTGTTACATTACAAACAATCTATGTCTGCATTATCACTGTTTTTTTCTGCCTTCCAACGACGCCTGCACGTTATCAGTAGACGTTTGGGAGGTCGCTGGCCGCTTTACGCCCGACGGGTCAGCTACGTAATCGCTTTGCGGCGTTTTTCATTTCCTTTTCGACATTGTTGTAATTTTCGAGTTTAATAACGATTTTTCCCTTATATTGCAGTGAATATTTTTATTGCCTCCCATTTGGTCCTCGTAGTGGTTCCCAAGCTCCTTACAATGACATCTGAATCAATATCCTACCTAAATGCGTTTCCTAGCTGCACCAGTGTATAGCTTTACAGTAAGTAATTCCTAATAGCTAAACAACCTGCGCCTACACTGGTATAACGTCACACGCAAAACAAATACTGTGTGACAGACACATATGGAGATAACGCATCCGTTGTGGACTCAGCCGTTGCTTGCGCATTGTTAGTTTCGTTGTTATTAGTAATTCAAATACGGCGGTATTGTCACACAAAACCGTTAGACAGACGAGCGAATGTACGTTTTCACCTCAAAAGTGCCTCACAGAGATTTAAGTCGAACGAAAAGACTGTATCCGACCGTAACAAATGTAATAACTAGGCTAAGTAAAATGTCGCAAAGCTACCAAAAAACGACCTAATAGGCTCTTTGGGCAGTGAAAAAGCGATGATATGTTTCCCGACGCGACTTAATCAAATTGAACGCCGGATCTCATGCTTTACTTGAAGGACCTTTCCTCGTTAATTACATTATCTATCACTTTAAACTCGACTGACTCTTTTATTACACTGTCCCAGAAGTTTGTCGCGTGCGTCGGGCCACCGTTGTGCTGTTCATAATTTGGTTGGAGTCCAATATTGTTCTCCTGAGGAAGACAGTTAGGAAAGTAATCGAAAAATCGTGCAGACGAAATGACTACACTGTACAGTTGCTGTACTCTGTAGATGAAACGAAAATCCCTGACAGCAGGCAGTATTGCAGCCAGCTTCCAAACTCGAAGGTGCTAAAGACTGCCTTCAGTACTGCTTGAGAGCCATAGTCCCATTTAACTGCGGCGACACTGAGGCGTTGTCATGGAAACGTAAGCCGTTACGTAACGGGTCGTGATAGGCGCAGGAAACAGCCGGTCAAGCCCAGGAGGTCTTCTCTCGACGTACGGGCTATGTTTGGCTCTGATGACGAAGGCTCGAACTACTAAGAAAATATTTGTCCACGGGTGAACTGTGCAGAAATACTTTGTTCATTGTAAATTCAACCATAATGTACTCAAACGGTAAGCGATGGCAATGCACCACTGGAATAAGGCCCTATTCTCGTTTTAATTATTTCGTTGTCATTCGAGCGTGAATGACATGGTAGGGCACGCTAAGGCACTGTAACTCTTCACCGTTCTTGCCAAACACTGTGTTAAATGTTTAACTCGTATAGTTCTCATTCCAAATCAGAACGGACAGTCGCTTTCTTTTCCCGCATGTGATCTTGTTGTTCCCATGTGACGTGGAAATATGTGAAGTTGATTCGTGTTTTGCAGTTAAACGTAGACGCGGAAAGCCGTTAAAAAACGTCGACAAACAGACTGCGGTTAATATCTTCACGTGAGTTTTAGAAAAAAATCTGTCGCTACAGATATGGCAGATTCGAGAAATACAGAATTTTACACACATTATTTCTTTCACATCGGTCAGTAACGTTTTCAACAAGTGTCGTCGAACAGGCTCATAAAACTATAGGCCTATAGCCTTGACATTGGTCTCATGTACAATTTTGGAACACGTTTTATGTTCGCGTGCTGTGACATTTATGGAGACTAAAAATTCCCCTGTAGAATCAACATGGGTTCCGAAAACAAAGATGGCGTAAAACCCACCTTGCTCTGTTCGTCCACGAGATCCAGAAAGCAAGCTCATACCGGCATCTTCCGGAGAGCGTTTGATACAGTTCCGCATTGCCACCTAATGAAGAAGATATGAGCATACGGAATATCAAACCAACTGTGTGATTGGATCGAAGAGTTTCTAGCAAACCGAACACAGCATGTCGTTCTGAAAGGAGAGAAGTCTTCAGAAGTAGCCTAAAAGCGACTACGGGCATGTCCCAAGGAAGTATTACTTTTCATAATACATATAAATGACCTAGTAGACAACATCGGAAGTTTAATAACACTTTGAACGGATGGTGCTATCGTATATAGGGAAATCGCAACGCTGGAAAAGTGTAGCGTAATACAGGAGAACCCTCAGAGGATGATGTTTGGTGCAGGGAACAGCAATTGACCCTCAACATAAACAAATGTGACGTGTTACGAATACATATACACAAGGACTCTTTAATGAATGATTATTCGATTGCAGAACAGTCAATGGAAGCAATTACTTCCATAAAATATCTAGAAATATGAGTACGGAGCGATTTGAAGAGGAAGAGGTGAGGTAGACGCCAGACTGAGATTCATTGGAAGAATACCCATGAAATGCAGTTCATCAACAAAAGAAGTAGCTTGTAAAACACTCGTTTGACCACTACTTGAATGCTGCTCTTCACTCTGGAGTCCGTACCAGACAGAATTGATAGAGAAAATAGAGAAGATCAAAAGAAGAGCAGCTCGTTTCGTTACAGGTTCATCTAGCAAGCGCTAAAGCGTCAGTGAGATGCTCAGCCAAGTCCAATCTCGGGAAAGGACAATGAAGATAACATTATAGAGATTCCAGACCACACGGAGGCCAACCAATAATCGTTCTTACCACGAATCATACATGACTGGTACAGGAAAAGCGGGAAATACTGTTGTACAAAGTAACCCTCCACCACACACCAAACGGTGGCTTGCGGAGACTGTTCTCCCGTACTGTATCGATGGGATTTCAGTTTATACTGTTTGTCTGCCGTCCATAGTTTTTACGAATCACATACGCACCAATCGGCAATGCGATGTCCGAGCCACGAGACTGGAGCACAAACGTATTGTAGACCTCATTTTATACGTACGCGTCTATACTCCACCGGGCGTGATTTAAGTTACGCAGGAAGGAGACTCCACCGACGTAACTACAAACGCGAAGGAATATAAAGCGCAAAGTTTACTTCCATGTTAAAGACTTACGACAAACGCCGTACAGAAATTTCGTCGCAATTCCTGATTGAATCTGGTGCTGTCATCGACCCGAGTGACGGCACCCTCTTAAAGTATCGGTTCGATAAATTTACTGTTCGTCATGTTCAGACGAGTCCTGGCAGAAAGCTACTACCGTACGAAGTTGTCACCCGGCCACGACTCGATAAGAATTCATCTATGTGGATGTACGTATCCTGCTGCTAATGCCCCGATAGAGCGCCACGCCGCGAATCAACTGAACGATGTGACTGTTCTCGAGAGTGGACGATCGGATGCCCACGAGCGGCCGACGCGTCGGTTTACCAAGTCATTCTCCCCGGCGATGGAAAGCCCGACTGTCAGCGAAGAGCAGCTTATATACCGAAGCAGGGCGCCTCCGCTGCTTATCGCTGCGGCCAAGGGCGTTGACCTATTTTCCCAGCATCGTCGCGCCAATATCACAGCCGCCGCCTTCACGCGGCGACCGCGCACGTGGCTCGTTCCTCGCGCTGTCGTCTTCTCCCCTTGCTACGGCCCTACATCCGAAAAGGAAACAGATGAGTACAAAACAGGCAGACTATTGTCCCGATCTGTCAACAATGCTGCCGAACACACCGTGCAAAGGATTCTCAGAGATGCTACCAGACGCAAACTTTTGTCGATTGCTTATACTACACTTTCTTTCTTTCTTTCTTTCTTTCACTGGTGCCATGTCCTGCGCTGACGCAGGGTCGGAATTGTTGGGAACGGATTTGGCTAGGTTAGTGGAAAGGGGTGGCCGGATGCCCTTCCTTCCGCCACCCCGTACCCCCTGGGAGACGGAATTAGTGTACCCCTGCTGTCTGCGTCGAGTGTAAGTCATGGAATAGTGCGAACGTGTTCAGATGTCTGTGAGTCGTGTAACTGAGGCGGAACGTGGGGATCAGCCCGGTATTCACCAAGCGGGATGTGGAAAACCGCCTAAAAACCACATCCAGGCTGGCGGACAAACCGACCGACGTCGGTAATCCGCCGGGCGGATTCGATCCCGGGCCAGTGCGCCTACCTGAGTCAAGGAAGCAGCCCATTAGCGCTCTCGGCTAACCTGGCGGGTTTGCTTATACTACACTCCTGCTCATAAATTAAGCATAATGGCACTACACAAAACTAGCGCTAACAGCATAGGCACGTAGGGAACACACACTACACAGATCTGTAATTCCACGGTATTGGTGATAAGTTGGGAAAACCGTCCCGAAACACATGTGCTACAAAACGCCACTGTGTCCTGCTCATGTACCCCGACATCAATATGAGATACGATCACCATGCACATGTACACAGGCCGCACAATGAGTTAGCATGCTCTGGATCATGTGGTCGAGCAGCTGCCGGGGAATAGCCTGTCGGAGCTCCTGAAATGTCATAGGGGTTAGAAGACATGCAGCAATACGTCGACCGAGAGCGTTCCAGACGTGCTCGATGGGGTTTAGGTCTGGAGAACAGGCAGGCCACTCCATTCACCTGATATCTTCTGTTTCAAGGTACTACTCCACGATGGCAGCTCGGTGGGGCCGTGCGTTATCATCCATCAGGCGGAAGGTGGGACCCACTACCCGACTGAAAAGGTGGACATACTGGTGCAAAATACATCCCGATACACCTGACCTGTTGTAGTTCCTCTGTCAAAGACATGCAGGGGTGTATGTGCACCAATCACAATCCCACCCCACACCATCAAACCACCACCTCCGTACAGGTCCCTTTCAAGGACATTAAGGAGTTGGTATCTGGTTCCTGGTTCACGCCAGATGAAAACTCGGCGAGAATCACTGTTCAGACTATACCTGGACTTTTCTGTGAACATAACTTGGGACCACTGTTCCAATGACCCAGGTTTTATGGGTTCCCCTTTGACCAGGGGTCAGCAGATCTCCAGGCGAATAAACCACTTCTGTTCAGTCGTCTGTTGACTGTGCGTCTGGAGACAACTGTTCCAGTGGCTGCGGTAAGGTCCGAGCAAGGCTATCTGCAGTACTCCGTGGCTGTCTGCGGGCACTGATGGTGAGATATCGGTCTTCTTGTGGTGTTGTACACTGTGGACGTCCCGTACTGTAGCGCCTGGACACATTTCCAGTCTGCTGGAATCGTTGCCATAATTTGAGATCACACTTTGTGGCACACGGAGGGCCCGTGCTACGACCTTGTGTGGTTGACCAGCCTCCAGTCGCCCTAGTATTCTACCCCTCATCACGTCATCAATATGTGTTCTTTGAGCCATTTTCAACACACAGTCACCATTAGCACGTCTGAAAACGTCCGCACACTTACTCGCTGCACCGTACTCTGACATGCGCCAACACACCTCTGCGTATGTGGACTGCTGCCAGCGCCACCGTGCGACTACCGCAGGTCAAATGCACCGCATGGTCATACACCGAGGTGATTTAAACCAGCAAACCGCCCACCAGAGCGTTGTTTCACCATGTATCAGCATTATCCTTAATTTACGAGCATGAGTGTATTTAATGAAGCAACGTGTTTCGAAGCACAAACTCATCTTCAGGCTACGTTGACAACACGAAAAAAGTTTATCAAAACTGCATAGAGATATCAAAATTGTTCTTTACAATCTTTGCACGTTCTGCGCTCATCCTGCAGAGAAAGAGAAGCATACTCTAATATGATAACTTACTCGTCCACTGTTCACCTACGATAATTAAAAAATAATAATTACTCATTTTGTTCGTATGAAGCTACATTTAACGGAGGACATTTTTTCACCTGCTTTTTTTTTAAATCTTACAGGACTTAACTGCTAAGATCATCAGTCGCTAAGCTTACACACTACTTAACCTAAATTATCCTAAGAACGAACACACACACCCATGCCCGAGGGAGGACTCGAACCTCCGCTGGGATCAGCCACACAGTCCACGACTGCAGCGCCTTAGACCACTCGGCTTCACCTGCTTGACTGAGGGTTTGTCTAGATGGATGGACTTTACAATCCCCAAACGTATTCACAGGAAAAAATAACAGGCAAGTATGTAAAACAATTTATTCGTAAGTTATTGTGAAAACTGCAGGCTCTTTACGTTAACGTGATTAAACTGATCATATATTGTCTCTAGTAATTTATCTTGCAGATAAGAACACGAAGCCGGCCGCGGTGGCCGAGCGGTTCTAGGCGCTATAGTCTGGAACCGCGCGACCGCTACGGTTGCAGGTCCGAATCCTGCCTCGGGCATGGGTGTGTGTCATGTCCTTAGGTTAGTTAGGTTTAAGTAGTTCTAAGTTCTAGGGGACTGATGACCTCAGAAGTTAAGTCACATAGTGCTCAGAGCCATTTGAACCATTTTTAAGAACACGAAGACATAGCACACCAAACATCGATTATGAATTTTGCCTTTCACTGACAGTTAATAATAGTTTTTATCATACGTACAGGGCGGTCCATTGATCGTGACCGGGCCAAATATCTTACGAAATAAGCGTCAAACGAAAAAACTACAAAGAACGAAACTTGTCTAGCTTGAAGGGGGAAACCAGATGGCGCTGTGATTGGCCCACTAGATGGCGCTGCCATAGGTCAAACGGATATCAACTGCGTTTTTTTTTAAAAAAATAGGAACCCCCATTGTTTATTACATATTAGTGTAGTACGTAAAGAAATATGAATATTTTAGTTGGACCACTTTTTTCGCTTTGTGATAGATGGCGCCGTAATAGTCACAAACATATGGCTCACAATTTTAGACGAACAGTTGGTAACAGGTAGGTTTTTTAAATTAAAATACAGAACTTAGGTACGTTTGAACATTTTATTTCGGTTATTCCAATGTGAAACATGTACTTTTGTGAACTTATCATTTCCGAGAACGCGTGCTGTTACAGCGTGATTACCTGTAAATACCACATTAAGGCAATAAATGCTCAAAATGATGTCCGTCAACCTCAATGCATTTGGCAATACGTGTAACGGCATTCCTCTCAACAGCGAGTAGTTCGCCTTCCGTAATGTTCGCACATGCATTGACAATGCGCTGACACATACTGCCAGGCGTTGTCGATGGATCACGAGAGCAAATATCCCACAGAAAGAAATCCGGGGACATCAGATCCGGTGAACGTGCAGGCCATGATATGGTGCTTCGATGACCAATCCACCTGTCATGAAATATGCTATTTAATACCGCTTCAACCGCACGCGACCTATGTGCCGGACATCCATCATGTCGGAAGTACATCGCCATTCTGTCATGCAGTGAAACATCTGTAGTAACATCGGTAGAACATTACGTAGGAAATCAGCATACATTGCACCATTTAGACTACGATGGGTAAAATGGGGGCTAATTATCCTTCCTCCCATAATGGCGCACCATACATTTACTCGCCAAGGTCGCTGATGTTTCACTTGTCGCAGCCATCGTGGATTTTCCGTTGCCCAATAGAGCACATTATGCCGGTTTACGTTACCGCTGTTGGTGAATGACGCGTCGTCGCTAAATAGAACGCGTGCAAAAAATCTGTCATCGTCCCGTAATTTCTCTTGTGTTCAGTGGCAGAACTGTACGCGACGTTCAAAGTCGTCACCATGCAATTCCTGGTGCATAGAAATATGATACGGGTGCAATCGATGTTGATGTAGCATTCTCAACACCGACGTTTTTGAGATTCCAGATTCTCGCTACTGATGTGAGGATTAGCCGTGACTGCATCATCATTTGTTGCAGGTCGTGGTTGACGTTTCAAATGTGGCTGAACACTTCCTGTTTCCTTAATTAACGTAACTATCCGGCGAACATTCCGGACACTTGGATGATGTCGTCCAGGATACCGAGCAGCATACATAGCACAAGCCCGTTGGGCATTTTGATCACAACAGCCATACATCAACACGATATTGACCTTTTCCGCAATTGGTAAACGGTCTATTTTAACACGGGTAATGTATCACGAAGTAAATACCGTCCGCACTGGCGGAATGTTACGTGATACCACGTACACTTACGTTTGTGACTATTACAGCGCCATATATATATACATAAGAAAAGACGCCGATCTTGCCTAGGGTACTGGACGGGTCACAGGTGGCGGATATGAATGTTCCATCAGATATGGTGGACAGCTGAGAATACAGAATAAGCAGTCCTGGACCAAGGTAAAACAAAAGCAGATCCACTTTTCGTCTATCTTGTAGCAAGTGGCAAAGTGGTCAGTGTCTGTTCACCAGTGGTGCGGCTGAAATTTATATCCTGGTCTAATCCTTTCAGTCTTAACATTCAGAGTTCACTCAATGAGTCTCCTCAACCCCACATGATTCCAGGTACAGTTATCATGGATGACTTTGATAATCACAGTGTTACCCCAGGTGGTCAGCCCACCGCCAGTATCACTGGCGCAACTAGTCTTTCGGATTCTGGGGCAGCCAATTTAAGATGTAATGCGATCCAAAGAGGGGGTCGGAGTCCTCTGGCTAACTCAAAACTAAAAAAAAGGATACATTTTTTGCAACACTTAACGTACAAACACTTCTGCAACCAAGTAAACCTCATAAATTGGAAGATACGTTAAAAGAACAGAAGATTCAAATTTCGATACCTCAAGGAACACAAATGGCGGACAACACCATGGATTTCGGAAATCATCGTCTTTTTAAGATTAAAACTGATAAAAAACGCTTAATAATACACCACCTTTGGGAGCTGCTTTTGCAGTCTCCAAAAATATTTTGAAATCAATAACGGAGGTAAAACCCATTAATAATAGACTAATGACAATTTCTCTTAAATGCGCAAATAACAAATACACATTAATTAAGCCCATATGCCAGTCAATGAGGATAACCTTAAAAAGCTGTTGAAGTTTATGAAATTTGAGAAATGTTAGAAAGCATCATCTCGAAAATTCCCTCAAACCATGTTAAAATTTTAATGGGTGATTTTAATGTTCAATTAAGTAAAGAGAAAAAATACAAGAAAACGGTGGGTGGATTTCCTGCACATAAATGGACAAACTAAAATGGCCAAAGACTTGTTCAAACGCGCAAAAATTTAAACCTTAACATCATGTGAACACATTTTAAGAAGAACCCTTCTAAACAAAAAAACTTGGCGGGCATCCAAGACATTTATTGGGGAATTTCAAATAGATCATGTAGCAATTTTATACCATAACTACAAAGAAATTTTAAATGTCCAATGTAGGAAAGGGGCTAATATTGATTCTGACCATTATTTAACTCAAATAAAAGTAAATCTTCAACCTCAAAAACTCTTCAAAACAAAAAATGTTATCCCAAAACTTGACACTGTTAAAATAATCCCAACTCTAACAAAATAACTTGACAAAAGACGATCCAACAATTGGCAAAGCCTAAAAGAAAAGTTCATCAAAATACCACAAAATTTAATTCCTTTCGAAAGAAACAAAAATACCCTTGGTGTAAGGCGGATTGTGAAACAGCAGTTAAGTCTAGACATGAGGCATTCAAAAACTGGAATAGTTAATAATCGAAATGTTCTCAGTCCCGGTTTAGAACCCAGACACTGCTTAAATTTAGAATAAAAACCATCAGTAATGGCGGCCTAAGACTTGCAACATAAGAAGTCAACTGCCAACGGCCTTGTCAAAGAGAGCAGAGAAGCAAACTGAGGTTCTAGGCGCTCTCTTTCCCTTGGGATGGGAAATTGCTCCAAAAAGGTGGAAGGATCAGGAATGATAAAC
Organism: Schistocerca americana; assembly: GCF_021461395.2. Taxonomy (NCBI): domain Eukaryota; kingdom Metazoa; phylum Arthropoda; class Insecta; order Orthoptera; family Acrididae; genus Schistocerca; species Schistocerca americana. Next base: position 291,496,698 of record NC_060119.1, on the reverse strand, counting down.
GGCTTTACGATGTAGAAGGCAATGGAAACCACTGCATTAAAGATGCATAATGTATATACACAGAACATGGCCTATCATTGAAAAAGTGTCATGATGACTGGCAAAAAATTCTGGATTACTCCCACATTCGGATCTCTGGGAAGGAACTGCCAAGGCGGAGGTGATATGACAAAAGGATGGAATAATCATCAATGGGCTAACATTCTACGAGTCGGAGCTTCAAATGTCAGAAGTTTGAACGTAGTAGAATAGCTAGAGAGTCTGAGAAAGGAAATGCAAAGGCTCAGTCCAGGTACAGTGGGTGTCAGTTAAGTGAAATGGAAGGAAGGTGTTTCCGGTCACGCGAATATAGGGTAATATCAACAACAGAAAACGTTATTACGCGAGTAGGATTCGTTATGAATGGAAATGTAGGGCAGATGAGCTACTGTAAAAAGTTCAGTGATAGGGTTGTTCAATCAACGCCGACAACGCTAATCAGATACACATGGCGACCTCGCGAGCAGAAATGAAGAGACAGAGAAAGTATGTGAGGATGTTTAATGGGAAATTCAACGTATAAAAGGAGAAGAAAATCTAATAAGCATGGGGGTTGGAACGCGATCTTAGGGGGAGGATTACGAGAGAATACGAAATAGGGATTACGGATGAGAGAAGTGAAAGACTAACTGAGTTTTGCAATACATTTCAGATGGTAATAGCGAATATTTTATTCAAGAATCACAAGAGGAAGAGATATACTCTTGTGAAAGACCTGGAGACAAGGGAAGATTCTTGTTGCATTACTTCATGATTAGATAGAGGTTCCCAAATCAGATATTAGATTTTAAGGCCTACCCAGGAGCAGATATAGGATCATACCGTAATTTAGTAATTACGAATAGTAAAGTGAAGTTTAAGAGAGTGATACGGAAGAAACAGTGTGGAAGGAAGTGGGATACTTCAGAAATGCGGATCGATGAGACGCGTCTGAAGTTTGATAAAGATGTTTGTACTGCGATAAGGAATATCACGGTAGGCAGTTCAGTTGAAGAGGAGTAGACATTTCTAAAAAGGACGTTCGCAGATGTTTCATAGCCAGACATAGGCACAAGGATGGTACCTTCGAAGAAACCTTGGGTAGCGGAAGAAATACTTCAAGTGATCGACGGAAGGAAGAAGTTCACTAAAAGACAAGTGTACAGCATTAAAATCACTTAGCTATGAAAGAAACAGAAAGCGCTGGGTAGCAAAGGCGAAATGGCCGCAGGAAAAACGTGAAAAAATCGCGAAAAACCTGATTCGGATGTAGAACAGTCAAAATAGCCGCCGGTAAAATTAAAAAAAAGCGACGGTAGTAACATTAAGAGTGCAACGAGAATTCCACTGTTAAACGCAGATAGGTGGAAAGTGCACATTGAAGGCCTCTATGAGGGGGGAGGGCTTACTTGATAACTTGATAGAAGAAGAAAAAGGAGTAGATAGGAAGAAACAGGGCATCCAGTATTAGAGCCAGAATATAAAAGAGCTCTGGAAGACTTGAGATCAAATAAAGCAGAAGGCTTAGATAACATTCCCTCGGAATTTATAAAATCACTGGGTGAAATGGCAATCAAGGGGCTATTTAAGCTGAAGTGTAGAGTCTATAAGACTGCTTACATAATATCAGACTTTCGGAAAAATTTCATATACACAGTTTCGAAGATAGCAAGAGCTGATAGGTGCGAAAACTATCGTACAATCAGCTTGACATCTAACGCATCCTACCTGCTGATAAAAACAACACACAAAAGAATGGAAAAGAAAACTGCGGATCTGTTAGATGAAGATCAGTTTGACTTTAGGAAAGGTAAAGGCACCAGAGAGGGAATTCTGACGCTGCATGAAGAAAAATCAAGATACGCTCATAGGATCTGTCGATCAAGGAATAGCATTCGACAACGTGAAGTGGTGCAAAATGTTCGAAATTCTAATAAAAATACGAGCAAGCTACAGGGAAAGATAGGTGATATATGATACGTACACGAACCAAGAGGGAAGACAAAAGAACGAGGTTCTGATTAAAAAGGGTCTAAGAGAGGGATGCAGTCTTTCGGCCCTACTGTTCAACGTCGAAGAAGCAATGACGGAAATAAGAGAAAGGTTCAAGAGTGTGGTTAAAATTCAGGCTGAAGGGATATCAATGATTAGATTCACTGATGCCATTGATATCCTCAGTAAAAGTGGAGAAGAATTATAGGATATGTTGAATGCAATGAAGAGTCTAAGGAGTACAGAAGACAGACTGAGAGAAAACCGGAAAAAGACAAAAGTAATGAGAAGAAGCAGAAATTATTATACCGAGAAACTTAAGAAAAAAATTGGCGGTCACGAAGCCGACGAAGTTAAGGAAGCAAAATAAGCCATGATGGACATAGCAAGCAGGACACAAAAAGCAGACTAACACAGGCAATGAGGACATTCCTGGCCAAGATAAATCTAGTGGTGTCCAACATAGGCCTTACTTTCAGGAAGAAATTTCTGGGAATGTAGGTTTGGAGCACACCATTGTACGGTAGCGAATAACTGACTACAGGAAAACCATAATAGAAGTCAATTGAGATGTTTGAAATGTGGTGCTACAGAAGTATGTTGAAAATCAGGTGGACTAATAACATAAGGAATGAGGAGTTCTTCTTAGAATCGACGAAGAAGGAACACACGGAAAACGCTGACAAAAAGCAGGAGCAGAATCCTTAAAATGTGCTAAGGCATCAAGAAATAACCTCCATGCAACTGGTGGGAAGTGCAGAGGTTAAAAACTGTGAGAGAGGACAGATATTGTAATACATCCAGCAAATAATAGAGGACATGGAGCGCAGTTGCTGCTCTGAAACGTAGAGGTTGGAATTCGTGGCGTTCCGCATTAAAAAAAAGCATGAAATGTAGCAACCTAGCTTAAAGGGGTGCTACTGGACTACTGCAGCTCAGCTGTAATGGCAACCTGTGACGAAGGATGTGACTCTGCCACAACCACGCACCCGGCTGTCCGGTTCGGAGCGGTTCCTAGCCGTAGGCCGCCCGCACTCCACTCTGTTTGGGTACTGGTGACGTCACATCCTGTCACCGACAAGACGTCGCCTCCTCGGTGCTGGAGCAAGACTTACTGCTCACAAACTGTGCTCCCTGTTGCATCTGACTATGGAATCCTCAGCACCATCATTATGTTTTTTTAGCCGCAGTCGTCAGTATCATGCGTAAATCAGACGAAAATTGACGAAGCCGCTACTAAAATGTCGATGGAAAGACAATTACATATAGTTTCTTCTCGTAATGTTGATCAACAAAATGGAACAAAAAGAGGCGAGAAAGTGATATATCACTGACAACAAATAAGCCACAGGTTCTGTAAACTGGCTCTTTCGGAATTTTAGCATCGGAAAGTGATGAAACGCGTCAGGCTTCGACGTGTAAAGACAGCAAAAGAGACAGCACAAAATTTAAAACAGAAAAGCTCTAAGAATATCTAAACATTGTATCTCATTCAAAATATATAGACAAAATGAAAGCTGCTGATGACAAATGGCATTGTATACGCGAATGAGTAACGTTATTTCGTTATCTGTAGTTGATTTCTACTATAGCTTACATTAATCTAGTAAGGAATGAGAACAGCTATAAGGTCCATCCCTACTACAATGAAAGTTTTAATTTCCGTTCCATGGGCCTCAGGAAAGGCAATTAAAAGTGGGGCAGTTCTTATAAAAGCAATTAGGACCACGTAATAGAGACAGGATCTGGGGACTTAGCTATCAGTAGTATGTAATTTTAAATTAATAATGAAAATGTTTGATACAATTTTTCCTTTTTATTCTTCTCCAAGTCTCACACAGCAACGTCTGAATGAATGAAATCTAATCTTTTACAACTCTAGATCTTATCATAATTAATTCAGTAGTCTTAATGATTTCCAAATAGGTCATCTTGATTGTATAGATCGATGCAATGGAGACTGAACACCATTTGCGTGCCCTTCTCTCTGAAGGTGGAATTAAGGTCTTTAACAAATTTAACAAATCCTCTTACGAAGGGAAAAACGTAAGGTAGACAGAGGTGTAAATTTGATCTTTGTCTAGATTACTCGTCGAATTTACTACTTTAATCTTTATTTAAATGATATAATTTCTACCTTCGATGAAATGCAGAGAATATACAAAACATTACAGAGCTCAGTCGACAGCCCAAACAAGGTAGTGTACACTGTCTGCTATAATCAAGAAGTAATCCTGACAGTTATTACCTCCAAAATGCGATAAAATGTATTGACAGAAGGAAATACAGTATGTAACAACACAGACAACATAAATCGGGCTGTGATTACTTTAATAGAAACGCCCTACAGCGTGAGATGCTGGTAGGCCCTAAACGACCGTGTCAGTGAGCGCCGTAGGAAATGAATACCAGATTTCATGCAAATTTTTGATAGAAATAATCTGAAGTTGTATGAAATAGATTTTCTTTGCAGTTGTATTTTTATCTCATTCTTCTGTTCAGAATGCAGTAGATTTCGGGGCCCCAGGATCCCATCGTCAGATGCCTGTTCCAAATGCTCTGCACAATCAACCGTCTTCAAATCCCATCAAATTGTCCCGGATTCAGTCTCTAAGTGCATGTAACATCAAGCCTACAAAAAATTTAAATGTGTAGCCCATTAATCTCGAGTCCCCCGAAACTGTTGTCCCATAAACGCTAACTCCGAAATCGATAGCACTGTAAACTGACCGACATAACATAATACACATTTGAAAGGAAGACCCGTTTTACGCAATACAGTATAATAAAATATATTAATTTTGAGTGTATTTGTGCACACAATAAACCTTGTGTCGTCTCGCTGGATGAAAGTACTGAATCTGTGAACGGGCAAATGTGTCGTCAGTCCATAGGTTCATTTAAACTCCATGATGTTCTACTACATATGCTCCTGTTTTAGTCATTATGTCCATGCTATTTCTCCGACTATGAACAGACTTGCTTAACCTATTACAAGGAAACCTATAGTTCACGTTTCTTCTACTCAACAAGTGCTCATAGCCCTTTAGGTATGCATTTTAGAGCCCATGTTTACTGTACATTTTTTATTGTTTTGGTAGATACTGCCACCTCTGAAAGTTGCCTACCCTACAATCCTAGCTACAACACTACCGGTACCATGTATTCCACTGTCGGAGGTATCACAATAGTTTTCGTTTATAATTTTCGACTAGTTCGTTCCCGGTACAGGGACCCTTATCTCAAATTGATACATTTACCCTTCTCCATCATCCTTGAAAGTTTGTAACAGCATCATGGAATCACGCTGTACACACATACATTTACAGGCGCCTGTGCCTGTAACTTTGAAGGTCTGTAGCGTCATTGGATGACGTTTCCGGACATGGGTTCCCACGTAAAACCTGATCTACTACGTTCCCTCTGTAACATCTAGCAGTGTGTAACACGAATTGTGAAATACCCTGTATGTGAAGTCCACTGCAGACATATGCTTTAGCATCTTGGCATTAATTTGATCGTTCCCTGGCACCTTCTTGGTTGTCATGCGTTGGAGAAAGTATCGGCCTTCCCGCTCTGTGGTAGTTGGAATCTCTCATTCTATGTCTTCAGCTTAAGCTGAGAGGTAAATGTGAAGTCGTTCCTTCAACACTTGGACGTGTGCAGGGTTGAGTGGCTCCATCAAGGGCTTGAAGTTGTTTTCCAGAGTATTGACTACAGCGATTGCCTTGTGTTCTGGAGCGTATGGTTGTCCAGCAGTAGTTGCTAATGGGGTTATATGGGACTGTCCCTTTGTGAAATAGGCGAGATCCCATGCTGAGGCGTCAGGTTGAAGTGAGGCCACCTTATGTGTCCACCTTGATTCAAAATCTGCAGGGCACAAGGGCGAGCACTCCATCATTGTCTTCGGAACTCATGTTTCCTACAAAGGAGATTTCCGGTCTCCAGGAAAGTAGTAACGCGTGAGCATAAAACATGTTCCAAAACTATACAACAGACGGACATTGGAAATATACGCCTATTGTTTTGTGCATCTGTTCGACGACCTCTCTTGAAATCGAGAATCTCCTGTGCTTGTTTCCAATTATTAGGAACGATTTGCCTCTCCAGCGACCTACAGTACAATGCTGCTAGTAGAGGAACAGGCTCTTATGCGTAATTTGTGTACAAAAGTACTGGCACCTCATTAGGTTCAATGATCTTACCTCTGCTTAGCGATTTAAGTTGCTTTTCTATTCCCTGCTCAGTTACATGGAGATCTGTCATTTTGACATTTATGCGACGATTTAAAGTAGGAATCACAGTAGTGTATTTCACAGTGACATACGTTTGGAGAAAGGTTTTTAGTATTTCAGCTTTCTCAGAGGTCTGGACAGATGGCTTCGATTCGTTTACTGATTTAACGTAAGACCAAAACTTCTTAAGATTTTCTGCAAGTCAGAAGATAGAATCTTACTTTACATATCATTGAACGCTTCACATATTGCTGCTGTCCTTATGTTAATTTATGTTCCGTTATGTTTGTGTTGGCTACGTTACAATTTGCAGTGAAGTTCTCTTTCCTTTTGTAGCAGCTTTCTAACACGGCTATTGAACTACAGCAGGTATTTTCCACTCCTCACAACTTCGCTCGGCACATACCTCTTTATGGCGTAATGTATAATATTCTTCAACATTGACCGTTGATTCTCAACGTTTTCGTTCTGGAGATGAATTTTTGATGTTGAACACTCAAGTAATCTAAAAATCGATGGCAGGCAATGAAAACCTTTGAACTTCATCTGTCTGTGAAAATTCGTAATTCCAGTAACCACTAACTCCATAATCAAAGAGAGATTTGAAAGTGGATGCATTTCTCTAACCTGTCAGTTAATATGCTTCTAGTATACAGATACACATGTAGCATCTCTCTGTACTGTGCTGTATAAGCCTCTTCATTTCAGATTAGCTACTGCAGCTTACATCCTTCTGAAACTTTTTACTGTATTTCATCTCTTGGTCACCCTCTACGGTTTTTAACCCTCACACTTCCCTCCAGTACTAAACTGGCGATCCCTTGATGTCTCAGAATGTGTCGTATCAACGGATTCCTTCTTGTAACCAAGTTGGGCCACAAATTTCTCTTCCTCCAATTCTATTCATTACCTCCTCATTAGCTAAGTGATCTACTCATGTTATCTTCAGCGTTCTACATCTACACCTACGTGATTACTCTGCTATTCACAATAAAGTGCCTGGCAGAGGGTTCAATGAACCATATTCAAGCTGTCTCTCTACCGTTCCACTCTCGCACGACGCGTGGGAAAACCGAGCACTTAAATTTTTCTGTGCCAGCCCTGATTTCTCTTATTTTATCGTGATGATCATTTCTTCCTATGTAGATGGGTGCCAACAGAATGATTTCGCAATCGGGGGAGAAAATTGGTGATTGAAATTTCATGAGAAGATCCCGTCGCAACGAAAAACGCCTTTGTTTTAATGGTAGCCACTCCAAGTCACGTATCATGTCTATGGCACTATCTCCTCTATTTCGCGATAATACAAAACGAGCTGCCCTTCTTTGAGCTTTTTCGATGTCATACGTCAGTCCCCCCAGATGCGGATGCCACACCGCACAGCAATACTCCAGAATAGGGCGGACAAGTGTGGTGGAAGCAGTCTTTTTAGTAGGCCTGTTGCATCTTTTAACTGTTCTGCCAGTGAGTCGCAGTCTTTGGTTAGCTCTACCCACAACATTATCTATGTGATCGTTCCAGTTTAGGTTATTTGTAATTGAAATTCCTAAGTATTTAGTTGAATTTACAGTCTTCAGATTTGCGTGACTTATCGCGTAATCGAAATTTTGCGGATTTCTTTTAGTACTCGTCTGAATAACTTCACACTTTTCTTTATTTAGGGTCAGTTACCACTTTTCGCACCGTACAGATATCTTACCTAAATCATTTTGAAATTAGTTTTTGTTATCGGGTAACTTTACAAGACGGTAAATGACAGCATAATCTGCAAACAGTCTAAGACGGATACTCAGATTGTCACCTATGTCGTTAATATATCAGGAACAATAGAGGGCTTATAACACTTCCTTGGGAAACGCCGGATATTACTTCTGTTTTATTCGATGACTTTCTGTCTATTACTACGAACGGTGACCTTTCTGACAGGAAATCACGAATCCAGCCGCACAACTGAGGCGATATTCAATAGGCACGCAGTTTGGTTAGAAGGCGCTTGTGAGGAACGCTGTCGAAAGCTGCAAATATAAAAATACGGAATCTATTTGACATCCCCTGTCGACAGCACACATTACTTCATGAGTATAAAGAGCTAGATGAGTTTCACAAGAACGATGTTTTCTGAATCCGTGCTGACTATGTGTCAATAAATCGTTTTCTTTGAGGTAATTCATAATGTTCGAACACAGTATATGTTCCAAAAGCCGACTGCATATCGACTTAAGTGACATGGGCCTGTAGTTCAGCGGATTACTCTTATTTCCCTTTTTGGGCATTGGTGTGACTTGAGCGATTTTCCAGTCTTTAGGTACGGATTTTTTCTGTGAGCGCGCGGTTGTATATAATTGCTAAATATGGAGCTGTTGTATCAGACTCTGAAAGGAGCCTGACTGGTGTACAATCTGGATCGGAGGCCATGTCTTTATTAAGTGATTTAAGCTGCTTTGCTACACCGAGGATATATACTACTATGTTTCTCAGCTTGGTAGTTGTTCTTGACTGGAATTAAGGAATTTTTACTTCGTCTTCTCTGGTGAAGGAGTTTCGAAAAACCATGTTTAATAAGTCTGCTTTAGTGGCTTTACCGCTGTTGTCGCACTGTGAAGGTATTGATTGCGTCTTGCCACTGGTGTGCTTTATGTATGACCAGAATCTCTTTGGGTTTTCTGGCAGATTCCGAGACAGAGTTTCTTTGTGGGAATTATTAAAAGTATCTCGCATTGAAGTAAGTGCTATCTTTCGAACTTCTGCAAAACTTTGCGAATACTGGAGATTTTGCGCGCTTTTTTATTTCGCACGCTTTTTTTCGTTGCTTCTGCAACAGTGATCTGACCCGTTTTTTGCACCATGGAGGATCAGTACCATCACTTATTAATTTATGTGGTATATATCTCTCAATTGCCGTCGATACTTTCTCTTTGAAATCATTCCACATCTTTTCTATGCTTACATGATCGGGTCGGTAGGAGTGGAGGCTCTCTCTTAAGAAGGCATTAAGAGCATTTTTATCAGCTTTTTTCAATTGACGTACTTTCCGTTTCTTTTTGATGGTTGTGGGTGTTACTGTGTTCAGCCTAGCAGCAACTGCCTTGTGGTCGCTAATCCCTGTAAGCGTCATTATACTCCTTATTCGTCAGGATTATTTGTTGCTAGGAGGTCAAATATGCTTTCGCAACCATTTACGTTTCGAGTGTGGTCATGAACCAATTGTTCAAAACAATTTTCTAAGAAAGCATTCAGAAAAATTTCGGATGACGTTTTATGCCCGCCGCTGGCTTTAAACGCATAATTTTTCCAGCATATCGAGGGTACACTGAAGTCACCACCGACTTTAATTGTATGAGTAGGGTACTTATTTGAAATGAGACACAAGTTTTTTTTTAATGTTCAGGAACTATATCTTCTGAGTCGGAGGGTCGCTAAATAGATCCAGTTGATAGTTTAGTCCGATTGTTAAATATGACCTCTACCCATACTATCTCGCAGGAACTATCTACTTCAATTTCACTACAAGGCAAACTACTTCTGACAGCAATAAATACTCCACCACCAGCTGTATTTGATCTATCCTTTCTCAATATTGTTTGGTCGCTTGAAAAAATTTCGGCTGAACTTATTTCCGGGTTTAGCCAATTTTCCGTACATATAATTATTTGAGCTTCAGTGCTTTCTATTAGGGCTTGGAGCTCTGGTTCTTTCCCAACACAGCTACGACAATTTACAACTACAATACCGATCGTTTCTACAATTACCTTACTGTGTTTTATCTGCCTCCTTTTTTGCGGACGCCCTTTCTGTGGTTTCCTGAGACCCACTAACCTAAAAAAAACGCCCAGTCCCTTCAACACAGCCCCCGCCACCCTTGTAGCAGCTTCCTATGTTAAGTGGACTCCTGACCTATTAAGCGGAACCCGGAAACCCACCGCCCAATGGCGTAAGTCAAGGAATCTGCAGGGTACACGGTCACAGAACCGCCTGAGCCTCGGACTCAGACCCTCCACTCAGCTCTGCACCAAAGGACCGCAGTCGGTTCTATCAACGATGCAGCAGATGGTGAGCTCCGCCTTAATCTCGCAAGCAAGACTGGCAGTCGTTACCATTTCCGCTAGCCGCCCGAAACCAGAGATAATCTCCTCCGATCCAAAGCGAGACACGTCATTGGTATCGACATGAGCCACCACCTGCAGTTGGCTGCACCCTGTACTCTTCATGGCATCCGGGAGCACCCTTTCCACATCCAGAATGACTCCCGCCGGTATGCACACGGAGTGCACACTGGCTTCCTTCACCTCTTTTGAAACCATGCTCCTAAGGGGCCCCGTTATGAGCCTAACGTTGGAGCTCCCAACTACTACGAAACCCACCCTGTGTGAGTGCCCAGACCCTGTGGGCCGAGAAGCTTTCTCTGGAATAGTGTGGATGACTTCATCTGATTCAGAGACTTCATCAGCCACAGATAACGCCTGATATCTGTTCAGCAGACGAACTGGGAGGCCCTATGATCGGCCCCTCGGTAAGTCTTTCATTGCCTGCCAGGCTTTGGGATTATTTCCCACTCAGCCACAGGTAAGGGGTCAACTTCAGTGCAGGCAGTACCCTGGGTGGCCATACCAGTGGACTGATAGGGGGACACATGGGGCGTGCTCGACATCCCTCGGATCCCACATCCGATTCCACATAGTGATGCTCCTTGGCAGCAGCCTCAAGCACTGTGACAGAAGCCAACACTGCCTGGAGTTGTGAGCGGGGGTCACCAACTCAGCTTGTATCTGTACACAGCAATCACAGTTCCTATCCTATCCATTACTAAAGTCGCTCCTGTTTGAAGCTTGTAAAAATGCACTCATGCTCATAAATTAATGCTGATACATGGTGAAACAACACTCTGGTGGGCAGTTTGCGGGTTTAAATCACATCAGCGTATGGCCATGTGGTGCATTTGACTTGCGGTCGTAACACAGTGGCACTGGCAGCAGTCCACATATGCAGAGGTGTGCTGGCGCATGTCAGAGTACGGTGCAGTGAGTAAGTGTGCAAACGTTTTCAGACGTGCTAATGGTGACTGTGTGTTGAAAATGGCTCAAAGAACACATATTGATGACGTTATGAGGGGTAGAATACTAGGGCAACTGGAGACTGGTCAAACACAGCAGGTCGTAACAAGGGCTCTCCATTTGCCACAAAGTGTGATATCAAGATTATGGCAACGATTCCAGCAGACAGGAAACCTGTCCAAACCCTAAAGTACGGGACGTCTGCAGTGTATAACGCCACAAGAAGACCGATATCTCACCATCAGTGCCCGCAGACAGCCACAGAGTACTGCAGGTAGCCTTGCTCAGACCTTACCGCAACCACTGGAACAGTTGTCTCCAGACACACACTCTACAGACGACTGAACAGACATGGTTTATTCGCCCAGAGACCTGCAAGGTGCATTCCACTGATCCGTGGTCACAGGAGAGTGCTCAAAGCCTGGTGTCAAGAACACAGTGCATGGTCATTGGAACAGTGGTCCCAGGTTATGTTCACGGACGAATCCAGGTATAGTCTGAACAGTGATTCTCGCCGAGTTTTCATCTGGCGTGAATCGGGAGCCAGATTCCAACCCCTTAATGTCCTTGAAAGGGAACTGTATGGAGGTGGTGGTTTGATGGTGTGGGGTGGGATTATGATTGGTACACGTACACCACTGCATGTCTTTCACAGAGGAACTGTAAGAGGTCAGGTGTATCGGGACGTCATTTTGCACCAGTATGTCTTCCTTATCAGGGGTGCAGTGGGTCCCACCTTCCTCCTGATGGATGATAACGCACGGCCCCACCGAGCTGCCATCGTGGAGGAGTACCTTGAAACAGAGGATATCAGGCGAATGGAGTGGCCTGCCTGTTCTCCAGACCTAAAACCCATCGAGCACGTCTGGAATGCTCTCGGTCGACGTATCGCTGCACGTCTTCAAAACTCCTACGACACTTCAGGAGCTCCGACAGGCACTGGTGCAAGAATGGGAGGCTATACCCCAGCGGCTGCTCGACCATCTGATCCAGAGTATGCCAACCCGTTGTGCGGCCTGTGTCGTGTGCATGGTGATCATACCCCACAGTGATGTCGAGGTACAGGCGCAGAAATCAGTGGCGTCTTGTAGCACATGTGTTTCGGGTCGGTTTTCTCAACTTATCACCAATACCGTGGACTTATAGTTCTTGTCGTGTGTGTTCCCTATATGCCTATGCTACTGGCGCCAGTTTTGTGTAGTGCCACATTGTGTTGCTCCTGTTTGAAGCTCGTAAAGATATGTAACAAAAAGAGGGTGTATTCGCCTTATCGGCAGGAGGAATTCGAGGTGCTCTTGCACTGACGGTCTAACCGACATTCTTCTGTAGCGCCCCTTTTCAAAAGTTTCTATTGTCTTCTTGTCTAATCTGTTCATTGTTCATGTTTCACTTCTAGACATGGCTACACTCCAGACAAATACCTTCTTCTCTGAAGGTATTTGTCTGAAACGCAGCCATAAGTCTACATTCGATGTTAAAAAAATTCTCTTCTTTAAAAAGTCTTTTCTTGCCATTGCCAGCCTACAATTTTTATCCGTATACTTCGGCCATCGTTAGTTATTTTGCTGCCCAAATAGCAAAACTCTTCTGCTATTTTAAATGTGTCGTGTCTTAAGCTAATTCCCTCAGCATCACCTGATTTAGTTCGACTACATTCCATTATTCTTGTTTTGCTTTTGATGACGTTCATCTTATATCCTGCTTTCAACGCGCTATCCATTCCGTTCAACTGCTCTTCCAACTCCTTTTCTGTCTGTGATGGAATTACAATGTCATCGGCAAACCTCAATTTTTTTATTTCTTCTCCCTGAACTTTAATTCCTACTCCAAATTTTTCTTTTGTTTCCTTTACTGCTTGCTCATTGTATATATTGAATAACATCGGGAGCAGGCTACAGCCCTGTCTCACTCCCATGTCAACCACTGGTTTACTATCATGGCCCTCTAGTTTCTGCTTAGTATCATAGAAGCAACACTCTTCATTTAGGTAGCTGCTTAAGTCACCAAAAAGGTCCGCTAACCTGTCAATATGGTATTAACACTCTGTTCATTATTCTCTTGCTCGATGGCTTCATTAGAATAGTGAGCACCAGCTTCAATCTTCCCGTCTTCCGCACTCTCCTGTCCCAGCTTGTGTTATCCACAACTATGTCCTACGTATCCCCTATATGTTTAATATCGAACTGAAATGCAGAGATCTTTATAGCCACCGTAGCTAAACGACCTGTCCTATCAGGTCTACTTAAAACCCAACTAAGAGCTTGATTGTCAGTCTCCAAACTAAATCGTTTACGCCCTAAGTAAAACTTGAAATTTTCCAAGACAAGTAGGACAGCTAATGCTTCTAACTAGTACACTCATACAGCTTTGATTCATAGCTTCCCGCCGTATGTTCGTGTACTCCCTCGGGCATGGGTGTGTGTGTTGTTCTTAGCATAAGTTAGTATAAGTGGTGTGTAAGTCTAGGAACCGATGACCCCATCAGTTTGGTCCCTTAGGTATTCACACACATTTGAACATTTGATTCATAGCCTTGTAGTAGAAGCGGTTAACGTATGCCGCAAGGAGGCTTGATACACCTGACATTTGCTGTAAACATGCCTTGCATTGTGTTAAGGGTGAATTCGGGTAAACACAGGTGGATGTGTCCAGCGTTTTTTATTGGGGGATGTGCCATTTTTGGTGACTGCGGGACTTTCTATACACTTGCCAGTGATCCTCGAGTGGTTTTACTCAATGTCCTTTGATGCTCCGGTGAGAAAGAAACGCGTCACAAATTAAATAAATAAAAAAATCATTTTGCAACCGAGACTGTCTACTCTTTCTCGAACATTTCAAGAGGTTGCTGTGCCATTAGCCGAAAGATGGAGTGATGTAATTTTATTGGCCTTGTTATTGTCAGTAACTCCTCGTATTACTACTCTATCTCTGTATATGATTGAAAAACTCTGAGCGTGTACCATACAATTTTATAAACGTGGTGCACAACCCTGACTTCCTTCCCGTCTTAAGTGCCGTTTTCCTGAGGGATGAAAGATCCTGTCTCCTGCCTAATGGCGGAACTCCGACGAGCATGCACCCTCTCGCTCATGTATACAGCATGTTTCACATTTCCTATAACAGGCTTCTCAGGATTGTAAAGGGGGCTTATTAGTAAAATTTTAATATGGAACCCAGGTACAGAAATGTACTGTTTGGATGTAAAATAAGTTTGAGGATCGGGTTTCAAATCTCTCCTTGCACGGTACGCACAAAGCGGAGACAATGATCTCTGACCTGTATGCTGTGCAGGAGTCCAGGGTACGGCTAGTATTTCGAGTTCTCGTCATAGGGTTCTGTTCCACGTGGCGGAGGACGTCCTCCTCAAATTCGGAAGTTCGTTTTGTGCGTTGATCTCTATAATGATCTAGTCGCGATCGTAGCAGTTTCTTGCAGCCATTGTTTTAGTCGGGCGACTATGGTACGTCACGCCATAATGACAACAGGGCCTGACATCGGCGTCCTCTTCTCAGGTTGAGTGCCTACCGTGAATGGGGGAGATCTGAAATTCTACCTTAAAACTTATTTTATATTCAAGCGGCTCATTTCCGGAAACGAGCTCTTACCAAAACTGTACATACTAAGCCCGCCCTGCAACTCCTAGAAGCCTTTGACAGGAATTTTGAAACATCCTGTATATATTAAAGCAAACATGCTATCTGAATCCAGATTCTTCATCCATCTAGAGATCCGCGACCCCCACAGGTGAATGTCACACTATATTACGTATTAAAACACATGAAGCTCACTTCAGTTACTGGTTGTTAGCGGGCATTAGTGTGATCTAAGTACCGTGTATAAAATTGATCTAAATACACAGGTGTCCGTCGCATATGAACATTACTGTAGATTTAGCTTCCAATTTTAAATCCATCAATATTACTCTCACGTCTAAAACTTGCAAGAAAATTAAATATCTCTGCAACTAAGTTGTCTGTATAACCAGTAGAAACACAACATCTAATTTATCTACTGTAAATCTTGCAGCCGAGATTTAGCAAAGTAAACAGTAATAACGTTACATGGTAAGAGTTGCATGTTTCTCCTCATCATCTTACCCAGTCTAGATAAGACTTAACATTCTCATATGCAGCTTACCAGTCTTTCACGTCATTTCCTGCAACTTCAACTACACTGATGCTTCACGAAGCTTGTTTTCAATAGATATTATTTCGTGGGAATGTGAATTATTGCCCACCGGTTTCGAGCCCAGCAATAAAACTAACCGCTCTACCAATTTTTTAGGGTTGATATCTGGTGGTGAGTTGTTGGAGAGTGTCTTTCAGTCGAAAAAGTTATCCTCTTCTTCTTCCTCATCATAATTATCACATCCATTTTCGTTGTTGTAATCGTCATCTTCTCTTCCATCTTCTGGTTTCACAAATACACTATTTTTAATGTCTTCACCTATCTTTTTTCGGAATTGTTGCCCTAATCTCTGAAAAGCAGGTCTGATGAGAAGCTGAAGTGCATGCTTCTTGAACCGCATTATCCTCCCCTCTGTCAACACCTGGTGAGATTTTTTGTATCCAAGATTAAGCACAGCTGAACTAGCGTCTGAAATTTAGAATAATATCTCATTAATGTCTCTGTTAAATAGTGGTAAGAGACAATATAAATATTGTCGTTTTACAGTTCTACTCCTTGATGAGTCAGATGGGAAGTCGATGTGCATGACTCTTTAAACTCAATGCTGCTTGAGCCGTTTGAACGTGATCTGCATGTTGCCTTCGTAACCTAATGTACGATACATTTTCACTCCTTAATCTGACTTGCAGTGTGCTGGAAGGTATTTTAAAATTTTCAGTCGCCTTTATAATCCATAAACCTTCAACAACAGCTTATTTTGCTTTTTTTCCAAATCTTCTGCAGTCAGTTTTCTCAAATGAATCATAAAAAGGATACTACCAGGTAAATGATGGTCGGTGATCAATGTAGATCTTTGAACAATGATGAGCATTGGACAACGATAGTCAGTGAGCAATGGTGACTGGACAGTGGCGGTCAACAAGCAATTGTGGTTAGTGGTCTTTGATGGTCAGTGGACACAATGGTCATTTGTCAATGATTAGCATTCAGTGGTGGTCAGTGGACAAAAAGTCTGTGGACCATGATTGTCAGTGGAGTGTGAGGCAATTAACTGTGAATTGCACCAATATTCTTACTCCCCTGGTATCCAACAACAACTGACAAGATAGCTTACACTGCACCTGTTATATATCGAAGACCGCTGCGATCACCATAGTGACTGTCAGGATGAGCAACATTATTTACCAAGAAAACCAGTAGTATATCTTTCTTTCTTCATGTCATAGAATGTGGATGCAGCAGTGTCTCTGTGTAATTCTCTAAGAATTTGTGTGATAATGCAAATAAATGTTGAACTTTTTATCTGATTCCCTACAATTATTTTTTTAATGCAACATTCCTCCTCTAAGAGCTTGCTGGGATGGAGACAGCGTGAGGGCACACATGCTTATGATATCAATATCTTGCTAATGAGGAAGAGAAAGAGGAGGCAGCATGGCTGGAATCTAGTAGAGGTAAGAAATTTCAGAGAGAAACCTCTCCTGCTGATTCACAGAAGATAAGAAATTCAGGGGAATATACTCCCCACCGCTTCAGACACACTTCTCAGGGACTGGGACAATTATTCCGAAAGAAGACAGATGAAGACGTTGAAAACAATGAAAGCAGAAGGTGGAGAAAAAGAGGATGATGATGACTGTAAGGGGTACTGAAGAGTAATGCCTCCGAGTTTTGTGTGTGAAAGCTATTAAGCTCTTTTGAATATAATAAGCGTTATTAACATTCTACATCGTAATTCTTCATGTCCACATATTTGCTTCTCAACACTAGTTACTCTGCCGACGAAAATATTTCTCCCAGCGAGAGATCAGTTTGTTGACACCATCACTGTGGAATGTTTGAATTTTTGACGGTGCCACAGTCTCACCTCTGCTTGCACCGCTTCATCACTGTCAGAGTAAAGTCTTTGAAGGAGTTCTTTAAGTTTCGGAAACAGATGAAAATCGTATGGAGCCAAGTCGGTAATGTACGGAGAGTGATCGATGACAGTGAACCCAAGGCATATGATTGCTGCATGTCGCAGCGCTCGTGTGTGATCCGGCATTGCTATGCTGATGGAGAGGCTGCTCCATGTGTGGACGAACTCTTCGAATTCGAAACTCGATTACAGTGCTGACCCTTTTTTCTGACATTTTAGAGTATCGTGACACTTGACAAACATCGCAGATGAGATAAAATAAATAACTTGAGCTTTACACTACGGTAAAATTTGTACTTAACCTCAACGACGCGACAATCACTTGCAATCATTGTCAAGGGTTATATTTTTATAGTGATACGTTATCTTTGCTCTCCCTCACAGTCATGTTGTGTAGAGTTCAGTTTGATGGATATGTGTGAATGTGGAAAAAAAATTGTGATACATGATGTAAGCATGCTACATGTGGAAAATAATTAATTATCTAGATAGCGTCTTGCATTAAGTGTGGTCCATAAATCTATCTTTGAATGCTGCCTTATGTTGGCGACAGCATGCAAAGTGAGTTAAAACCAGTAGTTGATTTATTTCGCGTTTTTTAATTTTTGCAGAATAGTATTTAAAGTAAAACTCATCTTTGGCAATTGTTGTTGTTGTGGTCTTCAGTCCAGAGACTGATTTGATGCAGTTCTCCATGCTACTCTATCCTGTGCAAGCCTCCTTATCTACGAGTTACTACTGCAACATACGAGGTGTGATTGGAAAGTGTTAAGAATGAGCTTGTAATTGTACAGTGGTGGTACTGACATGCTACTGTGATACATCTCCTTCAAAATAGTCCTATTCTGACTGAACACAGTGACCCCAAAGGTGTTTCCACTTTTGGAAACATTCCTGGAATTTTTTTCCTGAAGTGTCTTAAGGACGCTCTCCGTATTTGCCCAGATGTCTTCAATCAAGTCAAATCGCTTCCCTTTCTGTGAAAATTTCAGTTAAGGAAACAGGTAGAAGTCCGCAGGGGCCAAATCAGGGGAATACGATGGTTGTGGAAGCACAGGAATTTTGAATTTGGTCAAAAATTCAACGATGGAGAAGGCACGATGATGCGGAGCATTGTCATGGTGTGGCACCCAACTCCCGTCTTTCCACAATGCAGGCCTTTTCTTCCCCACCGTTTCGCGCAAGCGCTCGAGGACACATTTGTAGTATTCCTGGTTAATTGTTTGTCTTCCAGGCGTAAATTCGTGATGCACAATACCGGTATAATCGAAAGAAATCACCAACATTGTCTTCACGTTCGACTGACTTTTCGCTTTGGTTTCAGATTCATACCCATATACACACAATTCATCATCTATAATTGCACTATTTAACAAATCTGGGTCATTTTTAGTCCGATTAATCAGTTCTTGGCACACTTGAAGTCGGTATTGTCTCTGGTCACTTGACAACACTTTTGGGATGAATTTTGCGGACACTCGACGCGTGTTCGGATCTTCTGTTAAAATTGACTGAACCCCGTATAAACTTAAATTAAGTTCATCAGCCATCTGCCTAATTGTAAGTCTACGATCAGAGCGCAGTAAGCTGGAAACTTTCACAACATTTTCATTCGTTTCTGAGGCGGAAGGGCAGCCGGATCGTGGTTCATCTTCAAATGATTCGCGGCCATTTTTAAATCGGTTGAACCAGACAAAAACTTTTGACTGGCTCATACAATTATCTCCAAAAGCCGTTTTTTATAGTTCGTAAGTCTCAGAAGCTGACTTCCCGGTCTGTAATTAGATAGAGAGAGGGTAGTGGGAGATGGTTTCCCACTAGCACAACTGGTCTATTTCACCATTTTGAATTCTGTTGATTTGCTGTGCCGTTTTTAATGTCTACGACGGGCTGGCGCAAGGAACAACTGCAAGAAGGGGGGAGAAGGTTTTCAGTTTCGCACTAACACTGTTGGGTTAGTTCTGCCCCTCGAATTTTAGATTGGCTCTTTCATTTTTAGTACTACACTGTGATTGTCCATTGTGGTGATTGGTGATAGATGAGGGGATAGATGGGAATGTGTAAAGGACAAATGAGTTAGTTGGATTTTGTAAATTTATTTTATCGATTGATCGAATAACTGTTTTTAACTATTAGTGACATACTGATAAGGGTGATGACATCCTATGGCAATGTCACTGATTACATCATGCATGACAATGATCATGTGACAATCACTTGATCACCTTGGAGTTCATATCTAGGCCAAAGTGTCCTGGAACGTACTCTACATTTCTACTAAGTGTATTGAATTCTGTGGCGCCTTGTAAGAAAAATGGCGGATGAAACGTTCTCCTGCACTTAATTTTAATCGACGAAGCAGTTTCATTTTAGTGGAAAAGTGAATAGGCACAACGTTCGCATATGAGATCCGCAAAATGTCTGTGAAACTTAGGAAAACGAGTTTAAAGAATCTAATACTGTTGTGTGCCTAATCACATAACGAAGTGTATGGACCATTTTCTCTAACAGAGAGAATTGTTAGTGGAATAACATACTTGGACATTTTTGGACAGCGTGTTTTTCCTCCATTTACCAAAGACTAAAAAGAATTCAGTTTTCAACAAGACTGAGTTTCGACCCATTGGCACGTTGATCTCCAGTCACATATGTGTTAACCATTGAGTTGTATCACTTGAGTTAAGAAGTCGAAGTGATACACGCAACTGAATATTCATACGTCACGTTTACCCATTACGACTATGTGTCCATTTGCGAAAGTTCACAGATCTGTATGTGACGCATGGAATCAAACATCAAATACAAGGTTATTCGTAAGTACCTTCAGCGTTTCAGAAGACGAGTCAGCAAGAACCTGAAGACATATGTACAAAAGTAGGCCATATCGGTGGATGGAAAATCTGTCCAAGGCTTTAACTCACATGATAAACTGAGGTGGTAAAAGTCATGGTATACCTCCTAATATCCTATCGGACCTCATTTTCCCCAGCGTAGTGCAGCAACATGACGTGGCATGGATTCAACAAGTCGTTGGAAGCCCCATGCAGAAGTACTGAACCACGTTGCCCGTAAAGCCGTCCATAATTGCGAATGGAATTTCATGAATGGGTGCAGATAGTCTCCAAGTGGGCGAACACAACCATTTCCAGTCAATGATCGGTTCAGTTTAACCAGAGGACCCAGTTAATTCCATGTAAACACAGCCCACACCATTATGGAACCATCACCAGCTTGACAACTCGGGTCTATAGCTTCGGGGGTCTGCACCACACTCTAAGGCTGTCATCAGCTCTTACCAGCTGAAATCGGGACTCAATTGATCACGCCGTAGTTTTCCAGTCGTCTAGGGTACGACCGATGTGGTCACGATCCCAGGACAGGCGCTGCAGGCGCTGTCGGGTTGTTACCAAAGGCAGTGTGTCGGTCCTCTGCTCTCACAGCCCATTAACGCAACGTTTCGTTGCACTGTCCTATTTTACGCAGAGTTGCTTGTTCTTTAGCGCTGACAGTTCTACGCAGACGCCGCTACTCTCGGTCGTTAAGTGAAGGCCGTCGGTCACTACGTTGTCTGTGGTGAGAGGTAATGCCTGAAATTTGTTATTCTCGGCACACTCTTGACCCTATGGATCTCTGAATACTGAATTCCCTAACGCTTCCCGAAAAGAAATGTTCCACGTTTTAGCTCGAACTACCATTCCCCGTTCAAAGACTGTTAATTCCCATCGTTTGGCCATAATCATGTGGGAAACCTTTTAGCATGAATCATTTCAGTACAAATGGCAGCTCCGCCCATGTACCACCGTTCTATATCTTGTGTATGCGATATTAGCGCCATCTGTATATGTACATATCGCTATCCCATGATTTTTGGTTCAAATGGGTCAAATGGCTCTGAGGACTATGCGACTTAACATCTGAGGTCGTCAGTCCCCTAGAACTTTGAACTACTTAAGCCTAACAAACCTAAGGACACCACACACATCCATGCCCGAGGCAGGATTCGAACCTGCGACCGTAGCGGTCGCGCGGTTCCAGACTGTAGCGCCTAGAACCGCATGGCCACCCTGGCCGGCCCCATGATTTTTGTCACCTCAGTGTATGTGGTCAGTATGAGCACAGTTTGTGACACGGATAATGTCAATATGTGAATGCGATTTATTGAAGTTGCTGATACAAATTGGTTGGGAAGGCGGGACATGGTACGTTTTTGAAATCTGTTCATTGGGTCGCCTGTTTGCGGATTCGAACTGGTCCGATGCAACAGCACGGAGTGGGTGATCTGCGTACATTTTGTGACACGCCTGGCCCCTAGTGAAACCCCTCACGCCATGTATTTGCGAAAAAAGACTTGTAGAGACGCTCTGTCCACTGATCTGTTCCTTCTTCTTTTCTTTTTTTGTATGTCTTGTTGTTTCTGCTCAGTCATCTTCTGAAATAACCCTGAATCGTAGCGTCAAGAAATATTGCGTTTATCTTATCCTGTCTATGTTACAGATAGAACTTTATTCTTACATTCATTTCATCTAAGGTAAATAGCATTTCAGAAATGAGAGCCTTTTTCTATTACAGTCAAATAATGTATTGCGTGGTACACGAGGGCAAGCTGAAAAGTGGTGCCTCTTAAAACTTTTTAAATAAAACCAACGTTATTAACATTCTACATCTTTACTCATAGCATCTACATATTTGCTGCCCGCTGCCGCTCGACAGTGCGTGAGAAACTGCGTACTGTAATCGACTTACAAATTCGAAGAGTTCGTCCACACACGGAACACCCTCTCCTGCTCCTTGATAATGCTAGACCACACACGAGCGCTGCAACAATCCAACACCTTCGATTCAGTGTCACCGCTCATTTTCCATTCAGTACCGACTTGGCGAACACACGTCGTGACCGGTTCACACTCACTCGCCGCCGGCAATTACGACACATCCGCAACATGCTTACTGCGAAGAAACGCCGTGCCTGGCGACAGACATGCACACAACTCAACGCCACACTCCCAATAAACTCTTCAAGTATCGGTTTGCATTCCACCGCCTTACTTGGAACCGTCCTACTCCGCAATACCCTTTCCTCTATAATGACCGTCCCTTTTCTGATAACCTCAACAAGGCCAACCACTTCGCCTCCCGCCTATCCCAAGTCTTTTCAATTCCAGATGATCCCCAATTTGATTATTTATTCTTCCCCGACGTCATCGAACGTACAGATACCTCCACTCTCCCCTTGCTCCTAGCTTCGCCACACACCACCATCGGAACTCAACACTCCCATCACTACACAGGACATGATCCTCACACTTCACACTAAACGCAACACTGCGCCCAGCCACGACCGCATTACCTACCGCCACCTCAAACATTGCCCTCCCTCCTTCCTTGCAGTCCTTGCCACCCTCTACAACGTAATCCCTGCCACCGGCTTCCACCCTGACCTGTGGAAAACCTAAACCTAAACCTAACAAGCCTCCGTTGGATGACTCTTCCTATCGCCCTATATGTCTCACCTCAGTGTTCAGCAAGCCCTTAGAATCCATTCTTACCTGGCACATCCATCACCACCTCCACCAACACCACCTGCTCCCCAACACTCAATGTGGTTTTTGATCTTCCTTCCCTGCCGACAGTCAACTCCTACACCTCACCCATCTCCTCTCAGTCCAGCTTAACTCCCATCGCTTCGCCATTTTTGTATCCCTAGACCTCAAATAGGCCTATGACTGTGTATGGCATCTGGGTATTCTGTTTAAACCTCAGACCTATGCCCTTCCTATCAACTATGCCTGTCTGATTGCCTACTTCCTTCTCCCATCACTGCTCCTGTGTCACACCATCCATAACACTGATTCCCACACCGTCTACCCCTCTACAGGTGTGCTCTGGCCTCTTCCCTCTCCTCTTCCTCCTGTACACAGCAGATATGTCCCAACCACCCCCTTGAGTCCACCTCCTGCAGTATGTCAATGACACCACCTTCCTTGCTCTCACTCCTACCCTTCAACGATCCCAACGCCTTCTCCAGAATCACCTTGGCCTTTTTGCCATATGGTATAACCAGTGGCTCCTAAAAGTCAGTTCTTCCAAGACCCAGGCAATCATCGTAGGTTGTACCACTCCCTTCATCTGGCTCCTTGATTTTTCACTTGCCATCTACGCCCGTTCCTGTCCACCTCTCCCTCACCCACACATACCTTGGACTCACCACTGACTGTCACCTTACCTGAACCCCTCATCTCTGCTCGATCCAATCCAAAGCCCACAACTGCCTCAAACTCCTTTCTGGCTGGACATGGGGTTGAACCCCTCTACCATCCACCACACCTACAAATTGTTGATCTGTCCCATCATCTGCTATGCCACTCCTGCCTGGATCTCCGCCCCCCCCCTCCGAATATGTGTAAGACCCCCCAGATCCTTGAGAGTTATGCTCTCTGCCTTGCCTTTCATATGCACCTCTCATCCCCCATGCAGATCCTCTATGACCTGATTCATTTCTCCCATCTGCTCCTTTTCCTTGAACGTATCTGAGTCCTCTACACCTCCCACAGACTTGATCCCCCCATCACCTGGTTGTTCCATTCTTCTACAACCCCCAACCGCTGCTGTGCCTTCACCGTTGTCCCACCTATTCTTCACCTCTACATCCTTCATCTTTTCCCAAGGTGGCTTCTGCCAACTCACCCTCCTGGATGATGCCCTCTCTCCCTCTACTGATCCCTCCTATCAACTCTGATTCTCACCTCCCCATCCCTACCTCCGTCCTTTTCCCAGTCTCCCTCTTCCCCCCTCCCATCCTGCTTTTTCCCTCTTCCCCACCTACCCTCTCTTCGACTCCCTTCTCTCTTCCGAGTTCTTTTGCATTCCCCTCCTCTGCCTTTCCCCACTCCCTCTCGTCTCCATCTTGCCCCCCCCCCCCTGGCCCACGAGTCCATGAGTGCTCTCCCTCCATCGGCTCCTCCCCCTCTTGCTTTTTCCTCTCCTCCCCCTTTTTCCCTTCATCTGTCCAGTCCCCCCCCCTCCCCCCCCACCCCGCATCTGGCCCAGGCTGTAGTGTGTCATCTCCGTGCAAACTTGTTAGTGCAGTATTTTAAGTGAATATTAAGTGTTGTGTGTCTTTTCCGAAGTGTAGCAGGCAGAAACCATTTTTTTTTAATCTCTTGCGAACAGAAACCAGACTGTCGCCGTGTTTTTTAATTGTCTGTCTGCTATTGTACCTGTCTGCTTACTGTGTTTTCTTCTTAAATTATCATCGCGAACTGTTGTTTTATATTTTAACTTCCACAAATTTCCGCCAATTTCAAAATTTAAGTCACCGTTTCTATCACATGCTTTATTATTATTATCTTCTTATTGTGTTTTTAAAATTCTGTAGGCTGAAGAGTGCCATACTAAGCTGCTGCCAGCCC